>NW_027466456.1:805000-1485000 GCF_050575085.1 Anarhichas minor | reverse complement strand
CGCTAAACCTGCAATGTCGGAGGAGAGATGGGGTCTATGTGCTCGTCCTGCGATAGACTGGATGTACTAATGCATGCTGGGATTGGCTCCAGCTCGACCGGTGACCCTGACCGGGATAAAACGCACATAGTGTGATGAACGGATGGGCTCGATTCAGATGCACTTGGCAGACATGATGACATCTGTGATGCCTGGACTGACATCGATCCACAAGCTGGATTCTGACTTAGACCATTTCATGCCGGAGGAATTTCGGCTTCATTCAGATCTTCGGCCTCTTTTTTTCCTCCTTCTCCTCATCCTGATTGTGGAAAACTGGGTCATGGACTTTTCACCTTCTTCATGTTTTTGTGGTAAAGCACATTTCTTCACATATGCTGCTCGTATTTGTACTCAAGGAGGGATCTGGTAAATGTGCTTAAGTGGGGAAAATGTTCTTTTATAAAAGCTCCTTGTTGCCAAAATGCAACTGGCTAGAAGTGAGCCATTTACTGTACTTTGGCTTGATGCTGAGGATGACTGTTGCTCTTACACAGACCTTGGATCAGTTTACCGTATCTCTTACCATTTACCAGAAAGAAATGGATAACTCGCCAACCCCCAGGGTGTCCAGGGGAATCGCAAGAGTGCTCTGGAATGATAGAGAATGAGTTGTTTGTCTCTGATGCAACACACTAACAATGAGCTGGCTAAAAATGGACCCAGTTTCGGGGTCGTATGATCCTTAACATCAAAATATGCACCACACGCTTTTCATGACCTGGAGGTTGCAGTCTGATCTCAAATGTATTCATATAAATATGTCCCCCCCCCCCAGCACTAAACACACTGTAGTTACCTGCATGAACACAAACACACAGTAGAGTTAGAGGACATAAACCGGCATGTCTGCCGTCCTACATACGGTACGTCTGATTCTAAAAATCCAAACCTCTCAGTTTTCCTTCTCTGCATCCTTCGTCGTCTCACCCCTCATTTCAAAATAGACCCGACCAAGTTTGGCCCTTCAGCTGGCGACCGCACCACAGCAGGCATTCTCCTCTTTTAGCCAACGAGCGGAGACGACAGGTGTGTAGCGATACGCGCCGTTCTGTAGTCGCCTCTTTGTACCAGTCAACGCCAAGTGGCTGGCAGGATTTAAGTGGGGCAGTCGTTGTCACTATCATTTATAGGAGGCATCAAAGCATTGCCTGCGTGATTGAACCCGAGCTCGGGGGTAAGAGGAGAAGGTGTGCATACCTGGTTGCGCGTGTTCCCGGCCACTCTGGAGCCATCGCTGCTGCTCGCTGCTGTCGGAATCAATCCACCTGGATACAATATCACCGAAAGATGAGCCTCCGAATACCGCTTACTGATCTGCTGATGTGTTTTGTAACGTGTGGAGCAAAGACACTTTAATAATGTGTCGATACAAAACAAGTCACAGGCTCTTCTTTTTCAGAGGAGTTCAGCCACACATTGTTGCCATTACACTCATTACACAGAGGGGGGAAACATGAGGGAAATGGGTGTGTCTGACGCTCTTCATTACGCATGCATGGACCCTGGATTCCTCCTCAGTGACGGGGGATTTGCGAGTATTGATGACCCACTTCAGCCCGGGTTCAGAATGGAGTCTGCGATTCCAAGAGTGACTTAGAGGACTAGAATGCCTCCCTGAATCTGCTCGCCTGCAGACCGCGATTACTGGCATGCCGCTGCTTTAGGCGTGTGTGCAACAGCTGAGCTTGTTGTAGTGTGTGTGTGTGTGTGTGTGTGTGTGTGTGTGTGTGTGTGTGTGTGTGCACCTGTCAATGAACGCAGGAAGCAGCATGAGTGGAAACGCTGGTGTGAGAGTGAGTCTGCTGAAAGTGAGTGCAGGAAGCTCTGCGTCCTCGTTGAAACCTCATGAATACATAGTGGGCCTATTATTCCGTCCATTAGTCGTCAATAAGTTCTTTGCATCGTCTTGGAATCATTAGTGTTGATGCTGCCCATGTCGTGTCAACATTAATGCATCTGGCACGGCTACTTCTGCATCATGCTGAGTTTGGGATGTGGCTTTGAAATGAAAATGCCAAAAGTAATAAACCTTTGACAAACGAGACAATACAGAGAAACATCTGAGACATACTTCAGCTGTTTGGAGATCATTTCTGTTCTGTTCCTCTGAGAGGATCTGTGAGCGATCACACTGGAAATAAAGAGTTCATGTTGGGAGAGGCCCCATTCAAACCAGGACCTTTTTATTTGTGTATGTATGTATGTATCTATACAGTATATGTGTATATATATATATATATATATATATATATATATATATATACAAAACCTATTTTTTTACACACTAAAATCGTCCCGTCTATTCTTTGTCCTTGTTCTGAGCTGTTGTAAGTACATTTAGAGCAATACAAAAACAGGTCACACTCTTGTATGTGCACACATACGCAGCCAATTAAGCTGAAAAGCAGCAACAACAGAGTGCAGAAATGTTATTATCACTTATTATCGCTTCAGTTTTATTTTTCTCAGTGTGTTTTTGCATCTCGTGGACTTTAGTGACAGCACATTGTTCCAAATCTCTCTCAGTTTCACGACTCTGCTTTCTAAACAGAGTCGCGGAGCAGCAGCAGCCGCCGGTCAGAAGAATCCATCATCGTTGTTGCCAAACATCTCAGAACATCTGGCAACAGCAGCGCAGAGAAACGAGAGCGTACAATTAAACAACCTACGCTGGAATGTCTCATTTGCATCCTAAGACTTCCTCCTTGAGGTTTTGTGTTTGGTTATCCTTCTTCTTTTTTTCTTCTCCCCCAGTGACTCACGCTATAACAACAAACATTCCCAACACAAAAACACAGAATATAGAGCCCAAATCAAAGCAGGGGAACTCAAACGCTTGCTTACTGTTTGTTCAGTTAGTACAAGACGACTGTGGGCTTCTGCTCATTGTCAGCGTTACTCAGTGCAAGATGTAGTTTTTGTAGCGTTGTATGTGTGCAGTTTATTTGAACAAGAACTGGTTATGTTAATGCATTTGCATTAACATAAGCACTGTGGGTCTCAATCACATCCAACTGCTAACTAATCCATAGCAAATGTATATTTTCGTTAACCCTCCAATCCGTTGAGGTTGTAACGAGAAACATCGATGCACAAGGTGAGAAATCATGACCGTGCCGATCGGCCTGAAGTATTCTGAATCAGCGTTTCACTTGTATTCCCTCCAGTGGGAAGTAAACGCTGACAAAGAGGGAGAGAAGCGTGCAACCCTCCCTTACTCACCGCGCACATACACCCACCATCAACGTCTCCTCGGAGTTTAAACGTTTAGACGATTTGAGACAAAATGAGTCAAAACCAGCGTCGGGACGTACTTATGCGGGAATGCAGCGGAGTGTCCCATCAGCTCTGGAGAGCTTCATTCTCAATCTGCTTCTCAAGTGTCCGAGCGAGATCTGCGAGTGCCTCTCTGCAGCAACACGGAGATGAAGCAGAGGGCCACTTCATGAGCCGCTGTTGGCGAAAGATCACTTTAACTCAAAACCCCACAGACACGTCGTCGAAGGTCTGTGTGCAAACCACCAGACCCGTTTGTGACTAAACCTTGCAGGCGATTTATTGTTATAAATGGGAGTGATAGATGATCGTTGAGCTGCTTTTCATGCGACAGTCGATCCACTTCTGCCTCTTTGCTTTTGGGCCTTCTTGTTGCTAAAGGGGTTCAATTATTGTTCTCCAAAGATGCACAAAAATGCTGCTACAGGTCGATCCAAGTTCACAGTAGAAATTCAGAAATCCAGGTCAGTCCCGTCTTTTTCAGAAGCAGACAGGAATTCATTGGGCCTGCAGGGCTGCTTCTGTTCCCATGGCAATGGTTCCCACAGCTCAGGTTGTGACCTCGTCACCTTTCACCTCTGACCTGAACGCCCTTCCACCCATCGGAGACTGTCAGGAAGGGACGTTTGTAGTCCTGCCAGACGCAAAATGAAGCACATAAAACTTTTAACGACGAGACGTTTTTATCAGTGTGTGGCTGCAGAGACAAAGAAATGTCAGGTTGGTTTATTTCCCTCAAGTGACATGGAGAGTCATCCATTACTGGAGTCATGTAGAAGCACATGCTCTCACTTTGTAGGCATTTAGTTTTCTATCAAAATGTCTAAACCATAGACTGTTGGTCAAGATGGACGGCATGACAGCTCCCTAAAAGTGAAGCCAAAATATCTCGATTGCCCCACGGTGGCAGACTGAATTACAGGTCATAAACCCCGCCCCCTCCTTGTTAGTGGATGGGCCAAACTTTGAAGTACACGTCAAATACATGTTTCCCTATCCGGGCTAATTTGTGTTGATTAGTTTGCAGACACGTCGTTCATTTATAGTCTACGGACTAAACTGGCAAATTAAGGGACTCGTTTTCAAAGTTGGCAAGAAGAAGAGTCACGTCTGTTATAGACACCAAACACCTCAGCATCCAAACTCCTAAATAAAACCCAGGAGAGCGAGGCCGTCTCTTCCTGCAGGACGGCACTGATTTGGCAAACTACCAGCACCACTTCGGGAGAGACCGTAGATTTCTTTAATTGGACGCGGCTTTTGTTTCATCTCACAAAGCTCCCACTGTGCTCTCATCTCTCATCCTCTCATCTGGCCTATCAGGGCTCCAGGCTGCCCAGAGAGCCAGAGGTCGTTGGCTCAATAATGTGTGGATTGTTGTGGAGGCGGTGGTGGTGGTGGTGGTGGTGGTGGTGGGGGTCAATATGGGGCCCAAAACAGCGGGAATGCAGTGATGACTCTCTGATACAAATAGGAGCTTTGTGAGGAGGATGAAGAGAGGAGAGGACAAATATTTCTGAAGAGATGTTCAGAAGAGTCCTTTTCAACCTGAACTGATGATTGTTATCTTTCTCATTAGCAAGACTTGCGTATTCTTCATGTTTTCATGTATGTTTGTTTCTGTGTGAGTGTTTTATTTACAGCATTCATAGCTATACACACGAAAAATAATGTGCAGAGGGGGGGCGGAGGAGTCCAACAACCAGCAATCTTTCACCCAGGAGACGCTGAGGTCAACGTTAATTTATTTGTTACGTAACTTGCATACTTCAGTTACGGCGCTTCCGCAGTTATTTTAGCCCAAACGACCATCTTTTCTTAAACCTAGCTAAGTTGTTTTTTGCTCAAACCTAACAAAGTACTTCACTATCTTATTTCCTAAACCTAACTGAGTTGTTTCCGATGAAGTCTGAAGTTTACTTTGAGAAGACTATCTGCATGTGACGAGCGGAAATTGACACATGTTGCTGGACTTTCGTTGGAAAACACGCGAAAAATGAAGAGTAACTTTATCGTAAGATATCCTACGAACTTTTGTACGAGGAAACGTTGAATAAATACACGATAACAAAATGCACGTTGGTTCATGTCTGCTACTCCTTCCTGGACATCGCTCATAAAGGAGGGTCAGGATGAGAGTGTGGGACTGAAAGTTCGGCAGACTGCCGAGTAAGAGGTTTCCTTTACACCCTGAAGCTTTATCTCCCTCTTCTGTGTTTATCCTCCGATTCCTTCTCTCTCGTTCTCTCACACAGCCGACCAACCCAAAAGCTCCCACTGTAATCTCGGAAGGTCATAAAGATGTGAGACTTGTGTGTGTGCGTGTGCGTGTGCGCGTGCGTGTGCGTGTGCGTGTGTGTGTGTGTGAGAGAGTCAAATGTATTTACGATGCACTTTGAGTAAAACACGTTAGTCGGACAGAAAGTGCTTGATGGTGCTGCAAAGAAGAGAGATAAAAAACCAAGAGAGGAAACACAGAAGAAGAAATTCATATATATTTATCTGTGTGTATGTGTGTGTGTGTGTGTGTGTGTGTGTGTGTGTGTGACAAATCTGATTAATACCTAAAATTTAGAAACTAATCTGGTTCAGTACAAATGTTTTTTTTCTTGGAGCACCAAGTAAAGAAAAACAGGTTAAAGGAAGACAGAGAGGCTTGTAAATGTACAGATATAGTAAGACCTGTGTGTGTGTGTGTGTGTGTGTGTGTGTGTGTGTGTGTGTGTGTGTGTGTGTGTGTGTGTGTGTGTGTGTGTGTGTGTGTGTGTGTGTGTGTGTGTGTGTGTGTGTGTGTGTGTGTGTGTGTGTGTGTGTGTGTGTGTGTGTGAGAGATTTCCTCTCGGGGCCTGACTTCACACAATGACTTCACCCCTCTGCTCTCCTGTTAGGAAAAGGCCCATTACAGTAACTTTGGACAACAAAGCGTTCCCTGCGAGGAGGGAGCTGTACAGTGTTAACACACACATGCAGTACACACACACATGCTTAGTGCATAAAAACTTCCATCTGACACCTCTGAAAATATTTTGCTACGTCTCCGATGCTGAAAGAGAACGAGGGGAACGAGCTGGACTTCCCCCGAACTACCCCGACACCGTGCTTCATGTGATTCTTCTACTTATAACCGCTCTTGACTCACTGAGTAGCACACACACTCCGCGTCCCATGATGCACGTTAACCAATAACTCTAAATCACATTTCCTAAGGTATGTCTAAGCGGGGACTCTGTGACCGGGGTGGTCATGAGTTATGATTTTAGCTCTCCCTCTCCAGCGTTGGACATTAAGCCAGCTGCTTGTAAAACAGAGCTGGGATTCTTCTCTAAATAGTTTGGAGGATGACGAGAAAGGTATTAGTCTACCGGGGACGGCAAGTTATTCAACGTGTTTTCATGTGTGTACAAATGTATTCACACGGGACTAGTATATCCTGGGGACCTTTAGTCATTTGTAATAATTTGCGGAGGTCGTTTATGATCTTAATCCGGTGTGAATCTGCCACGTCCGTCATTTAATAAGCAACAATTCCAACACAAATTCCCTCCCGTATTTTGTCAAACACAGGGGTAACATGAGAATATTAGTCCCATGCAAATTATTATTTGTATTTGTATGTTTTAGAATTTGCAGCAACTTTGTATTTGAAGCGGTGTTTATTTTGCCAAAACTCAAGAATTCATACGCCAACTATGATAAATTCACGCAAATGTCTGCTCGAATAAAAATAATAACGTGAGGACTATTTGGACAGACATGGATGTAAACTGCAACTTGACGATGTGGTAATTCTTTCTGTCTTTTTCCTGGTTGAGAATTATGGAGGCTTTGGCCATTTATAACTTATATTTGAATATATTTTATATAAAAGTTTTGCAAGTATTTTGCTAATTCAGGAGGCTCATCTCACTCCACAGCTTGCAGACTCATTTGCATCGAAGCAAGAGGTCTTTGTGAGTATTGTATACCCTAAATAAACCTTTATAATATTTAACTATAACTATATTTGTGATATTTAATATTGTGTAATATGTTTGATACAAGTGGATGTTACGCAGCGCCTTGACATCATATCAGTAAAATTTTGAATCTCCTGGTAACACTGTAGTCCCTAGTGAATGGGGCTTTAGTGTGTTAATTATAGATTCAACCACATTTGGCTAATTAAGTGTGCTATGTGGAGTATTCACTCAGGCAATGGTATTTGGCAAATTCACACAGCTCCAGTATGTATTGGTCAGAGGACGGCGCTGGCTCAGACCTCAGACATCCAGAAATCGTAAATTGAAGCCAACAGCGCTGTTTACTCTCCTCGCACTGACATTACGTCCAAACACAGTTTGCTTCCAGCTTTGGAGAACAGGAGAGGAACTGAGGAGTGGAAATCAGCGACAGTAACGGAAGAAACCATGTTGTTCATTAAATCCTTAGACTGTGTGGCAGAAACTAATCAAGTTTTAACTTGCTGGAAGCAAATGCTCGGAGTGTAAAAGTGAGAGTTGGATGTGATTTTAAGTGCAGACGCCACACATTGGGAAATTGCAGAGCAGGGGCTTTTTACTGTGCATTTTGTAAAAAAAACAAATGTGTGCATTGTGGGGAAAAAAGTCTTGGTCAACTCAATGAAGCAACCAAATTGTGAGAGTTTTGGTCAGTTATAAATAGCACTCCTCCAGGAACACTGTTGTCTTGATGCAAAGAAGTACACTTAAAGCAGAAGCTTGACATTTTGGGCAACAGAATATGTTCTTTTTTTTATAGCAATTATAACAAACACGTTCATGTTCAGTACTAGCAGCAAATACAGTAAACCATCAGTTGAATATGGAAATGATACAGATGTTACTTTAATTACAATGTACAGAAATCTTGAAGATTGCTGCTTCCATGGGCTACTCAGGCGGAAACCTCCGGTCATGCAATGTGTTAAAACCTGCATTCTCTCTAGTGTCCACCAGGGGGCGACTCCTCTGGTTGTATAGAAGTCTATGAGAAAATGACTCTACGTCTCTCTTGATTTATTACCTCAGTAAACATTGTAAACATGAGTTTATGGTCTCAATCTCTAGTTTCAAGTCTTCTTCAATACAGCATGATGTTCATTTAGTAACTTATGGTCCATTTAGAGTCAAACAGACCATAAAGCAGGGGATGCTTTAGGGCGGGGCTACACAGTGATTGACAGGTCTCTTGTTCTTGGCACCGTAGCGTGAGCCTCCGCAGACGGTGTGCAAGCTCCGAGCATGATCGGAGGCGTTTATACTCTATGCGCTAAACGACCTAAAACAACAAAATGAACTGTGAGGAATCAAAAAGCTGAATAACCTAAAAATATGCTCATATACTGTAGGTACAACCGGCAAAACGCCATAAACCAACGTCCACAAAGACGAGGAGGGATTGTTATTATTTGTAAACTCAAATGTAGATTTTTAAGACCTCCTTATTCTAAACAGTGCTTTGTCAAGATGTTCCAAGACGTGATTGAGCCAAACGTGGGCTCCTCCAATGGTAGTGATGATATAATAACATTATGCCGTGTGCTCTGGTCATGTTTGCAGCCAAGTTTAACCAGCAGCAGGTGGTCTTCTCGTTAAAGGGGAGTGGGCGGTTTGATTACGAAACTGCTAATTCAAGACCTCGGCCCGCGTTGCATTTAGACAGAGCTAGACAGCGATGCCTGCCAGAATAATTGTGGGCATCCGAAGAATTTGCAGCTCCAGAGTTCATACCGTAGAGATAGTAGGCACGGAGTCAGGGAGCTGCAGCGACATGGAGACCGTTTGCCATCGCTTATTTCTAAATGGGTCACGGTGCTTTTATCGGGCCGTCCAAGAGACGGACCGAGCTGGAGTCGAAAATACCTGCAACCCTCTCCACAACAAAATCATTTTTTGGACCGATTTAGAAATGTACAGATATAGTAAGGTGTGTGTGTGTGTGTGTGTGTGTGTGTGTGTGTGTGTGTGTGTGTGTGTGTGTGTGTGTGTGTGTGTGTGTGTGTGTGTGTGTGTGTGTGTGTGTGTGTGTGTGTGTGTGTGTGTGTGTGTGTGTGTGTGTGTGTGTGTGTGTGTGGGTGGTAAGAGAGCAACCTTATATCAAGGAACACATGCACGTCCACTTTTAAAAACACAAATTACGGACTTACCGTGTCCCGGTAGGCTTCTCCAAACTCAACCCCCCCCCCCCCCCCAAACACACATTTCTCTTACTTTATGTGTGTTTGCATGTGTGGATGTGCACCTAAAAAGAGGGAAAGAATGTGGCCAACTTTGGCCTAAACAACAATGAATACACACACACACACACACACACTTTGGTCCCAGTGGTACAGAGCCAGAGAGCCCAGTCTGACAGAAGAGCTTCTGAAGGGAACATGGCTCCCAGCGCAGTCATATAGATGCAGGAATAATATATGCGACTCTGAGGTCCCCTGAGGGAGGAGGAAGAGGAGGAAGAAGAGGAGGAGGAGGAGGAGGAGGAGAAGGAGGAGAAGAAGAAGAAAATAATCTGGGACTAGAGGAGTAACTGGTGATTCAGCAGCAGCAGGCCTGGAAAAATGTAATCCATAGAAGAAAATACATTTTTTAAATAAAAAATGAGTGATGGAAAAAATACACACACACAGCAAAGACCACATTATGTCACAAACAATGTTCAGAAAAGTTTTATTTTTCATCTTAAAAGTTTTCTATACGATGTTAAGAGCAGATAATAGTTGTTTGCTGCCATCAAACACCTATTATCTGTGTAAAGATGTAGCGGAGTGATGTCTACCTGAGCAGTTATCTCTCTGATAATCGGATGGCGTAGTTGTGGAAGCGTAGCACCAACCCTCCGGGTCGTTGTTAGCTCTATTAGCACCGTTAGCTGCTAGCCGCCTGCTCAGCTGTCGCCATGTTGAGAGACAATAAGCACAATTCCCAAACTGACGAACTCTTTCTTTAACAACCTGGTACAGGTGTGTTTTCTTTCTGTTGCGGCTTCTGAGCTGCAGAACTGGACTAGATGTGGAAAGTTGGAAAAATGTACAATAATATATCTCGTCTTTCTTAATACGAGGGCATAATTCTAACTTCTTTATTGAAGGTACTGAATTCAGGTATCTAGCACTCATTTTGAATAAGCTATTCATTTCTGTCGACTCAAACACACACACACACACACATTCAACAACCATGAAGTAACTCATGTGACGTTTGCTGTCATGCTGGAGAGTTTTCCCAAACCTCACCGTGTTCCTGCGTCGTTTCTATGGATTCACAACAACATGATGGACGTGTGTGACTGTGTGACGTCACCTCTGTGTGAGAGACAGAGAACATGAAGAAGCCAGCAGTGAGTCCTTACATGGGACGACATGGAAGCTGGTCATCATCACAAGCTGGAGCAGTTAAAGAGCACGGCTCTGCGTGTGCGTGTGCGTGTGCGTGTGTGTGTGTGTGTGTGTGTGTGTGTGCATGTGCGTGCGTGCGTGCGCTGTACCGCAGCTTATTTCACAGAAAATATCAAATCAGAGCCAGGTTTTTTCATTTTTTATTTTTAGTCCTTTAGACACAGTTGTCCCAGTTTGACGCAGCGGAGGTCTGATTACCCTTCTTTCTCAACCCGCCTGTCTACACCCAGAATGGCATCACCACATGTCATATAAATCTTTCACGCCAGTCAAGCTTACAAAACACTGTCCACAGCAATTCAGACAGTGTTTTGGGAATTACACATGATTTGGTAACATTTGGCCCCGTCTCTTTATTTATGGAGGCTCTGGCTCACTGTGGCATCCAACTTCTTCAACACCGTTGCTCTGCTTTTTATTCTTTTTGGGACGAGCCTAAGTCAATTCTCAGATCAATTCAAACGAGGCAGAGTGATGTCTGAAGTCTGTCAAAGAAAGTCAAGTTAAAAGTTTGAATAAACAAATGGCAGTTCCAGTCTTTCACTTGCAGACCAATAAAAATACCGCAGCGTTTCCTTTTTAAAGCTGTATTAAGAGTGTTCTTAAAGCGGTGCTGCAGTGTTTTAATATTGCACTTTCATAAAGAAGACGTGCAAGCAACACATTCAGTTCAAAAGTGGTGCAGAAGAGTTATATATATATATATATATATATATACATAAATATGTACAGTATATATCTTCTATTATGGATCAAGCGTGAAAAATACACTTCCCATAATGCAGCCCCCCCCCCCAGCCTGGTAAATGCCCAGTTAAACTGAAATTATACTTTACGCTGAGTCGATTATAACGAGTAAACTGATCTTGATGTGTGAAATCAGTGGAATGCCCCTTTAACATAGAAGAGACCATGTAGAGGTCTGATACATACTGATTCCAAAGGGAATCAGTATGTCAATCACCGTGTAGCCCCGCCCTAAAGCATCCCCTGCTTTATGGTCTGTTTGACTCTAAATGGACCATAATGTACTAAATGAACATCATGCTGTATTGAAGAAGACTTGAAACTAGAGATTGAGACCATAAACTCATGTTTACAATGTTTACTGAGGTAATAAATCAAGAGAGAAGTAGAGTCATTTTCTCATAGACTTCTATACAACCAGAGGAGTCGCCCCCTGCTGGTCACTAGAGAGAATGCAGGTTTTAAGACTTCTTCTCGGCAGAACCGGAGGTTGCCGGCTGCTTTAAACACAGAAAGATATCGGGCTAAAGATTTCATGTGTGAAATGTCCATTCTGTTCAGTGTTATCTGATAGAAGCTTGTCCTGGTCAATGCATCAGAAGATGAGTCCTTCTTCTTAACTTGTCATATTTGAGCCAAGTGTTCTGTAAGTGCAAAAGCCGTCGCCGTGTGTTGTTGCGCTGCAGCTGAGCAGCCCTGTGTGGCGCCCGGCTCGGGGCTTTAGCTGCTCTGTGAGTGAGCTGCCCACAGGAAGTTCCCACTGCTCTGGCTATCAGGGCGGAAAATGAGTGTTTGTCACCCCACTTTAGCCACAGCTCTCTCACTCTCTGTCTGTCTCTCTCTAATGCACACACACACACACACACACACACACACACACACACACACACACATATACACAGAGCATGGATCATTGCCTCACATCCCTTTTTCCCACACCAGCAGAAGCCGATAACGGGGATCTAGCGGTTTAATTGAGCCTGAGGTGCTGGATTATTCTAGTCGTAGTTTTAGGAAGTGGGTTCAAACATCCAAATTATTTCATGGGAAAGTTTATCTTGCTGTCAATTAGATGTCTCTCGTCATTTGTTTGTCGACTGTGTCAAAAACATGTCGAATGGAAAACTGAAATGTAGCTTTGAACAAAACGTGTGCATTTGTGATGTAGACGCGCAAATCATATTTCTCATTTTGAGACTGTAAGATAATCACACGTAAACTCTCACAATTACCAGAAAGATAGCAGACTATAGGGCCGCTCACACGCTCCGTCTACAACGCTGTCCAAGGAACTAAGCAACCGGAAACGGCATGCTGCAATGATGATGAAGTTGCGGTCATTCTGCGGTCGGCCTCACTGACTAAACTAAACAAAGTCAAAACTAAAATGTTTCTTCTCGTGAATCCCTCACAGTACTGCTTCACTTGTCCGCGACAGTTTGGTTGACCTTTCAACTTTTCAAAATAAACTTCCGTCTTCACAGGAAACTACTCGGTTACGTTTAGTCAACAAAACGACTTAGTTAGGTTTAGGACAAAGATCATTGTTTTAGATTAAAATAACCACAGAAGTTGACTTATTTTATTGGGATTTTCCAGTTAGTGGGGATTTGTCATTTAATTCGCATCATTTTTAATTTTATTCACACATAACAATAAACACAACAAATAGTTGGGATATTAATGGAGTGTTTTGGGATCGGTTGACATTACTTTGGTATCAATGAAGAGGAACTGGACCCGGGTGAAATAGCATGTGAAGCAACAAAACTACTACTAAGTTAGAAAGAGATGGTGGTTTGGGTTAAAATATCTACAGAAGTATGGAAGAAAGTGTCAAATGAAGTAACGCACTGATGTCTATTTGATAGTAATGTGTGAGTGCAGAGCAAACGTGTTCACGCATTCATTTACCTTTGTATGGTCCTAGTAGTGTGAGCAGCTCAACACAAGTTCAGCAGGTTTACAAGCTTTGTTTCATTGAGAGAGAGAGAGAGAGAGAGAGAGAGAGAGAGAGAGAGAGAGAGAGAGAGAGAGAGAGAGAGAGAGAGAGAGAGAGAGAGAGAGAGAGAGAGAGAGAGAGAGAGAGAGAGAGAGAGAGAGAGAGAGAGAGAGAGAGAGAGAGAGAGAGAGAGAATTAATGAGCTCTGAAAGGGTTACTGTGAGCGTCGGGTGTGAAGCCAGAGCTGAAAGTCAAAACGTGTGGGATAAAAGTCGGCTGGCTTGAGCACTTTTCTTTTTTATTGTGAGGGGTGACCTAATCCCAGCAGAGTAAAGAGGTGAAAGGTGGCTTGAATCACACTCGGTTTCACAAAAAAAAAAGGTTCTGCTGAGGGCCAAGAAGTTGAGAACCATGGGAAAGACATGAAACGCCATGTCATGGTTTAAAGCTGGCACAGTTACAGCACCATCCAAGACTAAGCGGGGCAATCTGCAGGATGCACGGTGGAGCTGATTAGAACAGGCAGCATCGAAAGTACAGCAAGGAGACAGAGATCTGTGTGTTAGTGTGTGGGTGGGAGCACTGCATTACCTTTCTGTTTTATTCTGCGGGTACTCGGTTAGATCGTCTATTTTTTATTCTGTCATAAACCTACAAGGTTTAAACTTAAACTTCTTTGCGGTAGTTGCTTTCTGTCAATCTTTATTTAAACTGGATCACCATGCTGTCTGAAAAAACCCTCTTTCATCAACACACCAGGCTGCACTGAGAGTTTTCTACTAGTAGTAGTAGTAGTATTACACAATCCCTCTGACGGGGGTCCACAATCAGCCCACCAAAGATTATACAAATGCTTTTGGTTTCATCCTTTACGCCAGTTTCTTCATTGATTCATTTTCAAATATTTACACATGAGTGTGATTATTGTCCCCTGCAGCCTCGCGTGGTTCATGGGAGACTGAGAACGGGACTCTTTCCAGTGTGATCACAGCGGAGCCGGCTTTGATCAGGAAACAGTCATGCAGCCCGAAGCTGCAGCAACTTGTTGGCATGACGCTTCCACCGACATGTTAACCCCAAAACAGACAAAGAATGTGCAACGCTAAGCAGAGTAAATAAGTAGCTAAATAGAGGGACTTTTTCAATATGTGTGAAGACTGTATGTCTTTATTCGGTTGGTCCACTGATTGTCGCATCACAAATACATTTCTCATCGTCCGAGGAACTCCAGTTTGAGAAGAGGTCGGGATGTGTGGCTGGGTCAAACAAACACAGGACTATCACCCAGAAGGCTGCTGTTCGTGTCCCGCGTAAAACCAAAACACAACGTTGATGTCAAAGCCAACACCGACAGCACGCTGCTGGAGACCCAGGCCGTATTACTGGACCCGCTGGAGGGAAGGGAGGCACGGGAGAACCAGAACCAGGACTGAGCGGTGCAGACTGTCAGACACCTGCTGCAGTAAAATGAGAGGTTTTCTAAAGGGAGTCGAGATCACTACCACTTTAGTCGTCAAAGTTCCTTGTAGTAACTTTATATTACAGAACAAACATACTTATTTAAAGCCAAACTATGATGTTTTACGAAGCCTAAACAAGCAGTATTGTTGCCTAAACACCAAGTATTGTGTTGCATCTTTTGTCTTGTTTCAATTTAAATGGTTAACCACGTGTTCAGGGAGGAAATACCTTTCCCTCAAAACGTAATTGAGAATGCATTGTAGTCGTATAGCAGCATCACACAGTAGAGTTAATGTTACACCTCTCCAGGCGTGTCTCATTCTCTTTCCACTCCGTCTTTCTGGAGCTGGCTCTCCAGAGGGTTTGGCGTCCCTCAGCCGCAGTGTTTCATTGCTTCTCTACTTAACCTCTCAACAGAATTATTTTTCATCGCTGGGTTACGGCCGCTCTGAGCCCCCCGAGACAAACCGCACTGATCCCACAGCAGATTTAAAACACAGCTTCATCTGGAATGGACTGTCCAGACATCAGTGTTTAGGAAGCAGAAAGAATCTGCAATCAGTTTTATTAAACAATGGCTTTTAAATGTTTACAAATAACAATTAATAGATAGCAGTGCAAGGGTTGGTTTTCTGTTTTGAGGCGACCCCGAGAAAAGAAACGCTCCAAATGTTTCTTTCCCAACATGAAGCTAGCACTACGGTGGCCCCCTGCAAAGCCCGCTCATCCAGACCCCTGCAGAGGCACTCAATTTGATTTAACCCCGAACATTTACCAAACTGGCGGATTAGAAGTTAATACACGCTGCTCAGGTTTCTCACTCAGCCTCGAGGGTAAAATATGCTCCTTGTTTTTTATTCCCCGCAGACTTGAATTCCCTTGTTGACTTATTTTATTATGTTTTTCTAGTTCGTGGGGATATTTTATTCACATCACATTTATTATTATTCGCATGTAAAATATGAACAACAAAGAGTTTTAATATGAATGGCGTGTTTTTGGAAAGGTCGTCACTTTACCCTGGTTTCCAGAAAAGCCACTCAATCGGGGTGAAACATTTTCTTAAATATCACCTGGCCTTATTAATGCGTGTGTAAGGATGACTTATGCCAATATCATGAATCCCTGAGTGTTTAAATAATCGTTGTAATATTATAAGTGTTCAGTTTAGTGTTACTGTGATTGACTACTGGCACCTGAACACACTCGGCCCTGAAGCAATAACCCCCCCACTGATTTATACAGCCTGAGCAAAAGGCCAAAAATTTTCTGGAAAGCCACGTTAGGAATGTGCGGCTCCGTGCGCTCACACGGAGTTCCCAGGTAGTGCATCTTATGTTAATGAAAACACATGCATGCATGCCGTAAAGAAAGGACACTCTGGCCCACAAATCACAAACTGTGGCCCCCTCAGAGAGGCGTAAGGCCTGCATGAGAACGTTCTGTCCTGTTACTGTTCAGCTCGACTTTCCCTGTACGCACAGCAGGGGCCGAGACAAAAGGGCAAAAGTGACGAGTGGGGAGCAAAACAAAAGAGAGTCGGAGTAAAAGTTGCATGATTGGAAGCAGAGCGATGGATTCGGAGATACGATGAGGTGAGACAGCCGTGTCAGAGATTGTTTCGTTTTCCCAGTCCTGCACGAAACACATTTTGACACAATTGAACAAAATCTAAAGAATGGATGAGTTAAACAAACACAGGACTTTCACCCAGGAGACAGCTGTTGGTTAAACCAAATGTCAACGTGACATATTTTACCGTCCTCTTTGCAAGAGTGCTTGTTTTGACCCAAACCACGACCTTTTCATAAACCAACACAAGTAGTTTCGTATACTAAACCTGAAGTTGTGAGAGTGCTATCACTTTTCTCATCTAACTCTTGGCAAGCTGTTTTGCTATTTTTTTTCTGCGTTTTCCTACAAATGTCCAGCAACATGAGCGGTCAGTGCACTTGTGCAAGCAGCTTTAAGCAACATGACTTTCTGGTTTGAAGAAGATTGTGCGTTTGGTTAAAATAACAGACGTGTCGTTACTGAAGTACAACAGTTACGTGAAAAACACGTCAACGTTTAGGCTGAAAGGAGTGTTACTTAATTATGGAAGTTACGTGATTCAGTAAAGGTCTGGGTTTACATAAGGACTGATTTGTGGGTTAAATATGAATTATAGTGCATTACTTTTCTTACAAAGTGTATGAGAACAGCCAGAATTTTGTAACAGCTGTCCCAATAAATTCTCTGGTGTTTTATCGGCATCAATTTTAACAAGGGGGCTAATACCAGTGGAATTTATTTAGCTGTGATTTTGCTGCTGCCTACGTCGTGTGAGATCTCTGTAGCTTGGACCAACTGTACTCATTTTATAGGTGAACCGCTAAGTACGTTAATTGAACGCTCGTGCCTCAGCTAACAAATAAACACGTAATCTCATGACACAAACAAACACATACGTACACATAAATAGAGGAGCAGCTGTAGCATGTGGGACCGAGGGAATGAGAAACAGAACGTTTGCATTGATTTAATTACGTCTATCCAGAAATAGATAATGATTTCAATTCAGTTTCAGCTGTGAAAAGATAAAAAGATAAAAAGCTGTTTGAAGGAGCCGGTTGCTTCATTCTCATCTTGCATGTTACGGAGAGCGCTGTGCATGTTTCACAGATGTCCTGTTTCATTCGACTGCACTTATCTGTCTTGCTCACTCTTGCAATGAAAGCCACAGAATGGGAAACATTATTGGAAGATGTTTGTCAGAGAAAACGAGATCCACATGGGACCTGGATTCAATCAGAATCAAACTCTTCTTTGTTTGTGCACCGAGAGAGAGAGACCCAATCAAACCATCTGATTGATTATTAATAGACTTAGTCGTGTGTTCAAAGAGGGGATTTGTTCGTGAGAGTGCTATGTCTTGTTGGCTCAGCAACGATTTCAAGACGAAGCCAAGAACACACAAATACCAGAGGGGGCTGATGGTGGTTTTACTTCTTCTGTAAAATAATAAACCACCACGAAATAAACCACCACCATCACCAGAGGTGCACACCCCCGAATTCCCCCCCCCCCCCCTTTTCATCCCGCCCTAAACTCACTCGCTCTCATTTCGACTCTTGATTCCGTAATGAAGACTCACATAATCCAACGCAGATTGAGCAGCGTGATACATACTTAACTTTAATGTTTTTGCACTTTATTTTATGTGTGTGTGTGTGTGTGTGTGTGTGTGTGTGTGTGTTCGCAGTCTCACAAACACACACACACACACACATGCACAAATCTGTGTAGAAGATCACGGTTCAGATGTGCCAGAGCATTTTTCTGCTCAACATGTAACTGTCAAAAAGTATCATTCAACCCAAACTTTAATGTCAAAGCCCTCTGTTGCGCAATTATGGATCCCTCCAGGATTATGGGCAGAAGCTGAACCTGCCAAAGCTGGTGTGCTTGTTGTTGCCGTATGGTTGGTTGGTTGGAGAGTGTGGAGAATGACTTTGGCTCTGAAGGGTATAGCAGTGTAGTTACACAGGTTGCAGGTTACAGGTTTCCCCATATGTAACCATATTAACCACATAACAAACCTCACGAAAGTCATGTTTTTCTTGTGTGGAAAGCGCTAGTTTCCCGTCTTCTTCAATACAGCATGATGTTCATTTCGTAAATTATGGTCCATTTCGTGTCAAATAGAACATAAAGCAGGGTATGCTTTAGGGCGGGGCTACCTTGTGATTGACAGGTCGCCACCAGCGACGTATACGCCGTCTGTACCGCAGTGTCAGTCCTCCAAAGTCCAAATATGGTCACTTACGTTCACTAGTTGCAAAAAGCCAAGATGGCACCGGCCAAAATGCTGCAAACCGATGGGGGACATTCCGACGACTACGTCCACTTCTTACAAACAGTCTATGGGGAATCACCAAAGTCAGAGGGATTCATCCTCTGGGGACCGTGAATGTCTGTACAAAGTCTCATGGAAATCAATTCAACAGTTGTTGAGTTATTTCGGTCCGATCCAAAGTGCAAAAATAGAAATAAGAAGAGTAAAAGATATTGGAGGACTTCCGTTAAAATGCTGCACTGGCGGGGAAACGCCCCCCCGCACCGCCACAATGTCTGACACACGCCATTTCTTAAAACTAATGGGTTTGCCGCAGCACTGAATTTCCTCACATCCCATATGTGACGTGCATGCATGCATGTCCACATGTGGGCGTGTGTTTAGATGTTTGTGTGTGAGTGTGAGTGTGCGTGTGTGGGTTTGAAACAGGAAACCAAAGGGGAAAAAAAGCCACTTTAGTTGAATCCTGTGAGGAGGCCACTGACCACAGACAGACCACAGAGTGAGAGGCGCTCCACCACAACCTGCACGGTGAAACGGGAGAAGTCTGAGCTGACCAGGCACCCGGCACTGTGTCAGAAAGATACGTGAAACAAGATGGAGAGCGATGCAGATACACACACACACACACACACACACACACATCCGTGCATGCATGCCACACATCCACAGTTCTCATGTGGCTGACATATTCCCCTCTTGTTGCAGTTTTCACCCAGTCAAAAATATACATGTGCAGATACATTATTCTATTCTGTTAAATGAGTGCAAAGTCTTCATAAGTGCACCGGTACTTTTTTAAATGTCCCTTTATCATTAGCTCCCTGACGGATAAAACCAGGATTGATATGCTGCAGGGGCCAATAAGCACCGCTGTTCTCCCAGAAAGTGAACAATAGACCAGAGGGGCCAATAATTCAGGGATTACCCAACTTGTTCTGTTCTATTAATCTCTAACAATAAAATATGATGAGTCATTTATTACTTTATCAGCGCCAATCATCGGGGGGCTTGTAGGGGGAGTAAGGGGAGGGTGACTGAACCGAAAAAATTAATAATAAGAGAGTGATCGTGAGGTGGAGGACAAGACAGAGTCCCAGGAAATGAAGATACAGGCAACAGTGGCCTGTGGAGAGAGCAAGGGGGGGACCGATGGAGAATAGGGATTGAGAATCAGAGGAGGATGAGGAAGAGGGGGGGCGAAATCAAAACCATATGCAGGCTGAATCTCCAGTATTGTTCCCAACTCAAACCAGCTGTCCGCTCTCGGCTTCGCCATCAAAATAAACATTTTTTCCGATGGCCACGAGCGACACCGGCCTGCTAATCATTAAAAGAGCTGCAGCCTCACACTCACTCGATTACAGCACACACCTACAAACGTGAAGCAACATGCATGCATAAAAAAATTAATACAAATAAAATCGGTATGCAACAGTACATATTGCTGTAGAGGAGACATGTGTTTGCTGCACGCTTGTTTGTTTGTTCCACGGCGATCTGGTTCTCTTTTATAGCCGTTCAACCTGAGTTTACTGGCTCAAGGTCAAAGCATTCTGGAACGATTACTTCAGGGCCCTTGAAGATGAATCACACATTTGTTTTCTGCTGTTCTCCCCCCGTCTTCATCGCTGCCATTAAAGTTTTCATTAATTTACATAAAACCACGGCGAGCACTTCAAAAGGCTTCCTTCGGCCGAACGCGTCCGTGTTCTGAGGGTCTCGTGTGTTTCGGCCGTCGAAGCGCGACGCCAAGTTTAACCCGTTGGCAGCGGAGTCGGTGCTGCAGGACTCAATCAGCGAGCTGTCTGAATGTGCAGGATCTCCACGGACAGATAAAGAGGACGTGAACGTTGCTGCTTTCATGTCTCGTTGCATTTCTATTAAGCACTTCGGTGTTGACACATATAGAGTTTGACGGGAGATGTGAGGTCTGAGCAGAAGCCTGTCTTTCATGTGTGTTTCCTAATGGTTTGATGGATTTGAGTACACTTTAGGATATAAAAGTCCTCACGAGAGAATTGACACACAAAAGAAGGGAAGCTGTAATGTACTTTACATCGTGAAACATGCCTGGTTTCAGACACAGACATATTTAGGTCGTAGCCCCAAGAAACGGCCTTGAAGTCCTAATTTACATTGTTTTCCTCCATGTGTTTGACGTGTTGCTGCGCGAAACGTTTGGGCTGGTGTGGATTATCTGAGGGGTGAGAGTTTAGAAGTAAATTCAAGCCACTTGAACTGCAACAGCAATTTAAGAAATGGAATTTTGTTTTGTTGCAGACACCCCACGCTGTTGTACGTATGCTGATGCTAGTTAGCTTGAAGCTGCAACAAGAGATCGTTGTGACATGACACATTCTTTTGATACATTGTGACTATAGAACTATTGATTAGTGCAACTTCAAAGCCAAACTGGAATCTACCACCACATTGGAGTGTTTTTATGTGTCACCAAAAATATTTTGACAGGAAGAGAAACAGAGATGTGTCAAATGTATTTTGCATGTAACACCATGTCAGTAATGAGTCAGACACTAAAAATAGTCCATCTATACATATCGCCTGCAATAGCGCTTTATCTCACTCTACATGCACAATAATAAATAAAGAAAACAAAACAAAATGGAGTCAAGGAATGGTGATATATAGTGTAGAGAACACGAGAGGAAAGCGGAGGACAGGGAGGAAGTACAGAGGAAGGGGGCGACTCTTTTCCTTCATGCAGCAGAGAAGAGTTTAGTGTTTCTCTTTGAGTCTTTTTGCATCTGTCTATTGTCCTTCTGTCCATATGTTTCCTACCATCGAGCGGTTATCTGTCAGACGGAGTTGTACCATCGGGTCTGGGCCTAACCTCCGCCAACAGACGAGGGCACGCAGGCCGGAGCGTTTGTGGTGGCCTTGTGCCGTCGCTGTGTGCAGCATCCTTCCTCCTCGTACTGAGCCGAACATCAGCGCTGTTGTTTGTCCCTGTTTCAGCGTTTCTGAGATGAAGATGGATCTGAAAAGTGTCCCGTGTTCTGTACTGAGGGTCGGGCCGGTTTG
Organism: Anarhichas minor; assembly: GCF_050575085.1. Classification (NCBI taxonomy): domain Eukaryota; kingdom Metazoa; phylum Chordata; class Actinopteri; order Perciformes; family Anarhichadidae; genus Anarhichas; species Anarhichas minor. Next base: position 1,463,256 of record NW_027466456.1, on the reverse strand, counting down.
TGTTTGAGCACGGAGCTGCTGCATATCTCCCAGCAGGCTTTGCTGTGTCCACTGCCAAGAACAACAGCACAGGCTTTAGACCTGGAGAGGCCATATCCTGCTGCCTCTTAGGACTAATACGTGTGTGTGTGTGTGTGTGTGTGTGTTCCTATTTACATGCAACCCAGTTGCCTGAAACATTGTCTGCAATTGTATATTTCTGCAAACCACGGGATACGTTGAATGTTGACGTTTCTGAAATATGGTTCAATAATTTGTTTCATATCAGCCTCGAATCCTGCTTTCAGAAAAGCACAATGCCATGTGGTCAATGTTGTGAAACGGTAAAATAAAAAGACCATGGTTTATGTCATAACGTAATGTAACTATCAGCGTAAATAAATAACAACCGCAAGTAAATAACGACCGCCCTTTGCAGACTTTCTTACTTCTTGTCTTGTAACAAGCGTAACAACGTTACATAACGTGAGCGTGAAGTCAAAGTTGATTGTTTTGGTTTCACACGGGACACGAACAGCGGTCTCCTGGATGAAAGTCCTGTGTTTGTTCAGGCTGGTCTCATTCGTAGGTTTAGCATTCGTAGCTAAACCTACGAAAAATGACGCGCTGTAATTCGTCGATATCCCTCAAAATGATTCCGTAATGATTCCGTAGGTTATCCATGTAATCATGAACAAGGAAGTATAAAGACCGCAAAAGCACACCGCAGGGGGGCGGGTCCAACAAACAGAGACCACTGACGACATTTAACGTATCCTTGGTTTGCAGAAAGGTACAATGCCAACATGTTCCCCTGGCGACTGGGCTGTTACGTGATTTTAAGGGGTAGAGTTTAGGCCAGATTAACTCTCTACTCCCCTTTAACCCAAACCTGTCCAGCATTGATGACCTCACCATGCTGCTCTCTCTCTCTCTGACGGGATGAACAAGCCCACACTGCTTCACATGACTAAGAACTAAATCGTGAATAGCGTCTAAGTCAGCTGGCTTTTCACACATAAATTGCTGCACAGTACACACACACACACACACACACACACTGTAAACATCATGCTGTATGAATGTGCTTCTCTGGGTATGAAAGTCAACACGGCAGCTACTGTTTAGGGCGGCCTAAAGAGCGAGCTGCTCAGGGATTGACTCGCTTTTGGAGCTCGCCTCAAGTGGCCATTTGAGGAACTGCAGTTTTGACATTTCTGCGTTGACTTCATTTCTCTGCATAGGAGGTTTGCGGCTTGGACCCTTGAAGAGTCAGGAGGACTTATAGAGCTGTGACCCAGACTTTTCCTAATTATACCGCTGAGCATACAATACCTGAGATTATTAAAAAAAACTGTGTTTACATTTGTGTGTGACTCTGCGCCTTCAAAGTGGACTCTGATATCGAAAGTTGTCCAGCTTTAGAAGGTGTGTAGACGTAGCGTATCCGCCGCCCTCGGGGGGTTTGAAGGGAGAGAGGAAAAGACAGAGACTCTCCATTGATACTTAACACAAACTGCTGACTGTTCTCTCTCTCCGTGGGACAAACTCTCTCCCACTCTCATGTTGCTTTCCTGTTGTTAAAATACAAGACTTGACAGTTTAACTCAGGATGCAGAGTTCACTGTCAGGTCTTTTTCCTCCCTTCATCCCCACCGCAAAGCTCGCAAGAAAAAGTGAGATACCAGTCTTTCAAAATGAATCACGGATCAGTCAGTCTGCCTCAAACTCAGATACATTCCTTTATCGGTAGGAGTATTTCTCAACGGTAAAATCATCTCTGTAAACGAACTCTGTTGTAGGTTTTTCGTGCGAGTAGTGGGAATGTTTCCTGTAAGCCTCCTGCTGAACTTCAAAGGCGACTCTGTGGTTGAAGAAATATGCTGAAGGTAAAAGCTGCAGCTGGAGAAGTGGAGCTGTATTCCCTGCTCTCTCTCTCTCTCTCTCTCTCTCTCTCTCTCTGTCTCTCTCTCTCTCTCTCTCTCTCTCTCTCTCTCTCTCTCTCTCCCCCTCCCTCCCTCTGTGTGGCAGAGACCACTGCGACGATTTCATCTTTATTTATCATCATCGGTCGGGCTGGAAGTTGATAAGTGATTTTGCAAACTGCAGATGTGTAATCAAGGCGGAACTGTTAAAGCCATCAGGTACGTCGACGTAAATCATTTGTACTGAAAACTAAGAAACAACATTTAAAATAAACATCTTATCAAAGTTACCAGATTAGAATTAAAAGTAATTATTTCATCTCATTAAAGGAAAGGTTTAACATCTGATGTTACACTCTCATGTTAAACATAGTTACAGCCAGAAGCCAGTTAGCTTAGCATAAAGACTACAAACTGGGAAAACAGCTAACCTGTCTCTATCCAAAGGTTTAACAAAAATCCACTTACAGCAACTTTAACAACTCATTCATCAACATGTTGTATCTCACTTGTTTAATCCATACAAGCTAACCCAAAATATAAATCCTATCCTGTCATCATTTCACATCACTTATTTTATCTCTCGTGACCTTTAGGGGGCCCAACCAACCCCAATGATAACTCTTCAAAGTAACCCGTGCAAGTTGTCAAAGCCAAAACCATAACCAGAGCTTTGTCACGTCATAAAACGTATGAAAAGCTAATAAAAGCTCGAGGCGTTCATCCGTCCTCGTCATCCTCGTGAACGTGATATCTCAGGAACGCCTGGAGTGGATTTCATTCATAATTTGATACAAACGTCCACCTGGACTCAAATCATGAACTGATTAGAATTCGGTCATCGGAAAGATATAAAACCCACAATTTTGTCCGTAACTCAAGAATTTACGATGCCACGTTATGACAGAAGGGTCCTGCACGGCCCTACACACACACACACACACACACACACACCTTATCTTCTGCACCAGATACCGAGGCAGTTAAATCTAAACGGCCCCGTTCTTGTGTTGCAATGAGGAAAGCAAACTGAAATGTTGAACCTTCTTCTTTTGCAGCTTTCCTCCAGAGAGCTGGTGTTTAGCCGGCCTCAGGCTGCGAGTGATAAAACATTTGTCAGGATGATCTCATATGTTGTTCTTTAGTCTTTTTTCCCTATCTCCTACACACACACACACACACACACACACACACACACACACACAGCTCAGGGGCTTTAGCAATTGTCTTGGATTTCTCAACAGCGGGGTCCCAGTGGAGGTGTCAGCCAGTCCCGAGTTAGCACCGTGAGTGATGCGGAGGGCTCTGTCTGAGACGGGGTTTGCCAAAGTGTGCTAATCGCCATGAAACACTACCTCGTAATGTAAACACACCTGTGTCCCGTAATGATGCCAGCTCCACTCCTCCTCCTCACCCCTCAACATTCGCCTCCCTCCTCGTCTGTTTCTCTACATCCCTTTTTTTTCCATTCCCGACATCCCGTCTTTCCACCTCTCCTGTGATTTACTCCAGTTTTGGTGTAATGATCCTTACTCCATCTTTCCTCTATTCTTGCACATCTTTTAAAAGTACTTAAGAAGTAGAGGAGTGAATCTTCACCACTCGAGTACCATTCACCTGTCAACGATTCTCGAGTTTCTATATGACGACTCATGGCAACTTTTTTATCAATTAATACAAGCAGTCAGATAAATCTGGACTCCCATTGTTATTTAGAACTACCACAGTCTACAACAGTCTTTTATATATAAAAAAAGTAGTAGAGAAGTAGAGTCATTTTCTCAGAGACTTCTATACAACCAGAGGAGTCGCCCCCTGGTGGACACTAGGGAGAATGCAAGTTTAAGGCACTTCAGCATTGGCTTCACTTTTCAGATCCGGAGGTTGCTGCCTGCTTTGAATCGGGAAATTTCCACACGTCTACTTAGAAATACCACAAACACACACACACACACACACACACACACACACTCACACCTGTTTCATAACTGATTTATATGGAGGGCACTTGTTCGAAGACGAGGGGAGAAACGCTTTCAGATGTCGAGGTGAGAGTGTGAATCGTGAAAGATATATCTGTTCGAAGTAGGATTTTTTATATCAAGTGTGTGTGTGTGTGTGTGTGTGTGTGTGTGTGTGTGTGTGTGTGTGTGTAACCCCTGCTGTCATGCATCTGCTGTTCATTTACTTTAAGCTCATCTCCCATGTATCCATCCATCCATCCACTGGGTACACACATAAATACACACTGCTGCTCCTCCATAGTGGTCTCGGTAACATGATCCCCTCATGTAATGTTGCCTGTGGGCGGCTGATAAATGGAAAATGAACAGAACCTATAAACATGAGATAAGACCCTCTACCATGGGGAGTTCTGAGGTCAGGATGAGGGCTCGGTGGGAGCCCCTGGATGAGGTCAGGACAATTTGGACCGGACACTGGATCCAGCTGGGGGTCAAAGGTTACTGGGTCAGTGTGTCGGGACGGTCATGTGTGTTTTTCTTTCTGATGTATTTTGTCTTGTCAGTCACAAAGCGTGAAAATGTAATAAATCCCTTGTGTTATTCATTGAATAGTAATTGCATTACTATAATACCCATACCTACAAATAGTTTAATGGGGAAAACAACACTCGTTCAAATGAATATGTTCTTATGTGACACGTTCAAGTGACAGCCGAGTTGTGGTTTGGAGGTGTTTACTAACAACGGTTCGTATGATAGCTTACGAAAAGTTATTCATTTTCTCTGCGTTTTCTTACGAATGTCTTGTAACACGTGTCAATTTCCACTCGTTACAGTCTTTTCAAAATAAACTGCCCTCTACACAGGAAACAACATAGTTAGGTTCAGAACGCTGCAGCTCGAGTCCTCACTAAGACCAAGAAAGTGGATCACGTCACTCCAGTCTTTGCACTGGCTTCCTGTCCAACAAAGAATTCACTTTATAATCCTGCTGTTGGTTTACAAAGCACTGAATGGTTTAGGGCCAAAATACATCTCTGATCTGCTGCTACCTTATGAACCATCCCGACCCCTTAGGTCATCTGGGACCGGTCTACTTTCTGTTCCCGGAGTCAGAACTAAACATGGAGAAGCAGCGTTCAGTTTCTCTGCTCCACATATCTGGAACAAAGTCCCAGAAAGCTGCAGGTCTGCTGAGACCCTCAGCTCCTTTAAATCCAGACTGAAGACTTTTCTGTTTGCTGCCTTTACTTGAACCACATTCAAGGATATTAATCAATTTCTGCTTCTACTGTATTTTATTTCTTAAACTGCACTGCAGCTATTATTCTATTAACAATTATATACTGTTATTTAATATGTTGTTTACGGTATTTATCTGAAAACCTTTTCTGCCAGATTGTTTAAATATACATATATTTTTCTGCAGTTGCATTGTCTGTCTGAGAGCACTGCTAACACTGCATTTAAATATATAACAGCATACATGCAGACACCTATTGTATTTGGGACATGTAAGTGAATCCAGACCCTCCTCTGATTACACATCTGGAGGCGGTTTGGTCACATCTGACTGCATAATTTAAAAAACAGGACTTTCTTTTTTCACTCGCATACATGTTGCGAGTGAAAAAACAGTGTACAGTGTACTTGGCCCCATGTGATTCTATACAAACAGACTTATCAGCGTTACAATATCTCTCTGCTCTAATGGCGAAGCGAGCCAGGTCAATGATGGAGTGCTGCAGCGCTGTCATTAGCTCTTACAGAAAAACTGATGAATTGAAGAGACCTGATCCTTCAACCCTGCTGAGTAGAGTTAAATTACGTTTGCAATAATACACAGACAAAAGAAATCTGGGCCTGGAGAGGGAGTGTGACGAAAACAATAGCAGTTACATAACCTAATAAACACAGAAATGTGAAATGGTGCTTTCTTTATGAGGTCACACTGACATGAACTAATCCACTCTGTGTAACCCGAAACATCCCACAGTAACTGTGGAGTGGAAAAGGCCCAGGCAGATTTCTCACACAGCCACTGGGCAAGCCGTTCTTCAGCAGCAGAACGGTTTAATCAATCAAGAAACCTTTTACGGGGCATTTTTTCCCCCGAGACCAGCATATTGTTTAAATTATTTCTAATGGGAGCACCGCGTATTTACCATAGACTGTAAAAAAGAAGTGGACGTAGTCATCGTGACGTCACCCATTGGTTTGTGGACTGCCATTATGAAGCGTCGAGTTCGGCGATTATGCAGTCGCCATCTTGGATTACAGCTGTTGTTATGTTGTTGTTTTTTGCAGCCAATGAACGGAAGTTACCATATTTGGAATGCGGAGGAGTGACGTAGCAGCAGGGACCTGTCAATCACAGTAGCCCCGCCCTAAAGCATCCCCTGCTTTATGGTCTGTTTGACTCTAAATGGACCATAATTTACTAAATGAACATCATGCTGTATTGAAGAAGACTTGAAACTAGAGATTGAGACCATAAACTCATGTTTACAATGTTTACTGAGGTAATAAATCAAGAGAGAAGTAGAGTCATTTTCTCATAGACTTCTACACAACCAGAGGAGTCGCCCCCTGGTGGACATTAGAGAGAATGCAAGTTTAAGACACTTTCACATCGGCTTCACTCTGGAGGTTGCTGGAGGTTGCCGTCTGGTATTTATGCTATGCTATAAACGCTAGCAACGTGACGAGGCGCTAGGGCGTCAATTCTGCATTGAGCACTGCATGTTTGATGTTTTTCTTAGGTTGCAGAGAGTTGAGAAATGTTCAACTTTGGTTAAAAAGTGCGCTCGTCAGTGTCACTTTTTTTCCTGCCATCCAATCACAGTGGAGGAGGAGCGGGACAAAAAAAAGCCTTCCTCAAAGACGTGATCAGATGTGTTTTACTTTTTAATATGTTGTGATCGTATTGTGTATGCTATGCATATTTTATTCATGGTGTCCTCCATGTCTGGAGCCAAAGGGATTTTGGGGGGTGGCTCTAGAGGTTCGTATTCCAAACAGAAGATCGGCGGTTCGATCCTCGGCTCCTCCAGTCCATGACGAAATGTCCTTGGGGAAGACACTTAACCCCAAGATGTGATGGCATGGCAGCCAGTGTGTGAATGGGTGAATGATAACATGTAGTGTACAGCGCTTTGAGTGGTCGGAAGACTAGAAAGGCGCTATGCAAATGCGAGGTCCATTTACCATTCCCAGTACGGGATAATTCAATTTATCTAAATCGAAACAAAACTATGGTACTCGCCAACGAAACCTCATTTGCCACATGGAGCGGCAGGTCCGTCGTCTCTCCCTGTGTGCTTCGTCCAGAGCAAGTACTCTACCTTGTGCCGATATTTTTACTTCCGAGGATACTCCCGTATCATAGCAACCAGAGGAAACCAAAACCATGTCGGCTTAAAAGAAAGCGCTCTCAAGCGTTCCCAGCCGGACGTTTTCAGAGGAGAGCCAAAAAAACACTTTGATGGACAAGACCCCTAACAAATAAAGTAAAAAACCCAAAAGACGATGCTCTCCCACTCTTATGCCCAAAGACATGATTAGTCTGTGATACTGTGAGGTAATGCACGTGGGTGTGTGCATTCATGTGTGATTACAACGGCCTATATTCATGTTGCAATGCGAATGCCAACTGGAGACATTGTTGCTCACTGCAGCAAAAACTCACAGCCAACAGTTTAGTCACCAGGGAGGAGACGGGCGAAACTGTACTGCAATATTTCCACAAACCAGCTTCCCCCCCCGCCCCCACCCCCCCCACACTGGGAGATCTCTTATCAGCCGATGATAGGAAAGTAATAAATGCATGCTGAGCCTCGGCCAAATGAGCTGTGTCAATCAAAAGAGCGGCCTCGCCCCGAAGCCTAGAATATATCGCTGTGCGTGTTTCTGTTGAGCGTCGGCCCATCCACGCTCTGGAGCCTGCCTCATGTGTGACCCATGATAATGATCCATCTATGCCTCACCTCCGACCCCCGCAAAACTAAACCAGGTGCAGTGCGGTGCGAGCGCAGAAGGGGGGAGGCGTGGATGTGTTTGTGTGCATGGAGGAGGACCCCCGTGCCTATGCTGAGTGACAGGTCTGAACTGTTCCTGGTACCGCGGGGCTGATGGAGGGGAGTCTTCCTTCTAGTTTCCTCTTCTTTCCTGCTTCTACGCAGCGGGAACACGTGCCCGTCCATGTGTTTACTATCCGAACCTTACCCTGCTGACCTCACTGATGATCACACTGACGACCGCTACAGAGCAGTGAAAAGATAACAACACTTGATCAGCGTGGAGGAAATGACAGTGGCACAAACTAGAAAACAGTCCGTCATCCATGGGGGTCCGGTCCTGGTGGCTTTGGAACAAAACAGGAGCCAGGTGGCCTGCACAGGGGTGATCATTACCAGGGGTCAGGTGCTGTGTGTGTGTGTGTGTGTGTGTGTGTGTGTGTGTGTGTGTGTGTGTGTGTGTGTGTGTGTGTGTGTGTGTGTGTGTGTGTGTGTGTGTGTGTGTGTGTGTGTGTGTGTGTGTGTGTGTGTGAGACGGGGTGGAGGGTGGAGGTGCTGACTCTGGGGTCCGGACTGTGACGTCACTGTCTTTCTGGTGGTTGACATGTTTGATTTGATTAGAATTTGTTGGTCAAAGGTCACTGTGCCATAACTCAAGAATGTATATGCTAATTTTAACAATTTCACACAAATGTCCTATTGGATAAAATGATGAAGCGATGACATTTTGGACAGGCGTGGATGTAACCTGCAGCTAAACAATACTACCGCGAGGCCGTAATTCTAGTTTCAAATGTAGTTATTGAGCAGAACAGATGAAACAAACTAGCGGATTAAAAATGCTCATTAAGTCTGGATACCAAGTCATTTGGGTGACCTGACGGCACAAAATTCATCAGATTCCAGAAGAATAAACACTCACATTCCCCAGGATGATGCACAAACACTTAAATGTATATTGAAACCAACAGATTCCTGCAAATACACCTCCTACTTCTGCACAGAGAGCGTTTACGAGCAAGCGCTCCCCGACCGAACCCGAGGCCTTTTTCCCTCCACGTCCACAGACTCACTGAGCTGCAATCCTCCTTGTTAAGACCGTCACATAGCAGAGGTCAGAACACAGAAAACACAGTTTCCTCGAGCAGTTCCACTTTCATAAGAAGGGCAGCAGTTCTGAGTACTGTTGTACTCAGAACCTCTGATCTTGTTTCTATGCTGTCGCGTGTGACATTAAAAACGTCATGCAGAAGGAGTCTACTGGTTGTGTTCCTCCCTCTTTTTAAACGGCACAATGACAAGCAGAACCTGGCAAACATAAAAGAGTGAGAAAAGGCCGTTAACGCATGTTTGTGTTGTTAAGTCATTAGTCAGTCTTTTGTTGGCCAAGAATGATCAAAGCCCAGGGGCCCTGCGTATATACGAGGGTTTGGAGGGGTATGGTAGCCAGTTGCGAGCTTTATGTGTGCGTGTGTTTATGTGCAAATGTGTTGCGTGTGTGTTTGTGTATATCTGGGTTCAGGCCCGGTGTTATCACACTGCTGTGTGGATGGATGGACTCGACTCAATGCTCCTGCAGGATACGGTTTTGTTTTTCTTTTTGTCCAAAGGTTTGTGTTAGTGTTGCAGCACCGATGTTCTCTGATCCACAGCCAGGAGTGTGTGTGTGCTTTTGAAATGTGTTTAGTTTGGACTGAGGTGTAAAGCAGCAGATTGCCAGGGAATGAAACAGTCCTATCTGGCTTGAAGAGGCCTAGTGGGGCGTCTCAAGTAACTGATCTGAGTTCAGTGGGTGGTAGTTAGTAAATGGGGTCAGTTTTCTGGTCGCTGCTCCTCCAGGGCTCCAACCGTGAGATTCAGTATTTTATTCAAATGCCAAGTGCAGCACGATGTGTCAACTTGTCTTTCAAGCAGATCCTCAAACAACAAACCCCTTCATCTGCGCTCCGAACCCCCCAAGGAGTCTCCACAATCACAAAGACTTCACACAGCTTTTTCGTCTTTTTCACTTCCCTTCGTTTTTCAGCTTCCTTCTCCTCTTCCTCTCCTACTGTCTCTTGTCCCGCCTCCTTCCTCTCATCTCCTACGTCTGAGCATATGGAAATCTCATCCTGAGTTCCGTGTGATAAGTCGTATGCGGGACCGTCCACAGAGGTGGACATCCGCGTGGAACTAGAGTCTGGTGCCTCCCTGGCTCCTGGCGCTGCCTTTGACCGAGCTATTTCAGACCTGCGATACCGGAAAACACACACACACACACTCACAGGCCTGTAAATAGAGCAACAGGGCTATGATGCCCTTTAAGAAGCTGAGTGGGGAAGCTGCTCGGTGGGGATAGAGTTTCCGGATGGTTATCCAAGATCCCCTGATGAGTGTATGGAAATGAAGAGGTAGAGGAAGGGACAGGAGAAGACGGATGAGGACAAGAGGAGGACTGAGAGCTGTGCAGCACAGTGTAGAAGATGAGGCTTATGTTATTTCATGTCTTTGTTTTTCAACAAATCCTATAAAAATAGGTGACACAGCTTTACAATACATTTAATTAATGGTGGGGTTTTTTCTGTATCTTGCTCGTCTACTTTTTGATATCTTGCCTCCATGGCAAAAACTGGTGAATTATCCAAAATATATAAACTTTTGATGATCACTGGTGAGAAGAGACAGTCCCCGCTAGGAAAACGACAACATTGGTCAATTGTTCAAATATGCAGAATGCAGAACCACCATGTTCAAATTCTCCTCTTGTGTTTGTGCAAATATAGATTGCACCGCAAAGTCTCTTGTGAAGGAGTCTATAGTGGTTGTTTGGGGTGAAGTCACTCATTGATTTGTGGACTACGGTTTTGAAGCATCAAGTTTGGTATTTCTGGCCACTGCCATCTTGTTTTTTTTGCAACCATTGACACGAGAGGGTGGAGCTAAGTACACCCGAACGCTGAATAAGACATTTATTATTCAGTTTGTGTGTTTCCATGAACTGAAAACACACTTTGAAAGGGTTAAAGTTGTTAGACGAAAACACAGACAAATCCCAGACCGGACAAACGCCGTGGTAGAGACCTGTCAATCACAGTAGCCCCGCCCTAAAGCAAACCCTGCTTTATGGTCTGTTTGACTCTAAATAGAGGTTTACAAAGTGTTGATGAGAGTCCCCTACCAACACTCAACATTGGTTTCTGTTGACCCAGCCGATCATCAAGAGGAATTATTTCCATATTGGACACTTATGCATCTCACGTTCTAGGTCCATCTCCAACAATCAGTGTCAGTCTTTATGTGACGAGGAAGAAAGTCAGGGTGTGGAGGAGGGGTCGGTGGATTGACATATAGCGAAACCACAGAGCCCCCCAACGTAACAAATCCCAATTTAACCCCTGGCCATAACCACAATGTTTCTCTAGACTTAACCATATTCAGATGGTACGGAAAGACATATTCTTTAAAATAACAAAATGATTGTAATGTAAAAAAATAAAAATAAAAATGTTGTCAATGACTGTGTATGTTCTTGTGTTGCGATAGGATTACATGACAATGGCCACGAACTTTCTCTAATCTCAACCAAGTAATAGTTAGTAGTAGTTGCTTAAACTTAACCAATTATTTACCCACAGAGGTGGCAGTAAATACTCATGACTCATATTTGTACCGGTCTTCGGGGTCATTTTGGAAGCCAACGACAAATAACCAAATGCTACGTGAACTCTCCCCGAGTCTCTGAACAATGCCTATATATAAGACTGTATATACACACACAACTACACACAACACATAGTCTGTTTTTATAATCATCACTGTCCTCTTCCCTGCTCCATTGCCGTCCCACAGGCTGGACCTGGTCCAGGTAGGACTGGTCCCCTGAGGTCAGCTTATCAGCTCTCCCGCCCGGTGCATCTTATAACTCTGCCTCTGAATAGCCTCTACAAACTCTTATTGTTGAACCGCTATGGCAGCAAATGCATTGCAAGTGTTGGAAGTCTGGAAGTGACTTCTTCACCTGGACAAAAGCCACTTTCCACGGAGGAGAAAAGCAAGTGTGCTTCCTGTTGGACTTCCAATAAGCATGTAGGCAAGTGGAGGCCTCATAGACTGTATATACTGTAAGAAGTGGATGTAGTCATCCCACCCATTGGTATGTAGACTGCTCTTTTGAAATCTTGAGTTTGGAGATTTGGACGTCCGCATCTTGGATTTTTGCGACCAATGAAGGGAAGTTACCATATTTGGAATGCATCTCACAATCATAGTTTGTGGAGTTTGTAGTTTTGAAGCCTCGAGTACATGGCCGTCGCCATCTTGGTTTTTTGCAAGCAGTGAACGGAAGTGAAGTGGTATAGACGCTGTATACGGCTCTGGTAGAGACCTGTCAATCACAAGGTAGCCCCGCCCTAAATCATCCCCTGCTTTATGGTCTGTTTGACTCTAAATGGACCATCATTTACTAAATGAACATCATGCTGTATTGAAGAAGACTTGAAGCTAGTGATTGAGACCATAAACTCATGTTTACAATGTTTACTGAGGTAATAAATCTAGTGCGAAGTAGACTCTTATAGACTTCTATACAATTGGACTTCTTTTTGCAACCAGAGGAGTCGCCCCCTGATGGCCAGTAGAGAGAATGCTTTAGAAAGTTTTAAGACACTCAACACAAAGGTTGCCGCCTGGGAGGCCTTAGTTATAACATTATGACACTATTACACCGTGTTCTTTCTGCAACACCTCAGCATAGTCTTGGTGACCCAGAGAGAACGTGACATCATGCCTGTCAGAATATAACTGGCAGTTCCTCGAGAGCTTTGGGAGATGCTTTGTGTCCCAACACTACCGGGGTCAGGACCAGAGGTTACTCTGTGCAGAGGTGAGTCCTACAGTACAGCTTGGGAGGTACATTATGTTTGAGAGTCTGTATGTTACTCCAAATAGAGTGTGTGTTGACATCCAGGTCCCCACCATCTGCACCTCATCGCAACCAGAGTGTGTTATGAAACAGTATCCTTGACTGTATAGGTACAAACCGGAGAGGAAAATACACAACAGTTCCTGTTTTTGGGACCAGCTATAGGATATCATGGCGCTAAAACACACACACACACACACACACACACACACACACCGCTGCCAAGCAAAGGAGGAAGAAGGGTTGTTGAGAACCTTTAAACAAAAAGACATTTTTAGAAAGGTCCTCTTGAGCGGGGAAACAAAAGGGGGAAGTGACATGACGTCTCACGGGAGGGAATCTGAGGGTCACCGGTGGCCTGACGGACACGCCTATGGAACAGTCTCACACACACACACACACACACACATTCGCAAGCTCATTTCACACAGACACACACATTTTGATAAACACAGTCAAGGTCCAAAATAGCCACTTCCTCGCCTCCCTACTTTATTTGCTGGTATTAGAAACGTAAGGATGTTTTGTATCCACGTTCTCTTTCCTTCAGCAGAAACCACAAGAAATGCACTGTGTTTTATCAAGGGATGTTTTAAAGATCCGTCCTGATCCACATATAAACCTGTGATAAACCCGGAGGCACGTAGCACGGAGGGAACATTATGTCAGTTCCCTCTCTGCAGACTAGCCTGACACAGTCAAATAATGTGGTGTTACTGGCTTTAATATTGGCAAACATTAACATGGAAATCATTATAATGCCTTTGGTCCAAGTCTGGTTGCTCACATGAGATCATCATGTCATTATAACACTCCGAGATGGGATACAATGGCTGAGAATAGAACATAATACATTAGAATAGAGTAGAACTCTCTGAAATTATTACTTTGCTGTTGCTGCTGTGCACCTCGCCAGGAATGTAAATTCAAAATAATGGCGCTAACTAGAACCATAAAGGATTCTTCAGCTCTTTTTGGTTCCGCCTAAAGGAGCAATTTAAGACATTCAGAGCTTTAATATTGCAGCAAAGAACAATTTGCTATGTAAAGATACAGTGGAGTAATGTCTAACCCGGCGGCAACCTCTGGTTCTGCCGAGTGAAGCCAATGCGGAAGTGTCTTAAAACGTCTCTAGTGTCCACCAGGGGGCGACTCCTCTGGTTGTGTAGAAGTCTATGAGAAAATGACTCTACTTCTCTCTTGATTTATTACCTCAGTAAACATTGTAAACATGAGTTTATGGTCTCAATCTCTAGTTTCAAGTCTTCTTCAATACAGCATGATGTTCATTTAGTACATTATGGTCCATTTAGACCATAAAGCGGGCTTACTGTGATTGACAGGTTGCTGCCGCTACCAGAGACGTATCCGGCATCTCTATGGCGTCACTCCTCTGCATTCCAAATATGGTAACTTCCGTTCATCGGTTGCAAAAAAGCCGTATTCCAAAATGGCGACGCCGAACACGAGGCTTCACAATGGCAGCCCACAAACCAGTGGGTGATGTCACGATGACTACGTCCACTTCTTATATACAGTCTATGGTCCTTCTAGAACCCAGCATAAAGGGTTATACCTAGAACCATCTGTGAAAGGCTCTACCCAGAACCCTTTACAAGAGGTTCTACAGAGAACCCTTCTATGATGTAATGGTTTCATCTTGAACCCACCCATTCGGCTTCTAGCAAGAGCCGTTTTATATTCCACGGGTTTTTAACAACACCCTATCAAAATTAATTTTTAATGGAACCCCTTAGTCTTCCAAAAACAGCCCTTTCTTCAAAAAAGCGTTCTTCAGAAGAAAAAGGTTCTGGGTTGAACCCCAGCCCTTCAGGTAGATCCCTTGTGGAACTCTTATTAATGTAAGTGGCCTCAAGCCAAACTCTCTCACTAGTTCAGTGCCATTCATTGCAGACGACTATTATATATATTGATCATATATGAATTCTTGACAGAGTGATGCTTGATCTGAAAATGAGTACAGGATCGTGGAGGCCAGTCTTTTTCTCTCATGCACACACGCATAAAAACACACGTACTCACCTCTCACATCTGGTGTACGTTAGATCTGTTACAGAGTGTATGAATCTCAAGACCAGAGGGGGTAAAACCATCAATCATCCCTTCCCCTCTTGCTTTTTTTCCCCCCTCCAGTCATGACGCTTGAGGCTACTTGGGGAAACATTATTGTGTTTACTATAACAGTAAAAGTAGAGCTGAAGCCTTTTTCCTGTCTCAACTCTAAATAGAGCGAACAGGGGAGCTGCATGCTGGTTTGTCGTACACAAAGTTCTACATCACGGTGAGGGACCGTCATCGTCAACAGGGGAGCTCGAGGTAATCGGGGTTAACTGGACTCTAGTCTGAAGGGTAAATAAGGAGATTCAGTTACATATGATTTTTAAAGGAAACATAACTGCTTCTGGGGGAAATGCAACTCCCACACATACACATGCATTTGTTTAAGTGGTGCAGAGCTTACAGCATTTTCTCATTGATCCAGATGTACGGCCATACTTGTCCTAATTCAATATGTGGACAGTTGGTCTATGTAACGGTAGACTCAGCTTTGGTGGGATAATGAGGGTTTTGGAAACAGGGAGGGAGGGTGTAAAATGTAATAAACAGCCACACTCTGCAGGAGAGAGTGAAACGAGGATCCACATTTGTGATCACTCTTCAATGGAAATACAAACTCACAGTTGGTTGCTTTGAGATTCAAACTCACAATCACATTAAACTGGTTGCTTTGATGACCGTCAGTTCTGCGATGCTGGAATCCCACCGCGGGGCCAGAGAATGGTGTGAAAAGTTTTATATTGTTTTTTTAAAGAACCAGTGGCTATTTGTAAGACCATTGGAACTGGATAAGCATGGATGATGGCTGGACAAGAGGCGGGAATGTCCGTGTTTAGGTTTGATGGGTGAAACAAGCACAGGGCTTTCACCAGGGACACCGCTGTTCTTGTCCCATGTGAAACCAAGTCAACATTGGCTTATTTGACCTTAGTTTTGTGAAGTAACGTACGTACTTAACGCCTAACTAAGTACTTTTGTTGTGTGAACCTAACCGAGAAGTATACTAAGTAAACCTATGCTCGAAGTTTATTGTGAAAAGACATGTCGGGGCTGTCAAAATTGGCCAAAAATGACATCGTCTTATTTCACTTCAAAAACCGTGTATAAGGTGGAAGCTGGCTGGAGGAAGATTTCCAGTAAATATCACAATATAAAATGTGTGTTTTCTGTTTAAAAAAGTACAAATGTCAAGACATCAAGAACTACTCACCCATCTAACGCTGTTCGGACACGGTGTCTCCCTCTGTGGTCGAGTTCTCTCCCATCATTAGTGTTGTTGAATAGTTGCTGCTTTTTTTACCACAATCGAATAATAATTGTCATATTTTCATATGTTTTCTTTTTTACTATTCGACGAGTCGTGAGTGAGAATTTATTCAATGCAGATATAAGTTGTGGTCAAGCAGCTGGGTATCTGCTCTTTGCTTGTTGGACTAGTTCAGGGTTAAAGAATGGCGTCACCTGTCAGACGGCTCAATAGATTTAAGACTTATTAATAACTGGCTTCCACGGGGATGCTCAGCCAACTTTTTGGCACATTTATCCGAGTGTATTGATAACTACCTTGAAATTCTGACATGTAAAACCACACGTCACCGCCTCGCCTGGATTCAAAGTCAGATTGACTCAAACGCTGGTTCGCACTCATGATGACAATGACTCACATACAGACAGACTGTTTGTGTGTTTTGATTTGGGTCATGTACACCAACTACACCCACTAGTCCGTGATGTTGACCATTCAATATGAAAGAAGTTTCCAAGTCATTAAAAATACATTGAGAAAGTTGATGTTGGAACCCAAAAAGAGACGAAAGAACCACCTGATATTTTTGGCTGACTGAGCTTGACCTCATCATGACCTGTTTCTGTAGCACCACCAGCTAAAGCCTACACACACACACACACACACACACACACACACACACACACACACACACACACACACACACACACACACACACACACACACACACACAGCAGAACTGACCAGGTAGCCCAGCTGAACCAGGTGCAGTTATGTTTATGTTATCTGGGTAATTATGGGAAATATTATTGCAGCCTGTTGGCCATTGGCTCCGGCCAAAGCTCATCCACTCAGAGTTGGACCGGATAAGAAAGAAAGAGATCACAGCGGATCCAGATGGTTCGGTCCAAATCATTGAAACACGGAGTAAGACAAAAAAACATTCGATGGACTTGAGCTGCTCAATTGATTCAGTTTTTCAGTTAAGCCTCTCCTCTGGTCTCTGTCTTTGTGCAATTTGTCTGTTGTCCCACCTTTGTCCACAAGCAGAGGGAAATAAAAAGCGTGTCTAATTCAATGTTCTGCTGAATCTCTCTCACACACGGTTACACAAAGCAGAACATCTTCATGTCCCCAGTTTGTCTCGGTTTTCGGTGAGACAGCTTTGGGCTGAGAGCGTTACAAGAAAATAAGAAAAGTGGGTTAAAGGGGACTTGTAAGAAGAAAGAAATGAGTGAATATGAAAAGAAGAAAGAAAAAGAGACAGCCAAGATAAAAAGACATACGACACATACCAACCAGAGAATATCACATTATGAGGGGAGGAGTATTCTAACGAAGAGTCTGTTTTAACTTGAGCAACAATGGCAAAAGCACCTTCACCTTATTTGTATATATATCCGATCGATAGATACAATTTAGTTTGTAAGGTACAGATGCATATCATGAGCATAATTCATGGTTTTATTGTCTCAGAACAGGATAGTCAGAATGGGAAACAGTATAATGTTTGATATTATATCAGTGATTTTATGGACAAAGGTTCAATTAATAAATACATATCAGAATCAGCTTTATTGGCCATGTATGCGGACGCATCCAATGAATTTGACTCAAATTATTTGACAGAATAGGAACGGGAACAAAAGGTGGTCTGTTAAGAAGCTCAAAGGCATAAGCAGCTCATGCCTCCTTTAACTCTGGGATTGTAGAGCAGAAGTTCTGTGTACGACTTTAGCTTTCTGCCGTTGATGCTCGGCCTTTCTGCAGTCTTCATGCTGTTTGTTGTCCATGGAAAAACAGAGCCATGGAACTGGAACAGACAGTGCAAAGAAAAAACACTTATACAGAGATTGATGTAGGTTCACTATTCGCCAAATCAGTAAATCTTGAAGAAAAGCAGTTATTGTGAGCCTGTGCTGGACAGACAGAATGTCTTTGTGTGTCATTGCTGAGTTCTGGTTTTTTGGACAGCGTTTGGGGTCTTGAGAGATGAGTCAACTATTTTTTTTATGGCTCCCGGACACTTATTACTCATTTGGATGAGCTAATGAACACATGCTGAACAGAAAACACAAGCATGCACACACATGCACACACATACACACACACACACACTTGCCATGGCAGACAAAAAAGCCATTTCTAAATTGTGAGCTAACTATGAACTACTGACATTTTATACTTGATAAACAGGATGTGATGAAATGAAGACATTTTGAGCATCGAACACTTTCTTTCCTGCATTCTTGTGACTTTGTGCGACCAAAATGTGTTTCTGCATCAATTTATGGTGGAAATTACTTTTATTTACGTAAAGGAAAACACAAACATCGAGCGTCAGGTGACAATTAAAAAAGTAATAATATCATGCCAGGCGGCAACCTCTGGTTCTGTCAAGTGAAGTCAATGCGGAAGTGTCTTCAAACCGGCATTCTCTCTAATGTCCACCAGGGGGCGACTCCTCTGGTTGTGTAGAAGTCTATGAGAAAATGACTCTACTTCTCTCTTGATTTATTACCTCAGTAAACATTGTAAACATGAGTTTATGGTCTCAATCGCTAGTTTCAAGTCTTCTTCAATACAGCATGATGTTCATTTAGTACATTATGGTCCATTTAGAGTCAAACAGACCATGAAGCAGGGGATGCTTTAGGGCGGGGCTACACGGTGATTGACAGGTCCCTCACTACCAGAGCCGTATACTGCGTCTCTACGTTACTTCTCCGCAGTCCAAATATGGTCACTTCCGCTTATTGGTTGCTTCAAAACGTCCATAAACCAATGGGTGACGTCACGACGACTACGTCCACTTCTTATATAGTCTATGTATAATGCATTAAGGCTCGCAGGCATTCTATATTAATTTCAAATATGTATTCTCTGGCAGATAAACCTAATCTAATCAATTAATCCAGACATGTAGGCTTGATTTACTCTTCTCTCCTGCTTTTGTTTGTGTTTTTGTTTTGGGAAACAACCTCTTTAAATGTGCATGTGGCACTTATTCTACAACAATAATAAATTAATGCATTTTATTACATTTATAAACACCCTTGGACTTTAATAGCTGACATGCGTTTCAGCAAGATTTGACTTGGATTTGGTCTAGGACGGCTTGTCGGAATTGGATGTAATGCGGATAATGCGGATGAATGCACATACACTGATGGCTCTGGTGCCAAAGAGTCTGAGTCTGGCTCTGACTCATCACAGAAAAGTCAGAATGGGAACACAAACAACAACGGGGAGACACACCGGGACTAAACCAACATCGCATTTTAACAAAGATTACACAGGACAGTTCTCAGGTGTCGCTGGTTACGACTTCCTGCAGGGAAAAGGACCCTCGGTCCACGTTTCAACCTCAGGATCTGAGAGTCTTGGAGCCAGAGTCTTGACACCCTGACTCTGCTGCCCGCTGGGAACGGCTGGACTCCGTCTCACGTCCAAAATGGCGCTGCATGCTGCACCATACGTGGTCTGTGCCACAATCCCATCTGGTCTTCTAGATTCTAGATTTGTAGTAACGGAGTGACGGCGTGGACGTTTTTGGTAAAATCAAAATGGATTGGGTTTGTCTTACAGCACCACATACCTGGCAGACGCCATCTTTCGAGGCTCGAGTTTCAAAGGGGGGGGGGGGGTCAGATGTGACACGCAGGTCTTGTGCGTCCTCACATGTGCGCTCGGGGTATATGATGGAGGTGTGAGTGGCGGAGCGGAGTGAATGATTGCGGTACCAAACGTTGACCTCATGTGGCTTTTCGTGCACTGCTCGTAGAAGGTATTTGAAGTTCGACTCAGTCCCCTCAGATCTCACATGTGGCTCGTATTTGCACCGAAATACCTCCCAGAGCTATTGGCTGCTTTGAAAATGGATGTAAACACGAAGCTCTCTGCTGTTTCTCCCGGGCCATGTGGCTGTCTTTTAAGTGTCACTGCTTTACAGGGACATAGGAGGGTATTAACATGTGCAGCTATGGAGGGCTGTTTATCCCATCACGTTTTCTGTGTGTGTGTGTGTGTGTGTGTGTGTGTGTGTGTGAGAGTGAGAGAGAGTGTGAGTGTGATTATGTGTGTGTGAAAGTGAGTGAAAGACCAAAAGAAAAAAAGAGATATTTCACAATACTACATTGGTTCAACATTGCCCAATTAAGTGAAATGCTAACTTTTGTAAAAAAACACAGAACAAATGTGGTTTGAAAATTACTTTCTGAGTGTCCTTGTCCGCTCTCATTCATGAACACATGGAATCTGCCCAAAACTTCGTGCTTGCTTTGTCAGTTACACAACACTGCGGCGTGGCACTCTGCCCTGTTATTGTTAACTGGCCCGGTCTCCGCTTCAAGGCTTATGGAGGAATAAAGATGGCTCTTCTGCTCGGAGCTGATGACGGACATGTGTTGTTTGATTCTGTTTTTCTCAGTCAGATTTCTGGCAAAATCCCCTGAGGTCCGTCAGACCAAATCAAATTGAGGCCGTATCGTTTCTAAAGATCTGAATTGGAATGATTTATTTTCTTGAGTTAGGCCTATTTGGTTCATTTTGCGTAATCTGTATTTAAAGTTGATTACATCTATACATTGAAGCCACAGTGTATCTAATTCAATCAGAAGCATTCCTATGTAACTGATATAGTGTATGTGACATGTGTTGAGACATATGCATTGTCTCAGCCTCTTCTCTCTGCATGTAGTAGAAGCAGGGAAGTGGATGAGGTTTGCGAGATCATTTTTAGAGCATGTTTGCAGGGGAGTCATTGTCTGCACAGAGTGCCCCGCTGGTTGTGGTGTATTTCAACGCCGGGAATCAGCATTTACATTGTGGATAAGGATCAGAAATGGAAAAAAGAGAGAGTAAAAAGAGTCTTTTCTGAGGAATACACGGAAAGCATTATGTTTTCGTCTTATGACTGTAATCCTTTGAGAAAAAAGTGCAGCTGAAGGATCTTCATTGTTAAGTTATATGGGGTCAAACATGATGATCATGTTGCATCAGTGAGGATGATGAAATGCAACAAAAGGCCTGAGTGATAAACCAGGTGGTCTGTAAAGAGTACTCCTCCGCGTTACCATCCCATAAACAAGAAGTAACACCGCTACATGAGAGGAGACTCCACGCAAAGTTTGGGAACATTTTTTGCTAGCTTGCCCAAGTTTCATAAAAAGATTGATATTGATTGTTACAGCCAGCTGCCGGTTAGCTTAGCTTAGCACAAAGACTGGAAATGAGGGGAAACAGCTCGCTTGACTTTGTCAGAAAGGTAAAAAGAATCTGCCTCCCTGCACCTTTAACGTTATTATCATTTGAGTTAGTATGTGCTTGTTATTATCAATTTAGACGACATAATTGTGTATCGTGATATATCGATATATGATTTCATCACAATAAGATCCTATTGAATTATCTCCCAGACCTAGATGTGGTGCTTCTGCTGTTTCCAGTCTTCATGCTAAGCTAAGCTAAGTAGATGCTAGCTGTAGCCTCGTTTCATGGAGAGATATGTGTGTCGTATCAATCTTCTCGTCTAACTCTCTAGCAGATGACCACAATCGATGTAAAACGTTTTCAGTTATCATTACAATGAAGTTATTCCACATCTGTTGATGCTTCTGCGTTAAATCTCAACATACATACACAGTGGCATGTGGAAACACTTTCCTTATTAGGTCTCAACTGTAAATATATGGAACAGAAGATAAAGAAACGCGACGACGATCCGTTCCTGCTTAGATTACCTCATGACTACATCAACCCAAGTGGCTACGTCAAGTGGCTACGTATATTTCTTTTGTTTCTCTGCTTCCTTCTCTGTACAGGCAACACCCTTGAATAACAGCACTTTCTTTGAAAATGATTAGACGGAGAGTAGATGGTGGGATGTGAAAATGTGATGACGACATTTCTTCTTGGCATCACAGTTCAATTAATCGTTTGAGTTACACCCAGACTCTAGGCCTGACTTTAAAGAGGACATATGTTTATTGTCAGGTTCATATTTGTGTACCAATATTTCGGAGGGACAGAATTGTCCCACTGGCTGGCTCACAGCTGCTGCTCTGCACTGCTGTCATATAGCAGCTGATAACACCAGTCCAATCAACACTTTAGTCGTGGAAGCATAGCACAACGCTGTTAGCGCGGTCAGCAGGTTTGCCATAGTTTGTACCGTTAGCGCCGTTATTTACGCACCGCAGGCTCAGGCTTTGACATGTTGAGCATCAAAATGCTCCCAATCTCGTCTATAGCACCTTTAATATGTGTCCCTGACAATGTTGAAACCAAATCTAGGCCCTCGGTGAGCCTGCGTGGGACATAGGAAGGGGAGCCATAATCTGAATGGCACGTTGAATTACGTTCAAGATCTAGAAAGCCCACAAAAAACGGACTCTTATTTCACAGTTTGTGAGTTGATAGACACTCCAGATACCCAAATGTACAAGCACGGAAAAAGTTCCATATGCCCCCTTTAAATCTGTCCACTATACTAAGTCTTATATCAGTACTTTACATCCACGCGGTCTGAAAACCATTAAAAACACACATTTCATACAGAATATAATACGTTTCCACACCCGAACTACATTGCTCCAGTATGGTCTAGTTTTGAATTTGAAGAATACAAAAAAAAGGTTTACCTATGATTACCATGTTGCCTTTCTCTTCTACGCTTGACTGCCTCCTGGCACTCACATTTAGCCTTCAGAAAACAACCCCAAAGATCATTAAATAGACCCGATTTGAGAGCCTTTGGGAAGGGGAGGCTGAATCTATGCCCCAGGGCTCTGGAAGAAGGCAGAGATGGAAGGATCACAGTGCAACAGTAAATAATGTTACAGTATGAATAATGAGCTCCCTCTGTGCCGGGGCCTCAACTGGACTAATAACAGAGGCCTGTTTTAGATTAGGTCTTGCACAAACATATATATACACACACACGTGTACATGTGCACGACCAAACACACACACACACACACACTCAGGAGGGAGGTCCTGTCAGTTTAGATAATCCGTTGCTCATGGGAAGAAAAAAAAAAAAAGCGCTCTGGGTTCTGCTGTGGGGCAGATAATATAAAAGGAGGAAACGGAGGGCACCACACACATCTTTAGTCACCCATTCCTTTGAATTGTCAAGTAATGGGTCATCCGTTTCCCTCTGTTGGTCTCACGCTTCCCAGAGTTTTTTTCCTTCTTAAGACTGAAAGTCAAACCTCCTCCAGCCGGGCAGTTTTTTTCCCAAAGCTACAAAATATTTGATACACTCACTGAGCATCAATTTAAGTCCCCATCAGTGGTGCAGGTCTGCCATCTGCTGCCAGCATGAGGTCCATTTTACAGTTCCAGTGAGGAACTTTCTAACTGCTTATGAAAACGTCTTAATTTAACACTTATGTCTCTAAATGACCTCCATTATTAAACGAGACCATCAGAGAGAAGAGGGTCTATTTCTAGAGAGTTATTCTTAATGAAAAACAAAATGAAAGTTCCTGGTACTAACTTAAAGGAAACAGTCATGCAATGATACGCACACGGTGTTTATTTAAAAAAAAAACAAAAAAAAAAAAAAAACTCCAGTTTTAAGTGTCAAAATCTCCAGGGATACAATAATTCATCCATATCAAACATCTTTCATTTAAAGCTGCACGCTTTAAACTCACTTTACAGGGAGAGAGAGCAGCTCTCTACACAGTAACCTTTTTAACCAGTTTGTGGTAGAATTCACAGCCAGGACAAGTAAACGTGTAACATCAGAGAATCACAACATCATCATTAAGTGGAAATATATCCATCAAGAGGTTGGATGCCTAAAATGATCAGAATTAGAAGGCTGGATATTTATTAAAAATATCTGAGAGCATGCTTCATCAGGTAAATATCTACACATGACCAAAGTGTTGTTATATCCACAAGTCTTCGACAATCCGTTTCTTTAGTACATTCTGATTCCACCACTCAATTAAAGATAATTAGGCAGATTTGTTCAACATAAAGTGAATTTCCAAAGAATGTGGGTTTCACGCCACTCTCCCCTTCGTCTCGGCCGCACGACTGCTGCCAAAATCAGTGATACTGCAGTTAAATCTAAGCCGAGCACTACATTACTAATTCATGTAACTTCAGCTGCTTCCTCCAGGGTCCTCCTTCTAGGTGTCAAAGTGTCTCGAACTGTTTGTTGTTATAGTCTCAGTTCACATCCTCCGCGCAGCTACCGGCTTCGACTGGCAGGGCGAGGAGAAGGCGAGGCAGGGTTAAAGAAGGTGAGGAGGCACCGGGACTCTCAAGTCGGCCTCTTACACCCACCACTCATCGCTTCTCCAGTTTTTTGAACCGGGCCTCTGCAAAGATGAGAAAAGATAAAAAGGATGTGATCACTCAAGTCTAAAGGCAACGCTGTCTGATGATGTTTGGCTGTAATGTAGAAATATCTAAGTGTGTCTGTGGTGTCACAGCACCATCTGCTGGTGGACTTTATAATGATAGAGGTGCTGTAGTATTATTGGTCAGTGCTACACATACCAGTCAAAATAACCATCAAATAGAGAGAGAAGCGATAATGTTTCTACTCGCCAAACACAGTAAAGTAAAGGAAGCACATAGATATTTTTTGGATGTGTGTGTGTGTGCGCATGAAGACGTGATGTTACGTGCTGTGCTGAGGCTTTATGTTTAGTCCAATGATATATCGAGTGAGACCGATTCTATTAAAACAAAGTGAAATATTATACATGCACACTTCTGCACATTAAACGTCTTACCCAGTTTCTTGGAGTACGCGTCCAGTTTGTAAGCCGCCTGTTCAAGTGAAGACACCTGCTCCTCAATCTGATTGATCTGGTCCAGGTAGGGCTGTAAGCTGGCATCTAGAGCAACAACAGACATACCAGCAGGACGTTCATGTTGCAGTAGTAGATATAACGTAAGAAGAGGAAATAAACAAGAATATCCTGACGGATAATGCGTCTCACTCACATTTGTTATTGAGATCCTGCAGGTTACGGCTGATGTTGATGCTGATGTCCTTCATCTCCATGTACTTCAGACTGGTTATCTTGTTCATGTTCTCCAGCAGACGGTAGTCCTCACAAGTCCCTGAACAGGTGAGGACATGTGCATGAGACAGGGAACAAAACAGAGGGTAAGGGAGGTGATTATGAAAGTAAAAAATTAAAGAGTGCATCTTTAAACCACTACTCTCGCTCAACATGTAGTTTATTCCTCTGTGCAGAAATATAGGAGATGTGCAATGTGTTAAAAGACCTGTTAGTTCTCCTTGCAGGAAGACGGACATCTTTTCAAACATATCGGTGCACAACTCGTTGATATCGGACTCTGCAGGCTCCACAGCCTCCTCTGCTGTCTCCACACCACCATCACCTGCACGCGAGCATTAGCAGGATAAATACAGAAAAAAATAGTAAATAATAATAATAAAGCCAGGATAAACAATTCAAGAGAAAACAGACTGACAATAATGGTTTACAATGTAAAACGCACGTAAAAGCAAAATATTAGGTTACTGTGTGCTGCTACTACGTTAGCATTAGCAAGCGACGGAAGCTGCGAGGAGACAATCACCCACTATTCGTGCTGGGCTTTTTGGGAGCGACCGCGGGGCTTTCCGCCACATCCTCCGGGGCTTCCGCCGGGCAGCTGAGGCTCGCGGCCGCGTTCAGAGCCGCCAAATGTGCCGCTGGTGCCCTGGAGATGCTGTCCATTGCTGCGGCGTCGTCGCCCGTCGCAGCCATTTTGTTCCTGTTTTGACTTTTTTTTTTTTCTCTTGTCACATGAGTGGTCACGTGACGTCCACCCGCGCACCGCCCGCTAGTCGCGCGCTTTGCCACGCCCTGATGAGGTTGGAATGTGAGGCATGCTATTTAATACCACTTTTACAAATTACTCTTAACAATGTATTTAATTATTTAGTAAAAACAAAAAAGTAATAAAAAAAAATGCATGGAGGCTGCAGCCTGTCAACATAATAATTAGACTTTTCACATAAATAAAAAAAAAAGATAATCGAATTTCAGAATTAATAAATTGTTTTTCAAAAAGTATGGATATCAAAAAATATGTCTTTAAACTTAACTGATTCTATTTTGTTTTCTGATTCAACATTAACTGCTTTCGTGATTGCTTTAATTTACAGAGTAGAACCAATAATTGCAGAAACATTTAAGCACAGAGGACTCATTAGAGGAATTGATTGGCTTTTGTCCAATAAACCTCAATAAAATGTATATTTCTGGGTAAAGTACATGTACTCAGCTACTTTATTGTCTATGTTCTGATGACATAGAAAGCATAGGTTCCTCTCAAACATCAGTTTTGATCGTCAAATGGATCCCACATTTCACTCCAAAACTACATCATTGTTCTCTAGTATTTTATCACCATTTTAAAAACATACAGATAATTATTTTACTGCTAGAAGAGGTCATCCTTATATTCCCCCCCCCCCCAATAAAAATACGTAAACCATATTTAATATTATGGTTGTAACATAATAGTTTACAATTGAATTGCATTCATAATATTTTAATTAATGCATTAATAATAATTACAAAAGCCAATTTCTGCCAAAGAAAAAACAGATTACGAGTTAAGACATGATTAAAAATATATATTCTTAAATTATAAGATGGTAAATCAAAATTAGGCTATCTTACATTTTGATTTAGGATATCTGTATTTTTCTTATTATGCTTAACTTATCATTTTATTTTTAATTTCTTGTTAAAAATGGGCTTCCATCCCTGATACACAACACAAAATCTGTGCAATATAAATACACTGTGCAATAAAAAAATATTGTGTCTGTATATATAATAGTTTTTGTTATGTTTTAGTTATTGTGGATTTGTTACTTTTTTTACTGTTTAATTACTTATTAACTTATTTATAATACTTGTTTTGATCTTGTTTTTTTACTATGTCTCTTGTTTGCACTATCCACTATGCTGCTGCAATCCTGTAAATGTCCAAAATAAAGGATTATCTTATTTTATCTTAGAAAAACCTTAGAAATCACTACAACGTCTCGGGACTTATCGCTGTGCGCGCTCCCGCGAGAAGCATGCGGTTCTTGGCAGGCAGAACTCGGCATAACACCTGTGTCGGAAGAAGCTAGGCTCGTGACAGGCTAGCAGCAGTGGACTGTAAACATGGCGGCGTGCACAGCTACAGGGCTGTGCCGACCACCCCGTTACTATTAGTCTGTAGAGACACCACACCACCCCCCCACCCAAAAAACATGGAGACCGAAGAGGAGCAGCACATAACGACGCTCCTTTGCATGGGTTTCCCGGACCCCGACGTGATACGGAAAGCGCTTCGGCTGGCAAAGAACGACATCAACGAGGCCGTGGCGCTGCTGACGAACGAAAGCCCCGGACTCGGGTATGGATACGAGCCGATGGAGAGCGGGCCTGCACCCGGCGGCGGCGTGGGCGGTTCGACCGGAGGAGACGTGGAGAACAGCAGCAGCAGCAGCAGCGGGCGGACCGGGACCGGGACCGGGACGGGAGGGTTTGATCCACCGCCCGCGTACCATGATGTAGTGGATAGCGAGGTAAGAGCAGCAGCAACCAGCGTCTCCAACCAAGAACAGTGGGGCTCGCCCATTTAAACTAGCTAAAGCTAGCTAGCCTCGATGCTACACGCACCGAGCCCAACGTGAGCTGTCAGAGAGCAGGTGGCGGAAAATACTCTCCAGTCCTATACGAGACCAGGACGTTGTCACTTGTCTGCTAACATGACGCATATAGCTACTTAAACAGATGTAGCTTAACCTTTAAATCGCTATTATAAACTTGAAACTAAACCCAGATAGCTATAGTAGCCGGCTAGCTAAGCTAAGCTAACGTTAGTTGAGAGTTGTTGAACGCGCCAGTAGCCGGACCAGGTGTAGCGGCACAGAGGCGTCGCTCTGGAGGATTTAAATCACAGATTTTCTCTGGTAGTAGGTAATCGATCATGTGTGTGAGAGTGTGTTTGTGTGCGTGTGAGAGTGTGTTTGTGTGTGTGTGAGAGTGTGTTTGTGTGTGTGTTAGTGTGTGAGAGGATCGTTGCACTTGATGCTTTGAGGCCGGTCGTTGGTTCTGTCAGAGATCCACCTGCAGGTTGCACCATTTATGTGTTGTAACAGTTGACTGCATTGGCAACATCATGAATACCTGTCCACACAAGATGTGACTCGATAACTCATAAGCAACTTGACTTCTCAAAGCCTGTTGCTCCCTTCAGATCTCCTCCTAAAATCCTGCAGGTGCTGTCAAAGGAGAGCAGCACTTTCTTTAAAAACAAATCACAACTGTAAGATGACTGATTCAGACTTTCTAACCACGTGTTGTATCCCTTTTGATTGGCTGTTCAGCTGCTGTGACTATGAATCAGCATGAAATAGGTACAAGTTCTCCACAATAGCTTTTGGCCATCTTTCTTTCCCCGCTGTCACACGGTTGTAGCTGTAGCGTAAACAACAGTTGGCATTTACAGTATGCAGAAAATAGCACTTGCAGGTCACTGTAGATAATGAGCCTATTTCTTGTAAATATGCCAATAATGATGTTTCAAAGTGACTCAAACTGAGTTCATTAAATCTAAAAAAGAGCTGCAAAAAAACGATTTTCCCTCTATGTCCACAAGTCAAATTTGAACCTATTTTCTCCATCTTGTTTCAGCAGTTATTGTTATTGCGTTATGCACTCATGTATATTATTGGAACCTTTACAGAATGTGTAGTTGTCGTGAGTTGGAGAAGCGTCTCTCCCACATGTCATCATAACTCCTGAAACATGCAGCGTAGAAAATCAGCCACAAGAATATAAAACTGCTTTATTTCCCCTCTTCCTCGCGTCCTCTGTTTGCTGTGTTTGTGCTGAAGAGGCACGTCACAGGCCTATGGCCCCATGTTATGCTCCTAAATATAGCCTGCAGTCTCCCTAACACACAAACACATTGCAGTTATTTATTTATTTTTGCAGGGGGGGCCCCAGGAGGGCTGCAGGGTGCATAGTAACAGAGTGGCCTGAGTTACCTCATCGCCCTGCACAGCCACCACACATGTAGTCTGTGCCTTTAGAGACCTGAGCCGTTTCTCCTAAAGCCTGCAGGTCTTGAAACAATGAGGACGTTGCAACTTATTTGCACATTTGTTCTCCCGTTTGGTTATTTACAAGAGGTCCTGAATATTGTAGATAGGACATTTCTTGTTTTCTCTATGTTGTCCTTTTTTGTAGAAATCAGAGGAACCAAACAATCAGAGGAAGCCAGCAATGAAATGTCTCCCCTCTGTTACTTTGAACCTAGTGTTGTTTTTTTATACCGGTGTTAGGTTAGTCTCTCGCCCTCTCTCCTTCCTCTCATCCATCTATCTGTCATTTCTAATTTACCCAGAAAAGGAAGGGATGAAACATGATGCTCCTCTGTTGCCTTCTCCTCCCTTTCCCTCTTTCTCCAGCTCTCCTCTTTAGCGCTCAGTCCAGCACTTTTATAAAATGTTTCATTAAAACATGCACTGAACACCTTGACCATTATGTATGCTAATATGTGGAGATGTATTCAAAATGGTGAGACTTGACCTAACTGTACTTTGCTGTATTCATATTTGTACTCTGCAGTGCCCACAGGCCAACGTGACCAATGAGCTGTGAACACTGTTGGTCATCTCGAATGTAGTTGGAGCTGAATCCCAGAGCTCCGTCGTAGCTTAAGATGCTTTTTAATACTAGACAGCAGGTCAAGCCTCTAGAGATAGCTCTGCTTAAATGCTTTGCACAATTGCAGAGCAAACATCAATCATTAGTTGATGAATGTGACGTGCTTTAGTGTTTGTACACATGCTGAAATGTTCCACAGCACTATTTCAGAAGAATTTAATCATGAATATTCAAATGGCATCATGAATATGTAAACGTAATGTAAATTATTCAATAATCCTTCGGGTGCGTTCACCGCATGGACTCGTACAATTTACTGCTACTGGCCACGCTGTGTTCTCTGAGTCTGAGCTCAGCTTTGTGAACCGTGAATGCAGACGGTTTAAGAGGTCACTTTGGTTTTAAACTTGACCATCACGACCGGTTCATTTGTGACCGCAGAAAATATGTCATCGTGTGGCAGCATGACAGATGTTTCTGAGGCCATTTTAGTCCTTCCTGGTATTGATCCGATACCTGAAGCAGCGTATCAGCCGAGTTCTGATCTGAAAATATATATATATATTACTATAATATTTAACAGCTATATACTACTAACCCTGCGTGGCTGTGATAGGATCGCTATCGTTGTTGTATGACCTGGCTCAAGTTAAACCCTTTAGTAAGACAAATGCATACAGAGAATCATTGCAATATAACTTTCTTTTATTACCTAGTTTGACAGATTCTCCACTGTAAAATATTGCCAGATTGCTGACATTTTGCCGGCTCTAGCATTGATTACACTCTGCCTGATCGGTACTGCGCGTGTGCAACTCTCCTCAGAGATGAGAAAGACGCGAGGTGGCTCACTCGTTGGCTTCTTCCTTCATTGATTACAGATTACAGCTATGTTTTTTTACAGAGCTGCAGTACTTATTGAGCAGAATGTACAGATCGGGTAGCGAGTGACGTGTGTTGTTCCTCTGTAGTGTAAATCAGCTGATAAGTGATATAATAACGTGATATCGGATCGGTGCATAGACTTGCATACTCGCCGATACCCGATCCAGCGTTTTAGGATCTGTACCGGAGACATTTCCGATACTGGTGCCAGGATAACTCTAGGTAGCATCATATTGCTAACAAGACAGCATCATGTCAGGTGGTGGAGGGTTCATTACACACACCACGTCTTACACATCACAACCCTTTTGACTTCAGTGAAACACTTGAAAACAAGCACCTGTGCAGATTTATTTTTAAAAGCTTTTTTTGGAAGGAAATAGAGATGAAGGGCAGATCGTTGAGGAGAGAGGACACGAGGGAGCAAAAGAATCGAGCATCATCCTCTCTGACTTTATCTTTGCCAGAGGCCGTTTGAATTAACCTCGCATAGAGGACAGCTGCAGCGCCCTGAAACAACGGACGACGCAGTGTGATTTAAAAAAAGGAAAAGGTTGTAATTGCGTCATGCATGTGCGTTTACAGCGGAGCAACGATGAGAATGGGAACTGCTCGGGGGGCAGCATGGAGTTTCCCACCACCAACCTGTACGAGCTGGAGAGTCGGGTGTTCACCGACCACTGGTCCATCCCGTACAAGAGAGAGGAGTCCCTGGGCAAGTGTCTTATCGCCTCCACCTGCCTCGCCCGGCACGGTAAGACTGTGATTGTGTGGGAGGAAAAATTTATTTTTGGCGGTCTGTGTTAAACCAAAATGCTCGCCATCTGCGTTTTTATGTGTGTGGGTGGCATGTTTTGTTTGGACCGTTGGGTGTTTTTCACATGTTGTTATTATGGAAACTTGTGTCTCATGGCTCAATCTGTACCTCCTTAGTCACAGCTATTTATTTTTTTGTCCCCATGTTTGAATGTGAGATGAATATGTGAATCCAACTCCTCCCTCTCTGCCAGGTCTTGCTGACGCTGATGAAAACTGTAAGCGGTTCATAGATCGGTGCATGCCGGAGGCCTTTAAAAAGGTGAGCAACAAAGAGATTAAGTGTGTTTCAGTACTTGATTCATTGATGTACATTTTCCTAATCGTCCTCCGTTCTGTCCGTCTTGTTCGCCGTCACCAGTTGCTGACCAGCAGTGCCGTTCACAAATGGGGCACCGAGATTCACGAGGGAATCTACAACATGCTGATGCTGCTGGTGGAGCTGGTTGCAGAGAGGGTGAAGCAGGACCCCGTCCCTGTAAACCTGATGGGAGTCCTGACTATGGTCTGTTCTCATAATACTTGTCTTTTTATTACCTTTCTTCTGTCTTTTTGTATTCTTTCTTAAAACTTGTTTTTATTACTTTTAAATAAATACTTTACCCGTGACACAATTCTGGAACAAAAACACACATTTTAATTTAAATGATCAATCAGTTATTATTGTGTGGCAGAAGATCAACCCTGGAATTATCTGACATTACTCAGAGGAAGCTGTATGTGAGAGCGCAAATGTCCGAATCGATCGATCGTTTTACGCAGAATTCATGGCGAGCGAGTGAGCGTGTTGATGACTTTTCTATCATGTGGCTGGAGCTAAAAACAGAAGAAGGCAAACATCTGAGGGTGAAGAAGAAGGCTCATTAACACAAAGACGTTAACGAAGAAGTAGAACTGGAGAGACGACGAAAAGTCGTCAGACAAATTCAAGGAAGGGAGAGAGACTCTCACCCCTCGCCGAAACCAAAGGGAGTATTTCCAGTAGTGAGAATGCGTCTGACAGACAGTCTCCTGTTGTGAGCTTCATGTGTGAACCTCTGGACAACGTCCGTAGTTTATATGAGAAAACATTTCATTGTAATCAGTGAATGGCTGATGCTGTGAATCAGCAAATTACTTTAGTTTGTTTCCAAAACCAAGAAAGATCTTCTAGTGACCCCATTTAAAAAAAATCTAATCTGCTGCTGAATAATGAATCATAAATATGTATTTGTGTTCTGTGTTGTTGTTGTTTTTGTGTCCAGGCCTTCAACCCGGATAACGAGTACCACTTTAAGAACCGGATGAAGGCCTGTCAGAGGAACTGGGCTGAAGTTTTTGGGGAAGAGGCCAACATGTTCGCCGTCTCTCCGAGCAACGCCTATCAGAAGGTAAGGGGCGACTCGTGTGTTTGGGACTCTTTTAAGTGGGATCGGCGTATGTGTGCCAAGTCATCCAGATGCACTAGTAAAGTATGTAAAGCTGTGCTAGTATGAACACACACACTTCCTTATTAGCCTGTGTTTACTGTTCGTAGTCGTGTGTGTGTGTGTGTGTGTGTGTGTGTGTGTGTGTGTGTGTGTGTGTGTGTGTGTGTGTGTGTGTGTGTGTGTGTGTGTGTGTGTGTGTGTGTGTGTGTGTGTGTGTGTGTGTGTGTGTGTGTGTGTGTGTGTGTGTGTGTGACAATAATCTGCAGTGTCACTGCTGAATAAATCCACTAATAAACATACTTCTCTCTTCCAGGAGCCTCACGGTTGGCTGGTTGATTTGGTGAATCGAGTGAGTAATGAGCCAGATTTCTGTCTCCTTTACACTAATTCCATATTTGTTTTAGTTTGCCCTCATGCGTCTCCTTTTCTCTTTTTTTGTGTGTCAAGTTTGGAGAGTTGGGAGGATTCACCGCCATCCAGGCGAAGCTCAACACGGAGGAACTCGAGATTGCTGTAAGAGAAACCGTCCTTCCTTTGAGCTTCTTGCCTTTTTTTAACTGGTCCGACATGTTGTGAGAGCGATGAGACGGTTCCTACTGGTGGTGGACGGAGAGAAGCGCTGCAGACTGACTTTCAGACAGACTATGCAAGCGAAAGGTCACCGTTGTTCACCCCCACGGCTCTCAGCTGCAGAGTACTGAGAGTATTCCCCCCCCCCTCACCCTCACTAACACACAAACACACTCTCTCATCCTCCCGCTGTGTGATGGTTAAACTGCTCTGTTGTGTTGTGTGTTCTGAGGCATCCTTGTACTGATGCTTCCTTCTGGGAACCTAACCGGAACCACAGCAGAGCATAGCCATTTATTCAGTGCGCGCACGCACACACACACACACACACACACACACATTCTTCTGTTTCAAGACAGGTCGGGTGGGTTTGCCGACATCACCGTAGACACTCACTTCGTTTTAAAAAACGAAAATGGTCTCCATCGTTTTTAGTCTCTTTTCAAAAATAAGCTGCGCAACAGCTGCTGATTAACAAGGTTAGCAACTCCTGTGATTCGTTATCCGTGTTGAAATGAACGACTGGTAGCCGAGGCTGAAGCGATTGTTTGCTTCCGGAAAAGGTTCAGGTGCACGGGCACGATTGGCTAATGAAGACGAGTCAGATTCGGGTGCAGCTCTAAAATAAGGAGAGTAGGTGCAGACTGGGTGGGTGCTCTTCAGTGTCAGAAAGCTTAATAGGAGTGTGTAAGCTGTCAGATACTTAACATACTACAAGCACAGAGAGAGGGAGAGTGAAAGTGAAAGGAGGAAAGATAATGGGATGAGTGCTCCCTCCTCCACTGACTCCCAGGGCTGACTCTTTCATTTGTCTGCTTTAAGCAGGAAGTCAAGTGTGGGGGGGGGGGATTCACTGAGTGAATAGAGGGAGGTGGAGGAGACAGGAGCCCAGAAGCAGAGATGGAAGATAGCCAGAAACAGGAACACGGGAACCATTCATTACGCTTCTGTGATTTAGCACCGAAGGACAAATGACAGCTGGCCTCTGGTATTGGAAACTCACCCACACATCTGTTTACTCTCACTCACATGCACCAGTGAGAACCTTAGACTGTATAAGAAGTGGACGGAGTCGTCATGTCATCACCTGTTGGTTTGTGGACTGATGTTTTGAAGCTTTGAGTTCGGAAGTTATCATATTTGGACTGTGGAGGAGCGACGTAGAGACCTGTCAATCACAGTAGCCCCGCCCTAAAGCATACCCTGCTTTATGGTCTGTTTTACTCTAAATGAACGTCATGCTGTGTTGAAGAAGACTTGAAACTAGAGATTGACACCATAAACAGCATCAGTTTGAACACAGTGTGACTT
Source organism: Anarhichas minor (assembly GCF_050575085.1). NCBI lineage: Eukaryota > Metazoa > Chordata > Actinopteri > Perciformes > Anarhichadidae > Anarhichas > Anarhichas minor. Next base: position 1,428,495 of record NW_027466456.1, on the reverse strand, counting down.
TTGTTCTGAACACTTAAATCTGAAAGCATCGGTAGGTTGTTGCTCTTGTGTAGATCTTCTTTAATAAGCCGTCAAAAGTGACACCTATAGATACTTCCCGGCCTCACAACTAAGACCAATTATGTTCCAAAAAATGAACACTTATTTGTCAGACTGCTGGTATTTATGATTTAATTAGTCTGTTTGTATCTGAGTCTCTTCCGCTCTGCCTCCACAGTGCGTGTCGGCTCTGGTTCAGCCTCTTGGAGTCGGTGCAGAGTATCTGAACTCCAGCCTCGTCCAGGTGAGCCATCTCATACGCACTTATTGGTAGTATACTGACCCTAAACTGCTACTGTGTATTATCTCCATTTCTCCTTATATATTGTAATTCACATCTTTCTAGTATGTTTTGTTTTTTTGTCCTTGTTCCAAGTTGTTCATGTGACCCCATTCAGATTGATATTCTGTGTTTATTTGCTGTATCTTCTTACCGTTTTGCTGCAGTGGCCATTAAAGTTTCATATTGTTTTTCCTAGCCCATGCTCGATCCAGTCATCCATAAGATGATCACGTACGTGCAGAACCTGGAGGAAAAGGACCTTAAAGACAAGGTAGCATTTTATATTCATGACCCTCACTTCACTGGAATTCATGGAGAGAGAGAACGCAATAACACTTATGTTCAATCCGGCTTGTTGGTGCGTTTGTGTTGGGAAGCCAGTGAGGGGTTGTGTCCTTGTTGCTGCACTAGCGACGGATGTTTAGCACAAATATGCGATCGGGCAATCGGCATTAATGCTTTCTAGTCGTTGATCCTTCGACAGGTTGATTGTGAATTACAAATCCGTGGAGGAAAAGCTATTCAACGCTAGTTTAAAGGAGATGTTTTCACATCAATATAAAATAGATACACAGAGAAGTAAGACCTATTTCACTTCCTAACACTAGCTCTAAACGCCTTTATACATTTGCCTCATGTAAATGCTCTTTAAGGACGAAAAAAGAGAGAATTAGTTGTTTTTTTTTAAATGCTCCAAAATATCTTTTGACATATGTGGTATCAAACAAGAGATAATTGAATAATTAAAAGCACAATGAGTTGGTTTTTGCTATAAAACAATGTATGTACCGTTCGGGACGTTTCTGGGCATCAACCTTCATAAATATGTAGCAACAAGGTGTCAGATCGTAAGCAGGCATCCAAGAGGAAGCTACAAAAATGGCGGTCATAGCGCCAAAAGACGTGATTATAGCGAGGCGGAGCGCTAAGCTGACGTTCCAAGTGTGAGTGGCAAACGTGGTAGCCATTGTTGAGCCTGTGAGGAGGGGCCACATTTGAATGTTGTCTTTACAAACGTTGATCGACTAATCCTACTCACTGTGCCTTTTAACTGGCAGACACAGGATCAGACGTATATAGATTTCTTTATTTTACTGCATTGATTGCGCCTTTAACCGAGATGTTGCTCCTCATTTTGTCGGTCCACCGTAGCGTCTGGTGAGCATCCCGGACCTTCTGTCGGCCATCAAGCTGCTGTGTATGAGGTTCCAGAGGGAGCTGGTCACTGTGGTGGATGACCTGAGGCTGGACACCCTGCTGCGCATGCTCAAAACCCCCCACTTCTCCACCAAGATGAACTCCCTCAAAGAGGTCAGCTCTTTGGAGTCTAAACTACACGAGATTTCCTTTTTTTTTTGGTGTGTTTTAATGAGTTTTTGTCTCTTCTCTCAGGTGACAAAGTTGATAGAGGAGAGTACAGTGTCAAAGACTGTGAAAAATGCCATTGACACAGATAAGCTTTTGGACTGGCTGGTGGAGAACTCAGTCCTATCAATAGCACTGGAGGGTAAGAGAACCCATCACTTCCACACAAACCGATTCAAATGTTTGTCACAAAGTGCTTTGAAAAACAATTTAATTTGTAACCACTTCATAAATGCATCTTAAAAAGGTTTTCGGGCTTTGGTTTGACGGTGTTCACAGTGCTCATTAAATATTTGTATGTCTCAGGTAACATTGATCAAGCTCAGTACTGTGAGAGAATTAAGGGAATCATTGAGTTGCTGGGGAGTAAACTGTCGCTGGACGAACTCTCCAAGATCTGGAAAATACAGGTCAGCACCAGTGCACACATCGAAAGAACGCAAAAACACTTTTCTTTTTGTTTGACAAATGTTTCAAAAGTGACATTTTCCTGCTTTTGATGGATCTATTGGTTCTTTTGTGATCGTTTCAGGCGGGCCAGTCATCAACTGTGATAGAAAACATTCATACAATCATCGCTGCTGCTGCTGTGAAGTTCAGCTTTGATCAACTCACCCACCTCTTCGTCCTCATACAGAAGGTCAGTGCTGTGTTGGCTCAATGAAAAGTGTTTTGTACGTCTTTGAATAGAGGAAATAGTCATCTTTTTTTCTTTATTTTTTTGCATGTTGTTCAGAGCTGGGAGGTTGAGAGTGACCGCGTGAGGCAGAAGCTGCTCAGTCTGATTGGGAGGATCGGCAGAGAGGCTCGCTCTGAAACTACAACAGGAAAGGTATGTTGGCTTATCCACGGATGGATTACTGAACGAGCCAACTGGGCAGAGGCCCAGGGGCGAAAAGTGTGAAGGGCCCCAAAGCCAACCCACAGAATGTCATTTAAAGAGACATATTTCAACCTGGAACATAAAACGACTCATGCAAGGTACAAAAAGACTGCAAAACAACTACAAAGAGACACACAATGACAATGAAAAGGGGAAAAACAACCTCAAAGAGACACAAAACAACCTCAAAGAGACACAAAACGACCACAAAGAGACTCAAGGAACCGCAGAGAGACATAAAACAACTACACAGACACAAAATTACCACACAGAGAGATACTTAACAACCACAAAGAGACACAGAGGAGGAGTGGGAGAGGTTTGTGGGACCTTATGCATGTCTGTGTACGAGGGGCCCGTTGTCTCATAACCCGCTCATGGGTCTATCTGTCATTCTGTCAAGGCTCAGGACATGGAGAAGTAAATAGAAGGTTTTATTATTCAGGTGAAGTCTGACTCATGTTGTGTCCGTGTAGGTGCTGGAGGTGCTGTGGGAGTTGGCTCACCTCCCCAGCCTGCCCACCAGTCTGGTTCAGCAGGCGTTGGAGGAGCACCTGGGGATCCTGAGCGACGCCTACGCCGTCAAGGAGACCGTGAAACGCGGTTACATCATTAAATGTATCGAGGACATTAAGAAGGTGAGACAGACGTGCTACAGTTGCTTCTTATTGTGCTTAATGGTGTTCCAGGGTCATTCGAGGATCAGCTCTTAAGAGTAAATATATTTGTTTATTTTGCGTTTACATTTAGGAAAACACTGAGCGGCACAATAAGGAAAACAATGAAGCTGTGGAGGACCATTCATGACAATAAAAGAAAGGGGGGGAAAAAAGATGAAAACTTAGACTTGTGATTGTAAAAAAGATCCTTTAAGTCATTGTAATGACTTAGTTTCTCAAAATAATTAATTTGTATCTGAAAAGAATGAGAAACCTCCTCAAAATAATGACTTAGTATTGAAACAATAGTATCTCAGAATAATGAGAAACTACCATAAGTCATTATTTCGAGATACTACGTCATTATTTTGAGAACGTTTCTCTTCATAATGACTGACGGGATCTTTATATATATATATATATATATATATATATATATATATATCTCTCTCACATTGGTGTAAATGGTCTTCCATAGCAAACATTGGGCCACTACATTTGTCTGCCTGCTGTGACAGTTAGCATGTCCTCGTTAGTGAAGCATGTCACCCTTCAACCGCAGTTTATGTTTTTCCTCTTAGTTTGCCTCCGTCTAGCGTTCACGGAGCTGCAGTGGAGTACGGAGATGAAGCATCTCACTAACTGTCTTTCACAAGTTTATTATTAATTTCAAAGCTTTTTAAAAATGACTAATTTCCTCTTTTTCCTCTGATCATACAGAGACCGATGTCACAAAATCTCTCCCTTTTTACTCACCCTCTGATCTTCCTGTTGCAGAGCTTTGACTCTGTATTTAGTCAAAGGAGCTTCTATATCTTCTATGTGCTAACCAACTCATTTTCCATAATAATGATGATAATGATTCATGTTTACATAAAGATGGGATTTGTAAAATCATGTTGACAGATTCAAGAAACGACACGTATTCTGATTAAACTCCTCAGTTCTTTAAAGGAGTCTTTCACATTTATTGATTTAGCATTATATAAACTTTTCGTAAACTCCTCTTATGACAATATAGTAAAACAGTTGTAATAATGTAAAATATGTCTTCAGAGGAGACGGTGTAATCGTCGTCAAATACTGCTCATTATTAAACACTTAAAAATATCCTTTTACGTGATGCTAACTACATGATAGTGTGTTATAAACCATTTATTTAAATGTTAATTCATTGCTTATTAATGATAAATAGGGTGGCTTGAAGTGAAGCGTTACAAAGTCGTCTTGATTCATCTATTATTAAGGATAGAAATGAGTGAAAGCCGTTGGAAGGAATGTGTGTTTTATATTTACAGACAGGAAAAGAAGTGAACTGTGTTTAGAGTCAAACTGCCCCTCAAATGAAATGTATGTTTCTAGACTCACGCTCAGGAGGACTGTAAAGGCAGCGACACTCAAAGCTCATTTCTTACTGGCACTTGGGGCAAGAAGAAAGCTAACTCTGTGTTGAAAGTAAGAGAACAAGCCTGTATCATTTATACTTCCAATGAACAATCTGTGTCCAATTTCACCAACCAATCGTGGAGGAAGGTGCTTGACCACAAAGGGGTTTCACTGGTCACCGGTTGATAATTTCACACTTGATTGTAACGAGAGGTAGTTAAAAACCAGGTGTGTGTGTGTGTGTGTGTGTGTGTGTGTGTTAATCTTCTGCTTGCTTCACTGAGAGGGCTTCGTTGGCATTGACTAATGGTTTACACAGTGGTTACACAGCGGTGTTGATCGGGTCCTGGGGGAGAGCTGGCGGCATTAAATGAGTGATTTTAGCTGCTGGATGAATGGTCAGCTTTGGTGAAAGTGCAAACACATTTACTCATGCAGAGAGGAACCTAATCAGAGCCTCGGATTTATAAAAGTACATGTTTGATATTTGATTTGGAGGACAAACTTAATCTTCAGCATATTTTAACAGGATAGTTTAGAGGGTTATAACTACTTCAGCTCCCCTTTAGTAAAGGCTGTTTGACGTCGAGTTTAAGGGTGAACATATTCTTAAAATGGCGTACACTTGATATTGATTTTTTGGCGGGGTCTAAAATATGTTTTGCTGCCCCCGTCCACAGCAGTACATTACTTTGCTGCTTCTCCAAACATCTACTGCAGTGAAACACAGACTATGGAGAAGATCCTCATGCAAACACATTTAAAAACACCTGAACTCTCCTTTAAACAGTCAAAGTCTTGATCCAGTGTTTTACATCCCAGGCTCTGCTTTTTCTTTCTCATGTTTACACAACTGCAAAAATTAGTGGGTCTGTGATGACAAAGCAATCTAATTACAAAATCTCATTAGCACGCGTTTGTGTGCTCATTCTGCTTTAATGGATGTCATTATCGTGTGTGTGTGTGTGTGTGTGTGTGTGTGTGTGTGTGTGTGTCAACAGGCTTCTCAGCAGAGCAGTCCTCAGGCGGTCTGGGTTGTTCCTGCTCTCCGTCAGCTGCACGAGATCACTCGTTCTTTCATCAAGCAGACCTATCAGAAACAAGACAAGGTAACACAGACGCACGAGCTAATGCATCAGCAAAATCCATTATACGGTCTGTGCAATGTTGCCGTGATAACTTCTACCTTCCTTTAACCCCACAGAGCATCATCCAGGACTTGAAGAAGAACTTTGAGATCGTGAAACTGATCACGGGATCCCTCGTGTGCTGCCATCGACTGGCTGTGACCGCTGCAGGAAATAACGGCCTCTCAGGCTCCACTCTGGTGGACGGACGATACACCTACCAGGAGGTTTGTCCACGTCCCAATGTCTCTCATCTGCTCATTTCTTAGTTAAGGGACAATGTGGACTTTTTGAAGTCTGTCTGTATGAGGTAGATGAGTTCATCGAAACAGACAGGAGAACCAGCACGGGAGCAAAGTAATGTTCTGCTGTGGACGTATGTTAGACTCCTAACAGAATGTCTCTCAGTTTAAGTGAAGCTATATTTAGAATGTTTTAATGCTTCTAAACATCCGAAATATCCCTTAAAATTGAGTTACATGAGTCAGGACTATAGTTTAGTTTTATAATTATATTTCCTGTGTAATGTTCTGATCATCCTTACTCTTATATGGAACTATATTGCAAATGATTTATAATACAATTCATGATGTGACGTTGATTATGAGTAATGTCGTCTGAGCTGGAATGTTTTCAGAGGAAGTAATCAAACTTGAGCAGCTCAGTGTATGACGGTGTGTGTGTGTGTGTGTGTATGAGGGTCATGATGACGTGTGTGTTTCTAAATCTCTTCAGTATCTGGACAGCCACCTGCGCTTCCTGGCCTTCTTCCTGCAGGAGGCCAGCCTCTACCTGGTCTGGAACAGGGCCAAGGAGCTCTGGGAGTGTCTGGTGTCGGGGCCGGACGTCTGTGAGCTCGACCGTGAGGTATGAAGACAGTTATGTAAATGAAATGCTCGTCCTTGTTTGCAAACACTTTTTTCTCTGGATGACTGCTCTGCAGGAACAAAGGCACTGCAAACATTAGCTGTTCACTCCACTCTCTTTTTGATTTTAGAGCAGTGTTTAAGGCAGGTACATGAACATACTTACAGGTACATAAACATACGTACATGAACATGCGTACAGGTACAGGAACATGCGTACCGGTACACCAACATGCGTACACGAACATGCGTACAGGTACATCAACTTTTTTAACCAAAGGGAAATAGATGAGTTTCAGATTTCCCTCTGAGAGATTCAGTCCAGTAAACATGGTGTGTTTCCATGTGTGCAGTCGTGTTTCGAGTGGTTCACCAAAGGACAACACGACCTCGAGAGTGACGTTCAGCAGCAGCTCTTCAAGGAGAAGATCCTGAAACTGGAGCCCTACGAGATCACCATGAACGGTGAGAGACGCTTCAAAGAGATGCACCGTCAACAGCGTTACAGCCCGTCGTGTATGTGATGGAACATGTTTTTATACGTTTCCCCAGGTTTCAATCTGTTTAAGACCTTCTTCGAGAACGTTAATCTGTGCGACCATCGCCTCAAACGCCAGGGAACTCAGCTGGTCAGTCCTCACTCACACGTTTATAAAAGTGAAACACACCTTGATTGCATTTGTACTTAATGTGCGATGTGTTCTGATTTCAGTGTGTGGAGCGCCTAGACCTGGCAGGGATGGATTTTATCTGGCGCATCGCCATGGAAACCCCTGATGAAGAGATAGCCAACGAGGCGATCCAGCTCATTATCACATACAGCTACACCAACCTCAATCCCAAGATGAAGAAGGTATGTATATATGTGTATATATATATGCATATATACATATATATATGTATATATGTGTATATATATATATGTGTGTGTGCACATTTCCCTGTGGCTCACTCTTCTAGCAGTCAGTGACTGCAGTAGATGGAGTTTGGAGAAACAGAGCAGCACGGGAGCAAAGCGATGTACCGCTGTGAACGTATTTTAAGAACTTAAAAAAGATAAATCAGTTTGCGTGTACACTGTATATAAGGTTAGACAGACCTTTCTAACGGGGAACTGAAGCCGTTATCTTTGCTCTCTTCAAAGTCTGACTGCTTTGATGAAAACAGTCTTTTCACCTCTCGCAGAGCTTCTGCCTCTATCGGTCTATTTGTTTGTGTTATTGTGTGACTTTGGTGTTAAAGAGTTTGTAATCACCAAAGTCTCACAAACTAGCCGATGGAGGCAGCAACTCCCGTGTTGTGTAAAATCACTGTTTTAGTGAAATGGAGTCTGGTGAACGTAGACGACCGTTTCAGTTCCCCGTCTCACGGAAAGGGGAAGCGGTGAAAATATCCTAAATATAGTGAACACTCATGTGACCTAAATCTAAACACTGTCCCTTTAAGAGGCTGCCATCTTGTTTTAAATATGAAAAAAGTGATTCATAGGAGTATTGTCTGGTAAGTAGTTAAGTTAACAAGAAAATAACAAATACTGAATATGATTGAGTTATTCCAGAGTGAATTCTTTGAATCTTGGGACCACATTGAATGAATTCCACCTCCTTACAGGATTCTGTGTCTTTGCACAAGAAGTTCATCGCTGATTGTTACAAGCGGCTGGAGGTAAGAAGAGGAGCGGAATGTGTTTGCTCGTAGGAGAGATTTGTGAACGTCAAACACCCGAACACTCATTTGTGTCTCCGTTGCTCTCAGGCAGCCAGCTCGGCCCTCGGGGGCCCTACTTTGACCCACGCTGTTACAAGGGCCACCAAGATGCTGACTGCCACCGCCATGCCGACCGTGGCCACATCTGTACAGTCACCATCCAGGTACAGAGGGGGGTTTGGGTAAGACCATAGTTACTAAACCTATTAAAACACCTTTTCCTCGTCACTAAAAGAAGTACTAAAAACACACACACAAGTAGAAACACTTTGTTTTTCCGTCATGTTGAAACTCATCTGTGTTTTCATCTGTAGATCCACTAAGCTGGTGATAATCGAAAGACTGCTGCTACTGGCTGAACGCTACGTCATCACTATAGAGGTAGGCCTTCTTCACTTCACACCTTATTTTATCTGTGTTAATGCGTATGCCAGACATTTAACCATGGGTGTAATAAGTCTATAATAAACTGTTTAGTCTAAACACAGACACTCTGACCCTGAAGGCAACTTTATTTATGTTGCACCTTCCAGCAACGAGGCAATTCAAAGCACTTTACATAAAACATCAGAAGACAGAAACATATCTTTATAAAAGGACTTTTAACTACAATTAAAAACAGCCATTAACACCCAAGAGAATATAGAATACAAGCTAGCTAAAATAGAATAAGACGGAGAAAGCCTTGAAAGAACGGTCGATTATTTTGTGGGTTTTATTTTTGCATTTTTTTTAATATATTTCTTTCCGTGTAGGATTTGTACTCGGTTCCTCGCACTATTCTACCTCACGGGGCCTCGTACAACGGACACCCCGTCACTCTTCACATCACCTACGAGTCAACCAAAGACACTTTCACATTAGAGGTGAGAGTTTTACGAGTGCACCTGTGATAAACCCTTCATCACGTGGAGTAACATCTACAGAGGAAATAACCCGTGTGTGTGTGTCCGTGTGTGTCCGTGTGTGTGTGTGTGTGTGTGTCCGTGTGTGTGTCCGTGTGTGTCCGTGTGTGTGTGTGTGTCCGTGTGTGTGTCCGTGTCCTGCAGACCCACAGTAATGAGACAATAGGAAGTATCCGGTGGAAGATATCTGAGCACTTGAGCTGTCCGGTGGATAATGTGCAGATCTTTGCCAATGACAGTGTGGTAAGTGTTGATTACTCTGTAAGTGACGGGGACTCTTGTTGTTCTTTTGTTTTGAAACAATAACATTGTACCCGTTACTCCCTCATCAAAGTATTTTACTCCTCTGTTAATCATGTGTTACAAACTGCAAATCAATGCACAGAAGCGCAGCCTCACTCCGCCCCCTCTCTGCTCCCTCCACCATGTTTCAGATGACCATGAACCGGGACCAGAAGCTGCTCTCCCAGCTCAGCTTCAGTGACGAGCAGACCCTGACCGTGAAGAGCTCGGGCACCGGCACTCCCTCCGGCAGCTCCGAGTCCTCGGCCTCGGCCTCCAGCAGTTCCAGCTCCGCCGTCTTCAACTCTGCCTACGCCTTGGAGCAGGTAGCAGCGCCGACATGACTGTGCACTGACAGATAACTGTGGACATACTAACATCGATTCTCACGCTCACACTGCGTCTGTGTTTGTCTGTCTCCAGGAGAAGTCTCTGCCCGGTGTGGTGATGGCTTTGGTGTGTAACGTGTTTGAGATGCTTTACCAGCTGGCTAACCTCGATGAAACCCGGTAAGATGGAACGGCTCTAAGTTAAATCAAAATGAGCGTGTAAATATGCAGGTTTTTTTAAACACGAATGCGTCACGTTGGACGTTGAACACGCCGGAGAGCAGGGAAAAGGTTTTGGTGGTTACTTGTTTTTTAGATCTTTTATTATATTCAGTCTCTCTTTCAAACTCTCAAACCAGAGTTGGTGATTGTTGGAACGTTGAAAAGACTTAAAGAGACGGTTTAATTTTGTTTCTGTCGAGTTTGATGAAGTGTTTTTTTATAATGATCAGTGAGGTAAAGCTACTGTATCTGTAAATGGAGTCTTGTGGCTTTGATGAGATCATATAACTTCTGTTTCTTTTCACATCTAACTCTGTGAATTCATGTTTTATTTTGACCAAGCTAGAGTTGTTGATTATTGGAACAGTTGGAAGACTAACGGAGGGTTTTGATGAGTTTGATTTTGTTTCTGTCGAGTTTGATTGACGTGTGTTTCGATGATCATTGTGGTAAAATGACTGTTGTCTGACTGGAGACTGGTGGCTTTGAGGAGAGCATATTAATTGTATGTTTAGCACGTCTTAATTATAATAATTGTCAAAATCCCTGTTGAATTTGTTTATTATGTATTCACTTACGGGCGCCACATACACATTAGCGTGTCCACCCGGCTCTCACGTTTCTGTCTCTGGAGCAGATAAATAATGTGACGACTGCAGAGTCATTTGTCGTTTGTAACCTTTCCCACTAAAGACAGAAGCCAGATATTAGTGGGTGTTAGTGGGTTTCCTGTCTAGTGGGAAAGGGGCTTTACATACACCTTGTTAACAACAACAAAGAAAGGACTTCATATCCTCATTCAGTATGTTGTGTTCTCCAGGATCACCCTCCGTGTGAGGAAGCTGCTGCTGCTGATTCCAACAGATCCAGAAGTGCAGGACGCTCTCGACAACTTTGTTCCCAAAGAATCCAGCGTCTGGAGCCACCAGGTACGTCAGAGCAGTCAGCGAGTTCAGGTCACGTGGGAACTTCCGTACGCCTGAACGTTAAAGCTCTCCATTCTAATTGTGTTGTAATAAGTCTTATCTTCGTCCTGTGGTTCACACATTCTCTCTCTCTCATCTGTCTCCATTGTTTTTCTAAACCCTCTCTGTTCTCTTTTCCACAGAAGACACTGTTCCAGGGTACAGGCTCTCGTTCTCCGTCTATGTCCTCCAAGCAGCAGCACCAGCCCAGTGCGGCCTCCATCTTGGAGTCCCTCTTCAGGTCCTCGGCCCCGGGCATGTCCACCTTCAGAGTGCTGTACAACCTGGAGGTACGCACACATGTCAACACACACATCAGTCAACACAGTACATTGTTTTCATCTATATCCATCTATCTATCTATCTATCTATCTATCTATCTATATTCTCAATCTTTAAAGGTAGATTAGTGACTTTGACATCTGTTTCCCTTCTTCTTCTTCTCTCTCTGTGTGTCAGGTGTTGAGTTCAAAGCTCATGCCCACGTCGGACGATGAGATGGCGAAAACTAGCAGCAAGTCCTTCTGTGAGAACTTCCTTAAAGCAGGAGGCCTCAGGTAACAGAGAACAGCACACCTGTTAGAGAAAAGTCACTGTCTGGTGTTTGCTTTGCTTTTGTACTTTTAGTTCTGACAGTAGTCGGGCTGCACTGAATAGTTTGAAACTTCAAAGCTTCATTCGTAACGTTGACATTTAAATCTATTTCTTCTGTTTAAACCCGACATTTCACACTTGCAGATAAAGATCAGGCGACCCTAATATTATGTTGGTGGTGTAAATATAGTGTTTTTTTCTGTGTGGCAGTGCGTATGTAGATAAAGCGCAACAGTCAGCATCTTTTTTTCCAGAGCACTCAACTTTTTTTGTGCGATGTCTCCGAGTTCTTCTAGTTGATAGACGTTTGATCTGATGACATAATCTACTTTAATCTATATTTGTTGGCGTTAAGCCTTTCAAAAAACATCTTCACTGCTGTCAAAAAAACTCCACACGCTCCTGTATTAACGTGTTGATCGAGCAGCAATCTAACAGCACCATAAATTACATTTATGTGACCACACAACTACAATGACGTCATGAATAGTATGATGGACATTCAAAGCTTTGTTTGAAAACCTCAATAGAAGCTTTGAATGTAAAAATGCAAACAAAGATTCAACACAGCACTCAACTGTACTCTTTCTCTGTGTTTCCTCTGCAGTCTGGTGGTGAATGTTATGCAGAGAGATTCCATCCCATCAGAGGTGGACTACGAGACCAGACAAGGAGTCTACTCAATCTGCCTTCAGTTGGCCAGGTGCAGAATGCCCCACACACGCACGCACGCACGCACGCACGCACACACACACACACACACACACACACACACACACACACACACACACACACACACAAAGGGGTTGATATTCTGGTTAGACTTCATACTCAATTGTTGGTGTTTGCAGGTTTCTTCTGGTTGGCCAGAGCATGCCTTCAGCGCTGGACGATGACGTCATCAGGGACGAGGCGCTGTCGTCTCGTCCGTTTCGTAACGCTGGACGAGCCGGACGACAGCTGTCTCTCTGTGGAACTCCAGAGAAGTCGTCCTACAGACAGATGTCTCTGTCTGAGCGCTCCTCCATCAGAGTCGAGGAGATCGTCCCGGCTGCCCGCGTAGCTATTCAGGTAAAACACACACGACCATGACGAAACCCACCGTCCATTCAGCACCCAGATTGTTTTTGTTTTGTAAACGTACAACGTCCTCTTTTCCAGACCATGGAGGTGGGTGACTTTACTGCCACTGTGGCCTGTTTCATGCGTCTGACCTGGGCAGCTGCAGCAGGCCGGTTGGATCTGGTTGGCAGCCCGCAGCCAATCAGAGAGACCCACAGCTCCCTTCTGCCTCAGGGGGTCCGCACCAGAGTCAGCAGTACAGGTGACACAGAAAGCACACTTTCCATGTTAATGTGGCCGGGTGCAGAGGTGCTTCAATACCTTGATAATAGCCCCTAATAATATTCAACATTCTCCTATTTACCTTTAGCTGAGAATGAACTACTAGTCTTATCAATCAGAGCTCCCCAAAACACATAACATTGTCATCTGAAAGGGCGATTTAAAGTTCAGGATCATATTCAAATTGTAGTTTAGGACCCTTTTGTAAGTTTCTCCAAAAAACCTAGATTCTTATATCTACTATATAGTTATCAAGCCGCCTGGTTGCTTGTAATGTTCTAGATAATGAAACATTTTTTAATTGAAAGGTTTGGACTTATCGTCCTTGTTTGTTTCCTTCCAAGTCGTTGGAAATTAAAAAAAATGTGCTTTAAGGTCCTTGAGTTTGACTACTGTCTGTCTGAACACTGTCGTGGGTGCTAGCTCTTCTGATTCTCAACAAGCTATTAACACATCAGCTGATCAGTCAGTGTGTGTGTGGTGATTATGCTGCACAACTTCATTCCTCATCTGCATTTTTGTTGCCAACAGCTCATGGTCGAAGCATTTCCGTTTCCACAAAACAAAAGCTAAAGAAACGAAAGTAGATCAAATTATGTTTTCTTTTGTTTTCTTTGCAGGGAGTAACTGCAGCTCCAGCAGTGAGGGGGAGACCACGCCAACAGCGTTGCATGCTGGGATATGCGTGAGACAGCAGTGTGTTTCTGTCAAAGATACCATCATCGCGCGAGAGGCTCTGTCGCTGCTGGTCACCTGTCTGCAGCTCCGCTGCCAGCAGCTGTGTAAGACTCACGCAGGAGCAAACACACCACTTATGATGATGACTGCACATTAGGCCTCCATGTAATGATACTGCAGCTGATACTGGTGCAGACTTCTACCATGCAATTAAACCCTGTGGGTGGTTTCTCTCCTCAGGTTCTTTTTACAACCTTCCCTCCGTCAACGATTTCATCATTGATGTTCTGCTGGGATCTCCCAGCGGAGAGGTAAACAACGCCCTCCTTTTGTTTAACCCTCTGAACTCCAAAGCAGGTTTTGTTGCATTTTTTGCTACCGTCACATTTTACTCTCTGCAGCCTCGTTTCTTACTGCATTATATGAGTCCTGCACCTCTGTGGAAACAGAACAATCATGTCTAGAAGCAGAGAGAACTCAAACATGTCTTGTGTGCAGTATAACACAGCTTCTGGCTGTGATAAACAGTGTAGTTTTGGCAATTGATTAAAGAAAACATGCTTTTTTTCAATCCAGCCAGCGGTTGTATGAGTTCAGAGGGTTTACCATCACAGCAGAAATCCATCCCCAACATTACATTGTGCGTTTACAGCTGCGTCCTCTGTCCCTTCCTCTCTTCAGATCCGCCGGGTGGCTTGTGATCAGCTCTACACTCTGAGCCAGACGGACACGTCGGCCTTCGCCGAAGTCCAGAAGCCCAACTTGTTCCTCATCTCAGTCGTCCTCACTGCCCAGCTGCCGTTGTGGAGTCCTACCTCCATCATGAGAGGGGTCAACCAGAGGTACTTCAGAAAGAGACACACACATGTCTGAAACTTTAGCAGAGGTCTGGTGTTGATGATCCTTTTCCTCTCAGGTTGCTGTCTCAATGCACCGAGTACTTTGACCTAAGATGTCAGCTTCTGGACGACCTAACCAGTAAGATTCAACACCTAGATATGAAGAATTGTCCCAGACGTAGGAATTGAGTTAATAGATATTAAAGTCTGTTTTTCTTGTATTCTCTCTCTCTCTTCGCCTCCTCCAGCGTCGGAGATGGAGGTGTTGAAAGTCAGCTCAGCCACGATGCTGGAGGACGAGATCTCTTGGCTCGACAACTTTGAGCCCAGTTGGAGCTCTGAGATGGAGACCAGCGAGGCGGACAACATCCTCCTGGCAGGACACCTCCGGCTCATCAAGACGTTGCTCTCACTCTGCGGCAACGAGAAGGAGCATCTCGGTGAGCACGCGAGGGAAACGTATCGCAGCCATTCAACCAGTTCAGGAAGTTACGGGAGATGACGGGGTTGGGAGGGTTACTTTAAGAGTTTAAATGTACTAACTGTGTAGTCAGTAACCTAATCTAAGTATCACAATATTAAAGTAACACAACTTAATTACTCTCCCATGCTTTTGGATACCTCAATCCAATCCAGAGAAGTTTTCTAATATGTTCACATTCTTTATTTTAAAATGTGTTTTAAAATATTAAACCTGCTAATAATCCCCATCGGTAATCTGATTGTGTATTTTATCACCTTCCATGTATTCTGTTACTCTCTCAAATGTAATGTGAGGATGCTTAACTCTTTTCTCCAGGTGCCTCTCTGATCCAGCAGTTGTTGGACGACTTCCTGTTTCGAGCGTCGCGCATCATCATCAACAGTTCCAACCCGACGCCCTCCCCGGCCCCCAGCCACGACTTCCACCCGAAGTACGACACGTTAGTCCTCTCCCTCCCTTTCATCTAATCTTTCCTACTGTGCATTGGACCATTTCAAACATTGTTAAGCCACTACGTTAACGCTGTGTCGTGGTGTGTTCAGGTGCAGCACAGCCAGCAGCCGGCTGGCGGCCTACGAGGTGCTGGTGATGCTCGCAGACAGCTCTCTGGCCAACCTCCGGCTGATCACCAGAGAGCTCATGTCCATGCACCACCAGTCCGACTCTTCCCTCTGCAAGGAGTTCGATGTAAGACACTCATTGAAATCACATTTCTTGCTCTAATGTTTGTGGGTTGGATGGTAGTTTAAATGTGAATCAAACTGTGTGTGTGTGTGTGTGTGTGTGTGTGTGTCTCTCTCTCAGTACCTTCCCCCCGTAGAGAGCCGCTCCGTCTCAGGTTTCGTTGGGTTGAAGAACGGCGGAGCCACGTGTTACATGAACGCTGTGTTTCAGCAGCTCTACATGCAGCCCGGCCTCCCAGAGGTACGCACCAGTAGTCTTATGTGCCGTTCACCTCCTGCGTTCACAGAGTCATCCGGTATCAGCGAGTATGTGTGTGTGTTTTGGTTTGAAGGCTTTCCTGTCCATCGAGGACGACACGGACCAGCCAGAGGAGAGCGTCTTCTACCAGGTCCAGTCTTTGTTCGGCCACCTGATGGAGAGCAAACTGCAGTACTACATACCTGAGAACTTCTGGAAGGTAACGGAACCGCTCGCCGTGCTCCGACTGTTCTGAACGCAACCGTTCAACTTCAAATGTTACTGCACAAGTGTGTTTGTTAAAGTGCCAACTTTTCTCCTCCTCGTGTTTCCAAGTAGTATTGTTGTTGGTTCAAAGACCTGAGAATCGACTACTAGCGACAACTTTGGTGACTTATTCAGGAAAAAGCTCGATATTTATTAAAATACATTTAATTCAAGTCTCGGCAGCGTCTTCCTCTCTGCAGCCGACACAAAAACTGCGTTTTGTTTACCAAAGTTACTTCGGTGCATCGATGCTCTTTGGTAACCGGGGAAAGCTACCGGAAACAAAGGCTCCACCGTCTTCCTGTCTGGGTTGCGCAATGGTTGACGCACCTCCTTTGTTCTGTAAAAGGAGCCGTCGTTTTCCCGGAGATTTTACCAGCGGCACGACAGAACCGCATGTGAACTGAAAGCAAGGCTGATGGGGAACCAATCCAGACGCGGACGGTGTCATTATTCTGTAGCGATTACATCGTGCAAGCAGCATTTACTTCATAATGATGAGTTAAAGTCGTCTTGAGACAAATTGCCAGTGTGATTCGGTTTGTTGTGCTGCACATTACGACTAAAAGGTCTGCGCCACACATTCACAACCACTCAGCTGTTCACTCAGACAGTTCTGTCTCTTTCTCAACAAAACAAAAAGTCCACCGCCTCTATAATGATGCTGTCATTGTCTGAAACATGGAAGAAATCTCTGAGCAGGTTGTTACCATCAGGTTTCTTCTTGCTGTGAAGATTTATCTTCAGTTAAACTGCGACTTGAGTCAGTTTAGTTTATTACCGAACAATTAAAGGTGAAAGTCTGTCTCATGATAGAGTAAAGATCATAAACGTTATATCAACCGATTGCATTAATGTAAAAGGTAACATTTATTTGTGCTGAACTTCTACAAATACACAGAAAAAGGATTTAGTGTTTCTCAAATCTCAGTGACTTTTAGAATAACAAGTTTGGGAAGTTGGGAATTGATTCAGAATCTTAGAAGATAAGAATTTTTATTCTTACATAAATGGATTCCCCCCCTCCACACACACACACACACACACACACACACACCCCTACTAGCTAATATTTATGTGCAAATGTGTTCCGTCTGCTGCAGATCTTCAAGATGTGGAACAAGGAGTTGTATGTAAGAGAGCAGCAGGATGCGTACGAGTTCTTCACCAGTCTGGTGGATCAGCTTGACGAACATCTCAAAGTAAGGACCAATTACAAAGAGAACAAAAAGAAAAAGATACGTTCTTCTCTCACCTGATTGGTTGTGATGATCTATATTAACGATGAGACTCCTTTCCAAGCAGAAAATGGGTCGAGAACAGATCTTCAAAAACACGTTTCAGGGAATCTTCTCCGACCAGAAGATTTGTAAAGACTGTCCTCACCGGTGAGCGATAACATTCAAGACGCTTGTTTCCGTTTTTGAGGCTCATCACAGGTGATGTTTGACCTTTCGTCTTCTTTTTGTTGTCAAACACAGGTACGAGCGTGAAGAAACCTTCATGGCGTTGAACCTCGGAGTGACATCTTGCCAAAGCTTAGAGATCTCATTGGACCAGTTTGTGAGGGGAGAGGTGCTGGAGGGCAGCAACGCCTACTACTGTGAGAAGTGCAAGGACAAGGTGTGTAAATCGCTCTGCGTGCTTTCATTCTGCTGCACTGATGTCACGCCTCGCTCATGTGTACGTTCCTTCATCAGAGAACCACCGTGAAGAGGACGTGCATCAAATCCCTGCCCAGCGTCCTCTGCATTCACCTCATGCGCTTCGGCTTCGACTGGGAGAGCGGACGCTCCATCAAATATGACGAACAGATCCGGGTACGGAACGCATTTCTCATCCTAAAATCACAAATGTTGAGTCACTACGATACACCTTCTCAAATCCCAGGAGTCTGATTTGTGTGGACTCTGTTGTTGTTGTTGTTGTCGTTGGTGCACAGTTCCCCTGGGTGTTGAACATGGAGCCCTACACCGTCTCTGGAATGGCCCGTCAGGACTGCAGCGGTGAGGGCGGAGAGGGGCGAGGCGACGGGACCTCGGCAGGATCGCCCAGGAAGAAAGTCACGATCTCGGAGAACTACGAACTCGTGGGAGTCGTCGTCCACAGTGGCCAGGCCCACGCCGGTCACTATTACTCCTTCATTAAAGATAGACGGTAAGAGACGTGCTTTGGGATCATTCAACCACTTTGGTTATGGCATAAATTTGACAAGAGTGTGAGGTCTTAGACATTAAAAACAACTGCTGCTTTATGTGAAGTAATTGGCATTTAAAGGATTAAAATTCTGAAAATGTATAAATACTTGTTAGTTATGAACAGAACTGATTCTCTGAAAAGTGAAACTCATTGATTGTTTCATTTGCTCGTCAGAGTTTCGCGCTGCATCGTATTTTCCAGCTCCCGGTCAAACTTCGACACAAGAGTCACGTCAGCGGTGATTAGTGCAGCACGTTAATCTGCTGCTTTAGTTTTCCAGGCGGGTTTCAGAGGAGCTCCTCGGGGCAGCATCAGACTCTGTGTGGGCTGTGTCCACATGTCTGGCTCTGGAAGGCAGGATCGCTCGCTGGAGAAGAAGTGGAACGTAAAGAGACCACGGGAGCTAATATCCTAAACCCGCTGAATACCACGACAAAGACGGCTTGTTCTCAGGACGTTGATCTCTTTACAGAAACGCTGACACATTCTGAAGTCTGTTGTCATTGATGTCGGGTCACCTGACACGCTGGTTTCACTACAAGGTGGACACCTCACCCTGTACTGCAGTATGTGGACCAGGTGTGCACACATGGCTCTACCTCATGTCATGTCAGGCTTCACTGTAAAGTGTTTAGTAAAGCAGAAGTCTTGTGGGAGAAATACTTCTGAATGCAAACAGAGTCCGAGCATCGTGTGCATGTTTTAGTATGTAAACCTTTCTTGAGTTTTATGTTACTGTTGATTTATTACTCATGTGCTGAAGTTCCCGGTTCTGAATCTGCAAAATTGTGATGAATCTGAATCCAATGTGACGTTTTCCTCCACCTCCGTTTGTCCTCGTCTCTTAGTGGCAGCGCTCGGGGACGTTGGTACAAGTTCAACGACAACGTGGTGGAGGAGTTCGACATGAACGACGAAACTCTGGAGTACGAGTGCTTTGGTGGAGAGTACCGTCCCAAGGTTTACGACCAATGTAAGTAAAATGCATAAACTCTGACGTCTGTCACAAAAACATGAAGATCCCACTTAGACATATAATGTCATATAAGACATAAGAATACTCTGCTTGTTAGAAATTACATCAGAAACATTCATGAATATTCATTTTCATGACTCGCTATCGCCTCTAGAGGTACAAGTGGTATTACAAGACGGGGCGGTCCGGGGCGAGCACATTCAGTTGGTTTTAAACCAAAGTTTTGACCATATCTCAAATGTTGCACCTTTAAAGTGAAGTTTAAAAAATATGTGACACTCTGCACACGTACTGTTTCCTCATGCAAACATGTAGTCACCTTGATGTGTGTGTGTGTGTGTGTGTGTGTGCAGCCAACCCTTACCCCGACGTGCGGAGGAGGTACTGGAACGCCTACATGTTGTTCTATCAGAAGATCAGCGACCAGAACTCGCCCGTGCTGCCCAAAAAGAGCCGAGTCAGCATCATGAGGCAGGAGGCCGAGGACCTGACTCTGTGAGTGAACCTCTAAACGCAAAGCTGCTGGACGTTCTCATCGGGTTCTCATCGGGTTCTCATCGGGTCATTTATAAGGCATCAGACGGTTTCACACACCTGTAGGTCGTCAATCTCCTGTCTGATGAGAGTTTATGAGAGCTTCTTCTTCTACTGTTTACTGGCAGATTACAGACATTCCTAAAATGAGCCTATATCCAGTTTATTCACGTTTCTTTTTTGCGACATTTTCAAAAGGAAAATGATTTCTAAAGTTCACTGGAAACACGGCTGCTGTCACAATCAGTATGTAGGAACGTCCCCGTGAACCCTTTTCATCAGTAAACACGTGTCTCTATTTGTTTCCCAGGTCTGCACCGTCCTCTCCTGACGTCTCCCCTCAGTCCTCTCCTCGGCCCCCGAGGGCCAACAACGACCGCCTCACCCTCCTCACCCGCCTGGTCCGCAAGGGAGAGAAGAAGGGTCTGTTTGTGGAGAAGATGCCCGCCAGCATCTATCAGGTAGAGAGGAGTCGAGCGGTGACGAGGAGGAAGAAGCTCATCGCAGCGAGCGTAACGTGAACGTCTCTGTTTGTGTTTCCATCAGATGGTGAGAGACGAGAATCTCAAGTTCATGAGGAACAGAGACGTCTACAACAGCGACTACTTCAACTTCACCCTCTCCCTGGCCTCCGTCAATGCAGTATGTGCTTCTACTGCTTGTGTTTCTGACAGAGTAGTGGTGAAGAGTCCACTTCTTCTTCATTTTGTTTACTGATAGTAACGACAAATGTGGTTTATTGTGTGTGTGTGTTACAGACAAAGCTGAAGCACCAAGACTACCAGCCGATGGCCAAAGAGAGTCTTCAGCTGGCTGTCCACTTTCTCTTTCACACCTACCTGCACACCAAAAAGAAGCTCCGGTACGTACGCGAATACATCCTGTCGACGGTGAACGTCTCTCATCACGAGCATCAGTGTTCTACCTCCGTTCGTGGTGCCTTCACGGGCTCCTCGGACGATTCCAGAGCTGGGGAGTTCATGAGCTTTGAGTCAAAACAACCTGGAGGCTTAAATGTTTAAAACATTACGTTAGTATACGACAAAGAGCATTTATTCCCTAAAATCACTTGGCTCAGCAAGTCGTGTGCCAGAGTTGTAGTTCAGACTTAAAGGGGCGTCTGGAACACGTTTTTTCCCCGATTGTTCCGACACCACATGAACGCAGCACTCGTCTGTGTCTCTCCTGCAGGGTGGACACGGAGGAGTGGATGGCGACGGTGGAGGTGCTGCTGTCTAAGAGCTGCGAGGCGTGCCAGTGGATGGTGCAGTACCTGGTCGGACCAGAGGGGCGGGAGATCACCAGGTCAGTGCTTCACCCGCAGACCTGTCGCATCACGTACAGTGTGCTCACGATTACACGTCTGTGATGCATACTGTGCCGGCACAACAGAGCGGTTTATAGAATATATAGAAGAGATTGTTTGTTATGCAAATGAGAGAAAGGAACAACGCCTACATTTGTAATTATTTCAGCTGATTACTCCTCAGAATGAGCTTTTGTGTATCAGTTACTCACCCCGTGTTACACTGAGTTCTTGAAGAAAACATTTTTCTCTCGTGCTCCTCCACGGTGAACAGGGGAATTTAAAAGTCTTGATTAATTGAAGTAAAATGTTCAACAACAGCAAAACTATATCAACACGTCTCTCGCACGTCTCTACACATAGATTTACGGTAAAACAGGCAGGAGTGCCACTCTGAGGACAAGCAAGCACAAGAGGAAATAGAAAGGTTTTACCCAAAATGCAGGTGTTTGTGAAGTAGTGAGTGTTCGACTGGATACAAGAGACTTAGATTATACGGCACGAGTCATGTGAGAGCTCGTAAACTGTTGTTGTTAAACGTGGATCTCATTTACCTCAATTTACCAAGACTTGTCTCCCTTTTTGGGATACTTTGTTCACGTGGCCATTTTGGAGCAGAAATATTTGTTTGGTGGACGAAGTGAAACAAAGGGCCGTTTTCTGTCGACCTGCTCAACAAAATGTTTCCAAAAGTCTTTCGTCAAACAGTAGATCAGGGACAGTGTTTGAGCTCTGCAGCTAAAGTGACACATAATCACTCCAGTTTATTTGATTCGTCCCATTAAGATCTCTTCTCTGAGGGAGTCCCGGCCAAGAGGGCAGCATTTAAAAAGAGCACAAAGAGCAGACTTGAAAACAAAACCGTTTTTGTCTGACATCGCTGCAGCGTGTCTGTCTCTGTCCTCGTGATATGTGATAACACGGAGATCACAGCTCGTTCTAATCATTGAACATTAAACCCTCTGACCTCAGGTCACATAATCCACCCTCATGATAACGCTGCTGCAGCCCCTACAGCTTCTCTCTCTCTGTCTTTGTCTGTCTCTGTCTCTGTCTCTCTATATCTGTCTCTCTCTCTCTCTCTCTGTCTGTCTGTCTGTGTCTCTCTCTGTCTGTCTGTCTGTGTCTCTCTCTGTCTGTCTGTCTGTGTCTCTCTCTGTCTGTCTGTGTCTCTCTCTCTCTCTCTCTCTCTCTCTCTCTCTCTCTCTCTCTCTCTGTCCTCGCACTCCCACACTCTCGCTGGCTGGATGCTGATTGTAGAATTGTAAACAAAGCCGGGGGGGGGGGGGGTGTTTAGGGAGAGTTGTTGTCTTGCTCTGCTCTGTTTTGCTATGAAGTCCTTGAGACATGATCGGTTGTCTCATCACTCGTCTTCTTCCCAAAGAGACCAGATAAGGAGCTTCCCACTCAGCTGTGTCTCAAGGACAAAGACAGCAAATGTGTTTTCTCACACAAACGTTGTTTGAGACTTCTTGTCTTCCTCCGTGTCTAGAACTCCAACACACCCGTTCTCACATACACGAGTTTATTTAGGCTTCAAGTCAGTTCGGTTTTTTTCCGATAATACTCACAGAAACGTGAGTTTGATGTGCAATAAAACACGACTATATTACCACAATTTACTACATATTACCCACACACACACAAAAGGAAACGTTTGGCTGCTCCTTTGCTTAGCGGACATGACGTAAACAATATAAAGTCACTTCAGTGTCTGAACCCTGAGGACGTTATCACATCGTTATCACTTCCACCACAGATATTGATCATCATTACGTCTCCTCAGGGTTTGTCTGTTGGAGTGCAGTGTGAGGGAGGTGAGGGTGGTGGTCGCGTCCATCCTCGAGAGGACTCTGGAGAGCGCGCTTCACTTCGGAGACCCGGGAGTGGACAACCTGACGGACACGCTGCTGTCCCTGTTGGACAAAGACGTTCCTGAGAATGTGAAAAACTGCGCGCAGTACTTCGGCCTCTTCAGTAACTTTGCTCAGAGGGTAAGAAGCCGTCAGCTGATGCGTAGATTCAGACCTTTCTGCTCTCTTTAGTGTTCAACGTGTTGAGTGTGTTTTGTCCCTCTGGTCTTCCTCAGGGATGCGGTCCTTGTCAGCTGCTGTTGAAACACTCGGCTTATCGCCGGATGCTCATCTTCCTGTTGGGACCCAACAGGCAAAACAACCAGGTAGAGCCGGTGTAGTTGTATTGACACTTTCACTTTGACCCCTGAACTTTTCCGTTCAGGATTTTAAAAGTAGACAAATACATGTGATTTTTTTTTTTTGCCCACATTACTAATTGTTTCCTCCGTGTGTCTCCACAGAACCGGCGGTGGAGTCCAGCTCAGGCTCGGGAGTTCCTCCACCTCCACAACACTCTGTCCCTCATCACTCTTCACTCTGACCTCAACCCCCAGCGGACGCAGGGTGAGACACTGCAGGTTTCGCAGTTGACGTCTTTGTATACGATCCAGCTCTTAGTCTGATCCTTTTTTGTTTTTATTTCCTGCTTAGCTCCAGGAGGGTTTAAGCTGCGCGTGAGCTGCCTCCCGGCCTCCACCCAGCTCCTCCCCCTCCACGCCGACATCCTGGCCTCACTCTTCACTCCTGAGGGACAGCCTTACCTTCTAGAGGTGACATTAAAAACACCGCGTGTTGTGGCATTAAACCAGACATGCAGTTCTTGTCATTCAGGGATACAAAAGAATCAACTGTGTGGAAAAGGCTCAGAGCCTCTTAGCCTGATGTTTCTCATGGTGGGTATTTACAGGTGATGTTTGCCATGCGGGAGTTGTCGGGTCCCCTGTCGCTCCTGATAGAAATGGTGACCTATTCTTCGTACTGTAACGAGCCCTTCTCCCTGGGTGTGCTGCAGCTGCTCAAGGTAAAAAGAAATAATAAGAAATAAGAAGAAACCTGACAGACAATTTGCCAATAACGAGTCTAAACTCTTGGGAATACTTTGTGTCTCGTAGACCCAGCTGGAGACGGCTCCACCTCATGAACTGAAGAACATCTTTCAGATGCTGCAGGAGCTCCTCGTGAGTTCACTCCTCACCTCTTTCATCGCTCACTTTGTAAGATACGATTGCTGTCGTGATGAGTTTCTAACATCGGTTAAATCTTTCAGGTAATGGAGGACCCTCTGCAGACACAGAGACTCAAGTATGCTTTTGAGTCGGAGAAAGGCCTTTTAGGTACGAGTACTTCTGTTGTTGTTGCTCTGATGCCCAAAGCAGTGGAGTAGAACTCAACTGCTGTTAGATAGAGATACACCGATTGCTCAGACGGTAATGTCACAGCCACACAGAGACGCATCAGGTTGGGTGATCCTGTCTTCACGTCTGTTGGTGGACTAAACAGAACCCTCTTTGGACAAATTTGATCCACTTTTGTGTGAACCTGCATTAAAGGAGGACATCGTCTCTCTTTTTTTTTGCAACTGATGAACTGAAGTGACCATATTTAGAATGTGGAGGAGTGACGTAGAGACGACGTGTACGGCTCTGGTAGCGACAGCGACCTGTCAATCACCGTGTAGCCCCGCCCCTAAATCATCCCCTGCTTTATGGTCTGTGTGACTCTAAATGGACCATAATGTACTAAATGAACATCATGCTGTATTGAAGAAGACTTGAAACTAGAGATTGAGACCATAAACTCATGTTTACAATGTTTACTGAGGTAATAAATCAAGAGAGAAGTAGAGTCATTTTCTCATAGACTTCTATACAATCAGAGGAGTCGCCCCCTGGTGGACACTAGAGAGAATGCAGCTTTGAGGTTACCGCCTAGTTGCCCTCGCTTGCATCAATGAAATCTTGCATATTGCTTATTGAGTCTGTGGAGGACTTCAACATAATACTGGAGCACTTGTATTTCAAAAGGGTACTTTGCTCACTGGTTCACAGAAAGAGAATCTGCATATCGGTGCATCTCTGGAATGAAATGTATTTATTAAATGTGTAAAAATCTAACTTGAGGGCTTTTTCCTTTCAGCTCTGATGCACCAGAGCAACAACGTGGACAGCAGGCGCTGCTACCAGTGTGTGAAGTTCCTGGTCACGTTAGCCCAGAAGTGAGTTCGTCTGAGTGTCAGAAGTTAAGAGTAGTCCAGGAGTAGTAGTTGTGATACTTTCAGGATTTATTTGACAGACAAACTGGGCGAAACAATCCCTCTGATCCTCCTCTTCTTCCTCCCACCAGGTGTGCTCCAGCCAAAGATTACTTCAAGGACTTGTCTGGTCACTGGAGCTGGGCAGTACAGTGGCTGCAGAAAAAGGCAAGCGTCTGAACGACTGAGCCGTCCGTTATGTCGAAGAAACGTGTTTCGTTTTTAGGTTTTCTTTGACTTGGAGAGTGACGGTAGATAGCTGACAGGAAACGAGGGGAGAGAGAGAGACGTCACAAATAACATGCAACAAAATCTCACATCTACCCTTTCTATCTGACTCGTCTATTTATTCATGACTTTTAACCTTTTTCACAGTTTATGAACGACTTTTAACTATTTTAAGCAATTAATACATGACTCTCAATACATTTTAACATTTTACATGTTAATTTATAACTATTTTAACAATTTATACATGAATTTTAACTATTTTAGAAGTTTATATTTAAATTGAACTAACCGTTTTAATAGTTTACACATAACTGTTTCAACCTGTTACCTAGACTAGCTTGATTTCTTTGTTAACTCATTGACTGAAACAAAACTAAATTCACCCAAACGTCTCGGTCTTTCCACTGTTCCAACAATCAGCAGCTCTGGTTCCACACTTCCTTCTAGCGCTGTGCAGCGTCTCTCACATGTTTCTCGGAGCATTAAATTAGCAAAAGGAAATGACATTTTTGCACCATATTCTCTCTGCCCTCAGATGACTGAACACTACTGGACTCCACAGAGCAACGTGTCCAATGAGACATCCACCAACAAAACCTTCCAGCGCACTATCTCTGCACAGGTACACACACACACACACACACACACACACACACACAGTGATACATGATACAACCCCCTCCAGTTCCTCCACCACGACTACACAAACGTTTCTACTTGATGTTGTCTGCTCTCCGCTTGGCTCACTCCTGTTTCACTGTCTTGTGTGTGAAACCCTGCAGGACACCTTGGCCTACGCCACGGCGCTGTTAAACGAGAAGGAGCAGTCCGGCAGCAGCAACGGCTCCGACGGCAGCCCGGCCAACGAAAACGCCGACCGCAGCCTCCGACAGGTCAGCAGCCCCCGGTGCCTTCTTTGCATGACTCATCGCATTACAGCAGCTCATCATCGCTCTGTTCACGCAGAGAAGAATGGAAACGAAAATGGAACATCTCACCGAGCTTCTGTCAGAAGCTGTAAAGGCAGTTCGTTGCCTCCCACGGTTGTTATTAAGCGGATCCATTCTTCTGGGACTCCTGCTGAGTCTGACGGGATGCCCACACAGCTCAACGCTGTCACACTGCTTCTGGCATGAATACTCCAGATAATCAGTGTCATAATCCCACTGTGACTGATCAGCACAGGGATGTTTCACCATCTGTTCCTTCTCCTCCCAAAAACATTTCTTGGTTATAGAAAGTTTGAAAAGTGGTTTATTTATAAGGTCAGGGTTAAGCTTGAATTTTGAATATTCTTCTTGAGTAATGCTTGATTGTCAACTCCGGTAAACTTTGTTTGCGATTGCATTCATAGTCGACGTCTAGGGTCTTGACATTTTTGGTTCAGGTACCTTGAAAGTGCTTGAATTCGACTTTTAAAAAATCTGTACCGACCCTGTTATTATCGTCTGTCTCTCCAGGGGTCAGAATCTCCCATGATGCTCGGCGATTCGAAGAGTGACCTGGAAGACGTGGACCCGTAGCTCCTCCAGCCCTCCGGAGAAAGGGGGGAGGCGGCGGCGGCGGCGGCGGCACGGCTCCGGGCAGCCAACTGGAAGAGCTGCACTCGTGATTGGCCGGTGACATTTAGTGACTCCACAACAAAGCCAATCGGAACACTTAATTCTCTCGGTCGCTGCGGCAGCGGAGGAGCTATGAATAAAATCGTAAATTACTTCCTTTCAGAGCCGCCGACGGCGATGATGGAGATGCATTATCATAACGGGCAGAAGTACATTAAAAAAGAATAAGAAAAGAAGAAAAACACCTTCCTCAATCACGGATGACTTCAGTTTATCCTTTTATTCATTCATTCACTCAGAATGACAGCGAGGTGGAGGATGGGTTTGGGTTGTGTTTTAACAATTTTCTGCTCATATTTGCCAACGTATCTACATAGACTTATTCATATTGTAAAGATTTGTTTCATAGGTGTAATTTCCAGTGTAAGATAATATTTTAAAGTCTCCTGCGCTCTTCTCCACAGCCATGCAACACATTTTTTTTTTTTTGTTTTTGCGAGAGGTCACGTCAGCCGCTCTAGAGGAACTCTCAGACACACAAACACACGCGTGTGCATATGTACAGGAACACCTCCACACACACACACACACACACACACAGAGGAGCACTTGGGAGGGGTGTGGTTAAGTATGCACTTTATAGTCCGGCCCAGTTCTATTGTGACGTACAGCAGCACTGGTCGGTTCCTCTAGAGCCTCCTCGCCGCCGCTTTTGCTTTTAACAACTTAACATGTTTCAGTGCCACTAAGCAGACACATGGACGCTCCTCCTGTGCTGGGTTTTTTTATGCTTTTCTTTTGTTTCTCTCATCGCCTGTGTTTTAGTTTTCTTTGACTCTGGATTGAATATTTGCAGAGGAATGTTTTTTTGTTTTGTTTTGGGGGGGGGGGACTCGAGCCTTATGCAAGAGCTGATCTGGGAAGTGCACGGATCAGCCGCGGTGTGGCCGTCAGTGCCGACTGAAGGGGAGCTCAGGAGCATGTTTTACTTTAAGGTGCCACGGTTACACACACACACACACACGCACAGAAGAACTTGTGGAGGAAAGATAGCAAACATGCAAGCGTGTGTCACTCATCCACTCACAAACACAAAGAAGCAGCTCGTTCTTGCCTCACTGTTACCTCTGCTTTATCAGGTTTTGTTTTTGCGTCGCCTTCTTTTGCTTTTGTCTTTGAAACACACACACACACACACACAGAGGAGCTGAACCCCAAACGTAGCTCCATCGTCCCTCAATCGTCGGGAGACTTGAAGTGCCTTAACCTCCCGATCTCCCTCTCTCTCCCCCCCTCACACCCCGTCCCACCTCACACACTGTATCGTCACATCTCCAGAGGAGGTGGGTCGTCGTGTGCTCCACTTTGGTGTCTCCTGTGGTTTAAAATCGTCTCGCTGTAGAACAACAGGGCTTCTTCATCCCCCGGTTAGACCTCTGTGTGTCGGGACAAAGGATTGTAGGAATGTAACCGTTGGTTGTTGATTCTGTGTGTATGTTGGGAGTTTTGGGGGGGGTGGGGTGGGGGGGTTGTAAGTTCCACCCTGATAAAAACGGGGTTCAGGCGACAGGACAAGGGTTTTGATGACGGTTTAAAGCAAACAAGAACAAAATGCTGCTTCTTCTTGGAGACACTTTGTAGATACCGAGTTCACGCTGGATGGTTTTAGTGAAGCAACTCTTCCACACGAGATGTTCTGAAGACGAGTCATTGGCTGATTCATCTCTCAGCTTTAACAGGTCAATGTTTACAGCGTGAGAACCCATCATGCAATGCGTTCTTTCTTTTTTTTCTGTCCCTCCCCTCCCCCCCTTCTCTATCTCACTAGATGTGAATGTCACCTTTGCATGTGTGGCATTAAGTGGTGAAGTTTGTCTTTTCAGTGTGACAGAGGAACACCCCCCCCCCCCCCCCCCATATATTTTCCATGTTGTTTGCTGTGTAACACCCCCGCCCCCGATGAGCCAAGTGTTTTCATGGCAACACGAGTCGCATTCAGCCAAGTCTCTCCTACATTGCCCCCCCCCCCCCCCCCCACTCACTGCTTCATCACCCACAACTACTTAAAGAAAAAGAAAACTAAAAAAAAAAGAAGAAACGTCGGAACAATCTTTGGTTTTAATCGTGGGATGCGGGGGGGGGGGGCGGGATATCGTGGCATTGTTACGGGTTTTTACCGTCATTAGATTTTGGAAAGTTCACTTCTTGCCATCGCAGGATTCTGTAACGCATGTTAAAACTCGAGTTTTAATTTGTACATCAGAGTTTGATTTAAGGGGAAATTTGATATAAAATAAACTGGAATGCACAACCTTTTGTAAACATTGTTTTTTTTGGGGGGGGGTTTTTAGGTATGTTTACACATTGTCATTTTTATAAAACGTTAATGCTCCATTTTGATTTTTTACCTTTTTCATGTTTACATCTTCTGAACCTTTTTTCTTGCAGACGTTTTGACGGGTAAAGCACAGGTGTACATTATAAAACGAGTAATGGCTGAATTCCATTTAGCTGCTTCAGTTTTAGGTTCTTGGGCTGCGTACTGAATACTTCCATCAGAATGTACTGCTTACTGCCCACTAAACTAACCATAAAGTATGATTTTACTCGACTGTTCACACTGAAGTTGGCTCAATGACGAGTACATGCTGAACATTTTAAGTCCTTATTTTCTGCTCCCAGATGAGGCAAACCTTCGTTGGCTCATTGCTCGCACATCAGCATTCAAATGTCCAAACGGGCATTATTTGTATAAACTGACATCATTTGAATGTAAAACATTTACTCTCTCGCCTAAAAACATGTTAGCACTTAAAGTGACATGTTAACAGCTTTCAGCTCTGCTCAAAATCTCTCACGGCTGATGTCAGGTCTCGAGGCCCCCGGACGCAATGCATTGTGGGGCAGTGGAGCATGTGCAGTAAGCTCACGTCTCAGAAATTCTTCCCAATGTAGTAAATATTAAAGCATTTGTTGTGTACACACAATCTACATACTAGGCAGTTTTAATGCACGAGATACTTCACGCAACAGAGCCTCGTTATTTATAACACCGGTGCTTTTCCTGCTGCGATGAGTCACGTCTGCTTTGAAAAAGGTCTTATCGGACGAGAATAATCCATTTATTAGCTGTGACCTCGGCCTCGTGTTACATGATGCCGAGAACAATCAGCCGCCCGATGAGACGGATCACTGCAGCAGTGATGACGTCAGAGCCAATCAGCCTTCAGTCCGCTCATCAGTGCGGCTCAGCTCAGCTCTCCATGCTCACGTCTGTGTGTTTGAATCGAGGGGTTAAGTCCCATGTGAGTGAGCTTTGTTTAAACTGCTTTGTGTTTTACACTACACTTTTATTATTTACTGTCACATAAAGACAGTTTGACGCTCAGGACGGACAAATGTTTTCTGTAAGTGTAAAGTCGGTCACTTTATTTGGTGAGAGCAGAAGGAAACTATCTCGTTAATGAAGCTAATCAGGCTGATTACACACAGCGGTGGTGCCGCCTGATTCTTTACTCCCAATCAGAAACATGAAGCGCTTTCATCTGTGTGTGTGTGTGTGTGTGTGTGTGTGTGTGTGTGTGTGTGTGTGTGTGTGTGTGTGTGTGTGTGTGTGTGTGTGTGTGTGTGTGATCTGAAGAGTTAGGACAGTAGGAACATAACCGCCGTGAATAATGACATGAATGATGGCTGAGTTCCATTTGGCTGCCTGCGTCTCAGGGTCCTGGGGTTGCGGTCAAATAGTCCCAAAAAGATTTCATCCTAACTTTTCCTCGACCTCGATGGCGAACGTCATGAAGTCGAGGAAAGATGTGAAGGAGAATTCATAAATGTAAGGAAAAGACGACCAGGTTGCTAAGAGCACGTTTTTTATTTTTTCCATAAGTAAATTATTACAGTGACTAACTTGTTGCTTTACAATTCAATTAAAGATTCCCGTCCAAAATCGACTCACACCTCCTGAAGGCTTTTACACCTGATGAATAACTGACACGGAACTGCAAGATACTCTGCAAATATATTATACGTCTAGGGCTTTTATTGTGAAAGGTAAAAGAAGAAGGTTCATAAATTATAGGTGCAACTCGAGCCGTTACACACAATGTGATGAGTTGTAATATTTGTGTTCTGTGTTGACAAAAAAACCAACAGTTTAAACAAATACATTTACGTGATGATGAATCTCGTGTAAAGAAGAAAAGGTCCGCCGGTGTCTGCAGCAAAGGATTGTGGGACATTACTTGATTTGCATTTAGAGAATTAAACCAGTTCTTATCATGGCTGCCACTTTGAGACTTCCTGGTGGTAGAGGTGAAATACTGCCCCCTATTGGTTTGGAGCGCAGCGCTACATCGTACACATTTCACCTTTAATGTCTGCTGTGTTACGTCGACATAAGGTCGATATATAATCGATTATAACGTGTCTCATACTACAAGGCTTCTTTCTTTTTTTTAACACAAATTAAATGTTTGTCAAAGCTCATTTTGTAAAAATGCAGAAATATTTGGTTACATTTGACAAACTATATACAGTTTAAAGACGGAACTAACTGAGGCAACATAAGCAAGTCTGAGGCATTATAACACTTTGTGTGCTGAAGCATATTTTGATCTAATCCCTAAAACTGAAACGCACACAAACCGTGTTACAGAAGTGCTTAGAGTCTCTGGTGAAAGTTAAAGATGACAACATTAGAGAAGAGACGAGTCAAAGCAGTTTTTAAGACGGACATTAAATCAGTGGGGAGTTGTATCGGGCTGCGTTGGTCGGACGCGACAGCAGACTGCGACGCCGGTGACCCCCTCGTCTCCTGTGGCGCCGCGGACACGGCAACTGTTGCCGCTAGCATCTGGCTCCATGATGGCGGAGCCCTGAGAGACGGCGCTGCAGTCTGTCAGAGTCCAGCCAGACGGACAGGACACCTCCACCTGAAACAATAAGTAAAGATGTGATCAAAGACATTTTTATCGGTTTAGAATATTTAACTGAGGCCAATACAGAGAAGGTGGTCACCATGGACTTCACCTACTACTCAGACACGTACCGACCAGGAAGAGACTCAAAATTACCACAAAGAGGCACAAAACAACCACAAAGAGGCACAAAACAACCACAAAGAGGCACAAAACAACCACAAAGTCAATTGACAGATTCTCAACAACAATCTGTCTCCCACAGCAATTTTTTAAAGTACGCTCAGCATTTATTTCTTTTCTTGAACACACAAACTGTGGAGTGTAATCCGTCACCTACTCAGTGTAAACGTCAAGAGTTTTTCACAAATACAAACATTTGAGCGATAAAACGTTCACCTGATCTTCGTCAGCTGATCTGTTGTCCAACAGGTTGCACTCTAGAGATGGAGCGTGGCAGCACACGGCGTGAGACGTCACCCCGTCCTCCACGACGCAGCGCCTCCGATCACCTCCATGTGGACGCGAGTCGGACGACATGGAGGCAGCGGACCAAGAGGAGCAGCCTGGAGACACGTGAGCGACACGCTGTAATGAGCTCAAACTGGCTTTAGAAGTGTTGCCCAATAATTCAATTCAGATGTTTGTAGAGCATCATATCACACACAAGATGTTCACAATGCTTTACATCAAAACAAGATGAAACGGCAGATACAAACATACTGTAAGAATATGGTTTGTTTATTTAAAGGTACAGTGTGCAGCATTTTGGGGGATGTATTGGCAGAAATGTAATGTAATATTAATAAGTATATTTTTGTGTATAATCACCTGAAAATAAGAATTGCTGTGTTTTTGTAGAATGAGCCGTTTATCTCTACATGCAGAATAAAGATTTTCTAAGAATTAAGTCGAGATCCTGTTAAAGTTAAAGTCATTCACAAAGTATTTTTGTCTTTAAGTTGGATCCTAATGTGAAAATCTGTTCGGAGGACTGATCGTCTTTCCATCGTAGTTGTTTTGGTCCTGACGACACGAAATACAACACGAAGCCAATAGATCATCATTTCGTGACTATTCCCGACCTGCTGTGATGCTGGAACACGTGATATCTATTGTGCATCAGAACCTCTCTCTCTCTCTCTCTCTCTCTCTCTCTCTCTCTCTCCCTCCCTCCCTCCCTCCCTCCCTCCCTCTCCGCTCCTCTGAAGGAGGTTCAGTGATCCTCAGAGGAGCGCTGACCCGTTCATCACGCAGGAATCCTCATGAAGGAGGAAGACGATGTAAAGTAACAACGATGCATTCAAGTGTTCTAACAGCGTCTGACAGCCCTGGTCTTTACAGCGCACACGTGCTGTAGCTGCTGTTTATGTTGGCGGGGAGCACATATAACTCTCAGGGTGATTGCCATGGGAACTGGCATAATTGGCCGCGGTGTTCTAAATGCAGCGTAAAGAACTTCCTCTGGGTTTAACGGGTACTCTGGTTCATATACAGTGTGGGACTTTAATTACAACTTGGACTGAATTCAACACCTTGTTATTGTTGCTGAGAATTAGATGAGAAGATTGAAACCAATTTCATATCTCTCCATTAAATATGAGGCAGGAGACAGTTAGCTTAGCGTAAAGACTGGAAACGGGGGTAAACTGCTAGCCTGGCTCTGTCCAAAGGACCCGCTGAAATCTTTAAGACGCCGTCACGTGTGCAAAATTAACGTAGCAGAATATTCCCATATTCCCCGTTCTCCATTCTATGTGAGCCAAGGGGCAAATAAAACAGACGATCACTCGCCTGCATTCGTGCATCTGTCTCTGTGCCTTTTAAGTATTAATAAACCTGAGGAGGAAGTCCAACATAAAGTTCCTCCAACCAGTCATTTTCCTTCCGTCTCTAACCGTCTGCTGGCTTCACTCCAAATGTAATGGACGGACACGAAAGTGATATCGATCTTCTCATCTAACTCACAGCAAGAAATCAAGTAAGTGTATTTCCCCAAATTGTCAAAAAAGAAAAAAGCTTTGTAATTTCACACTCCACTCCAGCAGATTGTAGCTGAGACGTACCGGTCAGGTGGTGCTGCGTGCCGAAGCACTCGGCATCGCGTCCGGGTTCAGGACTAGCGTGGATCCGGCACTGCAGCCCACTTGTCACACAGCAACGCGCCACAGCGAACACACCTTTAACCCCCGGAGTGTTGTGCGCAACACACTCCATCTGCCCGCTGTGCACCTGTACACACCGAGTGAGGGTTTTTATGAACAGCAGACTTTAGATCAAAGTGTTTTTAGTGATAATCAGAGAGCAGTTTGAACTCACAGTGATGGTTTCTCCCACGTGGTCACCGTCAGGACTGTAGCCGCTGCAGCTCATCATCTCCTCCCCCCGACGACAGCGGCTGACGGCCTCGTCGGTGCTCGTGACCCCTGACCTCTCTGACCACACCGAGCGACACAGGAGCTCCCCATCTGCACACCCACACAGGCACACAGTGTGAACTACTCGCTGATGCCGGTCGTGTTAAAAATCAAAGTGTCCGTTGTGTCACTAACTTGTGCCGTTGGCGGGAGGCATGGCGGCTACCAGGTTTGGGGTGATGAGACGACTCGTGTCGGACAGAGAGAGGAAGTTGATGGTGTTGCTGACGGAGTAACGCAGCATCACCTGCAGGACCTGCACCGGGGACGCGTTCTGATTGGACGACAGGATCACCGCCGCTACACCTGCAGATGCACAAACCAAAAAATGTCTTATAAAGCACTTATACTGCAGCTGCAACACAGATGACTTTAAAGTTACTGGTGTTTTATTTCAGGTGTGTGCGTACCTGCAGCATGAGCAGCAGCCTGAGAGGTTCCACTGTGGGAGGTGAAACAGGTGCTGCAGTCGCTGCTGGCGCTCACGATGTCATCGCCGGGTGCAAACAGATCGACGCAGCGGCCAAAGTTGGTGCCACCCACTCCCTGTGACATGAGCTGGTCCGCCGAGTTAACGGCCCCGACTGTGATGACCTGTACACACACACACACACACACACACACACACACACACACACACACACACACACACACACACACACACAAACAAGATGTTAAGATAAGGGATGTGTGTGAAATGCATCCGTCAGGCTGCTCGAGATGAAAAGTGTCGTGTGACCTCGGGCTCTGAAGCAGGTGAGTAGAGGCAGGCGTCGTCTCTGTAGTTCCCCGCAGCGGCGACGACCACGACTCCGTTAGCCACCATGTCGCGACAGGCCGCGTTTAACGAACGGCTGAATCCACCAATGAAAGGAAGCAGAACAACCACAGCAGCCACCGGGCGGGACTGCAAAGTTGCGCGGATATACTCCAGACCTGAGCAAGATAACACATTTGGTTTCAAGAATAATAGGAAAGCCTGCTGCTGCAGAAATGATTGCCCTCCATTTGTCCTTTGCGAATGTGTTTCTACATCATGGTTGCATGTAACAGCAGCTCCATTTCTACACCTGCTTTTCATGCAAAAGGACTAGTGATTGGGCTTAGAGTGATCTAGCAGGCTCTCTGAAGCCATGCTTCTCAAACGTGAACAACCCAGTTGGGTGGCATTGGACGCATCACATGATCTCCAACAGATCCGTGTGAGTCCTACCCGCCAGAGCTCCTGACACGGTCCCTTTCCCCTGACAGTTGAGCACACGGACCAGGTTTACGCCGGCGCCTCGAGCGACACCCGAGTCCGACCCACTCACAACCCCCGCCATGTGTGTGCCGTGACGGTCACACTGACTGGCCTGGAGAGGAGAGAGAGGGTTGGACACACAAGTAATACCTTCTTTTTTTTTTTTTAATGAGCTGTAATGGCAAATATGCAATGTATTTCCCTCTGTGTGTGTTCACCTGTCTGTGAACTCTCACTCCATCCTCCTCGGGGACGTTGTTAAAGTCTGTGATGAGCACTCGTCCTTCAATCTCTCTGTGAGAAATCTGAACACCGCCATCCATCAGATACACCTCCGCCATCCCTCCGTCGTCTGCAGAGGACAGAGGGTGAGATTTGAGATGTGATTACGTGTGTGTGTGTGTGTGTGTGTGTGTGTGTGTGTGTGTGTGTGTGTGTGTGTGTGTGTGTGTGTGTGTGTGTGTGTGTGTGTGTGTGTGTGTGTGTGTGTGTGTGTGTGTGTGTGTGTGTGTAAGTAATAGACAGACACAGAGGCAGACTCACTGGGTGGCCTGTATGTCCCATTCTCTGAGGTGCCACCGTGAGGCTGCAGTAGCCTCTGGAGGTTCCAGGGGGCGCTCTGAGCAAAGATCGACGAGTCCTCCTCGATGTAGTGGACCTGAGGGAGCTTCACCGCCTGCCAGGAACACAATCCCATTGCATTGTGGGTCGAAAATAGGAATGTCATGAAAACTGATACTTTGGTACCAAGGATGCCAAAATTCTTACTTCGCTCACATCTTAAAATTCAAAAGAAGAGCGAGTTAATGTTAGTTAATGGAGGTTCCATTGAGTTACATTATAAGAGCAAAGGTAAATTATAAAGTTATGCAAAATAAAGAGATGCAAAACAACATACAATAGACAAAGGTGTCACAAAGTTTGTCTTTCTCAAATGTAGGTAAGATATTCTTCCGAAGGTGTGAACATTTTTGAATACTTAAAAAGCCAACTTTGCATTTTAATGGCGGGCAAAACACAAAGAAATGCACTGACGCTGATATAAGTTGATTGGGTTATTTGTCTGGTACTTGGTGTCATGGCATTGATCACCTACTAGAAGTTACCCCCCCCCCATGTTGGGCTCTACTGCAGCAGCATGCAGACTGATGAAGCGGTTACCAGGTGAAGGACGTCGCTGCGCATCTTCACCAGGAAGCCGTGCAGAGCTCCAGAGTAGGTCTGCAGCACCTCCAGCGGGGAGCCTCTCCTGGCCGCTTTGGCTCTCAGCCTCCTGATGGTCCTCTGCACGTGAGAGTCTCGCGACCCCTGACGCAGTAGGACCAGGTACTGACCGGGCATGCACCACGCTGCCTGCAGCCGAGAACATAAGAGTACAGGTGCTCTGTCCCAATGCACGTATACGGGAGAACTTAGTTTATAATGTATGTTATTGCATATATAAAATAATTCCTGCATAATAATGAGAAGATGGAGACTTCAAACTTGTCAGGTACACAACCTCAGGTAGTGTGGAGAAGATGCCCCCCCTTACCTTTTTGCACTTGAAGAACTCAGCAGCGGGCTCGGCTCCGGTCTCAGCTCGAGTCCCGTCCTCGCGGATCAGATCCAGAACCATCTCGTCGTCCTCCGGGTAGTCCTGCGCGCTCGTGGCCAAAGATGCGCACAAACAGAGCGCCCAGCCAGCCCAGGCTGCTGAGGTGCGGCGCATTCTTCAAACAAACAGGATAACTGTGAGGCCGAATCACACAAATCCACTGAGAGGAGTTTTTTTTCTTTTCTTTATTCCACACAGAGTTCTCCAGATGTTTTGGTGTCTCCCACTGCCCGCGCGCCCTGATAGTCAGATAACGCCTGCAACCATCTATTCTGATTTGGGAAATGAAAGAAGAAAAAAAATCGAACAATTGGTTCCTATAATTAAGGCGGGGACTGCTGACGTCTCCGGGACTCACGCCACCGCTTTAGTATCGAATGATTGTCCTCCGTTAGAAACACCTCTGTGGAGGAGTCATGTTTCACGCGCGCCTCTGAAGCAGCCTGTAGTGCGTTCATGTCAAAGCCCTTTCTCTCGGTTCAAGTGTGATTCTGGATGCAGTTTTAACGTGTGCACTCAAGTATTATGAGTAGTGCATGCCGGTGCAAATATGAACTCATGTTGAGAGAGGCTCAGAGCTCATATTTGTCTTTTTATTATTATTATTTCTAAGATACTTTTATTGTATTTTACTTTAGTCACTTCTGTTTCTGTTTGTGCTGAGATGCAAAAACTCCTAAATCTCTATCAAAGCTTCTCTTTGTTTCTGTTTCAGTTCAACTCACTTCAAACAATCACATGTATGTTTATTACTTAATACTTCTGTGAAATCAGTTACACAATGTGTTCTTTATGGCTCTTTGTCAAGTCTGAGAAAATAACCCTGATGATGTCATGTGCACACGTGATACCGCGCAGAGCAACAACATTACTTCCGATGGAGAGAGTTTCTGTTCTTTTGTACTTTCTGCAGCTGCCCTCACAGAGTGCGCACTGTTGCATGCAGTCTGCAGACAAACTACGTGTCTTGAACTTTCACCCTTTTGCTCATGTATCTGATACATACGTGATATCTGTCAATGAGGCTGTCATCTGTCTGTGTTCTCTGATGGATTGTGGGTAAAAAATAGCCAGAAAAGTATGCTGGCTTGCGTACTGAAAATAAGACCGAATGCAGAAGAGCGTCCTGGTATTTTTTGGCAAACTGCATTTTAAAACCCTTTACCTGGTATACTCAATAGTATGTTAGTAGTATTTGAACGCATGGTTTTCTGCAGCTAAATCAACTAAATTGAACTTTGACCGTAAATATGTGACCACTACGGTGCACATCTGGGATTCCAGCATTGAGGAGGCAGAAGTTGTATGACTGTGACAGTTCACTGTGGAGAATAATGAAGTTAATTTATGGACACATTATCACGTTTTTATGATAAACGTGTTTGCAAACATTTGCTTATTTACATATCCAGCAGTTATGAAGCAGCATTGATGTTCAATAGGAGTTTTGTTTCTGTTCATCTGACGCATAATAATAATATAAAAAAAGGGGGGGGGGGGTGAAAGACTGTGAAAGACACTATTGAGTTGCATTATGGGAATTGTAGGTCCAGTGTTTTTGGACATGTGCTTCATAATAGAGATTAAAGGTGAGGACATGTGTTGCACTGGTTTTGACCATTGTCTCTCGCAAGACCCCAAACCTTAAAGCTGCTAGAGGAACTTCCATTTAGTGTTGATTTTGTTGTTCCCTGTGGACAGAAGTGGTAGTGTTCCTGAGCGCCAGAGTCCCTCCCATTTTACTGCAGCAGGGTCTGACAGTCTGCCCCTCTCAGTCCTGGTTCTGGTTCTCCCGTGCCTCCCTTCCTTCCAGCGGGTCCAGCAATATGTCCTGGGTCTCCAGCAGCGTGGTGTCGGTGTTTTCTCCCAGAGAGGAGAAGCTCTGCTCCTGGAGGAGGAGGAGGAGGAGATGCTGCTGCTGCTGCTGGGAGCTGAGCTCTTCTCCTCCCTCCGGAGCTCCGACTGCAGGTCCAAGGCTGCAGGTGAAGCCGGATCTGGGTCTGTCCACGGTGGACCGGTCTCTGCTGGAGGATCTGGGTCTGTCCACGGTGGACCGGTCTCTGCTGGAGGAGTTTCTGGTGAACCTGCATGATTTCATCTGGTTTCACTAGAATCCAACTGTCGCAAATAGTTCACTGATTAAATCACTATAAACAAAAGTTCTTAAAAATCTACAATTGAGTAAAAATGTTGCTTGTTTACAGGATAATGAACCTTTGTTTCTTAATAATGCATTTAATACTTGACCCCTTTCTGTACAGGGCTTGTATAAAGTCCATGAATATGAGCTATGACTTCAGTTATTACTATTCCTCCTCTGCGTTGTGGAGTTTGGTTTTGCCGTTAACGGTCGCTCTCTTGTTGCTTCTGTCTGTGCACCCTCTGGTGTTTAGGAGAATAGTGCACAGAGCAGAAGCACCTTTGTGTGTTTGCTCATATAGCTCGCTCATCATCGGTGGAGTCTCAGGCCACGGTGCCGGACACAAGTATAAATAAAGTCTGGTTCCCCAGAGAACCCCTATAATCTCATGATGGGGCCAAAAATGTGCCTTAATGGAATTAATGTAGGTCACTGCAGTGTCACTTACTGTCCCCCAGGAGCCCAACACACACACACACACACACACACACACACACACACACATTCTCTATATTTCATTCAGTAAATAGTGCCATCCTCTGGAATATAAATGCAATACACATTCAACTTTATTAACAAATACAAAGTGATACAAAATGCACTTTTATTCGCTGTAAAAAAACAAAATTTAAAAAATGCACCAGAGGATCTCTTCTCTGTCCCGAGTGTGGTGGAGTGTTTGGATTGGACCAATGAGGACTCTGATGCTGGACCGTGTCCCTCTTTCAGACCAGGTGCAATGTAGGACAGCTGTGGCTCATCAGGGCTTCGGGAGGAAGTCTGCTGTTACTCGACTTTTGGCCACAGAGGCTCGGCAGAGCCTCAGCACGCCTAAAATTAAATCAAGAGGGGGGAGTAGGGGAGAGACAGAAATAGAAGGTCGGTTCTCACGATTTGTCCTCATTTTCTTACTTTTTTTAATCCGAGGGAAGGTTTTGCTGAGCATGCATGTCGGTTATCACAAACACTCACATGGAGGAGCTGAGCGGTTCAAACCTCCTGTTTCCACCCGCTGGCCCCGATACTAACCGAGACTCAAGCGGCTTAATCACAGGAACGTCACTCTGGTCCGTATGTGTCCAACTAAGCTTCTCCTTTTTCAGTCACAAACCTTCAGGCCTCCATCTCTTCTATTCCACATTTACTCTCCGGTTCCTCCCTCCGCTCCTCTGCTGCCAGAGCTACTCGATAATATGATAAGATATATATTATAAGATAATAAAATCAGCATCTACAGTGTATTAGTGCAGATCTTTGGTCCCTTCAGACACATTACACAGCTGCTGTCGCCATGTTCGCCCACTCGATGATGGCTGTTA
Source organism: Anarhichas minor (assembly GCF_050575085.1). Lineage (NCBI taxonomy): Eukaryota > Metazoa > Chordata > Actinopteri > Perciformes > Anarhichadidae > Anarhichas > Anarhichas minor. The sequence continues at coordinate 1,387,803 of NW_027466456.1, read as the reverse complement.
GCATCCTGAGATCCACAGACGGAACCACAGGGAATCATTAAGGCCTGAACGAACACCCACTTGTCTGTGGGGCCATTAGGACAGAGGTTGTGTGTGTGTGTGTGTGTGTGTGTGAGAGTGTGTGAGGCAGTACCTTGCTCCAGTAAACACCACATCCTCTCGACTTTTCTCCTGAATCTCAGGAGCCAAAATGACCTGACAAACACACACTTTCCATTACCAAATCAATTTCGGTTGGGCAGCAAATCACAGGTTATTTCACTGTGTCTTTCTCCCCAACACACACACACACACACACACACACACACACACACAGAGTCTGTGTCTACCTTGGGATAGCACTGGCAGAGGCTCCACACAGTCCCGATACACACCATGGTGACGCCCAGAGCGCACATTGCGGCATAGACGTGCGGTTGCTCCTGAGTCATGATAAAGAGGCCGACTGCCGCCACACACATCCCCGCCGCTATCAGCCCGTATCGATACGGTTTCCCTTCGACCATCGGTGCCACTGCTGCCGACTAATGAAGCTCTTATTCGTGTAAACCTTTAAAGAAAGAATCAAGCGCCTGTTGCAAAGCGAAGGGAAGGTTTGGTGGTGTTCTTGTGTCGGAAGCTTGAAGGTGAGGGTGGAGAAAGCACAGTGAGGGTTCCACTCTGCTGGTTATTACAGCCTGCAGACAGCCTGGTCAGGTGTAAGATTGCAGGTGTGTGTGTGTGTGTGTGTGTGTGTGTGTGTGTGTGTGTGTGTGTGCCCGATAGGTCACCTTGCCTCAAGCTGCTGGCAAAAAAAGGAGACTCGCAACTGAGCTTTTTGAGCCGAGTGAGTGTTTGTTTGCTTGGTTTGAACATGATTTTAAATAAGTGCATTTCTCTTCTCCGCGTTCTAACTATTTAAAAAGCCATCGTTTCTCAGTGCGCCACCGACCACAGAGAGCTCGGCAGCTGTTCATCAACAAGTTTATCGTGACATCACAACAACAGAACAGTGGACATGGATACAAAGCCGTGGTGTTAACATTATGCCATCACTGGTTAAGGCACTTTGCATTGCAGCAAGCTGTCGATGAGCAAAGTTAAGACAGAAAAGAGTGCAGACCATAGACCGTGTATAAAGATGGACGACATGACTCTGTGGATGTATGAAGAAGGAAAATAACATTAGTGCATTTTACAACTTTTAGGACTTAATTATTTAAATAAGTTCTATTTATGGGTTTTCGAAAGTTCATGGGAAAAACTCTTTTTGGGCATCATGTGACGGACCCTAAATTGTAGACAGCTGCCTAAAAGTGAAGCCCCTGGTGGCTGGCTGCAGTTTAAGTCATAAACAATTGGTTCAGACGGGGCATTGATACCGCGGCTCCACCGCCTACCGCGTCACTACTGCACAGACTCAAAAGCGCAAGATGGCAGCTCCTTCATGGGGATATTTTGGAGACGCGTGGTCCATCTGGTCTATGTTACAGATACAAAGAGCAGCTGTGAAGCTGTGAGGAAAGTTCTTATCGCGCTTGATGAAGAGTGCTCTGCAGCCACAGTAGTAGGTCACATAAATCCAAGCAGGCCAATAAAATATCCACATTCGCAGCCAAACCGCTGACACAAATCCATTAACGTGATTGTAAAAGTTACATAATGCTGGTTCTCAAGAAAGGCCCTTAGTGTAGAGAGCGGAGCGGTTGTAGTGATCATTTCAATTCCTTTCCCAATCAATCACAACACACACGTTTAGCAGACACAGAGGCCACACTGGGGCTCAGCCTGTACAAATACCAAGTCTTTAACCAGCCGCAGTGTCTCGGTGCTTCTTGGCTTGTGTTGGAGTTCAGAGCAGCTGTCTTTAAGGCACAGAGGAGCACCGACTGCTCGATCAAGGTTCCCGCTGAGAAAAAACAAAAAAGGCACTAACACAAAGTCCGCCAGAGCGAGAGGTTAAAGCTGCTCGCTGTGCTCCTGGCTCTTCATCACGGTGTCGTAGGATGGGGGCGGCTCCATGGTCCAGGGCGGGGGGGTGGATGGGAGCGAGGGTTCAGGCTCCGGTGCTCCGGTGACAGAGTCCTCCGACATCTCTCGACGAATTCGGTCCAACCTCCTGAAGAGAGAGAGAAAGAGAGAGAGAGAGAGAGAGGATGACAAGTGTACTAAACCGCTTTTCAGTGCTTACACTTCAACTCCTTTCAGTGTTTTCATTGACACTATAACTTCTATTAGTGCTTACACTCCAACTGGCTTCACACTTCTTTAATTGTGTCTTATATTTCACCAGCTGACACTTCAGATCTTTCACCACTTGCACTCAGCTGACAGTCGACTTCAATGATTTCTTTCCATCCACCACTTCAACGTGTCCTCATACGATGGTTCGTATGATATTTTACGGAAAGTTATTTTATTTTTCATGTGTTTTCCTTTGAATGTCCAGCAACACGAGCGGTCACTTTACCTGCACAAGCGCAGTGTTAAGGTAAAAGAACTACTGTGGTGCAATAATATTCCATTGGTGGTCGATACTGTTATGGTGCGTTTGCCCATACAGCTGGCTATATGAAGCGCTGGCTTCATCCCAACTTCCTTTCAGTGATCACACTTAAACATGCACTTCAAGTATTTTCAGCAGAAACACTTCAACTGATTGTCAACTTCTTTCAACCACACTTCATCTTAAAGCTCAACTCCTTTTAGGGCTTTCACTTGAACCGATTATATAACATCTAACACTTCAACTGCTTTCAGTACTTCGACTGTAATTTAAAATTCAGGCGCTGTCGGTTCTTACATTTCCGGTAATTTCTTTTATCCTTCCACGATGTAAGAACACCCTCTTCGTACTCCTTCAGCTATTCTAAACACATTTATCCCGGCATTCCACCATTCTGCTGTTTGCATATTATTCCCCTGTGAGGATTTTATTTCATCATCCTCTAATGAGAAACATTTGTCAGATAGTTTTGCGTTTTGTTCCGTGTCTGCCGGTAGAGGAACTCCTCGTGACGGATGCTGCTCCTGGCGTCTCTGTTTCTCGGTGCTGGACAAAGAGCAGACACGTCTTGTGTAATCCTGCCGATCGTAGATTACCTCACACACACGCACGAGTGCTGTTTTCTCCATGAACTACTTCTCCAATCAATCCATAATAATCCATGCTTTCCAATTCTTGGTGTCACAAGTCCAGTGTTTTTAAGATCCTAATTTGGTTCCTGCTCTTTTCCAAACTGTGCGATGTAACCGAGGTGTTGAGATTCGTTCAACAACAACAACAACCCGACCGTTTGTCAGCTCGGCGCCCTGGACGCTGTGCTCTGGTATTTGTCTTTATGGTCGTTTATTTATCTTGAACAACAGAAGGGGGAAGCCTGGAACGTTCTTTGCTTCCAATGTTTAGGACAGCAGGGTTTGTTTATCGCTAGAAAAAGGTTCTTTTTGCCCCCCCCCCCCCAAGGATGACATGTGAGAGGCCTATCTTTGGTGATCCCTTAATCCTTCATCAGGTCAAAACTCTGTGCAGCATTTTGGTTTTTGACAAAATACCTGCAAGACTAATATGATGAAAAATAAATAACAACTAGTAAGGTGCACTCAGTAGTAGAGTGCAGATCTCCAATAGGTGTGTCTGCAACGACCACTGCTGTAATGTGGGATTTAATGAATGCAACCAGTGCTGCAAAGCGTCATCAAACAGACTTCATTCAAGCTGACAAACAAGTGGTGGTGTAACGTTACACAAGCAATCGGCTTGAAGTCGTCGTATAATACAATCAGGCTAAAACACGAGGTGAACTCACCAAGCTGTCTGCCCGCTAAGCAGCGGCTGAGTGGTGGCGAAGTACAGCAGTGTGTGTATAGTGTGTTCAGCTATTAGCCAAACACACCGAACAGTAAAAGCCAGTTGCAGAGCAGCGGCCCAGAGGTACTCAGCAGCGTGTGTGCTGGTAGTCCTGTTAGCTGTTAGTGGCAGCGACCTGTCAATCACTGTGTAGCCCCGCCTTAAAGCATACCCTGCTTTATGGTCTGTTTGATAACCCTGTATTGAAGACTTCATTTTCTCATAGACTTCTATACAACCAGAGGAGTCGCCCCCTGATGGACATTAGAGAGAATGCAGGTTTAAGACACTTCCGCATTATCTTCACTGGTCCAAACACTGGGGGGATGGTCTACCCCCCACCCTGTCTTCTGTCACACTTTTATGACATGCCTACCTTTGTATAGCCAGGGCCTGCTGCGGGCTGAAGCGGGTGCCCGTGCGGGGGTGCAGGAGGGAGTGTCCGGGCACTGCCACCTGGAGGTTCTTCATCGCCATGCAGATTCCACTGACCAGCAGGGCCACGCCCCCCATGCCCAGGAACATCCCGAGTGCAAACAGCGGGGCCGACTGTTGGGCCAGGCCCACGCCCAGGGCCACCACCCCCCCAGCGGTCATCAGCACGATGCCCAGGCAGAGCAGCATGCCCCGGGGGAACGGCATCTCCGGAGCACCCCTGCTGCCTTCTCTGAATGAATTCAAGCCTTGCAGCTACAGCTGCGCCTCAGCAGCAGCAGCAGCAGCAGCAGCAGCCAGTCTGCAGGAGAGAGGAGAGGGATCAGATACACAGCATCTGTGTGTGTGTGTGTGTGTGTGTGTGTGTGTGTGTGTGTGTGTGTGTGTGTGTGTGTGTGTGTGTGTGTGTGTGTGTGTGATATGATCAGAAGCAAAAGGAAGCTGACACCAGAGGGAATAACACGGATATGCAACACGTAAATCATCCCAGTGCGTCTGTGCCAATAAGCAGCTCCTCTCTCTCTGTACCTGATAGGAAGTCGCGGTTTGGCGCTCGACTCAGCCGCTGCGTGGGCTGAAAGCTTCACCATCTCTTTTCTCCTCTTCATCAACTTTCCCTCCGCTCATGTTGCCCCGTGTGGCTTCTCCCCTGAAGAAGAAACTCAGAAAGCAGCTCCGGTGCTGCGCCCTCCCCGCCTCCGCCGCGCCTCTCTCTCTCTCTCTCGCTGCTCCTCTGCCGCGTCTTTGCGTTTTTCTCCCCGCAGCAGAAGAAGCATATCCGGCTTTGGAGTGATTACGACACCGGAAATCTGTAGAAGAGGAGTTGGTGTCGCATGCGGGCCGCGCGCTGTTTGGTTTTCATCTAGCAGCAGCAGTGTGAGGAAGTGTTTTTCTTTTTTGTTATAAGAGGAAGGGTTTCCAGTGACGAGGAATGGAGGGCAGGGCGGGCTGAACACTGTCACATTGCTTCTGTCTGGGCCAAGCTGTGTGCACAAGGGGAGAATAATAGTCCCCTCAGTTTGTTGTTTTAAGACGAGGTGGAGCTCTGCTGGGAGGGGAGGGGGGGGGGGGGGGGATCTTCACTGGCCTACATTTAGAGTTTTATTGATTATGAATGAGCTGGAGAGGTTTGGGCAGCTGATCTCTTTGTTTCTCACAGTAGATGCTCCAAATATTGGAAATGTGGATTTAATCATCCTTTTTATTTTATTTGAGGGCTCGACATATTATATCAACATCATGAAACGGGACTAGATGTCGTCTTTGGATTTTTGATGTAAAGTAAAGTGATCTTTGAACTGACTGTTATTTGTCTTTATCTACTTAGTCATTACATCACATTACTGATGATTATCTATCCCAAAAAATCTTTTTTGCAAAATCACCAAGCCAACCCACAATATCGATGCAATCTTGATATTAAGCAATTTGGAAAAACACATTATATTTGATATTTGATATTTGATCTTGTTTCCCTGAAGCTCTCAGTCGCTCTTTAACATCTTAAATCTGTAAATTTACCCTTAAATGTCCCTTTAACAATAATATTCCTATCTTATGATAATGAAAGGAATGAAATAAAAATAAATAAAGTTCTCCCACTTTGGCATTAAAAACACCAGAAAAAAAGACTTCAGTAAAAACCATAAAGTACCATAATGATGCTTGTTTCTTTATTTAATAACTCAAATATATTTTATGAGCCTCTGTTTTCATCTCCCAGTATCGTGTTCTGTGTAAATCTCTTACGAAATACAATATACTTGCAAAACTGTAATTCTGTACACAGCAGGGATGTGTGTGGTTTCTGCCTTTCAACCTTGACTGTGGGACTCTCTCTCGCTGTCCTCAATATCAGAATAAACGGACCTGAACACACATTAAAAAAACATGGTGCAGGATTTTCCAAGAGGAAACCCCATCAGTCAGCATGCATATTCAAACAGTTCCAAACAAACATCCTGTGATTCATATCAGCTTTCCTGTTGCAGCAGAGAGAGAGAGAGAGAGAGAGAGAGAGAGTGTGTGTGTGTGTGTGTGAGTGTGTGAGAGAGAGAGAGAAGCCATTCGTCCTTGTGCTGTCAAAGATAACAATATTTGTGGTCGTCCTTTCAGTGCAGCATCTTATTTCAGAGGTGGTGAAGGCTGCTGGACTCGTTCTTCACACAAATAATTCAGTATAACAGTCGTGTGAAGGCTGACATTTTACACTTACCCTTCATGCATCCTGTGAAAAATAAATAAAACACGGTCTAATGCGTGGCAGAAGAAGACCGGTATTTTAAAAAAACAATAATTAAAGGAACATTCTTCTGTTTTTGCATATTTTACATCATTAAACAATGATGGTGCATACTTTGATTTGTGTGCATTTTTATTAATAACGATTAATTTCATTAAGGTATGAAAATCAGCTTGCAGATACTACATGCTTGCATGAACTAAGCAAACCATCGCAGCGATCATCACATCCCCGTTATTCCTTTAATTACTTGTGATTAACAAAGATTCCTACATTACACTCATTTGATGCATGTTTTTGTTTTTGTGAGCCTGGTCCAATCCTGTCCTCGTGGGAATTCTCTAATATGCAATATTTCAACATTTGAGAGATGGCTGCCAAACAGCATATTTTTCTCTCACAGCTTCCATGGTTGACTCTTCATATCTGAGATTCCCACCAGCACTCGAATGTCTCATCATGAAGGAGTTTTACATAAATGAATGATTTTACTCTGATGAATTAACTTCCCCGAACCAGTCCAGCGCCTCTGCAAGTTGATTTGCACTTTCAATTGAAATGTGTCGATATCAACGGAAGTCTGGAAAGAAAATGATATTATGAAAATAATGTACCGTAAGTATGCAAGAATAAAGTACGCAAAACCACCGATGTGATCCTTTAAAATGGCCGTGTTGCCAGTGAACTGCTGTGGAAAAGCTCACATGGTCAGATGAGTCGTCGTTCCCCTGCTGACTACATGTGTGGCACGCAAACTAAAATAAAAACGTCTACGGATCTGAGCGCTGGTATCCCAAAGTGAATTATCATCGTATCCATCCTGCAATGACGCATGTGAATCCTGATGGGGAAAAAACAAAGGATCACTGCATTGTTTCATAGACGAGGAAACACAAAAGAAAGTTGTCCTCTGCAGTGACCAGGGGGAATCCCCCTAAAGAGGATTATCCAGTTGTGTTGATCTGAAACTGCAGCCTGGATTCCCTGTGTGCTTCTGTTACCAATGCAAGTGATACCTTAAAACAGATAGTTCAGATTGTTCTGAAGTACTTATCCATGTGTTACCTACAGTAGATGGAGTTTGGGGGAACAGACTGGAGTACCAGTGACTTTAATGTTTTAAGGGGTTAGTTCAGATCCACCAAAGTCATACAAACAAACCAGACTATCAAGGCAGCGGCAGACCAGCAGCTTCTGTGTTCTGTGTAAAATAACTGTTTTTGTGGAGTCTGGTGGCTTTGAAGAGAGAGCAGAGATAACGGCTTCACTTCCCATCATATAGGGCTGTCTGATGGCCACTGACTGTTTATAAGAAGTGGACGTAGTCACCGTGACGTCACCCATTTGTTTGTGGACTGCCGTTTTGAAGCCTTGACTTTGCCATTTTGACTGTCGCCATCTTGGATTTAGCCAACACCATGTTTTTGTTGTTGTTGCAACCAGTTAGCGAAAGTGACCATATTTGGACTGCAGAGGAGATATGGAGAGACCCGGTTTACGGCTCTGGTAGCAACAGAGACCTGTCAATCACTGTGTAGCCCCGCCCTAAAGCATCCCCTGCTTTATGGTCTGTTTGACTCTAAATGGACCATCATTTACGAAATGAACATCATGCTGTATTGAAGAAGACTTGAAACTAGAGATTGAGACCATAAACTCATGTTTACAATGTTTACTGAGGTAATAAATCAAGAGAGAAGTAGAGTCATTTTCTCATAGACTTCTATACAACCAGAGGAGTCGCCCCCTGGTGGACACTAGAGAGAATGCAAGGTTAAGGCACTTCAGCATCGGCCTCACTTTTTCGTTGAAGATATTCTGAATATAACGTACACGTAAATTGATAATGATTTTTTTAAGTGTCCAAAATACGTCCACAGCAGTGCGCTGCTTTTCTCTTGTGCTGCTACTCTTGTCTGTTTCTCCAAACTCCGTCTACTGTCGGTAATACACCGACTATGAAGAAGTCACAAAACCTTCCCTTTAAACTAACCTGTTCCAGGTGAAAGTCTGCAGTTACCAAGGTTAGGATCAGCAACTTAATATAAAGCTTATTGCATCAGTATCCTTTGCAAAGCACCTTTGTGACTGCACCAGAAAAATAAGCATGTATTATTATTATTTTCTTTATTTTAATTCCAATTAAATACAATTAATAAAGACAATGTGGGACCAGGGTTCCACCATACATTTTGTCAGCTACCAAGTAGCATAAGCTAATTGACCGACTGCCTTTAAAGAGATATATTACACTTTTTAGAAAAAGCACACTGTCTTGCCAAGCAAATAAGATACTTCAAAGATGTCTAGCGTAATTCAATCTAATAAGTGATTCAAAGTTAAGGGTTAACCACGGGTAAGATTATAAAAGGACACCAAAACAGGCTTTGTCCCTTGTTTTATGTCCACATGGCTGATCCAACATTCTTTTTATTCTTTTGTGTAAAGAATCTGCATCACAGCTGTTTGTTTAAATTAATCTTCTTTGGTATGAATGGATGTGTGCTCGATGTGTTTGGTCTGTGTTAGCTTAGCATAAAGGCTGGAAGTCACTGTGACTTGCAAAAGAAATAAATTGTCCAGTCCATAAACTCCCACTAAAACCACGACTTATCATTTGTTTTACACTTTCATTTTGGGTGCTTTATTTTGTTCTGCTATGGCTGAAATCGGTGTGTTGTACCTTTCATTTTCGCCATACATTTAGATATGCGGTTACACCTGCATTGTGATTACAGGAAACTTGGGGAAAGCATGCTAGGACCCACTGGCCATCAGAAAGAAGCATGCTTCAAGTGTTTGATCGAGTTTGTTGCTGTCAGAGGACAGCTATTGCAGAGTCTGAGTAAAAGCCCCCCCGTCTAATGACTATTTATCTTCCGGTCTGATGCACAGAGAGCTGGGGGCGTCCGTATCGTCCAGCGTCACACCTCAAAGCTGATCTCTCTTGACCGTCCAAACAGGGGCTCCGTCGCCAGGTGTGTGTCCGAGTATGCGCGCCGCAGGTGTGTCGAGCTGCACGTGGTCTTGATGGCGACCTCGTAGGGAGGCGGGGGTTCCTGCCACAGAGGAGGGTGAGGTGACGGGCTGAAACCACCAGGGTCCATGGGAGGGTAGTCGAATTCCTCACCACGAGCACCGTGCCTGTGGCGCTCCATCGTCCTGCACCCGAGAACACAGCGGCAGAGAAAACAAATGATGTGAAAACAATCTCGTGGAAACACAAGTACGGTATAGTTGTTGGCGGTTGTAGAGATCAGATGATAGCAGATGGAGTCGAGTTCTGTCCGTAGTTGTGTTTCCTGACAAATACGGGATGGTAGTGTTGGGTTTCACTGAGGTATAATGGACCTATTGGCTGTGCCAGAAGATAAAAAGCTTTTGGATTACAGTCTGCAGAATCTTTGGATTACAGCAGCACTAGCTCCTGAATCCTACTTAGTTAAAGGATAAGTTTGACATCTGGGAAATACATGCATTCATTTTCTTGCTGAGAGTTAGACGAAAAGATCGATACCACTCTTGTTTACGCACGAGACAACGGGCCTCTGAGCACAGACAGGGAGCACAACAAACAGACTTTATCGTTGTTTAGCCTGTTGTTGTTGTTGTTGTTGTTGTTGTTGTTTTGTGTCTCACTGTAGTTGTTTTGTGTCTCTTTATGGTTGCTTTGAGTCTCTGTAGTTGTTTGTGTCTCTTTGTGGTTGTTTAGAGTCTCTTTGTAGTTGGTTGTGTCTCTTTTTGGTTGTTTTGTGTCTCTTAGTTGTTGTGTGCCTCTTTGTGGTAGTTTTGAGTCTTTTTTGTGTTGTTTTGTCTCGTTGTAGTCATTTTGAACCTCTTTGTTGTTGCTTTGTGTCTTGTTGTAGTTATTTTGAGTCTCTTTGTAGTTGTTGTGTGTGTCTTTGTGGTAGTTTTGTATCTCGTCGTATTCATTTTGAACCTCTTTGTATTTGCTTTGTGTCTCTTTCAGGTAATTGTTTGTCTCTTTGTGGTCATTTAGAGTCTGTTTGTGGTTGTTTTGCCCCTTTTCATAGTCACTGTAAGACTCTTTGGTCTCTTTGTGTCTTTTTGCAGCTGTTTTACATCTCTTTGGAGTTGTTTTGGTCTATTTTGTCTCTTTGCAGTATTTTTATGTTCCGTTGTGTTTATTTTGAGTCTCCATCTAGTTGGTGTGTGCCTCTTTGAGTGATATTTTCTAGGGGAAGACTAGGGGGGCCTCTGACTTTTTGGGCCCCTTGGCCTGTTGGCGAGCTCAATTCTCCTGCCATGATTTTGCAGAACAGTATAAAGCTACCTACTGCAGCCTCTTAGCTTAGCATAAAGACTGTAAATTGGGTGAATCAGCTAGCCTTGCTCTGTCCAAAGGTAACCAGCGGAGGAAGTTACTCGTCCCAGACAAGAAATAGACTGTTTTGGTAATAGCATACTAACATACTTTTCATATTAGGTAAAATGAAGTATGTTGTGCGTTCCGACTGCATAATATATGGATTTTGTGTACGTGAAATGTAAACTATAAATTAATGAATATTGTCTTATTGTCTTTGGTATTTTTTTTCATATGACATCACACAATGATGATTGCTGTGCAATATGTATTGAGGTTGTCAAATGTCAAGTCTCTATTTGATCATGTGATGATACGATACCATGGTGTGTGTGTGTGTGTGTGTGTGTGTGTGTGTGTGTGTGTGTCATAACGAGTAACTCTGGGGCCCGTCGTGACTACTTTACGTCACTGTTTAGCGTACAGACATGAAAGTGATATTAATTTTTTTCACCTAACGTTCGCCAAGAAAGCAAATAAGTTTATTTCCTAAAATGTCAATCGATTTCTTTAACTTTGTTTTTTGTCGTGATCATATTTAGATGCTGTGTATCTCGCCTGTTGTGGGCGCTGTTGAATTGGATACTTCCAAGAAAGGGCTGTGTCATCAAGGGCTGACCACGTCCATATTTGACCAGAATTAATAAGAAATAAAATGAAAGTAGACTTTTCTCTTGAAACGGTGCAGTTGTTGGCGTCTTTGTGCAAACCTCTTATGAACAGGTGCATCTCTAAAGGACCCTGAATAATAATAATAATGTAGTGGACAGTAACAGTGTGTAGGGCCTTTATCAAAACTGATCTTTGGGTTAAATAAACTGGTTTTCTATACAAATACAGGGCAGAAAAATCCATGTAATACACTTTATTAAATATGAAGTCTTATTTTCTGGCTTCAAGATAAAATTGTCCATATTTACAAATAATTGAACTGTGCAAAACAGTAATAAATCTTATTTTTCAACCCACCTCGGCAGAAACACCGACTGGGATTCTGGGAAGCGGCTCCCCGGGGGTGTGAAGAGGGCATGGCCGCCGAAGTTGGGGTAGTCGTACGGATAATGTGGACACTCTGGGTCGAACTCCCGGTGGTTGTAGTTGGCGGCACTTTTGCTGTTCATTGCCCAGAACAGCCCCAGGATGAGCATGACCACCCCGAGCACCACGCAGCAGAGGGAGAACGCCTGCAGGCGGCTCTGGGACGAGGCCAGGAAGGCTGTGGAGCCCCCGGTCACGATGAGGAAGGCTCCGATGAAGATTGTTCCGTGGTGCAGGGAAGGCATCCTCCTGCAGGACATCGACTGGTTTCCTGAGGTTAACTTTCAAGGCTGTGACCGGCTGGATGGTGATGCTGACACTGACCATCAACAAAAATATTTACTCCACAGTTACAGAAGTCCTGAGGTAAAAAAAGAAAAATAATCTCCTTAAATCTTACTTATTTGTTCCCATAATTTCCATCTCCCAGACAACAGCTGATCATAAAGTGTTAATCGTCACTCTGTAGATCTCCAGCTCGTCGGTAAAAGTGTTAAAATTAGTAGTTTTGTCGGTGAAAAAAAAAAAAAATAAAGCGGTGAAGGCTTTGATGCGCATCAGGACTGGCTGTGTTTATCATCAGGGCAGATGGACAAGAGGACGGCAGAGCCCATTAAGAAATCTTTACTGGCGCCCCACCCTCCCTCTGTCTAATGTGTCTGAGGGGTGTGTGTGTGTGTGTGTGTGTGTGTGTGTGTGTGTTTGTGCGTGTGTGTGTGTGTGTGTTAGACAGCAATTCTCTAAACATAAATGGATATATTGGACAAGAGATAGAGTGGAATTTAGGCCTACATTCTTGCTGTTGTTGTGTCAGGTTACAACATTCAAATAGAAAAAGAGTTGAATGTTTGGCAGTTGAGTTTATTTGCAAGCCAATGACAGAACATCTGTTTTGATATGACTGATTGGGACATTCAAAGTTTTAACCAACAGCAGTGTATCTAATATTGCAATTAATATTAATTTGACACGGTAGACTAAACTAAATAAATAAATCACAGCAAGTATTTCGACAGAGTAGGCCTAGTGCTATTTTAGTTCCAGAGGAGGAATCGGTAAGTGTGCAGTTATATGTTACGGATACACACAGAGACAGTTGAGAGACACCTGAGTCTAAAGGTTAATTATTGTGTTTTCCAGTATCTTTGATTAATAACTGAATCTGGGATTTTACATCTATCTGCAAAGCGGATCGATATATAAAGAGGCTCAGTTGTTTGTCTTAGCCGTCACAAGCTGGTACAGTTGAATATAATTCACATAACCTATTTAACAGCAGAGAGGCTCCACAGTGTGGTGTTGGATGGGTGTAAAACAGAGACAGCAACCGTCATTTATATTCTTTTGGATTCGTGTGAGACTCAACCACTGCTGGGGATTCATTAGAGACACAACCAAGAAGATAAAAAGGGTCGGTATCGGGACAGGAGATCAGTGTTTTCTGCTGGATACAAGCCACAAAGTTTGATTTATTAAAATGGTCACAAGAGCTGGAATTAAATGTAGTGCTGTGATGATAAGCCATCTTCATCTTCCATGTATAGCTCAAGGAAATAGTCACATACCCTTTTTGAGGAACATTGACTTTACGTAATATTTGGCAAATACTGCAAATTCTTCAGCATTATATCACCTGGTGCAACAGCTGAGATTGGGCGTACTTGTGTATTGAGGGCGATATTAGACGTTTTTTTCTTCTTTTGAAAATGGTAGTGAGGATGGATGAACCCAGGAGGGCCTCCATGGGGGGGGGCAGATTGTTTTTTTTACTTTGTGGAAAACAGCATCTATGCAATATGTACAAGTTCCTATTGTTGACCAAACGGGCCGATGAACAACCTACAGAATGTATTAAAGACACTGTTGGATGTTTCGACGTGTCTTTGAAGGCAATGAATCAGGACTATAGCTACAGTAAGAGGTCGTGTCCTGTTTAATTAATTTAAATCTGAAGAGAGTTTAAATCCTACAATTAAAAGAAAACAGTGACATTTTATAAGTAAATTCCTTCTTTTTTTAAAATTCAATACCCGATAACAATTTGAATGTGTCAGCGCTGGTGATGGTTGTGACCGGAGACATTATAAAAAGTTTACGATTTGACCAAATAAAACTAAAAAGGAAAATTATTTAGCAATAAATGTAATAAACAAATGAATAAAACCAAAATAAACATTGCTGAGAGTCCACAGCCGAGCTCTTTTGCCCATGCTAGTGGCTCCTGTTTAAACGGCTTCACAAATCGCCTTTCTGTTCATAAAAACAATCCAGATTTAGATCTGATGATTGTGCTGAACGAACATTCAGAGGATCATCAAAATGATTCACCCAGAGGGAAACATGAACGTTTGAACCAAAGTTCACGGCAAATCCATCCAATAGATTTTGGGATATTTCAGTGATGGTCAACAGTGACGGACAGACGGACATATTGCCATCCATAGAGCCACACTACTGGTATAACGGCTACAAATAATATAATACACAGTGTAATGGAACAGTTAACTAAATTAATACAATTAATGATATAAAAATATTTTAAAAATAAAGTCACTTTATTTTAGTTTTTGGGTGGATGGGGGCAAAGCACAGCTATTTCTTTGCACTATTTTTATTTTTATACTTTACAACTAGAACAGTTGACGTGTCGTTTTATTCAAATTTTATTTTTTATTGTTGGTCATTGGTGTTTTTTTAATATATACTTTTATGCCTATAATATTTATATATAGGCTAGACATCTACACCTATTTTTCTCATACTTTTTATATATTTCATACAATACTTATATACAGTATACAACTATTTTTTCACATACCTGTGCCTACATAACAGTCCCGTCTATTCTTTACCGTTATTTGTCCGGCTTTGTTGTCCTTGCTCTTTGCTGTTATGTCTATTTATGTGTATGTAGATGCATGGGAACAATGCAAAAAAATCCTTGTTTGTGCACACATACTAATACCAAATAAAGTTGGTTGTGATTCTGAACTCATGACCTCAGTACAGTATTTCGAAAACTCTGGTCCTGATATATACTAAAATTAGAGCTGATATAATATATTAAATGTATATGAATGATCCTAATACTATGTATGGTAGTAGGGAATAATGATGGTGTTTAATCAGGTATTTATATGTCTGTATTCACACACTGAATAGAGGGAACTCAGGTTGGCTGATATGGTCATAGTGTTGTAACAGAGCCATGAGGGACAGCGTGCATGGTGTGACAGCCTCTCTGCTTCCTGATTGGTTAAACATCAGAGGGACTACCGCTCTAGAATTCCCGACAGTCACCTGTTTGACCAATGAGCGTGAAGCGTGTGAGGCTCGGTCCCGCCTTGTTAGCAGCTTCAACCAATCAGCGCGGAGCAGAGGAGAAAGGCCAACCGGCCACCGAGAAAACATTCACCTATCGCGGTGAAGAGGCGATCAGGAGTCTCCAGGTTTTTGGGGGGGTTGAGATAATCGATATCCCGGTAGTTTAACTTAATACAGTCTGTCCGATACTTTTAGTTTGGAGACCGAACACCGTGCACAAACCATGGAGCCGCTGTTGTGTTTAGCCGGCGTGGTCGTCGCGTTCCTGCTGTGGATCAAAGTCAAAGGTGTAGATTACGTGATCGTGCACCAGAGGTGGATATTCGTGTGTCTGTTCCTGCTGCCGCTCTCCGTGGTGTTCGATGTGTATTACTATGTGCGCGCGTGGCTCATTTTCAAGATGTGCAGTGCGCCCAAGCTGCACGACCAGCGCGTGCGAGACATCCAGCGACAGGTGAGCCACAACAACAACCATCATCATCATCATCATCTGTGTGACAGTGACTCTCACAGGTGTGTGTGTGAGACAGTGACTCTTACAGGTGTGTGTGTGTGACAGTGACTCTCACAGGTGTGTGTGTGTGACAGTGACTCTCACAGGTGTGTGTGTGACAGTGACTCTCACAGGTGTGTGTGTGTGTGTGACAGTGACTCTTACAGGTGTGTGTGTGTGACAGTGACTCTTACAGGTGTGTGTGTGTGACAGTGACTCTCACAGGTGTGTGTGTGTGACAGTGACTCTTACAGGTGTGTGTGTGTGTGTGAGTGTGAGACCGTGACTCTTACAGGTGTGTGTGCGTGTGTGTGTGTGTGTGTGGGGGGCCTACATGATATTTATACGATGTATAGAATGAGGACTTACCTGTTTTGCAAGGAATCCTGGGTAGTAAAAAACTCACAGTGACCACCTGTGTTTCCAATGGGACCAGAGTGATGTTTGTGTGAAACACATGGAGTCAAAGCAACTTTATTAGCAGTGCATTGTGATGTGAGAGTGCGCTGCTTTATCTCTCTTATGTTATAAATTAATTTATGAATTTTTCACAAGTGTTTCATATCTACTCTCTTATTAACCTGCTTGTGATGCAACTGGAGGACGTTTCACTTTGCCTGCACACAGTATATAACGTTTTGAACCGGCTTGTGATTGATTATCAAAACTTACATTTTCTTTAAATTCACCACCAATAAAGAGCCCCAAAGTTGTGACCATAAAGAGTTAGAGCCATGTCTGTCATAGCATTATTACATTGTACGTGGTAATTAAAATGTATGTTTTATGTGTAACTTTCAATGAGAGGGCTGATTAAAAGCACATCCATTTATTTTGGATTTGGATCAGTTGGGCCTGCAAGTTCATGATCATTGTAATTCACCTACCGCGGTGAAGCAACTACTTACCTAATCAGTTTGGGTGTTCAACCATAAAGTTACATAATAACAAAGTGTCCACACACTCTGGAAATCAAGTCTGATACAGGTGTGTTTTCTCAGTATCTTCCTGTGAGAGAAATGGCTGCACTGTTAGCGATAATCCTCAGATAATGAGAGGCAGACGTGGTCATATTTAATTGTTTAAAAGGGGCATAAAAAAAGTGAGGCAAATATCATGAGCTTATATAGCACTTTAAAGTGCTAAAGTCTCTGTGCTGTCGTACAGTTAAGATCTATGTGGAGTTTGTGTGAATGTAGGCAATCTGTTCACATTCTGACAGAATGCTGACTATGTAAAGCGGGAGAGAGCCCTGGGAGCAGACGAGACAGACACCTAATACCTTCATTCCTAGAAGGATTTGGTCAGGAGAGAAGAATCTGATGTGAAGTAGAGGTAAATCAAACTGATCCACAGCCCCAAGAGAGCGTTAGTCAATCATGTGTACAGGAATAATGACAGAAAGACTCATATGGGCTCTCCACAGTGGGGTGAAGAAATTGTGAAGATCAGCGTTCACAAAATACACTTTGAGGAGTTTAAATGAGCTGCCAAGGCCTTTGAAGAAGGTCCTCAGTCACTTACGGGTCACTCAAGAGACGATAAGGTGTTCTTGTCTTTATCCCACATTTCAGGTGAGCGACTGGAGGAAGGAGGGCAGTAAGACCCACATGTGTACGGGTCGACCCGGCTGGCTCACAGTGTCTCTCAGAGTGGGGAAGTACAAGAAAACCCACAAGAACATCATGATCAACATGATGGACATTCTGGAGGTGGACACAAAGAGGCAGGTAGGAGGAGTCAGTCAATCCCATCAGCCTCAGCTCTAGTGCTCATTAGCTTACTTTAGCATGCTAGCACACAAAACTAAGCTGGTGGACAAAGTAAACATTACACCCTCTAAACATCTGCATGTTAGCATTGTCATTGCGAGCGTATTAGCATGCTAACACGCTAAATTAAGATGGCGAACATAGTAAAGATTACACCTGCTAAAGATCGGCATCTTAGCATTGTCTCTGCGAGCATATTAGCATGCTAGCACACTACACTAAGATGGTAAACATTACATCCTCTAAACATCTGCATGTTAGCATTGTCATTCTGAGCATGTTAGCATGCTAACACACTACACTAAGATGGTGAACATAGTAAACATTACACCCTCTAAACATCTGCATGTTAGCATTGTCATTGTGAGCGTGTTAGCATACAACCCGGTACAAAACACACAGGCATCGTAGCTTTAGCTTTAGCGGGAGATGTCACTTGCGCGACTTTCGGGTGTGTCGTCTTTCTATTAACGTAATTTCACAGGGGCGGAACTTCACCTCTCAATTGACTCCAATGGGAAGTTGAACACAGATTATGACCAATACACTCGCTGCATAGTTGCCAAAGTAAATATTGGATCCATTTTTCAGAAGCCACATATCAGAACATTCTGACACTGAAATGACATTTTTCAAACACACAAATCACGTCTTGTAATGCTAAAAATGTCTGACAAGCCAACAGACAGACTTTTAGAACCCCTTCATTTGAAGGACACTGCTTGATACTTTTACCGTTTCACTTGTCTTTTCTACTGAATGTATTTGGCTAACCTACGGGGTCTGTTTCAACCTGTGTGCTCATCCGGCTGCCTCTGTTTCTAGCCACCTTGAACTTCTGTTAATCAGCAGGGACGTCGTGTTCCCACATGTCGGCATTTAATCTGCAGTTATTCTTGACCAATAGCAATGATGGCACTAAGACAGAAATCAGTAATGTTAAAATGTATCTGGCTGTATTTTGTATCGTCAGCCTGATTGCAAATCCTTGTTTTTTTTTTTAGGTGGTGAGAGTGGAGCCGCTGGCCAACATGGGTCAGGTGACCGCTCTCCTCACCTCTATTGGCTGGACGCTGCCGGTGCTGCCCGAGCTGGATGACCTCACTGTGGGTAAGTCGCCCTGCAACCGTGCATTATTTCCTGTGTGACCATCACAGAGTGGCATCATCTGTGGCTCTCTGGCTTCTAGAAATAGAGACGTGCTGATGATCTCCACGGCTCATTGTTCTGTGAGGCATCTCCTCCATCAATCCCTGCATCCTGTTTAGAGCACCAGCGACTTCTCTAATTGAGTTAGAGGATTGATGTTGTAGCTCAGGAGATGAAACCGGGAGGAAATGGCTGCAGCGGTGGAAGCACCCCTGGATCGGGTTTCATAATGGATTCCCTGATGCCATAAACTGCGCATCAGCAATCCTAATGTTTTTCCATCAGGCAGCGGTGCATTCATTTATCCTGATGTCCAAGCAGGCACACACACACATACTCAACAACCAGCAGGCACACGTGTGTGTGTGTGTGTGTGTGTGTGTGTGTGTGTGTGTGTGTGTGTGTGTGTGTGTGTGTGTGTGTGTGTGTGTGTGTGTGTGTGTGTGTGTGTGTGTGTGTGTGTGTGTGTGTGTGTGTGTGTGTACCTGGAAAGATATTGAATTTAAAAATCTTTAATCCTCTCTCAGGTGGTTTGGTGATGGGTACAGGCATTGAGTCATCCTCTCACATTTACGGGCTGTTTCAGCACATCTGCGTCGCATTTGAACTGGTTCTAGCTGACGGCAGCTTGGTGCGCTGCACTGAGGTGAGAGTTGAGTGTGTGACGTGTGTGCGTGACGTGTGTGTGTGTTCAGGAGCCCTGTGGCATGAAGTCGTGGGTTACTGAGCACGCCATCTTCAGAAGGACTTCCGTTATTACAAAGTTCAGTGGCCCTCCTCCCTACTTTCTCAACTCAACCCTGATTTCAAGCTCAAAATGTTAATGAGGCAATACATTTTCAAAGCTCAAATCACTATTAAATTGGCAAAATCAATGAAAAATAAATGTAACAAATGGTGCTTCCTGTTTACGGAACCATTCTAGCTGTTTTCTATTTTTGAACCAAGAGCTACTAAATGTCATTACCGCTGCCACTGAATGAGTGAGCAGGCTTCCACTCTGTTCGATTTTATCTTCACCTGTAAGAAGCAAAGTCTGGGTCGCTCTAAACACGGGAGAGAGATAATGTTAGATAGATAGATAGATAGATAGATAGATAGATAGATGGTTAGATACTTTATTCATTCAGCAAGGGAAAATTAGTTTGTTAGAGCCTTAAAAGGGAAAATAATCCACATCTACTGTTTCTCAGAGCTGACATATTGGTTCTAATCGCAGACTGAGACCCATTGGTTTGTGGTCTGCTGTTTTGAAGCCTTGAATTTGGCATTTTGGCTGTCGCCGTCTTGTTTTTTTTAACCAGAAGTGACACTAGAGGATGGAAGTTACGTACAACCGAATGCTGAATAAGACATTTAAGGCGACCAAAAAGGTTACAATTAACTTTCATGAACTGAAATCACACTGTGAAAGTAATAAGATGAAAACACGGACAACTCCCAGACCGGACAACGCCGTGCTAGCGACCTGTCAATCACAGTGTAGCCCCGCCCTAAAGCATCCCCTGCTTTATGGTCTGTTTGACTCTAAATGGACCATAATTTACAGCCCCTAATGTAAAGGTGAGCCAGACTTGGTTTAACTTGTGATAGGGTCCCACGGTTGCAGTAAAATGTTGTGTAATTGTCTCATCCTCCTTGTGGAGGAGATGCAATGTGAGGTTTGCTATAATGGTTTAGTTGTCAAAGCCAACATGGTGCCGAACGTTAGAAACCCAGAAGGCCGAGACCACATTCATATACGTTTCATAGACGAGTGTACAGTCTTGTTCTTGTTCAAATACGCAATATCATGTTTTCTGTCTCTTAGGAGGAGAACTCGGACCTGTTCCACGCCGTCCCGTGGTCCTGTGGAACCCTGGGGTTCCTGGTTGCAGCTGAGATTAAAATCGTCCCCGCTAAAGCCTGGGTGAAGCTGCGCTACGAGCCGGTCAGAGGGCTGGAGAACATCTGCGAGCGCTTCACCGAAGCGTCGGAGAACAAGCAGAACACGTTCGTAGAGGGACTCCAGTACGCTCGGGACGCCGCCGTCATCATGACGGGAACAATGACGGACCACGCCGAGCCGGATAAGGTGAGGTTTGACTTGTTTTATCACATTGGAGTAAAATACAATAGAATAAATCTTTATTGACCACTAGGCTGTAAATGTGTCTTCGACTCACCAAACACAAGACACAAAAACATGGGAAAGAGGCTGAAAAATGACCAACGTTCCGCGTTAACCTCCCCTCGTCCTCTCTGACGACAGATCAATAGAATCGGCCTTCACTTCAAGCCCTGGTTCTTCAAACACGTGGAGGGATACCTGAGAGACGACCAGGCTGGAGTTGAATACATCCCTCTGAGACACTACTATCACAGACACACACGCAGCATCTTCTGGGAGATTCAGGTACTCACAAAACCACACACACACACACACACGGAGGCTGTGGTTTACCCCTACATTAAGGTACTGCACATTTCTGCCAGATATTAGCTCGTCATCAACTTCTTGCTCACTTCTCTTTATTACACTCTAATGCTCTTTCTCTGTCACACACACACCTTTCGTACTCTCACACACACACACGCACACACCATTAGCCATTAGTGAGAAGGGCTTGGCATCCATTGTTTTCTGTAACAGTAAGTGGTGTGATGAATTATGCATAGTATTGGTTTGGCAGATACCTACAGGAGCCATCTCTGGGTCTCTGGGTGCTCTCTGAGTTTTGTTCTGTAGACGGTGCAGAGATGAAAGGCGGACCGGTGCTTTGGTTACGTTCACACTTTGTGATTGTTGTGGTGTTGGACACGGAGACGTGAGAGTGTTTGATGCTGTTTGGAAGGTTGAGGCTGCCCCCTGCTGGAGAGGATTGTGTCAGCGTCTCATCTACACGACACATTCTGTCCTCATGCAGAAATGCAACATTATATGAAGAAAACCAATTTATGATTCATGTTATTAACACTAACACTTATTACAATCTCATTTCTGTCTGTATTAGACAATTTACAGACGCACAACTTCATCCTGATTTAAAACATCTGGATTCTTCTCATCACGCTGCACGTTCTGTAACAAATGCGGCCTCACACGCTCACTGATGCTTCATGTGAATCTTTAGGATGGTCCGCTCTGCATCAGAGAATGCACATGTGGCTGTTATTATTATTATTATTATTATTAAGACATTGTTGGGTAAACTACCTACTTACACCACCAGCCTGTTATCCTTTCATAGCAGCAGCTGAGCATTAGATGTACAAATTCTTTTAAACGTCCTCAGGGCACGCTCGCAGCTTCAAACTGCGTCCCCCTTTATGCACTCTGGTTATGGGATGTCCTGTGAAATGTGAAACTGCTCATGCTGCCGTGTTGACCAGGAACCTTCCTGGCTTCATGAAGGATAAATCAAATACAAATATGGAGGCAAAGAAAGGCCATAATGATTTTAATTTGATCAGCAACTGAATATCCAATTGTTGCATTTATTCACGACTGAATATTTAAAGCTGGAATTTAAATATCACAGTTTATTGTATTGAAATATTTCACTCAGATTTCCCGCTTTTGAGTTTCCAGAAGGTCGTTTCAGGTTGTGCAATTTAAAAGATTTTTATTTGTGTTCCCAAATTGAGATTCATGAAAATCTTATTTAAGTTCTTTAAATTAATTTAGTCGAATTCTGATTTAAAAATTCAAGCCAAGTGAAATACATTTTGGTGAAATTCAAACACTCACATGATCAATCGAGTCTGAACTCTTTGTTTTATCAGTTCATATTCTGTCATTTGATCCAAAATCATAGTAATCAGCACAATTTAAGTTTTCTATTTTATTTAGATTTTCATTGACATTATTTACTGTTTTTATGACATTGCATCACTTGAAACCATCTCTTGGAAATGTTAGAGGAGAATTCCAACCACATGCATACAGATGTTAGATGTGTTTCAAAGTAAAAATATTTGTATTATATTAAAATTGTATTTAATATAGTTGTATGTAAATATATGTAATATAATTTCATGTATTTAAATGTTAACATTAAGTTGTGATTCATATTCATAGTTTGTTATTTATTTGCTTCCACACACATTTATCTCAACAGATCTGCAGATGATGATAATTGTCGAGGTCATTTAAACTTAAAAACATGAAGAATAAAAAAGACTTGTTTCTGCTGATAGATTGGTTGTTACAGCACAATGCGTCGTGGAACGCCTCGTTACCATCGTCTTTTAACCCCGTTTGTGAACATCTGTGTGTGTGTGTGTGTGTGTGTCCTTTCTCCAGGATATTATTCCCTTCGGCAACAACCCGATATTTCGCTGGGTTTTTGGATGGATGGTTCCTCCTAAGATCTCCCTGTTGAAGCTCACGCAGGGAGAGACCATCAGACGGCTGTACGAGCAGCACCACGTGGTCCAGGACATGCTGGTTCCCATGAAGAACCTGCAGGCTGCCATCACGCGCTTCCACCAGGACATCGACGTGAGACTCGGATCTGAATGCAGCCGTTTAATGTCAGCCGTCTGCGGTCCTGTTTGAACTCCTGTGTGTCGTGTGTGGTTCCAGGTCTACCCTCTGTGGCTGTGTCCCTTCCTGTTGCCCCCCGGCAGAGGGATGGTCCACCCCAAAGGTGCGGAGGAGGAGCTGTACGTGGATATTGGAGCTTATGGAGAGCCCAAAGTCAAACACTTTGAAGCTAAATCATCAACGCGTCAGCTGGAGAAGTTTGTGAGAGACGTGCACGGGTAAGTCGCAAATAATACGTGAAATTAAACATTTATTAGGAGATATCTTTGTAATTGTTCATTTTTAACAGTGGACCTGTGGTTCGTTTTGTTCCTAAATTATGTTTATACAAAATATCTAACTGAGATTATTTTGACTGATATTGCAATTGCAATTTCATTTGCAATATTAGAGGAATAGTCATTTTTACATTATAATTTTTCTTTCTATTGAAAAACATTAAAATGATGATGGTGTGATTTTTCTGGTGTGATGTTTCATTATGTCTGTAAAAATATGAATGTATCTCTGCAGCGCCACAATATTTCATTTAAAATGGTACTTTGACACAAATATTGTGCTTCCTGAGATTTGGAAATTGTTCTTGTACTTAGGTTCCAGATGCTGTATGCAGATGTGTACATGGACCGAGAGGAGTTCTGGGAGATGTTTGACGGACAGCTGTATCACAGGCTGAGAGAGGAGCTCGGCTGTAAGGACGCCTTCCCGGAGGTTTACGACAAAATCTGTAAATCCGCCCGACACTGACCCCGACCGCTGGTACCCCGACCCCGGCCCTGTGTCACCGAGGGAATGTGTCGGCAGCATGGGATGTTTCAACTAAGACAAACTGTTTTACTCAAAGATACTACACTAAAGGGTTATCTTTGGCTACCAAGACGTGTCTTCAGAGTAGGGCTGCACGATTATGGCCAAAATCATAATCACGATTATTTTGATCAATATTGAGATCACGATTATTTATCACGATTATTCATTAATTTTAGGGACACTTTTTATTGCACTTTCACGTTTAAATGAACACTGCTTCCACTTCCATTGTTGTGCTACATTCTGGCTAATGTACAAATCTTTGCATCAGACTGGTCCTTATCACAGTGCATCTCGTAGAAGGAAAATATAAATAAAATAGTATCAACACTTTTTACCCAAAATTAAATCAACAGAGCACTGCTTTCACTTCCATGTTGTGCTACATTCCAGCTAATGTACACGTCTTTGCATCAAAATGAAACGTATACGGTTCTTATTCACCTGAAGCAAAATATAAATGACCGTCTGCTCTCTGTTCTTTACTCTTCTACTAATACCGGAGTCGACTGCAGACAAAGCTTTTTTTTGAGGCTGCCCCTGCAGGGTGCGCGCATGACACCTCCCATCTCGTTCTCCCCCTGGTGGTCGGCTGACTGTTAGTTGAGGAAGCGCTTGATTTGATGTGGAGCAGAGCACGCATTTTAAACGTCAATATCGCTGACGATCATGCTCATTTAATTGTGGCAGCCAAAATCGTGATCACGATTAAAATTAGATTAATTGTGCAGCCCTACTTCAGAGGCCCTTCTATCAATGTGAAGCAGGAGCACAAGTATTGTATGTCACGAATGTATTCAGTCTTCTCTTTCTCCAGAGCTTATCTCACCAGCCATGTTCTGATTCCATGTGCTGCTTGAATCTTTGTGTTCGTTGTCCTTGAGTTTAAGCATATTGGACCGAATGTTTTCTTTTTTTCTCCTTTTTTTAAAGTGTATTTTCTGCCGTGTTTAACGACCTAATAATTACCTACAAGTGCCATAGACTTTATAAACATGACTTCCTCATTACAGTCGTGCACATATTTTTAAATACACTTTTGTAATAAACATTTGATAAAGAGAAACCAACCAAATTATATTGTAACTCGTAAAATAATTAATTAAAAGCTCTTTCATTCTCATGTTTTATTAAATACAGATTCTGAAGTTGAACTGTAATAATTGTTCACAAACGTCGTCACAACTCATGAATTTGCTTTGAGCACATTTGTTTTGACTATTTGAAGAACAGCACAGTGCGACGCTGATCCTCTGTCCTTCTGGTTCCTCTCACTTCTCTCAACATGTGCTGGCGTTTAGTCGAATAAACTCATATGCTCATCAATACTTGTTTCACCTCGTTTGAATAACTGGACAGTTTCACTTTTTAGGGGGTTTGTTTGTTGTCCGTGTGTGATCTGAAAGACATCAAACCAGTGACTAACAAGTCTTTACTTGTTAACTTTTACCATTGACTTCTATTCTAATTCAATTACAGATATATTTAATTTGATTTGTATGTGTTATTATTCCAAGTCAATATATCCATTATGTAGTTTTGACTAGTTGCAATTCTGATTAATGACAACTCAATTCTCACTCGTCAAAATGTTGATTATTGATATCTACAACTCAATTTTCACCAATGGCCATGTTCATTGTAGATATCTACAAGTGGTCTTAAATTACAGGCATGATACATATAAAATCATAAGAAAGTCATAGTATAGCAAGTCGAAAAAAAGTCATAGTATAGCATGTCGAAAAAAGTCATAAAAAGTCATAGTATAGCATGTCGAAAAAAGTCATAAAAAAGTCATAGTATAGCATGTCGAAAAAAGGCATAAAAAAGTCATAGTATAGCATGTCAAAAAAATCATAAAAAAGTCATAGTATAGCATGTCAAAAAAATCATAAAAAAGTCATAGTATAGCATGTCGAAAAAAATCATAAAAAAGTCATAGTATAGCATGTCGAAAAAAGTCATAAAAAAGTCATAGTATAGCATGTCGAAAAAAGTCGAAAAAAAGTCATAGTATAGCATGTCAAAAAAAATCATAAAAAAGTCATAGTATAGCATGTCGAAAAAATCATAAAAAGTCATAGTATAGCATGTCGAAAAAAGTCATAAAAAAGTCATAGTATAGCATGTCAAAAAAGTCATAGTATAGCATGTCGAAAAAAGTCATAAAAAAGTCATAGTATAGCATGTCAAAAAAATCATAAAAAAGTCATAGTATAGCATGTCGAAAAAAGTCATAAAAAAGTCATAGTATAGCATGTCAAAAAAGTCATAGTATAGCATGTCGAAAAAAGTCATAAAAAAGTCATAGTATAGCATGTCAAAAAAATCATAAAAAAGTCATAGTATAGCATGTCGAAAAAAGTCATAAAAAAGTCATAGTATAGCATGTCAAAAAAAGGCATAAAAAAGTCATAGTATAGCATGTCGAAAAAGTCATAGTATAGCATGTCGAAAAAAGTCATAAAAAAGTCATAGTATAGCATGTCAAAAAAATCATAAAAAAGTCATAGTATAGCATGTCGAAAAAAGTCATAAAAAAGTCATAGTATAGCATGTCGAAAAAAGGCATAAAAAAGTCATAGTATAGCATGTCGAAAAAAGGCATAAAAAAGTCATAGTATAGCATGTCAAAAAAATCATAAAAAAGTCATAGTATAGCATGTCGAAAAAAGTCATAAAAAAGTCATAGTATAGCATGTCAAAAAAATCATAAAAAGTCATAATATAGCATGTCGAAAAAAGTCATAAAAAAGTCATAGTATAGCATGTCAAAAAAGTCATAGTATAGCATGTCGAAAAAAGTCATAAAAAAGTCATAGTATAGCATGTCAAAAAAAGTCATAAAAAAGTCATAGTATAGCATGTCGAAAAAAGGCATAAAAAAGTCATAGTATAGCATGTCAAAAAAGTCATAGTATAGCATGTCGAAAAAAGTCATAAAAAAGTCATAGTATAGCATGTCGAAAAAAGTCATAAAAAAGTCATAGTATAGCATGTCGAAAAAAGTCATAAAAAAGTCATAGTATAGCATGTCGAAAAAAGGCATAAAAAAGTCATAGTATAGCATGTCGAAAAAAGGCATAAAAAAGTCATAGTATAGCATGTCAAAAAAGTCATAGTATAGCATGTCGAAAAAAGTCATAAAAAAGTCATAGTATAGCATGTCAAAAAAATCATAAAAAAGTCATAGTATAGCATGTCGAAAAAAGTCATAAAAAAGTCATAGTATAGCATGTCAAAAAAAGGCATAAAAAAGTCATAGTATAGCATGTCGAAAAAGTCATAGTATAGCATGTCGAAAAAAGTCATAAAAAAGTCATAGTATAGCATGTCAAAAAAATCATAAAAAAGTCATAGTATAGCATGTCGAAAAAAGTCATAAAAAAGTCATAGTATAGCATGTCGAAAAAAGGCATAAAAAAGTCATAGTATAGCATGTCGAAAAAAGGCATAAAAAAGTCATAGTATAGCATGTCAAAAAAATCATAAAAAAGTCATAGTATAGCATGTCGAAAAAAGTCATAAAAAAGTCATAGTATAGCATGTCAAAAAAATCATAAAAAGTCATAATATAGCATGTCGAAAAAAGTCATAAAAAAGTCATAGTATAGCATGTCAAAAAAGTCATAGTATAGCATGTCGAAAAAAGTCATAAAAAAGTCATAGTATAGCATGTCAAAAAAAGTCATAAAAAAGTCATAGTATAGCATGTCGAAAAAAGGCATAAAAAAGTCATAGTATAGCATGTCAAAAAAGTCATAGTATAGCATGTCGAAAAAAGTCATAAAAAAGTCATAGTATAGCATGTCGAAAAAAGTCATAAAAAAGTCATAGTATAGCATGTCGAAAAAAGTCATAAAAAAGTCATAGTATAGCATGTCGAAAAAAGGCATAAAAAAGTCATAGTATAGCATGTCGAAAAAAGGCATAAAAAAGTCATAGTATAGCATGTCAAAAAAATCATAAAAAAGTCATAGTATAGCATGTCGAAAAAAGTCATAAAAAAGTCATAGTATAGCATGTCAAAAAAATCATAAAAAAGTCATAGTATAGCATGTCGAAAAAAGTCATAAAAAAGTCATAGTATAGCATGTCGAAAAAAGTCGAAAAAAAGTCATAGTATAGCATGTCAAAAAAAATCATAAAAAAGTCAAAGTATAGCATGTCGAAAAAAGTCATAAAAAAGTCATAGTATAGCATGTCAAAAAAATCATAAAAAAGTCATAGTATAGCATGTCAAAAAAATCATAAAAAAGTCATAGTATAGCATGTCGAAAAAAGTCATAAAAAAGTCATAGTATAGCATGTCGAAAAAAGTCATAAAAAAGTCATAGTATAGCATGTCAAAAAAATCATAAGAAAGTCATAGTATAGCATGTCGAAAAAAAATCATAAGAAAGTCATAGTATAGCATGTCGAAATAAATCATAAAAAAGTCAT
Organism: Anarhichas minor; assembly: GCF_050575085.1. Taxonomy (NCBI): domain Eukaryota; kingdom Metazoa; phylum Chordata; class Actinopteri; order Perciformes; family Anarhichadidae; genus Anarhichas; species Anarhichas minor. Next base: position 1,359,410 of record NW_027466456.1, on the reverse strand, counting down.
AGTATAGCATGTCGAAAAAAGTCATAAAAAGGTCATAGTATAGCATGTCGAAATAAATCATAAAAAGTCATAGTATAGCATGTCGAAATAAATCATAAAAAAGTCATAGTATAGCATGTCGAAAAAAGTCATAAAAAAGTCATAGTATAGCATGTCGAAATAAATCATAAAAAAGTCATAGTATAGCATGTCGAAATAAATCATAAAAAAGTCATAGTATAGCATGTCGAAAAAATCATAAAAAAGTCAGTATAGCATGTCGAAAAAAAATCATAGTATAGTATGTCGAAAAAAAAATCATAAAAAAGTCATAGTATAGCATGTCGAAAAAAGTCATAAAAAAGTCATAGTATAGCATGTCGAAAAAAGTCATAAAAAAGTCATAGTATAGCATGTCAAAAAAATCATAAAAAGTCATGGTATAGCATGTCGAAAAAAGTCATAAAAAGTCATAGTATAGCATGTCAAAAAAATCATAAAAAAGTCATAGTATAGCATGTCGAAAATAAATCATAAAGTCAGTATAGTATGTCGAAAAAAAAATCATAAAAAAGTCATAGTATAGCATGTCGAAAAAAAATCATAAGAAAGTCATAGTATAGCATGTCGAAATAAATCATAAAAATGTCATAGTATAGCATGTCGAAAAAAAATCATAAAAAAGTCATAGTATAGCATGTCGAAAAAAGTCATAAAAAGGTCATAGTATAGCATGTCGGAAAAAAAAACATTAAAAAGTCATAGGCAAGGCAAGTTTATTTGTATAGCACATTTCAACAACAAGGTAATTCAAAGTGCTTCACATAAAACCATTAAAAGCATCAAAACATAAGGCAAAAGAAAAGGAGATTTAAAAACAATTAAGAACATTCATTGAAACAATAAAAACAGTGTAAGAAATAAAATACAGTAGTAAAATGCAGAAATGCAGGAAATTGATTAATATATTAATTGAATCTGGTTCAATTAAAGGCAGCAGCAAACAGAAAAGTCTTCAATCTTGATTTAAAGGAGCTGAGGGTCTCAGCAGACCTGCAGCTTTCTGGGACTTTGTTCCAGATATGTGGAGCAGAAACACTGAACGCTGCTTCTCATGTTTAGTTCTGACTCTGGGAACAGAAAGTAGACCAGTCCCAGATGACCTAAGGGGTCGGGATGGTTCATAAGGTAGCAGCAGATCAGAGATGTATTTTGGCCCTAAACCATTCAGTGCTTTGTAAACCAACAGCAGGATTTTAAAGTCAATTCTTTGTTGGACAGGAAGCCAGTGCAAAGACCTCAGAACTGGAGTGATGTGATCCACCCTCCTGGTCTTGGTGAGGACTCGAGCTGCAGCGTTCTGAATCAGCTGCAGCTTTCTGACAGACTTTTTACAGAGACCTGTAAACACACCGTTACAGTAGTCCAGTCTGCTGAAGATAAATGCATGGACAAGTTTTTCCAAATCCTGTTGAGACATAAGTCCTCTAGTCCTTGATATATTCTTCAGGTGATAGGAGGCTGATTTTGTAATTGTCTTGATATGGCTGTTCAGGTTGAGGTCTGAATCCATAACTACACCTAGATTTCTGGCTTGGTTTGTGGGTTTTAACATCAGTGATTGAAGCTGAGCGGTGATTTTCAATCGTTCGTCCTTGGTACCAAAAACAATTACTTCTGTTTTATCTTTGTTTAATTGAAGAAAAGTCTGGCACATCCAGTTGTTGATTTGCTCAATGCAGTTACCCAGCCCTTGTATGGGATTATAGTCCCCTGGTGACATAGTTATGTAGATTCGTGTGTCGTCTGCATAATTATGATAACACACTTTGTTGTTTTCCATAATCTGAGCTAGAGGAAGCATGTAGATGTTGAAAAGAAGAGGCCCCAGTATTGAACCTTGGGGAACACCACATGTCATTTTAGTCAGCTCTGATGTGTAATTAGCTACAGACACAAAGTATTCTCGGTCCTTCAAGTAGGATTCAAACCAGTTAAGTGCTGTGCCAGAAAGTCCCACCCAGATTTTTAGTCTTTCTAGGAGTATGGCATGGTCGACCGTGTCGAATGCAGCACTGAGATCCAGTAATACTAAGACTGAACTTCTGCCATTGTCTGTGTTTAAGTGGATGTCGTTGAAAACCTTAACAAGAGCAGTTTCAGTACTGTGGTGCTGTCGAAAGCCTGACTGGAAGACATCAAAGCAGTTATTTACGGCCAAGAATTTGTTCAGCTGTTGGAAAACCGCTTTTTCAATTATTTTACTTAAAAATGGGAGGTTTGATATTGGCCTATAATTTTTCATTGTTGCGGAGTTTAAACTAGCCTTCTTTAGGAGCGGTTTAATAACTGCAGTTTTTAGGGCTTGTGGGAAGACACCTGAGAGAAGGGATGTGTTTACAATTTGTAAAAGATCAGTGGTCATGCAGTTTGAAATATTTTTGAAAAAGTGTGTTGGTAGAATATCCATAGTATAGTATGTCGAACAAAATGATAAAAAGTCAAAGAATAGCATGTCGAAAAAAGTCATTAAAAAGTCATAGTATAGCATGTCGAAAAAAGTCATAGTATAGCATGTCAAAAAAGTCATAAAAAAGTCATAGTATAGCATGTCAAAAAAGTCATAAAAAAGTCATAGTATAGCATGTCGAAAAAAGTCATAAAAAAGTCATAGTATAGCATGTCGAAAAAAGTCTAAACAAATCAATACATTAAAACATCATAGCATTGTAAGTCATAACACATTGTTTGTATAATGAGTCATAAAAAGTCACAATTCAGTATGGCATGAAAAAGCAACAGTAAAGTATCTCACAAAAAGTCCAGGTGTGGTAAGTCATGGACCAGTCCTGGTATTGTTTGGTATAAGTCTGTTAAGTGAACAATAGCTCCTCCTCCTCCCATTGAACGTCTTCCTCTGCTTCTCTCTGACTTCCGAATAGTGACGAGTGAACCGCTTCTTTTTGTTAACGGCTCAGTGGGCGCGCTGAACCAGAGTTCTGGGTTAGCGGCTCTCGGTTCTTTATCGCACAGCTGAGCACGATCCAGATGTTAGATTTTTATTTTTTTTATTCTCTCCCGTTTTTGAATATAGTTGTTCTCTGTCTGTCTGTCTCTGTCGCTCTCTCTCAGAGTCGTTCAAAAGCAACGAGTCGTTCAAAAGCAACGATTCGTTCGCGACTCAACACTCACTACTCGCAAAGTGAGTTAGCAGAGCAACTAATTTACTATCAAGCCGGTGAGATTACTGTCAGAAGACATCTGCAGCGAGCTGTCTGGAGTTATTAGCACAGGTAAACTCTGAACTATTAAAGTTATTGTGTTTAAAATATACATTTTAACGGTTGCTGACTTTAAGGACCGTGACCTGAAACTACAGTAAGAGTTCTCTAAGTGAAGTTAACTGACGCTAAATTCACTTTAGCTAACGCTAGCAGCTAGCTAGCTAGTCAGTGTAGTTTTATAGCTTCTGCTAACTAACGTTAACGGGTATCAACTGCTGGCGTTCGCTTAGGAAACACTTCGCGAAGGTGACTTTGAAGACTCCTCGTCTGTCATTAGCTGCTCAGTTTCTCAAGGTGTTTAATAATTCAGCAATGTTTGTTTATCTTATTTTAAACCTGCAAACTTTGAGATTTAGCTACTTTTAATTAGCCGTGTTACCAGTGAGTATTAAAGAGATGAGATGCGCACGTCTGCGTAATTATGCGCAAGTTCGTGCAGGGTACGCTGTGTCCTGCATTGTACTTATTGTACTTATTGTACCCGTGCATTGTACTTATTGTACCCGTGCATTGTATTTATTGTACCTGTGCATTGTACTGATTTTACCTGTGCATTGTACTTATTTGGGGAAGTTAGACAACAAGAGGTGTTCCTGTAGTTCTTATCTAAATGTGTGGATGAGTACACTCAGTTTCAGTCTGCATACCAGCACGTGACTGGGGTTAAAACACTCTAGCAGTCACATTTATACCCAGTTTGTTTACTTTAAAGTTGCATGTTGTCACTTCCCTACTTTACCATATTGATTTATGTTTTGCAGAGAGCTTCTGGAGTGGAGCATCAGGTGTCCTCCATTACTGGCCCAGGACGGTGCTGGTTTTTGGAGACTCCAGTGGAGTCCAGACTGGAGAAGAGAGAGAGAGAGAGAAGCTGAGGAGACAACATGCCCACTGACGGGGAGCCCACGGTCACAGTGAAGCTGCTGCAGCTGCTGCTGCTCTCCACCTACTGGGGCATGCAGATTTGGGTCACCTTCATTTCAAGTGGGTACACACACACACACACACACACACACAAACAAAGCTAGAAACACAAGGTAGACAGTCTGTATAAAGCTTTTGGATCAGGATATTGCAGGCCCTTAATAGTAGCCCCCCTGTGTTCGTTAGCACCAATGAGTTGTGTTTTTCTGCTCAGGCTTTGTGATGGACAACCACCTGAACAGACACACCTTTGGGTTCATCCAGAGTCGCCTTGTCCCGTTTTATCTCCACCTGGGTTCAGCCTGTGCCTTCTTCAACCTCACCATCTACGCTGTGTATCACCCCAGCGACATGCTGGACGACAGAGAAGCCTTTCAGGTGAGTCCTTCTGTCCCTTATTTGTGTAAAACAACATATATTATTCCTGTTAATCTCACGACTCTCCTTTCTCCTCCACCAGATCTTCATCTTCTTCGTGTCGGTGACAGTCGCAGCCATCAACGCCCAGTGGTTCGGCCAGATGACGTCGGAGATCATGGCGGACATGCACCTGATCGAGCAGGCGTGCAGTCTGGGTCAGGACATCGGGCTGTCGTCGAACCGCGAGGCTTACGCCAAGCTGTGCGAGACGGACGTCAAATACCGACACCTGAGCAGCCGCCTGTGGCTGTACAGGCTGCTGTCCTCCCTCTGCAACCTCTGCTGCATAGGCTGCAACTTCTACAGCCTCTGCTACATCGCGGAGAACCTCGGCACGCTTTAAACCGACACATAGCTGCTGGACTGAAAACAAAATAGTCACTTGCACATCACTCTTCTTTAAAACCAAAGCAGTAAGTTATATATTTAATACTTTCTCACTCTTAGTTTTAAGATAAAAAGTCAAGTAAGCCTTGTGGTGCCTTGGGGGTTAATGAAAGGATTCAGCCGCCATGTTTTGTTGGCGGTTTTGAGACAATCGGTGTCATTAAAGCTGCATTTCTCTTAAAGGTTGTCGGGAGGCAAATCAGTACATGCGATGACTAACGGCTCACCTTTCACCTAGTGTGGCTGAGGCGGCGGTTTGACATTTCACCCACTGCCTGTACGACAGGGTGCCTTTCAAGAACCTAAACATGAGGGATGTTTATTAATAATAACTACATGCAGTACGGGAGTCACCACAGCAATAAATAGCAGAAATGTGCTTCATATTTTTTTAAACGTAAGCTCAAAAGGAAAGCATGTTTTATTGAGGGCGCTGCTCAGTCCGGCTCTTCCTGTTTGGGTGCAGTTTGAATACTTTTTTCAGTCACAGGTTTGTCCGGCTCACCTGAGGAGCACCTGTGAAGGGAACGCTTGTTCATTATCGTCTATCTTTAGTCCTCCTGGCTGCTGGTGTGAAACAGAACGCTTCAAACACTTTTAACTGTACAACAAAGAAAGAATTGTGAAGACTTGCTGAGATGCTGTGGGTCCGTTTCGACTAAACGTCTGTAATGAGGAGGATAGGAGTACATCTTTACGCTTCATAACTTTGGCGTTATTTTGCAGATGTAGGTCTGAAAGAAACCCTTAAGGGGCTCCGTGTTGTCTGTTTGAAGACCTGAATGAAATCTCTGCAATCGACCCTTTCACTGATCGTCCCATTATGACTTCCATCACACATCACAGCGTTAAATATTTACTAAGCTGTCTGGTCTGTAGCTTGAATTCCTCGAGTATATTTTTGCTTAGTTCTCAAAATACGCAGCCATGACTGGAATAGAAGCCAAATACTTTGTTGAGTTCTTTTGCTGGAGTTTTGTTCTGTGCAGTTCTGCTCTCAGGTTGTTGTTTGAATATCTGTTCCTCTCTGTGCTCTCATCGATGTTCTCTCTGTTCTTCTAGTTTTTGTCGGCTGTATGTCCATAAACCAAAGTTAAAAAGTACATTAAGAGCACTTATGAGAGCACAGGCAGCTGAGTATTTATCCAGAAACTCTGGAGTGACGAAGGTCTTTATGTGCCAAACACGATGCAATATTACCTGTTTTTAAACTGTGCACGTCCTTTTAATTGTGTTGGCTCGGCCAGTCTAAATTAAAAATATTGAATGCATGATTTGACAGTTTTCTGCCTGAACACCAAAGCATTGCTGTGTCATTTTAGAGGATTGTACATGGATTTTAGGGTATTAAAGCTTGTGTCTTAATGGGTTATAGTCGTGTAATACTGAATGTAAGTTGAGGTCAGTGGTTGGTTGTGGGTTTGTGTCAATGTTTTAACATGCTGGTTTTTGTTTTTGTATTAAAACTTGTTCCAAGTATTGTGCTTCAGCTTCTCCCCATTTCTATGTAGATTAATTAGTAATATTTGCTCAGGCAAAACCAAATAAACTGATTGTATCTGCAGTCGAGCTGCTGATTGGTGGAGCAGCGACACATTTAGATTTAATATCTTTAAGGTTGGAATTTAGCTTCAAGTCTTTTACATATTTTGGGAGACAGACAGTATAGAATTTGAAGACATTTATAGCATACTCAGTGTGTCTATGTGGAGGTTTATTTAATAGCACTTTTATAATTGTTTGTATATTTAAATTGAAATAAAATATGTTTATTCATTTTTAGAATGTTTGAATTTTATCAAATATGCTTGTTTTATGTACGAGTCTTGCACCTTTTAAATGAATATAATAATTACACAGAGGGCTGACAGTGACGCCAGTCCACCACTAGAGGGCGCTGTGAGCTTCCACACAACACTTTTAGACAAACTGCAGCCAGTAAAGGGAAGTAAACATTGGAATGTTCCACCACGTGCAAGAAGAGATCGCCTGACATATTCCACTTTTAAAGAGTCATCTCAAACAGCTGAAGACTAAACAGAACTGATCACTTTTAGATTGAAGTGTTGCACAATGTTTAGTCTTCTTCTGCTTGTTTATTGCATATTTGTACCGTATTCGGTCACTTGTAAAGTACTCCGGTGTGTAACCTGAACAAAACCAAAATGAATGAGTCGTGTAAATAGAAGTTTTTTTTAATGTAAAAATACATCATTGTGTTTCAGCTACAAATCCATGTTCACTGTGTTTAAGATGCGATTAGCATTAACGATTCACAAACCACTCCACCTACAACATGAACATTAGTCTATAATAAATATAAAATGATGTCGATAAAAATGTTTAAAAAAAAAGATCTCTCTTGTACCGGACTATTAAAGTTTTAGAAAAACACGTGTCTCTTGTAATACTTTAAAAAAAACCTGAAACGTACAATAATCTCAACAATGAATGTAACAGGAGGTGAGTATTCAGTTCCACGCTTCTGAGGAGCACCTCAGTTAAAAGTGCGATAACATTGTGTCAAGAAAATAAAATAAAAAAGGACGAATGGATCTCCTTTTACGAATAACAAACCAGAAGTGTTCGTTAATTCTGCACACAGAGAACCAGCTACAGCCCAACAAACATTCTGTAATACTGAGGGAGCAAAACGTAAACTGTGATCTTGAAATTATCTCCCGAAAAAAAAAGGAGGCGGCGACATTTATTTAAAGCCACAATCCTCGATGGGAACCGACAGCCATCCTCTTTGGTTGTGTTTTAGGATGAGGATAGATCACCGATCGTCTGTAACAAGCTTATTACAGTGTATGCGCAGAAAAGAGAAACTGTATTAAAAGACTGAAACAACAGACAACGACAGTGTCAGTGCATCTCACTGTGCTTAGAAGGCATCTAACGTTACATTCCTCGTAAACAGCAAAACAGAAAAGGCAATACAAATAAAATAAAGATTGTGCCTTTAAAATAACCAATATTTAATAGTCCCATGATTCGTGGGTACACGCCGATTCTTAAAGGGATAGTTCAGATGTTCTGCAGTGTGTGTGTATGAGGTTCTCCTCCACAGTCAGGGTTCTACTACAGTAGATGAGTTCCTAGAAACAGACAGGAGAACCAGCACGGGAGCAAAGTGATGTTCTGCTGTGGACGTATGTTAGACTCTAACAGAATGTCTCTCCGTTGAAGTAAAGCTATATTCAGAATGTCTTCACCTCTTCACCTTGCTGTCAGACAGACCTTTCTGAGGGGAACTCAAGCTGTTATCTATGATCTCTACAAACACACCAGACTCCATTCACTCAAACACTGATTCTACCTCTCAGGACACAGGAGCTGCTGCTCTCCTGCTGCCTCCATCTGTTACTGTGTTTGTGATATAGTGTGACTTTAGTGAATCCAAACTAAAACACCAAAATCACTTCCAACAGTCCGAACTATCCCTTTAAATAACCGATATTTCCAGCTGTTTACTCCTGTCTGCAGGAAACATGACATCATCCCAACGTTTACTTGTAAACGTTCAGTGATGTCAGTAACTCTTGTAACATAAATACTATTGGTTCCATGTTTCCCTTCTTCTCGATGCTCACACGTGCAGTATCAAAATACAAATATATATTTTAAAAAGAAAACAATCTAAAAACCTACCCACAATCCCTCTGGAGGAGAGTGATGGTGATGCTCCCCCCCCATCACACGCCTTTTGTTGCTAAAATACTGTATAAATACAAGTCTTACTAAAAATAGAGTTTTGTCGTTCAACAGCGTAAAAATAGAATCCAGTGTCTCTCATACGACCACCTTGCCCTTGATGTCCAGCTTGGTGTTCTCACTGGCTTTGATGGACTGCTCCTCTGTGAGGGTGATGTAGGAGTAAACCAGGCTGCCGGCAATGCTGCAACAACACAGAGAAGAAACCATGAGGGAGAAGACAAAAACATGTTGATGTCGGCATTTAATCAAACTTTCTGAACGACACACTACCAATAAACTGTCTTTCAGCATCAGGTTTTTGGGTTAATGTGAGAGAGGGTACAACAATATGGGAGCCCATTTCAACCAGTAGAAGAAAAATACAAGATGTTACCTTTGTCCTGTTATGAATAAAAAGAAGAGCCTGTAAATCATAATGACATAACTTTCTCCAAATAATGAAAATATTGGTATCTCAAAATAATGACTAAGTATGTCAAAATAACTAGAAACGGTAAAAACAAGAACTCTCTGTACCTCAAAATGACTTAGTATCTCGATATAATAAGACTTACGGTCTAAAAACAATGAGAAACTTTCTCAAAATATCGGGTTAGTATCTCAAAATAACAGGAAACGTTTTCCTAAAACAACGACTTTGAGTTACATGATAATGGTTTTTGAAATTTGAGAAATCTTCTCATGATTTTGAGACACCAAGTCATTATTTCTCACTAAGTAGTTTCTCACTCTGATGACGTTTTCATCACATTAACAGAAAGCTCTTCATCTGATAGATGAAGGCAGAAGAAGACTTGAAAAATGAAGTCGTCATGTGTTCTTTCAGAGTGAAGGGGAACATGTTGCAGCACATCAAAGTCATCACATTTCTAAACAAGATCCATCATGCACATATGAACTCCTGGAGCTGATCGTATTAGAATCTGTGATATCTGTGATATCCGTGTCAGCGTTTCTCTTTGATCAAAGGAGACTCAAAGACTCGTCCTTTAGGAGTCCTCAGCTCAGAGAGAACCGGCCTGACTCAACAGTCATAGACTCTGTTACTCTCTCAGCGGTTTACAACCAGACATGAGCTCAATCACCACGCTAATGCGCTACATGCACCACGAGCTGTGTGACAAAATCAACCAATCACTGTTGAGATATTTGAGCAGAGCTTTCCACAAGGATATGGAGTATTCTCCCAGCCAGAGAGGGAGAGAGAGAGAGAAAGTAGCCAGCCAGAGAGAGAGAGAGAGAGAGTAGCCAGCCAGAGAGAGAGAGAGAGAGAGAGAGAGAGAGAGAGAGAGAGAGAGAGAGAGAGAGAGAGAGAAAGTAGCCAGGGAGCAGGGAGAGAGGGAGAGAGAGAGCGAGAGAGAGAGAGAGAGAGAGAGAGAGAGAGAGAGAGAGAAAGTAGCCAGCCAGAGAGGGAGAGAGAGAGAGAAAGTAGCCAGGGAGCAGGGAGAGAGGGAGAGAGAGAGAGAGAGAGAGAGAGAGAGAGCGAGAGAAAGTAGCCAGCCAGAGAGAGAGAGAGAGAGAGAGAGACAGAGAGAGAGAGAGAGAGAGAAAGTAGCCAGGGAGCAGGGAGAGAGGGAGAGAGAGAGAGAGAGAGAGAAAGTAGCCAGGGAGCAGGGAGAGAGGGAGAGAGAGAGCGAGAGAGAGAGAGAGAGAGAGAGAGAGAGAGAGAGAGAAAGTAGCCAGCCAGAGAGGGAGAGAGAGAGAGAAAGTAGCCAGCCAGAGAGGGAGAGAGAGAGAGAAAGTAGCCAGGGAGCAGGGAGAGAGGGAGAGAGAGAGCGAGAGAGAGAGAGAGAGAGAGAGAGAGAGAGAGAGAAAGTAGCCAGCCAGAGAGGGAGAGAGAGAGAGAAAGTAGCCAGCCAGAGAGGGAGAGAGAGAGAGAAAGTAGCCAGCCAGAGAGGGAGAGAGAGAAAAAGTAGCCAGGGAGCAGGGAGAGAGGGAGAGAGAGAGAGAAAGTAGCAGGGAGAGAGAGAGAGAGAGAGAGAAAGTAGCAGGGAGAGAGGGAGAGAGAGAGAGAGAAAGTAGCCAGCCAGAGAGGGAGAGAGAGAGAGAAAGTAGCCAGGGAGCAGGGAGAGAGAGAGAAAGTAGCCAGCCAGTGAGGGAGAGAGAGAGAGAGAGAGAAAGTTGCCAGCCAGAGAGGGAGAGAGAGAAAAAGTAGCCAGGGAGCAGGGAGAGAGGGAGAGAAAGTAGCCAGGGAGCAGGGAGAGAGGGAGAGAGAGAGAGAGAGAAAGTAGCCAGGGAGCAGGGAGAGAGGGAGAGAGAGAGAGAGAGAGAAAGTAGCCAGCCAGAGAGGGAGAGAGAGAGAGAAAGTAGCCAGCCAGAGAGGGAGAGATTTTAGCCGAAAAAGCCCAAATAAATAATTGTAAATAAATGAAGATAATTCATTCCTTCATGAAGCCCGTAAGCGTCTGTGTGGCGTATATTCTAAATGCAGAGCTTTCAGTGAACTTTCTAATGCTTACTGCACCATCATCAGGCTGTTACCACCGATCTTCTCCTAAGGAGCCCGTCTAATGAGGGTTTTCTGTCTGTGCAATCACGACTGGTGTTTTGTCATCACTTATTTAGCTAATATACCCAAAATAGAATACCTGATATTCAAACCGATGAAGTTAGTCCAAGAGAAGATGTAGTCTCCACTGAACACCATCCCAATGTACGTCACCAGAACATTCTGAAAATGAACAACGTATGAATTAAACTAAGTTCTTTCTTCTTCTTCTTCTTCTTTTAGTGCATTCAGTTATTAATCCACAGCTTACCTTGATGCAGCCCACGATCGTAGTCGTTAATGCAGAGTTGTATTGTGTACAGAGCACAGTGGAATACATCAGAACAAACCTGCAAAACAACCACGTCATCATATTAATAAGCACGACTCATGTTCAAGCACCAAGCCAAGGTTTCACAATGTTAACGCAGCGTGGCAGACAAAGGCTCATTGTGAGCTTCACACTGCTCAAGTCAAGGCCCAGAATCCAGACTTCCCTGATAGAATAATGACAAATATCTGTTACTATCCAGATGTTCAACGCTGGCACTAAACACGATCTGTGTGCATGCAAACACGTCACAAATAAGCTTCGGCTCGTATTCTTACCCCATGATGCAAGAGAGGATGAACAGGGTGAGGAAAAACTTATCTGACCATCCGTCATATTCCACCGCCTGAGAAGAGAAGCACAAACACACAAAGCATATAATAAGAGTAGATATGTGGGCAATTATGCATTTACAATCATTTCAGTTCAAAATATTCAGTTATTTAGTAAAAAAAAGTAAAGTAATTCCTTATGGAACTAACATTAACATACTTACAAATTCCACACAGAGTGTGTAAAAGCTTTAAAAGGGTAGCAGTGTGAGGTTTTTGGGCTGTGGGCGCTGCTGTAATAACTCCACTAGGAGCATAATAGCAGCTTTGTGCCTCTCTGGCTGCTGGGCCCCAGCTGGGCAAACCAGAAGGTCTCTGCCAACTATGACCAACTAACAGGCCGCCCATGTTAATAGACACACATGTGCACTCACTTCAACTAGTAAATAACTGATCAGCACAAAGAAGGTTCATGGTTTCAACACAAATCTTCCATGAATTTAGGATGTTTGGAGGTTTCATGGAATTAAATGAGAAATAGAGCTTAAAGAGACGTCAAACTACTCACCTTCTGCATATCTCCCGTCACGTGAGCCAACAGCACAGTGGGAACGATCATAAATAATGCATTATAATACAGCAATCCATATTTCCCCAACTCCTGTGAGTGAGAGAGAGAGAGCATAGAGAAACAGATGGGCAGGGACGTAAAAATAATACACGGAGCCAGAACAGAACAGAGAGGGTTATTCACAAATCCTCCAGAGCATTCCTCACTAACTAGCATGCAGATGTCATGCAGCACGGCCGGCCCGCTGCACCACCTAGAACCGACCGGTTCTCTGTTTCACGTGGCTCCGTCTTTCACTGCCTCACAATAATATCACTCACACACACACACACACACACACACACACACACACACACACACACACACACACACACACACACACACACACACACACACACACACACACACACACACACACACACACACACACACACACACACACACACACACACACACGTCTTGTGCCACGTTAGCAGATGGTGCTCTGCAGACATCACAGACTAAAATTGGATCCAGTTCCGCGTCTGCTGTAACGTGAGAGCAGAGCCGCTCATGTGACGTAGAAAACGAGTAAAACGAGTTACAAGACGTTTCTGATTCAACGGGCAAACTGCCATTAAGCTTACAGTTAAAACAAAAACAAGATATAAAACAGTGATAATCAAATCAACTTAGTGGGGGATGAGAAGAAGCGGCTCGTGGGTGTTTGCGAACACAGGGCACCTTTAGGCCAGACATTTAAGGACAGTTGAGGTTCTCTACATTCACCAACGCTCAAGCTCAATGCCAAAAACAGCACCGGGCCCCGACAATGGTCACCATTCATCAGACGGCGCTGCCACATACCTTGGCGTCTAATTTTTGTTTCACGTAGGCTCCGTTGGCTGCAGTCAGCACGTCGTTCAGGAGGATGAACACGTAGCCTTGCAGGTCGAACGACAAGTCCGCACTACGGACAAGAGATGAGAGGATCAGAAAGTGTAGGGGAGTAAATAAGAGTTCTGTCAGTAAGGACTCGGCCCGTGGCATGTTTAGTGTCCGCGGGGCTCCTTTAACTACAGATATACAATATGTGTGTAATGACCCTTAAGTCAACGTCACTTAGGTGAGTACGTAAATCAGGGCAGCACGACCCTTTGTAGTGAAGGGAAGTCTGGTGTGGTTAACAGCAGAGACACCTGGATGCAGCAGGGCTCACCTTGCGGCTATGAACGCCCCGAGGATCATTGTAAATACTGTCAGCTGGACGGGCCTGGAGAATGTCTTCCTGCCAAAAGGTCAAAGACAGCAGAGCAATGAAATTCTATCCGGCAGCCAATAAAAAGCCTCCTGTACAGTGCAAAGAGGAGGGGCTCGGTGTCCCGCTGAGTAAGAAAAGGAACCAGTGAATGGAAATGGGTCATCGGTCATGAGTGTTTGCCTTCTTACTTGAGCAGAATTCCCTCAGCCAGCATCGTGAACAAGATGGAGAACCTCCGGAGGACGGTAAACATCGGCAGGCTGGTGGAAGAGGACACAAACTGCTTTAAGTCGGCCAAACATCAACAGCCACAGTGATGTCTCATTGAGTCAGTTTTAACCCTTTAACTTGGATCCTTAACATCCATCACAAGAAAAAGACTGGGTGACATTGTTAAGGAAGACAGGATCGATTTCAGGAAGCCGAGATTATCCTCCGCGTGAGGCATTAGATCTTCTCCTTTCAGTCAGGAGGTACAGGTTTCCCAGAGTAAAACGCGATAGATTTAAATTCTCCTTTGTCCCTAGTGCAATAAACATGCTTTATTTGCACAAAAGGTAATTGTTACCTTGCACATTTTGCTCACACTTTGCACTTTAACTTATCCAATAGTACCTTTTAGTATTCACAATGTTTTACATCTTTTTCTAGACTTTATTGTTGTACAGCAGGGATCGACAGTAAGGGTTTCCAGGTTGCCATTGGCAAACATTTTGAGTAATTGGTAACCAACTCTTGGCCTTTGGTTGTCATCAGTGGCAACCACATTTTAACATAAAGCAAATAGGGACAGCAAACAGCGCAACCCAAAATACATACATTTCTAATAAAACAAATGCTGTTAACAGTCATAACCAGTTGGTGCGTTAACTCGTGCACAGGCATCTGTTTTAGGGAAAATGGCGAAACAAACTAAGTTGTTTGACTGTGAAGAAGTTCGACTAACCCGTCAACTTCACGATCAAACGAGCAAATGGATTTAACTGACAAAGAACCAGGAGGAAAAACTGAAGGGAAATGTATGAAGTACCCATCCCGGCATCTTTGATAATGATACTGCAGAGCACGACACCTCAAAACGTGACACATCCAATTCACTAGCTCAACGTAGCACAACCTACAGAACCACGAGGCTAGAGGGGCACGAAGCACGACCTCAAGGACAGAACACAGTGAAGGCTGCAGGAGCCGGCACACCCACTGACTACGGTTTTCCATTATCAAGCTGACGCATAACTGCAAAGTATCTTAAACACTCAAAATATAAGTCGACTATAAATGGCAACCATATGTTGCCAGCCTGGCAAACCATTTTTAAAAGTTAGTGTTGAGCCTCGTACGGTTGTACAGTCGATGAGTGTGTTTACGTGGACATGAATAACCCTTTTATGGAGCCTTATGTTCTGATCATAGACGGGTTATTCATGTGCATTTAAAAAGCACTCTGTGTTTATCTGCGCTCTGCTGCAAGCCGAGCTTCCACCAGGACGGAAAATAAAGAACCCAACGAGCTCGTAACGACATTTAAATAACTTCCCTTTAACCGTCATAAGAAAAGGTTTAGAGAGGAGGACTCACTTCAGCCTTTTGGTTCCAAACAGACCTGTGATTTGATTTCCCACATAGAGGAGAGGCAGAGGGAACGTCTGTAAGAACAAAGGAAACATACACGAGTAAATGGTGAAGGGGAAGTCATTTCTTTATTGATTGATGGATGAATAGGTGGACTCGCTCACCTTGCGAGGTATGGTCTCATCGCAGTCTGGGAAGGTGATCACCCTCGAAGCCTTGCCCACCCACAGCACGACCACTGTGGCCAACATCTGCACACACATTCAAAGAGGAAAAGAGATAGATAAAGATAAGTTAAGTAAGATAATCCTTTACTAGGGACATTTACAGGATTACAGCTGCATAGTGGATAGTGCAAACAAGAGACATAGTAAAAAACAAGATCAAAACAAGTATTATAAATAAGTAATAAAACAGTAAAGAATATTAAATTAGTAAAAAAGTAAAAAATCCACAATAAATAAAATATTTACCTGCTTTCAGGTAGTGATGTTTGTTTGTAAAAAAGAATTAAGAAAACAGTGTTTTCTTTCTTGTGATATATATATATATATATATATATATATATATATATATATATATATATATATATATATAAATAAAATATATACAATATATATAAGTTGCATTTTTCTTACTTGTCCAATTCCGACGCATATTGAAGAAGGGAACCTGTAAAAGAGTTGGGACTCTGTTAGTTCACGTGAACATAGCACTCTGTAGCTAACCGCTAACACACACACACACACACACACACACACACACGCAACACTGGTTTAAAACACATCTCGCTAACCGTTAGAACCGTGAGGAGTTAGCCATAACGTCACCTGTAGTTGGTGAGGACGGTCTTGTTCACCACGACGATGAGGAACGAGCTCACACCGTAGAATCCAGCGGCGACCAGCTTCACAAACAGAGGTTTGTCCGCCATCCCCGACGAGTGCTCATTCCTCTGTGAGCGTCGGCTCTTCTTCCTCTGCCATCATCACTCTTCTGGCTACATATACACACACACACACACACACACACACACACACACACACACACACACACACACACACACACACATACATACATACAACGCGCATGCGCGTTGTATATATATATATGTGCGCATGCGCGTTGTGTGTGTGTGTGTGTGTGCGTGTAGCCAGTACACGGTGGGGGGATCGTCGACGTTCCACAACTTCCGCCTCAAATCTGATTATCACAGAGCTTTAAGAGAATTTAACCTTCTTTCATGCTAAATAAAATAAAATGTGTATTTTTTTTTCCACACACTTTATTTTTTGCCTTTTCATTAAAGACAGAACACATACATAGAGAAAGAGAAAATAAATAAATAAATAAAAAATGAAATGAAATGAAATGAAATGAAATAAAATGAAATAAAATGAAATAAAATGAAATAAAATGAAATAAAATGAAATAAAATAAAATGAAATAAATAATAATAAAAAATAAATAAAAAATAATAAAATAAAAAAAAGATCTGGATTGCTCTGTCCCCTCAAAAGCATGATAAATCCTGAGAAATATGCAGGGATTCTTATCTTGTCTTATCGTTGACGTGTAAACATTGTCCATTTCTCCCACGTCTCACGACATCGCTCCTCTTGAGTTCTTATTCTCTGAGTTCACAGTTCCATATCATACATTTCATTCACAATTTTCAGCCAACCCTCTTGTGATGGTGGTTCTGCCTTGTGCCTTCTCTTCGTAATAGCCTTCTTACAAGCTGCTAGCAACATTTTCAGCAGATACCCGTCTTCTCTTAACCCAATATCTGCTGTCATATTACCAAAGTAGAGAAACATACATGACGTAGGTATATCATAGCCCAGAATTTTGACAATAACAATATGGACATTTCCCCAATTTCCGGACATAGCCAAACTAAATGGGAGTGGTCTACATTTACTGCCCACATTTCCTCCAACATGGTTGAACAACAGACAGACATTTGTTTGTAATTTGGGGAGTAATAAAGAATCTGATTACATTCTTCCAACAATGTTCTCTCCAAGTACACGAGGATGATGAAGAGTGTTGTGTCCTCCAAATATTCAACGTTCATCCTCCTCTGTAATATTCACACCAAGTTCTTGTTCCCATTTCAGTTTTACATAAAATGTTGTATTTCCTAAGTTTGTTTTAACTTTTAAACAAGTGAAAAATGAATCCAGTAACTTTTTTTCCAGTATTTTATTTTGAAGAAGAGACAGTTTGGACACCATGCATCAATGTTATGAAAACGGATTTAATTGAACTCAACATAGGTCTGAAAAAAGCATGTTTTAAAACATTTACTGACACCAAATGGTATGAATTCCCACGTATTTGAGTATTTGACGTATCTGTTGAATCATTTCATAAAGCAGTTTACCGGGTCATATAGCCAGGGTCACCCTGAACTGTTGCATTCAAAATGTCAACAAAACTCTGAAGAAAACGATTTCATGAGAGTTTTGAAATCACATTTTTTTTTTGTAACGTTGTATTTTGAGGTGATTTTTCTAGTTGTAGTCAGAGTCATTCTGAAGAGAACTTGAACATTTTAGCAAACCTATTGAGGATGTTTTTAATATGAAATATGAGGAAACTATTAATGTTATCAAGTAGTTTGGTCTAGTTTCCCTTTACATTTCTCAAAAAACTGTACAGTTAACCATCTTTATTATCTTTATTAAATTTGCCAGGGTCATATGAACACGACTCCACTGAACATTTCAGCAAACCTCTGAATAAAATGTATTTGTCTAATTTATGAGAGTTTAGAAACGAGGACAAAATTAGGACGCTGAGCTTTGAGTTATAACAAAACCAAATGTGATTGTAAAGATTCTGTATTTCTGAGGACAAATAAGACGGAGGAGCAGGAATACACAGTGGTGGAAGAAGTACTCAGATCCTTTTCTGAAGTAAGTAAAAATACTCTATTACAAGTTAAATTTCTGGATTCAAAATGGTATTTAAGTACAGAAGTATAATCAGCTAAAAGTATCAAAAGTAAAATAACTAATTATGCAGAATGGCTCCTTTAACAGGGCTAAACAATATTATATTATTCTGTTTTTATCACTAATGAAAACATGTCAGAGTATTTTAATGTTCATAAATGTGGAGCTAATTATAGATACTTTGTATACTACTGGGTGGATTAGTAGTACTGCATCAGATCATGTGATTTTTTTAATGCAGAAAGTAACTAAAAGCTGTCAGATAAATGTAGTACTTCTAAGTTGGAGTAGAAGTATAAAGTAAAACTGAGTGGACGTAGATAGTTTTCGTTTTAAACAGAAACGTATTAGTGTGTATGTAGCCTGAGAGACTCCACTGGGAGGAGGACTAGTCTTGTCTGATCTATAAAGAACAAAGAGAAGACGCTCGAGGAGAAGAAGCAGGAGTAGGTGGGTACAAAAAAACAGAGGCTTGATGGAGAAATGTATGGATCTAGAGCTTCAGGTGGAGGAGATCCAGATAAAAGATCTCTCTTGAGAAGAGTCCTCCAGCTCTTGGTCTCTGATCTTCTACACCCCCCTTTAAAAAAGAAAAACCTGAGCCTGGTTTGGTTCAAGCTACAAAGACTCGCGACCTGAACATGCACTTCCACGGATGCATTTCCACACATTCACCCATGCCGACATCACTGATTACTGACTTTCCACTGTTTTGTTAAATTAATATTATCCGTTAAATAAATGTGGTTATTTATTAATTTGACACTCGTCTGGTCTCCCATTTAGCCTTTGAGCCGGGTTGTAACATATACAAGCACATTCCCCAGACTTATGAACCCAGTGGGTGATATGTTCTCATTTGTGTTTTAATACCACTTTAGTCATCGAGTCTAATAGGAAAAGTATCCTTTAGAAGTAAGTGCCATCCTGTAGAGAGAGAGAGAGATATCTAATTATACATGAACGCCACCGACTGAAGGCCAACTTCTTGACCTGACCTTGTGTCGCGGTCCATGTGTATTTTGGCAGGTGGCTGTGGGATAAAAAAACCTGACGTGTCTCTGATAAGAAATGTGTCTCTGCATGTGCCACGTTGCCAAACAGACAGCGGAGTTGTTGGGTCAAACCCTCATTCATTTCTTTTGGGGTGAAAAAGAGCCATGTCTGGGCTCAACGCGTCTCTGGGATACTTCCTGGCTGTTGTCATTTTTGCAGCCCTGGTCCAAACGCTCTTTAAAAGATGGCCTCGGTTCGCCTTCGTCTTGGAGTTTGCGTCCTCTTTCATGCTGGTGGCGTGTCGGCTGGAGGTGCAGACCATCGTAGAGGTGGGCGAGTGGGCCGGGGGCCTGGGTCCTGATGTGACTCTGACCGTACTGTTCCTGGTGCTGCTGACGCACGGCGGGATCTGCGGCGACGCGTCGGGGAACCCCACCCTGGTCGTGCTGAAGTTCCTGCAGCTGGAGGCCACCACCTTGGCCACTCTCCTGGCCGTTGCAGCCCAGTTTCTCGGGGCCCACCTGGCCCTCCACGTGGCCGCATACTACTGGAGTCTGGAGCTGACGGACATGCACATGATCAAAAACCTGATGGCGAGAGAGTGCAGCACGTCTCTGCTGGTCTCTCTGCTTCAGGGTTTTTTCACCGAGTGCGTTTGCACGCTCGTCTTACATCTAGTCCTTCTGAACCTGAGACGCAGGTCTGCTCTGATCCGCGTGCCTCTGATCGCGGTTTTCCTCACCTTCCTGTCCCATATAGGTAAGACTCAGTGGAATCCTCCTTCTTTAAAAGCATCTTTAATCTGTATAGTAAACAGTGGCTAACATTAACTGTATTTGTCAATTATTTTTCTTTTTGCAGCCAAAGGCTACACCTCAGCTTACATGAGTCCCTCCTTATCTTACGGCCTCACCTTCCAGTGTTCTGGATTCACCTTCTCACAGTACGCGGTGGTCTACTGGCTGGGCTCTCTCACAGGTGAATTACATTACAGTGAAATATATACACACGTCAGCTCTTTAAGAAGCGAACGCACCGTTTACAGTGAACGTCTGTTTTCTAGGCATGATTCTGGCTCTCCTCATGTACACGCGCCACATCCCGAGGATCTTTGCCAAGAACCTTCTGTACTTTCAGAAGACACGTTTCCGAGTGAAGAAGGCCGACAAAGCAGAGAAGAAGAAACTGTGAAAGAAACTGCAACCTTTTTTTATTACTTTTCAAATCAACCTTTAAGGAAAAGTAGCTGACAACAAATGGTCAAGAGATTTTTACTGTACAGAAAATGTTAAATATCCTTGTCAATCATTTTCAATAAAATCATTACCATCGATGAAGTTCTACTTTTAGGAACAAAAACAGCACTTTAAATGTGTAGCACACCACATGGTGGCCATCTGCTGGCAGCATCACACTGTGACAAACAGAGAAGTTCTGAAACTATTTCATCCGTCTCCATTCCTTTACATGAACTTGTCGAGCACCATTCTGATACCAGTGTGTTAAAAAAATTAAAAAATAAAAGTTTACAAGATCATATTTCCCTCTCTAATAACCATTTTATATTGCTGTGAAAACATCTCCATCAAACTGTTTTCATTTACGTTTCACGCCAAAAACCTTTACATTTGAAAACATCTTGGTAACTATAATTTACCTTCGCCCAATACTCATTTTTACTGAATGGATCTTGAATGCATCGTAATGTAACTCAATGGAACCTCTGCTCACATTAGCTCCTGTATTTAGCAGAGGAGGACTGTGCTAACCGCTAACGTTAACTAGCTCTCCTGCTGATTTCAACAGATTTGTTGTTCAAAATGAAACTTTATCAGGGAGAAAGTCCAGTGCACGAGTGTTTAATTACAGGTGTGTGGGACTAGTTTGCACATGTGCAGTAGTGATCAGGCAGGATGTTTGGATCAGGTAGAGAGTGACGCGTGTTTTTTCTTGTTCCCATGTAGCGTGAAGGAGCTTATAAACTATATAATAACATATCATCACGTCGGTGCATAGACTCAAGACCATATTCAGCATTCTAGACGTTATTACTGATACTGAACAACTCGAGTAAACACTGCACAAAGATACTGAAGATGATCTCAGAGGCCAAGAATGCATTAGAGATTGTGGATAACATAACACAGTTACACATTTCTTTACAAAAAGAAAAGAAAAGAAATACCAGTTCTTCATATTTCCCGGTCAGAGAACTGCTGCTACGTGCTGCCGCTGCTCTGAGCAGCTCTGGGTTTAGAAGACGCTGACTCGGCAGGTTTTTTGTCTTTTGGTTGTTTTTTAGTAGAAGGGCCTGGACCTGAAAGAAAGAATACACTATGGTCAGTGCCAAGAAGTGATTGACGGTTAATCTGTCAGCCTATTAATGCCGACAACGCAGAACCTGAAGTGTTTCCCCTTTTTAACTCATTGTTGCCTCACTGGGAGTTGAAACATTAAAATAATCTTGATGCTTCAGAGCAGACTACTGTTTAGATAAGTACAGTGTGTCCATAGAGACATTCCTCTGTGAGGCCGGTGCAGAGTGCCGAGTCGGGGTTTTGTCACCTGGCTGCTTCTGCTGCGCCTCTGGACGGTCGACCCACAAACAATGGTCCGGGTCATTCAGCAGCGTCTTGCTCTGCTCACAGCTGAGGCACCTCACGACAGTGAAGCGGGCCTTCCTGTTTTTTCCTAAAAACACAAAGTCGACACAAAGAAGGTCAGTGTGTCTGAATATGCGTCTTTAAATCTACCCGACAAATTGAGATTAAGCCCATAAATTAACTTTCTATGGCGTTTATTTGTGCCCGAGCAAGAAATTATATTTTGAGGAGAAATTATGCGCAAGCAAAACATTCTATTAATCTATGTGCTCAGTATATTAATTTGCAAGTTTGCTATTATCCAATATGAGTAAATGAGTTATTATGGCACGTTAATATGGACGTTAGCAAACATGCAAATTAATTTATTGAGCACAAAATACATCTTTGTTTGTTCAAATGAAATAATTGTTGCTTGTGTAAAATTGTATTTTCAAAAAGTCATTGCTGTGCTTGCAAAATATATATTTATAAATATGTTTCTGTACTTTAAATCTCACACAGGAATGGTGCACAGATACAACGCCGTAGATCTGGACCCTCAGTATAAATGGTGAACTGACTTACTTCGTTGTCTTGTTGAAGCAGTGACACCCGGGACAAGCAACGAGCAGCACTTCTTGCATAATGTTCTCTTTACTGACGGGTCTCTGCAATAAAATCCACAATTAGACTTAAAAGGTTAAATTAGGTTAGACTTAAAGGTTTCTCTTGTTGGCTGAAAGTTACTTTGAGGAACTTTTAACTGGTTCTGAACTATATATTGCTGGCTTTAATCTGCAATAATGCATTATAAATTATTAGTTGATTTATATTCTATATTAATAATCTGAATCTGCAAAGTAACTAAAGTTATCAGATTAATGAAAAGTAAAAAGTACAATATTTACCCCTGAGATGTAGAATAAGTAGTAAGTAGCACAAAATAGAAATACTCGTTAAGTACCTTTAAAAGTACAGTGCTTGAGTAAATACTGCGTTTTAGTTTAATTATTCTTTTTTTTTGATGAGCTTTATTGATGTAAACAAGCAGGCACATCTGTCTAATGATGAAGCCTAAAAATGTAATAATTATTAGTGTATGTACATTTGACCCTTGTGCAAAAAATAAATAAGAAAATAAAACATTAACTCTGCCTTCAAAATAAACACTAGTGGACATTAAAAGATAAACTTACTGTCTGAGAACTAAACGTCTCGCGATGGTCTTCTGTGTGAAGCAGTAGAAACGAGCCAGCTCCACATTTTCCGGGTTTTGTGATAAAACACAGTGTGCAGCCTGGAAAGAGATGTTAGCATGTTAGACTGCTGCCGTTAGCATCGTGACAGCGGTAATGTTTCCCCTCTTTGTTTGTTTCCGACCTGGTAAAGATAGTTCAGTCTTTGGTAAGCGTCTTTATCTTTCATCTGGGCTGCCATTTCACACAAAAGTCTGGAAAAACTAAATTCAGTAGAAGTTTCCGTGCAGCGGCTTTTCGCTTTCAGCTAGCTTACAGCAGCCGGACCTCAACCACAGCTACACTTCCGGACAATACCTCCAAAATAAAAGCACCAAATAAGCTCAAACCAACAAAAACAAAACCTGCTTTCAAAATGATTGTGAACGTCCTACTTCAAAATAAAGACACCTCGCGCTCTGTCACTTACATCCTAAACATATATCTGCACTTCCTGTAGAGAATAAAGTTAAAGGCATAAAGCTATCACTATTAATAAATAAAACTCTTCATTGGTTCCACTTCAAACATTCAGTACAGATAGAAATGGTTATTGCACCGCTTACATCGCTATAGTCTCATATTTGTTTTATACAATAAGGTGATATTCCTCGACAACAATTACAATAACAGTTTATTTGAGTGTGCAGACAAGTTTGTTAGTCGTCCAGAAGAAAAAAATAAACTAATTGTCTTCATCAGCCTCCGACAGCTAACCACTATGGCTAAACTAAACATTAAGTACAAAATATACACATAAGAAAAACACATTTGTTTAGTCTAGAAGAGCACAAAAGGACAGAGTTCAACATACAATACTCATTTTTTAATAACAATAGAGAAGAGAGTATAAACCCTGTCAATCTAACATGTTAAACGTTTGCCTGTAAGGTGCAGCTCTGGTATCAGGAAACTAATGGGGGGGGGGGGGGGGTCTGTTAGGTGTGTTCATGATGACGAATGTACATAAATGTTTCCTATAAAAACAAAAACGGAGAAAATGTCCATAAAACACGATGTGGAAATAGCAAAGAGTGTTCGTTGAATGAGACCAACTACATCACAAGAAAAGGGACAAATATGAAATTCAAGTATCAAAATAAACTAAGAAGCTGAGAAGGTAAATTACAAAGGTAGTAAAAATCACAGGAAGAGAAACTTCGACACAATCAACAATACATTAGGCAACGTTTTGCATTTGTTTAAGGCAGTTGATTAAAAAACAAACAAACTAAAATAGAACTAGGCATCTTCTTCATTCCAAGTTAAACACGAGCTCTAACTTGTCACCAGATCTGTTGTACAAAATAACTACGCCCGACTCGGAAACTAAGCACTTCAGTTTGACTTCTGACATCTGAGTGAGGACAGAGTTCATATGGACAGCGGTGGAGTTGTGCTCCACGTTTCTTCTTTTTGGTCTTCTTCACAGTGAGGTTTGTCAGGGCTTCTTAAGGCTGGTGCTTCATGAGTGGAGAGTCACTCTCAGCCTATTGTCTGGCACAACAAAAATAATTCTAAAACGGTTGGCACGTATCTGTGCACAGCAATGGGGAAGGGCAGGGTGGCTAGCGTCATGAGCTAACGGTTAGCCTTCACGAGCTAACGGTTAGCCTTCACGAGCTAACGGTTAGCCTTCATGGCCTCCTTGGATGCCAGGATGAGAGGCGTGAGGCTGGAGAGCGGCTTCGCCAACTTCAGGAACGGATGCTGCACACAGAGGAGGAGAAAGAGGAAGAGGAGGAGGAGGGAGAAGAAGGAGAAAACAATTTTAATGAAGTGCACTTCTTTTTTTTATCAAAACAAGAAACATTTACAGAAAGAAGAGTTATGTGTTTTTTACCTGCAGCAGCTCTTTGCCTCCTCCTCTTTTCTCCACGTCCATTTCCAAACAACGGTTGAGGAAGTCTCTGAAGACCGGAGACAGCTTCTCCGGGTTCTGGAGCTCAGGTGTGCCGTTTGTGGCAATCAGGTATAAAGCCTGTCGGAGGAGGACGAGACCAGAGGAGGAACAAAGAACAAATGTGAAATCTAGTTTCAGGAAATAACACGAAACAGCAAATTAATGAAGTCAAACTGGGCAAAGCGAGGACATTTAAAAAGTCTGATCTGTTTTTAATTCATGTTTTGAAATAACTAAAGGATAGAACACGCTTTCACTCACTCGTAGTGGGTTCTCGTTCAGGTAGGGAGGCTCTCCTTCAACCATCTCAATGGCCATGATACCCAGTGACCAGATGTCCACTTTGGGCCCATAAGCCTTTCTGGTCACCACCTCCGGAGCCATCCAGTAAGGCGTTCCCACCATGGTGCTGCGCTTGCTCTGCTCCGGAGTGATCTGGGCGCAGAAGCCAAAGTCGGCTGTCGAGGACATGAAGAAGAAGAGTAATAAATACCAAGTTACAGAGAACGAGTTTAACGTCAGTGCAGCGACTTACTCAGCTTGACGGAGCCGTCCATCCCAAGTAACACATTGTCACTTTTGATGTCTCTGTGAATGACCTGGTTCGCATGCAGGAACTCCAACGCTTGTAAACACTGCAGGTATGGAGACAAAGAGGAGAGCGAGTGAGACGCTGTTGAGAGTTAAAGGGATAGTAGTAGAACATCAGTCTCTGCCTCCATCAGTTAGTTTGTGTGTGTTATTGTGTGACTTTGGGTTAGTTCTGATTCAACAAAGTCACACAATATGAAACTAACTAACTGATGGAGGCAGCAGTAGACCAGCAACTCCTAAAACATTCTAAATATAGCTTCACTTAAACTGATAGACATTCTTTTAGGAGTCTAGAATACGTCCACAACAGAACATTACTTTGCTCCCGTGCTGGTTCTCCTGTCTGTTTCTATGAACTCATCTACTGTAGTAGAACCCTGACTGTGGAGGAGAACCTTCATAACATCTGAACTGTGCCTTAAAGTTTTAGTTTTGCCTCATGAAGTGTGACTTTGACCTCTTTTCATACAGTCCTGGTAGTAACGAGAGCAGCGTACCTCTCTGCAGACAGCGGCTATCTGAGCCTCGTCCATACAGGTCTCTGTGACCACGTCTGTCAGCGAGCCTCCAGCCAGATACTCCATCACCACAAACAGCTCCTCCCCCATCAGGAAACTGACACACACACACACACACAGGTCACACACTGGTGTCCAGCCATGTTATTGTGATGGATGTCTTTAGGTTTACTTTCAGTCCTACCTGTCTACGAAGTTGACGATGTTTGGGTTCTTCAACTCCTTCATCACTAGAATCTCGTTGATGATCAGCTCCTTCTTCGGCTGCTTCTGCAGGTTGATCTGTTTAATGGCGACCTGTAACAAGAACGCGTCAGAGAGCAGATATTTAGAATCAACAAAATGTGATTCGTAAGTTATAATATCCAACATTTCAAACCTTCCCTCGGTCCTTATTATGACTCCATAAGTATATGATCTATACACGTTTACCTGCTTTCTCTGATTGTCTTTTCTCTCTTAAAGTAAAGTATTTAAAACAAGAAGATGCAACTTTTGAAAGAATAAAACAGGTTCTTCGTCTGATGAAAACATAAAACACACTCTTGCTCAATTCAACGTACTTTGTCGATACAGCATGCTGACCAATGTTATCTAACTTTAAATAGATATTGCTGTTTTAACTACAGGGTCAGTTTACTTCTTTATTTACCATCATCTCATAATTATCACTAGCTGCCACCGTGGCAGCTGTTACTCTTATCTTCCATGAGTCATTTATTTATTTTAAACGTCATGAGCTCCACTACTCTACTGTTGTGTCCCTGGTTAGTCTCTCCTCATCCATGAGGTCACTCTTTACCTCTTGTCCCGTGGCCACATCGATGGCTGTGAACACGGTTCCTGAAGCCCTGTGAGACAAATGAGACGAGCGATTCAACTTCAGTCCACATTTTAACAAACAGTCCACTCAAACTAGTCGGCATATGTTTTGTTCACAGACGTCTTTAGAATGATAATACTGCTGGAATCTGTCTCATTGTCTCATAGTTCTGCTCTCGTTGGAGGTATCTGGCTTCATAAACCTGACACTGATTACATTTACATGCACACTAATATTACACTATTACTCAGAGTTTGATACGGGTCATGTAAACAGAATTAGGCCTTTTTCTGAATGCAGCATCTTCTGATTAAGACATGAGGGACATGTGACACGGTTAGCGGCTGTAGTTCGGTAGACAGAAAGTAGTTCCTTCATGGAACTGCTCACAACAACGTCTGTGGACTGTCTTAAGTAACCGGGTCTGGAAGGAGACGTTGCTGTGGAGTCTTTCAGATGTAGAGTGCCATCTAGTCGCAGTCAACAGTTTCAACAGTCAAAGTTGAAATCCAAGTGTGAGCACATCGAGGGAGAAAGTTTAAGAAATGTAAACGGAACAGAACAAAAGGGAACAGATTTTGTTGAGGAAGAAGGCCCTATTGCTATTATTATTATTATTATCATAAAAGTATTATTCATGATAGTAGTTCACATACAAACTTAAGTCGTATTAAAGGTTCTAAAGGTTCCTTTGGATCTGCACTCACCCCTGACCGATTTTTTCATATCTGGTGTATTTCTTCTTGGGATCTCCGATGCTGACTATCGTTCCTGTAAGAAATATAACGTTCACACAGAAAAATAAATGTAACAGGTTGTATTTTTAAACTGCTGTATTATTGAACCAACAGATTTGTGGGATTAGTAATGAATTCATCATTTACTCAGTCTGTCCATGATCTCCTCATCCGTCATCTTGCCCTTCTTCTTCTGCCTGTCCGCAGCCTTCGAGGCAGCGTCTCCCTCTGGACACGAGCTCGGAGCGGGGATGGGCTCGATGACGGAGCGAGTGTACATCTGAACAACAAAACAATAAACAGAAGAGAAACAAATAAATACATTTCCAGTTTGAGAAGAGGATCGTGACGCTGTCGAGGCGACTCACACTCTTCGTGTGCTCCGGTCTCGGGGCTACAATCGGAGGAGGAGTTTCATCGTCGTCGTCGTCGTCGATGTCTTTGATGTTCGGAGAAGACGGCTCGCCGCCTTTTTTCACAGGCTGATTCAGAGCGAAAGAAAAGGTGTCTAGTCTCTATGAGACAAAACACAGCAAAAATACAACAGAATCTGTGTTTTAACAATACTTACAGACTGAGGCCCTGGAGTGAATGCGTCTTTTTCTGTGAATAAACAAAAACAATAAAAAGATGTTTTATAAATTCTCAGATTAGTCACAGATTAAAATACGCTGCCGTTTAAAAGTTTGGAATCGCGGGTTATTAAGGATATCAACAATTAACCACTAACAACATTCTTATACATATCGGTCAGTATGTTAATTCAAAGTGCGCCAATAAACTTCAGCAAAGCCAGCGGAAAATAGAAAGACAAGACATTTACAACGTGTATATACAGCTTCGATATGTGAGTCAATGGTAAGCAAAATGAACCGCAACAGACATCCCTGTAATATTGATATTTTCCTTATTTCCTTCAATAATAACTATTTTAACACGGATTAAACTGTATAATTCACCAAATATATTATTTACATTTGAAATAGTTTTGGCCCCAAAAGAAGAAGAAATAAATGATTCAAATTTCAGTTTAGTCGACGTCCACCAACAGTGTTGCCTGATAAAGAAATACAGTTGGAAGTATTCTGATTTTAATTAGTTTTCCAGTCCAGAGAAGCGTCAGTGACCCTCAATCATTACCGGACCACACGGTGCACCTGGGCTCTAAATATTCAGCTGGACCGTCTGCGGTCTACTCAGAGGTTAGACTGAACACGTTTAACCTGTGATTTGTTCAGCTGATATTCCAATAGTGCGAACCCGAAACTAGCCCTCTGTTTCTATTGAGGCGTATGATGAAGAGCTTCGCTAAAGCAACAGGTTGCCTGTTAATCACATCTTTTTACAGCAATTTTTATGTGCACTTGACACTGAAACAGGAAGCGGTTAGCATCTAAATCTGCACACAGTTTGATGCTCAGCTTCCAGTTTCTTTCACCAATGACTGCTGATTTCTTACAGTCTAACTCAACTGTTTGTCTCTTTCAATTGTCAGTGCGGTTGAACTGCATCGCACTGTGTTTTGGTCTTTCTAAAGGGGACTTTCTACAACCTAAGAGCATAAAAGACCAAACAAAACATAGAGGAGTCCTCTCAGACATGACTGGAATAAATCAAGTCGGTGTTCTCAAGGGGTTTTATTTCGAGGCTAACCCTCTGTACTGTTTAACTGGTCACTCATTGTTTTACATGAAGATAATATTGATCAAATTCCTCTTTATGAGGAAAGAAAATAATGTTATCTTCTTGAAGACAAAGGGGTAAAGTATAATTTAGGCAATAATTAACTTGCACCTACAAACGAGTCTCTTATTTAACTTGAATTTAACAACTTGATATAAGTGCATATTTCCCTGCAGGTGACTAAATATAAATGTAACATCTGACTTTAACCTGGAGACTCACCAGAAGATGAGAAGCTGAGGTACTTCTGACGGCCGTTGCCGGTGGAGTCGTAGAACTTGAGGACGTCGAGCACGGCCTGTGGGTTCTTCTTCTGCTCCGACTTGGTGATGTTTGAGGTCTGGAGTAGTCGAGCCCACTGCTCTGGCATGCCCTGTGTTTGACAAAGGCGACGTGCTGTCAGAATACGATGTGATGTGTGTAAAGAGAAGCATGTGTGTGTGTGACAACAACCCAAAAACTCACAGTGAACTCCCCCGTGACAGCGTCAAACCCAACATGTATGGTGTGTTCAAAATCTGAAGGTGGTGAGATCTCTGGTCGCTCTTTGTCTCGATCTTTCTTTCTACCACCTGAAAGTAACCAAAAAGTACTCAATTTGACCAATCACAAACACAATAACACAGTTAAAAGTTAAATATCTTTCTACCAATCTCACCTTTTTCCGCCCCAGAGAAGATTGAGATGATCTTGTTGCGAGGTTTCCTCTCCTCGGGCACCGAGGGCAGCGGTTTAGAGCTGTGGTTGGCCGAGAGGGAGTCTTTGCCGGAGCCGGTACTGAAGATGGTGCTGCTCATCCTGACCGGAGGGGCGGGGGGTTTGTCCTCGGGGTCTCCGTTATCACACATCGCTATAGGTTCGTTGCAGCGCTCACATCAGCAGGAGGCCCGGCCGTGCTCATGCACTCACGCGAGGATGAGCCGAGAACGACGGCAGAAGAGAGAAGGAAGCACAGAGTGGTACCTGGAAGAAAACCAGACATTCATTGGATCACAAACTTTACAAATACAGCAGAATGTGAGGAAGCAACTTCTTCCATAAAACAAGGTAGTGATGTGTTATATTGAAGCCGTAGAGTTTACAGGAGTACTGGAACACCACCATCGTCTTGGGCTACAATGATGCAAGTACAGTTACTCAAGAGCCGTACTACATATTTTAAGGTACTTGTACTGTACTTGAGTATGTTATGCTATTTTATACTTCTCTTCCTCAACATTTCAGAGAACAATATTGTGCTTTTTACTTCACTACATATGTTTGAAAATATAACTTACTTTGCAGATTTGAGATTATTAACAACAAAATATAACTAATAAAATAAGATGTTTTATTATGAATTTAAGCTACAATGCAATACATAAAGTAGTTACAATTAACCTCCACCGTAACCAGCTGCAACATGTATTATGATATTATCTTATTATATATTGATGCATCAGTAATTATAATCCAGGGACATTATATACGTTATTCTGAAATGTTCTGCGTAATAAGTACTTTTACTTTTTGGTACTTAAAGTATATTTTGATGCTAATATTTATGTTTTCAATTCAACTTTATTCCAGACACTTAAAAAAACGAAATAATAAATACAATAGTGGGACATTAACAGAGCGATATAATCATTGCAGTTCACAAGTGTTAACAACAGGGGCGGCTAGCTGGAAGCTAACGTTAGCATTAACTACTTGACCAACAAGTGTACTAGCTGGAAGCTAACGTTAGCATGACAAGCTATACCACTGCTGCTCGCTATCCTACGAGAACAACGCTTAGCTTTAAAGCTAATGCTAACTAGCCTGACAACCAAAGTTTTGGGTTTTCCCCACGACAACCTAATATTGCAAGTATGTAGTTTAGTCAACATCACACATATGCTTCCACACTATCCAGAACAAATGTGCTTTATTTGCTTTATTTTGCTAACGAGGCGCAGAGCTCACCGGAGAGTCCACACCAGTTAAACTTTCCTCGACGGTTTGGAAAACGTTTGTAAATCCGTTAAAAAAGTAGTTCCTCAGTGACACGTGGTGTGCGACGGGTACAAATATAAAGTGGGTAAAAACGATGTGGCTACAACTATTTACAATACAACTTTTCATCTATCTTTTTCGGCCCTTGGATAATTCCGTTATGAAGAGAAGGGAAACGGAACTACGACCCAGCCCTGAGCCAAACAATGAATGTTTCAAAATAATGGTCGTGTGAGGAGTTTACCTGGTTTCTGTTACAGCTAATACTCCTAATACTCTGAGATAAGAGTCTTGAAACCATTTAGAAAGATGCACTTTATAGTTCCTCTATCACAATTCAGCTATATTGTACATTTGTTATAGCATTTAAAACATATATATATTCATTGTAATTTCCTTTTATACAGCTTTCATATTAATTCAGATATATTGTACATATTTTTATAGCTTTTAAAAATAGTTTTACTGTAATTATCTTCTATACAGCTTTCTTAATAATTGAGATATATTGTAGATATGTTAATAGTATTTTATGTTTTCATTATTATTTTCTTCTAAATTCAGATATAATGTACAATTTTTATAGCATTTATTTCATTGTAATTTCCTTCTATACAGCTTTCTTTTTAATTCAGATATATTGTACATATTTTTAATGTATTTTTCTTCGATATTTATATTCTTTATTAGATTTTCTCTTACTATGTTTACGTTAGGTTACCTTAAAATCTACTTGGCAATAAACTGGATTCTGGTTGTAGATCATCATCGACTAAATATCTTGTAAACAACCTCAGTAATAGTGTTTGATTTGAATTTATACCTGTTTTCCTTTTAGTTAAAAGTTATGTTCATGAATTAAATTTTATTTTCTACATATTATTATTATTATCTACCTAAGATCTTCCTCGTTGTCAGTGTTTTTGGGTCAATTTGTAAAAAGGAAAAAGTGAGTTCAATGAATCTAAAAGGAAGGAGGTAAAAATTAAAGTATTGTTTACATTTTGTACTATTTTGTCATTTGTAAGCGACTTATATCAGATGTTTAATGTAAACATAAATGTTTATTTTGTTATCTTTATTTTATGAAAATCACAAACTGGAAGTTGAGGTTGAATTGGGTCAAAAATCATTTTATATATATTTTTTTATGTATCAGCTTGTTAATGTCCTTCATTGAAGCTAAAAGACGTTTATACTGACTGTAATATTTAAACTCTCTGTGTTTTCATGGCCATCAAATGTAAATATTCAAGATGTCTTGCACCTCATCTTATATATATTTCCAATTTAATCAGCCGGACACATTTAGTGTCTGTGGGAACGAGAATCCACATGAACTTAAAGTAAAGTTTATTGTGTTTGAACAATGTGTGGTTGACAACATATGTTTTTACTGACAGACTTAAGAGATTAAAGAAGGAAAATAATGTGATTTATCTCCCACATCATTTATGACCTCTGACCTTCTTGTTGATTTGAGTGAACTTAAAAAGAAAACATCCACAAAGATAGAAATAAAGAGACAGAAAGTTTGTTTCTTGTACACATTCTTTTACACCAATTATCTACATCAATGTACATATTGTGATGATAAGATGACAACAGGACGAATTCTTTCACATTAAGCTGGATTTATCAAAACACAGATGTTTATTTACAGTAACTGAGGCCTATCCCAAGAAGCTGTTTGTGAAATGGATTACTTCACGGAGCAAAACCAGGAACCGCTTTAATTTAGAAACCTGGACTGATGTAAAATAGATTCTGTTTGTGTCCCTCCTTATGATAAGATGTTCTATGTATTTCTCATTTAAAATGATTCATATACACCTGAACTTTTCTATCTGTGCGTGTTAAAGTCTGTGTGGTGTTATTTTTTTATGGCCTTTTGATGTTTTATGTAGAAAACGTGGATCATAGTGATGTCAGGATGACCCTGGTATCAGACGATGCTGTAGTTATACAGAACTACAGCATCGTGAACTGTTTGATAAGATATGTTGTTTGTAGTTTAAATGATGTGATGTTTCCACATGTGTTTGGAGAGAGCCACACAGCAGAGCATTGTGACCAGAAGAGTTCCAGCGCATATGGGCATCACCAAAGACCCGTCACCCACTGGAAACTGAACACGCACGAGGCCCCGCTCCTACAGGATACAAGATCATTTTAGAGTGAATGAAGAAAAGCAACAATAGAATGAAACAATTTGGTTTCATTAAAAAGTTGGACCTTTTTTCCACTTAAGAGAAGATGTTGAATACATTTATTGTAAGTCGCTTTGGATAAAAGCGTCTGCTAAATGACTGTAATGTAATGTAATGTATATAGACCCACCTGATGCCGGAGTTTAACCCACAGACATGTGCTTGAGTTGTCGTGAGTACAGGGGGCGTCCACTACAGCATGAGGCTCTACGTTGTGGAGCTGCGTACCTAGAAAGAAGTTTAGAGGAGGACAAACATTAGAGCGGCAACGAATGAGTCGAAAAATGGCCGCCAGCTATTTTGATAATCGATTAATCGTTACAGTAAATTTTATATGCAAAAATGACAGAAAATGCTGTAATTTCCTGCTTTCCTCTGTTTTGTATCATATTTAACTGAATAACTTTGGATTTTGGACAAAGCAAGACATTTAAAGACATTCCTTGTGGACTTTTTTCACTATTTTATGACATTTTATGAACCAAACGATTAATTGATTCATCAATAAAATAATCAGCAGATTAATCGATAAAGAAAATAATCGTTAGTTGCAGTCCTTCAAACAATCACTTCATTTTCTGTCTCCCTCCGCTAAAGGTTTTCGTCCAGTGTTTCTGACAAAGAACCTTTAATAGTCAAGTTATTGTTTTAACCAGATAAGATATTGGAATACTCTCAACTAATAATCAAAAATATATATAATAAAAAACTATTAAAACATATATTTATACAGTTTGTGAGAAGAGAGAGATTCATGACTACATAATAAGAATGAACTGCTTACATTTTTCAGTCCGCAGCAGCAGCTCTGGATGTTCTATGTCGACAGATGTAAACGTTCCTCCATCATAAGAAGGCTCGTGGTAGCGACCGTGAATGGGAATTGTTACTTTTAGTCTGGGAGTTGGTCCATCGAGGAAGGGATACACATATGTGACGAATCCCGCAGTCTGGTGAGCAGGCACCTCCAGGTCGATGGCTGAATCTAGTAATATCTTACAGAGGGGAACACATTCATTAATACAAAGAAAATACATACGTACACGTGCTTTGTTTGGGCTCAGTTTCTTGACAAGTGTTAATCTTACCTGCCAATCACTTTGCTCACTCAAGGATGCAAGTTGGTACGGATCAACAAAGACACCTCTGGGCCATCGATGAACCAGCACAACTCTGACCCCACTGAGCACATCTGGGCTGAGCTCAACCGTGGTCACCACCTCCCTGAAACACATCAGTAATCCCTCACGAGGAGCCTTGAAGATGGTTATGGCTCCATGTTTGAACACCGTACGTACCTGTGAAAACCCTTCTTGGTGATCTCGACTGACACTAGTGAGGATTCAAGCCACCGCGTTAGAAGACCACAGTGGCTCTCGTTCTCCTTCACATCTGCAAACATATTTAGGTTGTATTGGTCAAGACTTTTTAATATTACAACTGAATTAATATATCTATGGCTGACATTCTTTGTTGGTTCTGATAAAAAAAAAAGAGATGAGGATCACACAAAAGGTTAATTAAAAATCAAATAAAACGATGTTAGGTTTTCAGGCAGGGAAATTAATTTTAAATTTCAAACTATATAGCCATTACTGCTCGACCAATGGACGAACAAATTAGTTTTTGTTGTAATTTATTTTCGACCCAAGAGACTGATGACACTTAATTATAAACTTAATCCTTCATTACACTTTTAAAAACATATTTCTTTATGAGAGAAGAGGCTACTAATTATACTAATATTATTTTATTTAGTATTTTATAATAAAATAAAATAACAAATACAATTTTTAAATGTATCAGTAAAATAAAAATATTTTATTTTAATAAAAGTATTTTATTTTACTAATAAAAACTACTACTTTCTGTCATCAGCCTGTAAACTTAAACTTTACCGAAATTAGGTTGGAAGTGTTGGTGACACACAACTAATGAGAGTATCCGTTTAATTTAAGAGGTCTAACAATATAAAATGTGATATTACCTTTCTCGATAAAACAATGACATGTCGATAAACAAGCAAACAAAGAAAAAAATACAAAATACATCAAAATAATGATGGTGAACGACAATAAGCTTCTGACTGCCTGTTTATTTAGCTCCTCAATGCTCTGTTCCAAACTGTTTACGGAAATGAATACTGAAGGACCCCGTTGTATTTCTGGGTAAGCTGCGATAGTGCCTGACTAGAAAGAAAAAATAAATGGGCATTGTGGGATAACTCTGATGCTATAATTACGTGGTGGTTAGACAAACGGATATCTATCATTTCCATCACTGTGAGTAAAACAATATTACTTTATAATATTTACTCTAAATGTAGACAGGCTTCGGCCAAGACAGAAAAGTTCCGGACCGACTCGTCGCCGGACTCCCAGGCAACGCATCATCCCTGAAGCTTGCTTGTGAAGCGCTTTAATGAAATGTAGTAATTATTATGGTTAAAATGTTTTACTGATGAACTTCCGGTTAAAAGTGAAACCGCTGCGGACGTAAACAGAAGATGAGTTACGAGGCAAAGCGGTGTGGAGTGCAGTTCAGTCCTCCCTCCATAGTTTTATTCTATGAAGACAAGGAAACTAAACATGTGAGAAAGAGAGTTATACCTGTGCGAAACTTCTCGAAATATTCTGGTAAGGCATGACATTTATTTGTAATAACGACTCATGTACATGCATACACACAATTTATTTAATTTTGTTTGTTTATTTTACACTGGAATCCCAGCAGGCCCTCTTCAGATGCTACAATTGTGTTTGTTTGTTTACAGTACAGTTATTGTTCATTATCTCACCATAATATTGTGTTCAGACCCTCAGGACTCCAGATGTGCAACTTGGCAATAAGCTTGTGGCAACTTTATCGCACATTAACTGGATTTTAATGGGAATAACATGCACAACTATAACACCATGTAAACTGCAAGGATAAAGGCTTTAAGGAGGGTCCTTCATTTGTATCAAAACCATCACATTATACATATTCCCTAATATGTTTAATCAAATTTCCTCAAACTGGACAGGAAGACAGGAAGGTTCTGGGGCCCTGGGGATAATGAAATGAACACTTGCTGGATACTTTAAGCCACCGGGAACAGGGGGTAAACAGGGGCCCCTAACTGGTTAATCTGACCCTGTTGAATCCCTGATCTCTCTCCTTTACCTCCAGACTACAGCATGGCAGCAGAAAGGCTGAAGAACCACCCTCGGCACAGGGACTACCTGGAGAATGTGCCCCAGAGCCAGCTGGAGAAGCTTCACATCATCCTGCGAGATCACATGGAAGGCCTCAGCTTGGAGCACAGCCTGGCCTCGTTCCGCCTGGACCCTGACGAAGACCTCAACAAACTGGACGATGACGAGCTGGCTCGCAAGAAGGGCCAGATGGACGAACTGTTCGAGAAGAACCGGCGGCGCAAAGATGATCCCGACTTTGTCTATGACGTGGAAATGGATTTTGGCAAGACTACCCAGGAAAAATGCAGCTGGGACGAAGAGTCTGATGATGGATTTTAAAAATCTGATATTTCAGACTGCAAATCACCCAAAGTACAGATGTTCTATGAGACAACAGGAACATCTGACACAGCTCAAGTTTACTACACAGTCCATCTAAAGTCACACAGCATCATGTGGCTCTTCTTGCACACAGTAAAGTACATAATAAGCTGCCAGTTTATTAGGTACAGGTATCTATAACTGATGCAGTCTAATGCAACAACCGTTCGATAGATTCAACCTCCATGTAACCCACATTTACAATCAATAAGGGTAGATTAGATATTAGAAAAGGCAACACAATTCAACAAATCTGCAAACTGAAGCGCCCAAAATGTCCATAAAGTTGAACTAAAACAGTTTCAACAAACAGTGAACATTAAAACCTCCATGAAGGTTACATTTAAGCTAAATAACAGCAGCAATAAAAGACAGTATGGACCAACTTCAGGTAGCTTTAAGGCTCAAAGGACATTTTAAAACACACAAAACATTTCACTTAAAACTGCAATGAATGAAGTATATGAACGCATGAATAATAGGGAATATTTATTTGTTATAAAATACTGAATTTTACAAAATACAAAGACTTTGGCTCGTTTATTTTGTGGCTTTACACCTAACGTGTTATTCACAGTTGAATATGAAGAAGATAGTAAAATCCTATTAAATACAATTTGAGTGTACACCAATAAGTAAGCAATACAACATATATATATTTATACCTTTGGAGAAAAAAAACAGTGTCCACAAAATATTGTTCCATATCATACAAAACATATATATATGTATAGATGTGTGTGTTATATATACTGCATTTCCATCTGGTTTTAAAGGAGATAAACTATTTCATAAAACCTGCGGCATCAAACCTCTTCAGGGGGAAATTCATTCAAAGTGCTTCGATCCCTCCTTCAG
Organism: Anarhichas minor; assembly: GCF_050575085.1. NCBI lineage: Eukaryota > Metazoa > Chordata > Actinopteri > Perciformes > Anarhichadidae > Anarhichas > Anarhichas minor. The sequence continues at coordinate 1,321,580 of NW_027466456.1, read as the reverse complement.
CTGACACGAGACACTGACCGACCATTAGTACCAAAATACATTCAACAATGTCACAGGTTCTTTGAAAATTGATAAAGAATAAACTTACATTGCTTTGCTAGTTTGGTTTAAAGATAATCTACACACATCTATTCTTTTTACAGTGGTATCACTTGCAGTCATTTATGCAGCGCTGATGTATTCCCTAAAGAGGTAGGTAACTGAACATCTGACACATAATTCCTTTTACCACCAAAATTCGGTTTAAAAAAATCGTAATATTCTCAGCAGGCTGTTGATTCTTTTAGAAAATAGTTCTTTATAAAATTTCAAGTATGCTAGTGCCACAATCCAAAGACTTCCGAGCATGTTTGCGATGATAATATTTACACTGCACGATTTGAGAGGAAGGACGTTCTGATTGGTCGGAGAGATAATGATGTGTGAGAATGTAGCTGTACTCCCAATCCGGATCAGGCCTTTAAAAACAAGCTGTATGACCCATCAGGTCTATGGAGAGTTATAGGATCTGAATGAATATATATATATATATATATATATATATATATATATATATATATATATATATATATATATATATATATATATATATATATATATATATATATATATATATATATATATATATATACATATACACACACATTACACTATTAAGTACAACAGCAATACATACACTATTAGTTAAAAGTCACTTGCATTCAGAGGTTAATACCTCTGAATGCAAGTGAAGAAGTCAGTGTGAAGGAGTTTCCAAGTTGAAAAATATCCAAAGTTACCCTTTACATATTTCTGCAAGCAAGAGATCTCATTTCTTCTTCTTGTCTTGGGTGCACCTCGGACAAAACCTGAGAAATTAGAGAGAGGAGGGGAATATATGTTAAAGCAAGGAGGATAAACGTGAGGCATCTGCATTAATAATCATAATAAGAGAATAACGTTCTCACCATTTTCCTTTGGGTTTTGAGGCGAGATCCACACAAGCAAAGTGAAACCACTCAATCGGACACTGAGGGACGACAAACAACGTCATTATTGAGGATCTCTTGCAGAAACGGGCAGTGGAACTGGTTCCGACAGCGAGAAAAGGAACACTTACGTCTGGGTTATCGCATCCGATCATCTCTCCATACGACACCTGATGGCACAGGCAGTACGTCGGCTCGTTGGGGTCGACCGGCATGTCCAAAACGTCCGACGGCTGCATCGGCAGGAGAGCGTCACTCAAGTCTGGGCTGGAAGTCCAACGTAAAACATTAGAATTAAACATAAGTAAATAAATTAACGAGTCATTGGTGATCTGACTCAACACTGGTATCTAGTAAAACCCTTGGCCTGAAGGACCCATCAGCTCAAACATACCTGTTCTTTATCTTTTTCTTTTTGGGAGAATCCTCATCCGAACCCTTCCGTGCTCTTCCTCTGGATGCACGCTTCTCTCTCAGCCCCCGGGTTTCAGCCTCTGTGAGAAATATTCACATTTATAAAACGTGCATCAACTCTTTTTGTCTTCTGACAAAAGCCTCTCAGTCTCACGCAACTTACTTTTCACGGCTCTTCCTTCTGTACTTTCGTAGCCGCTCATTTCCAGTTTCTCCTTCAGCTCGTTCTCAAACCGAGCCAGATCTGCATCCAGTCTGCGGATGTGTTTGTCCACCTGCAGGAAAAAGGATTTCATGTAGAACCAGACCATGTGTGTGGCTTCATTTGCATATCCAGAATATACTTTATGAAAACCATAAAGTGCGACTTAAGGGATAGTTTGAAGTGTAGATGGTGGTCGGCACACCCAAAGTTCCGGGCAGGAAACTGACCATTTCGTACGTCTGCATTGCGAGCTGAACTTTGTCGTCGCTGAACTCTTTGCACTTGCTGTAGGCGTTTTGGATCTTCTGCAGGTGTTCCACTCTCTGCTCTGAGGCCAGGTTCTTCACCTTCACAACGTACTCCTCAGCCAGTTTGTCGATCTCTCCTTTCTTCTCTGCACAACAACACGATTATTACAGGGATGGCTAACCACAATTGATCGGCACAATACTTGAAAGCTTAGTTATCTACATCTAAAACTTGTACGGTTGGTTTTAAATGGTGCAACACAAGCAGCATGCTACACTCAGAGGCCCTCACACCTACTGAGATGTTTTCAGTTATCTTAGCTGATCAATATTCTTCCACAGCAGACTTTATGACAAAGCAGGAAATGCACAAGTGTAATTAATTGTAAGCCAGTTCCAGGGCTCACCTAAATTTGCTTGGTTTATTGGGAGAGTTAAAGGAGCTGAGCCATTGTTAATGCTATTAGTTACACCTGTGCTATTGAGCAAAATCACTATAAATGGACAAAATAATGTAAAAATCATAAAAGGTGTAGGTCAAGATGATACCATTCAAGCTCAGTCTGTGCACACTGACCTGAGAAGAGGTCTAATAAGGCAAAATACATTCTAACACCTGTGCAGGTAGACTATTTGTGTGTAGGGGGTTTTAAGTCAATAAAACATTTTGATAATAATATCTTTATGAGGTTAAATGATCACCTTCAGTCCTGTTGTCCAGGTCCCGCATCAAAGTAAAGTTTCTCTGCAGCTCACATGGAAGGTTTTCAATACCTAGAGAAGAAATCGACATCAGGGTGAGAGAGACATTCCATCTAACGCTGCACTTATTCATCCACTTATCAATGTAGTGTCACTCAAGGAAAAAAAAACAACTGTCCATGAGTGTCAGAACTATAGCCCAATTATAATAACAGAGTAAACCAGTGTGTTGCGTTTATAATTTTGCTCAATAAAAAAAATTGTGTTGTCAAATTGTGTAAAGTTGAGAACACACATTTAATTTGTCCCACTTTTTAAATGCATTACTGTTAATGCTTTCAGAGAGAGCACTATAGTGTTAAAGCATCCACGGTATCGTTACAGGAAGTGACACACTTTAGAAGCCCCGCCCTCCAGCGCGTCACTGCTAACGGGAAACGCGGTAATCAACAGGTTGCAAATGCATGGTACCTGCCACCCAAACACACATTTTGACCCAGAAAACAGAAAATTTCAAAGTTTTATAATATTGAGTATGACGACAACATTTTTTAACAACCTTATAAACTCGTTGCTAGTTTCCAGGTCACCTAACCTAGTTAGCTGCTGTGACAGATCCCTAAAATGCACAGCAACCGCTAACTACAAACGGTTAACCCTGTTTCTAAATATTAGTACATTTATTACAGATAAGTTACATTCACGTTACCCGCTGAGTGACTTTTAACACCGTACGCCCAACTTTACCACCACCAACGGCGATGCTAACCAGTTAGCATATCGAGCTAGTGACCTAACAGCTAGCTGCTAACGCGCGGTGCCGCTATCCTCAAAGCAAATATAAAGTACTCGATACAGTAAAACTAAACCTCAAACACACGTAAGATGTTCACAATAGTAATATGAATACAGTGTATATTCCGGATACTCACTGTCAAGGTAATGCTCCAAGTATATAGCCGTCGCCATTTCAGGTTAGCTGTTTAGCTTCTGCGTTTTTCTCGTAAAAACAACCGTTGGCCGGAGAGGTGACGGGCTTGTTTTGTAACCCTGGGTCGCCCGTCGGTCAGTGGCTTCGAGGTACTTGATGGTGGTCTGAACCAGGCGGTAGTGAAACGACGCTCGCTGCTGCTTTGCGGTTGCCCAGAATGAGTTCCCTCCCTCTACCACACATGCACCGTGGGGCCGTTCAGGATACAACTTTGTTCTGTGAGTTTGTGACTCGCATGCGCAAGCGGACATCTCCAACGGTTGTGTGCGGGGTCTCCTGCTGCGTCTGTCAAGTAGAACTTTTTCTCAAACGAATCATTTTACCTCAGTGTTGCCATCGATGTAACGTTATAGTTATGTACAGTGCTTTATATAGCGAATGCACCTTGTCCACTTAATTAAATATATTAATTAAATATATAAAACCACCACACACAGGAACAGCTTCTTTCCACTGGGCGTCACTCTCATGAACAATTAATCAGACATACTGCACCTCCATTCTGCACTAATATCCCAAATCCATTGTCCATTGTTGTTCTTTATGTTCATATATATTCTTCGATATTTATTTATATTTATATTGTACATGGTAGTTCAATGTGTATGCTTAGTTTCTCTGTTCTCCTTTGTTGTCTTTAGTGTCCTCGTTTTCATATTTTTCTTGATTATTTGTTATATTCCATGTATGTACGTTGTTGAGAGCAATGTGTAAACCGGAGTAAAATTCCATGTATGCGTACGTATACATGGCCAATAAAGCAACGCTGACAGGTTAGCGTTATGTCATTCAAAACAAACGCCTCCCTCTCCCGAAGAGACTGATGCTAAGATGCACCGCGGGCGGGGCTAAAGGGGCAACTATCGAAGAGCAAAATAACAGCTGTTTTTATTTTATATTTTACATTTTACATTTTATTTATTTTATATTTTATATTACTATAAGTAGGCTACTGATCCACACTCCATACCAGTTGATGGCGGTAATGCACCAATTCATTGTTTACCAACCGCCAATAAACCTAAAAAAAGAAGCAGAAGAAGAAGGAGAAGAGCAAAATAACGGCTGTCTACGGGTCGTGTCCAATCGGTTTATCGGTCAAGCTTTTTTTTTGACTCCGAGGAGGAGGGCATCGTCTTTTTTATTATTTAATATTTTTTATGCATCTCACTTCCGTGTTTTGCTACCTCCTCACGAAAGCCTTCATCTTTTTTTTTTCCTTCATAAAACATACAAATAATCAAGTAAGTATCTAAATGACACTCTGCCTTTACAAATGGATTGTTATCCTCTGTTATAAACGACCAGTGTTGGTGTTTTAAGCTATAAGTTAGCTCTTAGCATTGTGAACTAGTTTAGCTTAGTACGACATATCACCACTCACGTGAGACGTCACATACAAACGTCAGTTAAGCTAAGCTAACTTCGACTGATATCAGAGCAGAAACATGCTAAAATAAACTTTACAGCTGGTTTAAAATGTATTCCTGGGTTAACTGTGCTTTAATCTCGTCAGTCCGACTTGTATTATTAAGAAATGAGGATGATTCACAACTGGCCTGTTGCTCGTTACCAACTGTTACCGTTAGGCTAACTAGCTAAGTGCCATGACAACCAGAATCCTCCTCTTCGTCCTCCAACAAGTTTATGTATACAATGTACACCAAGCTAATGTATATGATGAAGTAATGCTACTCTGTTTATATTAATATAACAGAATATCATTCAAAAGAGTGAATGTAACACAACATAATAAAGTTATGATACCGTATGGGATAAGAGACATAGTATAAGGTGTATTATTAGTGTAGTAATATAGAAGTATAGTGTAACATAGTATTTAGTGTTAGATATAACATTATATATAGTATAATGCAGCAATGGGCTGTAATTGAATAGAATATCACAGACATTATAAAATGCTGTTCACTGTGTACATAGTCACAGGATGCAGGATGGTATTTACAGTTGCTGTTGTTTGATTAGCTACTAATTACACTATAATTAGTTCCATTACTGACAGATGCTGACTGACGTGTATGTATACATATATTTATATATATATTATTGTTTTAGGTGTCTCCTCTAAGATGGCTATGGTAAAGAGTGGTTGGCTCCATCGACAAAGTGAGTAGCCTGACACAGTTCACCAGTTTATGAATATGAAACTTATTATAATACAGTTTAAAGATGCTGTGACATTTGGTGTGATGTGAATAATAATTGAGTTTGAGTGTATATTATTATATTTCCATTTAAAAGGCACCATACTGCGCCGGTGGAAGAAGAACTGGTTTGACTTGTGGGCCGACGGACGCCTCGTGTTCTATAACGATCAACAGTGGAGCGACATGGAGGACGACATCCACATGAGGGTCGACTGCATCAACATACGCAACGCTGCTGCGTGCCAAGGTGACGTCATCGGATACATGATGTCATTAGCTGCACGATGATGTCATTAGCACAACTTTAATCAAAACAAGCCTCGTCACTGTTAGCATCCACACACACACACACACACACACATATATAAGGGGGAGGAGGGGTGGCCCGTCATCGGTGGCACAATGATGTCATTTGCACAACCTATGTTCATATTTAATATTTAAATGTCTCCTCTCTGTGTTCTCAGACCTGAACCCAGCGGAGGGGAAGATGCGTGAGGCTTTGTTCCAGATCGTGTGCAGAGACGGACGAGTCATCAGTCTGTGTGCAGAGAGTGCAGATGACGCTCTGTAAGACATTTATCACTTCGATGGGTTATTTTGGCCACTTTGGTGAAGTTGAATGTTTTGAGTTAAAACAAGAGGTTACTTTACATTTTTGTACACATGACATCTATTGCACTTCTGTCTATTTTTGGGGGAGTTTTCCCTGTTCCGATGTGAGCGTGCCGGGACAGAGGACGTTAGAAAGCTGAGTTGAATTGAATCCTTAGTTTCTGTGTTGCAGGGCGTGGACCATGGTGCTTCAGGATGCCAGAATGAATGCGGTGAGTTTCTGCTACATAAGTTTGATTTGTTACCAAAGTATGAACAGGAAGTTGTTGTAAAAACCAACCGGTTTCTCTTTATCTGTCTTATTAATGAACAAGCTGCGACTAAAAATGATTTTTATGATCAGGCAACATGAAGCTGGCAACAACTGTGAAACAACTCTCTTATTGTCTGTCATATAAGCATCTATGTTGATAAACATACGGCCTTTATGAGGGTTTCTCAGAATTCTCTACTGCTTCTAAATGTCCAAAAAGCTCAGTTTTGTTGGTGTTCATTGATCATGTGTTTCTTTTTGTTTGTTGTTTTAGGTGGTTGCTACACCTCAGATCGGCTTTGCACAGGAAGTGAGGCCGTCTGCTCCCCCCCCCTACTCAGATTATGCTCTCCCACCTCAGGTAAAAGGCATAAACAGTATGAATATATGCAACGTAATCTCAAAGAACTGTTCCCATGATATCTTACTAAGTTACTCCTCATTTTAAAGGCGTTTTTCTACGAAAGTCCAGCAACACGTGTCAATATCCGCTCGTTACGTGCATCCAGTCTTTTCAAAATAAACTTCCATTTTCACAGGAAACAACTCTGTTAGGTTTAGTTTTTTGCAGTCTTTGATGCTACCTGGTTAACGATTAACTGGATTACATACAAATTGCTTTCGTGGGACATCTACGAATTACGGGGCGTTCATTTTTACGTAGATAAAGCTACGAACGTAGGAGAACGGCCTGGCATATGACGAGAATTTGTTAAAAGTTTAGTTTAGCACAAAAACAGCAACGTGCCCGGGATTTTCAGGCCTCAACAGTGTTTTCTTTTCCTCAATAAACTAATCGGACTCAGCTCTAAAAATCTGTGAAATGATTTGTTACCAAAGAACAGCAGACAGGCATATAAAAGTACAATATGATTACACTGTATTCACAATTTGACACACTTACATTTGGTTTGTCGTGATCCTTTTTAAGGGAAAACCAAGCTAACAGAAAACAAACAATACATAGTTGGAGGTTAGTACCATCTTCTGGTGTAGCCGTGGAAATGTTTAAAAGCTCAACACTGAATCGATTGTCTCTCTAGTAACACGGAGGACTTGCTAGATCCCACAGAGAATTAACAGTCTCTGTCCTTCTTCAGCAGGTCTATGCTCCGGGTCCGTATGGAGAGTATGTCGCACCTCCACCGCACGCCACACAGATCGTGTACTCTCCTGACGGGCAGCCCTACGCTGTGGCTTACCCTTATCAGTACCAAGGTAAAGTAACTGTCAGCGTACGTGCAGAAGTAAACCAAGCTTCAATCCCCCCCCAAACGATTGCAAAGTGAAATGAGAGGTGGTGTCTCCGCTCTAGGTGGGTACGCCGCTCCTGGAGTGAACCACGCCGTTATCCGGGAACGGCAGTGGGACGACGGAGGAGACGTGGCGTTGGGCATGCTGGCCGGAGCGGCAACTGGCCTGGCGATCGGCTCCCTCTTCGCTGTCTTCTAGTGTCTTGATTAATGTATTTATCTAGTAAGCACACCCCCCCCTCCCCCCTTTATGTTTGCAGCATTCGGCTTCTTCTCTGTGCCATCACATGAGTCGGAGTAAAATGCGTCTTTTTGGGCTACTTCCATCTATGAAGGATGATTGTGATGGGCAGTGATCTGCTCCATGTGTTCTATAAACACACATACAGTAAATACTGTTAGCACTTTCTCTAATGTTTCCTACTCTCTCTGTGATGTCTAAATATGAATGTTATTTAACCAAAAAACTATTACTCCATTTTTGAAAGGTACAGTGTGAAGCATCTAGAGTGATCTATTGGCAGAGATGGAATATTATGAAGTATGTTTTTGTTACTGTACAACCACCTTAAAGTAAGAATCGCTGTGTTTCCGTGAGCTTAGAATGAGTTTATATTTACATAAGGAGTCGGCCTGCCGTATTTCTACAGTAGCCCAAGAGGGTCAAACCAAACACTGGCTCTAGATGAGGACATTCACCGATTCACACTTGTAAACGTCACCGCTAGATGCCGGTAAAAACCTACTCACTAGATCTTTAATAGAGAGGCACCGGTTGAAATTTTCTCGGCTGATTCCGATCTTTTTGAAAAGTCTGACCTGCTCATTCTGATCTTCTTTCTTTCCAAGAATCATGATTCACTGTCAAAAAAACGGATATATGATATAGATATATATATATATCGATCGGCCGGTCTCGGGTCGTGGCCGATCAGCTGACAACCGGTTTCGACCGGTGGCCGAACGCTCGGTGTGTCTCTACTCTTTAAAGAGTTATTTAAGTAACAGGAAAGACACTTCTCCATTCATGTACTGTACATTTCAGGTCATCACTGTTTGTTTTCTTTATGTTTACAAAATGACTGTAATAGTCATCAATTAGTGTATTTATTTTTCTTTAGTTTTGTGTTCACCTCTGTGTACTTTACCGTTACTGTGTTTTACTCGTCTGTTTTGGGTGTGATTACATGAAGTGGTTCTTTGGCTCCTCGGGTTACTTGTGGTGGAGGTGAGCGCACGCACACACACACACACACACACACACTTTAAATTTGAGGTGGGATCTGGTTGTGATGGATGTCTGATGATGTCACCACCAATAAGTCTGCATAAGAGGAACCACTGGATGGAAGCGATAAGGGACGTCTCTCATTACTCATATGTTGTTCATACATGCTCTATTTATGGTCATGTTTTCATTGGCAGCTGTTGAACCATACGTTACTTTTCTTTTTTGTCATTTGAAATGTGTTTGCTTTGATATTTTGGTTTTATTTCGGTAGGTTCGGTGCAGTCTGCACAAACACCAATCAGGTCGTTCCGTCTCTTGTTTAGTTACAGTTCAGTTTTCACTCCAAATGACTTGAATATCGTCAGATGTTTTCCATCATTCATGTGAAGTGTGACCGTTTATTCACTTTGAAAAAGCAACTTCTGCTCAGTAGGAAACATGTTTGCTCTGCACATCTTTATATTAATGACACTACGAGATGTTGAAGATTTCATTTAACTGAAGCAAACTATCAGCTTGTGCAAGCGGCGTAACGATGATGTAATCTTTTGTATATTTCTCCTATTAAATTATGATCTACCCTGCATTTAGAATATATATGATCGTTAACTAACAGATGTATTTTCAACAATTAAATATATGTTCACAAAGTTACTAAACAGTCCTGTTTCTGTGTTGTTTATTTAACCCTGAGACGTTCGTTCACACATGTCGTGTAGGTTACAGCAATAGTGCAAATCTCCACCGTAACAAGTTTTATTCATGTAACCAGTAAGTGACCTCAAACCCCCAAAATAAACACACCGAGCATTCACACTTGTGTCTGAGATCAGGCAACATACTGAGAGGATGTATAAGAAGTTCACGTCACAGTAACCGACTACTACGCTCTGAAAGTTGAAACTAGAAATGCAGATGATTTACGTATAGACAGCATTTACAAATGCTTTAAAAAGGCATTGTTGTACAATATTTGATATAATTTAATAACCCAATAGAAGCCCAGAAGGCCCATTTGAAGCTTGTGATGACAACTTTGTGTATAGAGAAACAAGAATAACCAGTAAAAGGTTATTTACATGTTTAAAAGAGTCCGTTTTCATACATTTGACAGCAATAAATTCCCATTTATAAAAACCAACCCTGAAACTGATTCTGTTCAGTGCAAAACAAAGACTATACTAAGAGGCATGTAGTGTTGCATTCACCCACTGCATCATGACCATCTGTTGTTCATATTCTAGAACAGTGATGGTGTCTTTAAAACAAATAAAGATCACTTTGGTTTGAGACATGCCAAATAAAACCAATACGCTAAAGAACAAACCGTACAAACGTGAAGATATAAACACGAGCAACAGCAGATCAATTCATTTGTGATAAATAGTGCTGATGGTGCAGATGATTAATTGATTAGTTGAAGAAAAAGTCATCAATTAAGATTTTGATCATCAATTAATCATTTTGGTCAATTCTCCTTCATAGAAACGGGTGCTTATCTTGAACTACAACCTTAAAGGGAGAGGTCGGATGTTTTTGAAGATGGGTCGTATGAGGAACGCATCCATAGTCAGTGTGTTACCAAAACAGACAAGAGTATCAGCAAAGCAAAGCAATGTACTGCTGTGGAGGTATGTTAGACTCCTACAAGAATCAAAATCAGTGTAAGTGAACGCTATATTTAGAATGTTTTCACCTCTTTACCTTGATGTTAAACAGCTCTTTCTGACGGGAACTTAAGCCGTTATCTTTGCTCTCTACAAAGACACCAGACTCCGTTCACTAAAACACTGATTCTACCTCTCAGGAGACAGGAGTCGCTGGTCTACTGCTGCCTCCATCAGTTTGTGTTACTGTGTGACTTTGGTGTTTTAAAGGTTTAGTTCTGATTCACCAAAGTCACACAACAACAAACAAACTAACAGACGGAGGCAGCGGTATGACCAGAAACTCCTGTGCTCTGTGAGGTAAAAATGATTACTTTTGTCAATGGAGTCTGGTGGCTTTGAAGAGAGCAAAGAGAACAGCTTTACTTCTCCGCCAGAGAGGTCTGTCTCACAGCGAGGTAAAGAGGTGAAAAAAACCAAAATATAGCGTTCACTTAAACCGATATAGATTCTTTCAGGAGTCTAAAATACGTCCACAGCAGTACATTAGTTTGCTCCCGTGCTGGTTCTCCTGTCTGTTTCTATAATCTCATCTGCTGTAGTAGAACACCTCATACAGACACACTTCTAAACATCCAAACTGTCCCTTTAATATTATTTCTATTGCTTTGACCGCTAATCGGCTTCAGAAACTAAAGAACTTTAGGCTCCAGTAACTGGTGATTGATGTTTTCAAGATGATTAATCGAATGATCGCAAACGTAATTGACAGTGAAAATAGTTGTTGGTTGCAGTCTTATTAAAAAGTAGAGCGTGAGTATTATTAGCCTTCTTGACCAAAGTCCTCTGTAAACTTCCTCAGCTTGTCCAGGTCCTGATCGTTCACCGTCGGCTTGGTGCTTGCGAGTGACCTCAGCATGTCGGGCTGCACGTGAAAAACATCACAATGAGTGACGATCGATGCCGTCCACGTATAAATAAACATACTTTCCTCTCCTGGCCGAACACTGAGTCTTTTCTTACCATGGACACGACCGGCTCCAGAAGTTTCTCCCCAGGAACGTCCATCCACGTCATCGCGATGGCGTTGGGATCACCCGGAGAACACGGAGTCAGGAGGTCGTCCACCACGACGTCGGGGTTGTTCCACGATGACCCGCGGACCTTAAACCAGTGTGTGTGTGTGTGTGTGTGTGTGTGTGTGTGTGTGTGGACGGACAGAAGTAAGGACAAAAAGAAACATGAGACGCTAAGGTTCATACAGGTGTAGTGGCAACGTTTAGGTTGAGAACGAGGAACTACTTCACTACTTCTTGAATGAATAATGTCTATTTAGTGTCTCGCCATTAGTGACCTCTCTCGTTAAGAAAGTTATTTCACTGAGGTAATAAATCAAGAGAGAAGTAGAGTCATTTTCTCAGAGACTTCTATACAACCAGAGGAGTCATATTCCAAAAAGTCCTTCTAGGATAACGAACATCGGTTTGAGTGTTTTTACCTTTTTGAAGTGAGTGGAGGACTGAACCAGCCTGACCGGCTGCATCAGGGCGTCTCTAACGATGACACTGATGTCCGCCCCAGAGTAGCCCTCCGTCTTTTGGCCCAGGGTGACGAAGTCCGCCTCCGCCAGGCTGTTGGGGGTGGAGCCCAGATGCAGTTTGAACATGAAGGAGCGGGCGTGCGCCTCGGGCAGCGGGATGTAGATTCGCTTTTCAAACCTGAGAGAAACAAAAGATTCAATCAGCCACCACGAAGCATTCAACCTCTTATGTCCTGATTGTTTTTAATCTCTTAAACTTTCCCTTTAGATCATCTTTTCCAGCAGCAAGAGACAAGTGACCTGATGTTTAAACTTCAGAACAGATGGTTGTGTGAGACGTTGTGGTGCCTCGTCGTGCTTTAGCTGCAATGTTCATCATGTCTAATAAAACATTTGCTGCTCTTGTCCCCCTAATCAATAAGAAGGTTGTGATAAACACCTTTATGTACAAACATAGAAGTTTCCCAGTTTTAGCAGAATACTTTGAGTATTATGCAGCAGACAGAAATATGACCAGAACTTCGCCATCAAACTGGCCCAGAGAGGAGAGCTGAGATGGAAGCTAAGCTAACCCAGCTAGGACCTCAGGCGACTCCACTACCCAGCATGCTCCTGGCTGTCTGATGCCCGGTCGAAGAAAAATAAGACGTTTCGTTGTGCATCTCTGTGTTGCATTATGACAATAAATGATCCTTGAAATCCTTGAATTCATTAAATAGTTGTTGAGATATTTCAGGCTTCATCAAGCGAAGGACATTACTTGCATAACAAAAGAGGTAAATCACTTTTAGATGCAGGTCAGGATTGTTTATGATTAAGAATAATAATTATATGTAAAAAGTATTCTCGTACGTACGGCAGTATTTCTACACAAGTGAAACTAACCTCCTCCTGATTGCAGAGTCCAGCGTCCACGGTATGTTTGTGGCTCCGAGGACCAGGATTCCCTCGTTGTCATTTCCAACGCCTGAGAGGAGAAGGACATTTTGTCGTAAACAAAGAACTTGCCATTCAGATTATTGTCAGCTTCGTCTCTCCTCGCTCACCTTGCATCTGGACGAGGAACTCTGTCTTGATTCTGCGCGCCGCTTCGCTCTCGTTCCTGGAGCCGCAGAGGCAGTCGATCTCGTCGATGAAGATGATGGACGGCTTGTGCTCTCGGGCTAAAGTGAACAGGCTCTTCACCAACCTGGTGAGAGAGAGAGGAACAGCCAGATGTTTAGTGTCAGTTTATCTCATTCAAAAGATGTATCGTCATGTAAAGAACCCCGAGGCCTCACTTCTCACTCTCACCCAACCACTTGGACACGAGGTCGGAGGAGGAGATGGAGAAGCAGGTGGAGTTGTTGGCCTCCGTGGCCACCGCGGCCACCGCCTTGGCTAGGTAGGTTTTCCCTGTTCCCGGAGGACCAAACAGCAGGATCCCCCGCCCTGCACAAATAGATGTATTATTAAACACTACTCATTTTCAGGAGGTGTTAGAGCTGGCTTGTTGTTCTCAGTACCTTTGAACAGATGAGGGAATTTGATGGGCAGGATCACGGCTTCTTTCAAGGCTTCTTTGGCGCCCTCTAGTCCAGCTACATCGTCCCACTTAATGTTCGGCTTTTCCATGACAATAGCACCTGTGAGAGGGATGGGTTTGATGAAGCACATCTCTTTCTGCAATGTCATGTAATGATGTTGATGTTTTACGCATCTTATTTAACTGCTGCATCTAGAGAGCTGATACTTTGGTACCAAGTTGATGCCAAAATGTAACGCTGCTTGTTCCCTTGTGAACAACAAATCTGTCTTTCTGCATTCTCACAGGCTACAAAACACGCCCAGAACTTCCGGGATCGACCTACTTATCTTAACCCCAAACCACAACTTTTTCCGACACCTAACCAAGTAGTTTTTGGTGCCTATCTATGGCATCCACGGTATCGTTACAGGAAGTGACGCACTTTAGAAGCCCCGCCCCCAATCACGTCACTACTAACCGGAAACGCGGTAATCAACAGGTTGCGCATGCATGGTACCTGCCACCCAAACACACATTTTGACCCAGAAAACAGAATTTAAAAGTTTTATAATATTGAGTATGACGACAATATTTTTTAACAACCTTATAAACTCGTTGCTAGTTTCCAGGTCACCTAACCTAGTTAGCTGCTGTGACAGATCCCTAAAATGCACAGCAACCGCTAACTACAAACGGTTAACCCTGTTTCTAAATATTAGTACATTTATTACAGATAAGTTACATTCACGTTACCCGCTGAGTGACTTTTAACACCGTACGCCCAACTTCACCACCACCAACGGCGATGCTAACCAGTTAGCATATCGAGCTAGTGTTCCGCTATCCTCAAAGCAAATATAAAGTACTCGATACAGTAAAACTAAACCTCAAACACACGTAAGATGTTCACAATAGTAATATGAATACAGTGTATATTCCGGATACTCACTGTCAAGGTAATGCTCCAAGTATATAGCCGTCGCCATTTCAGGTTAGCTGTTTAGCTTCTGCGTTATTCTCGTAAAAACAACCGTTGGCCGGAGAGGTGACGGGCTTGTTTTGTAACCCTGGGTCGCCCGTCGGTCAGTGGCTTAGAGGTGGTCTTCATGGTGGTCTGAACCAGGCGGTAGTGAAACGACGCTCGCTCGCTGCTGCTTTGCGGTTGCCCAGAATGAGTTCCCTCCCTCTACCACACATGCACCGTGGGGCCGTTCAGGATACAACTTTGTTCTGTGAGTTTGTGACTCGCATGCGCAAGCGGACATCTCCAACGGTTGTGTGCGGGGTCTCCTGCTGCGTCTGTCAAGTAGAACTTTTCCTCAAACGAATCATTTTACCTCAGTGTTGCCATCGATGTAACGTTATAGTTATGTACAGTGCTTTATATAGTGAATGCACCTTGTCCACGTAATTAAATATATTAATTAAATATATAAAACCACCACACACAGGAACAGCTTCTTTCCACTGGGCGTCACTCTCATGAACAATTAATCAGACATACTGCACCTCCATTCTGCACTAATATCCCAAATCCATTGTCCATTGTTGTTGTTATTTATGTTCATATATATTCTTCGATATTTATTATTTATATATAGATATATGATATAGATATATATATATCGATCGGCCGGTCTCGGGTCGTGGCCGATCAGCTGACGACCGGTTTCGACCGGTGGCCGAACGCTCAGTGTGTCTCTACTCTTTAAAGAGTTATTTAAATAACAGGAAAGACACTTCTCCATTCGTGTACTGTACATTTCAGGTCATCACTGTTTGTTTTCTCTATGTTTATAAAATGGCTGAAGCCCCCCTAAAATAGGCTGAAGCCCCCCTAAAATGTTCTTCAGCCCCCCCAAATAATTTGGCAATATTGGCTTTATTGGCTTTTTTTTTTGGTGATGTCATTAAATTAAACTATTGTTTCTCACATGGACAAGTTATTTATAGCTCTAACATGCTACATATGTGCGTGCGTTCTGGTTTGTATGTTTTCTCCCCCTTCAAATTACAATCCAACAGCCTATCATCATACCTAACGATATAAAGTTGACACTGTCAGGTCCATTCTCCATCCATTGTGTGTGGTCCCTTTAAGAATTAGGATTTGGGAGTGACGCGGATATGAAAGCTAGTTTATCTGTCTTTCCTTTACAAGTAGGAAAATTATTTCTCTCTCTTTATTTGAGAAAAGTTCATATTTGTGTTGTCAAATTTCACTATGACCCTGAAATTCTGTCTCTTGTGTTATCATATACTGAATACAAGCAAAACTACAGAGCAAAATCACACTCTTTCTGATTGAACCAATCTATGAACTGTCTGAAACAATGGATATCCACGGCCCCAAATGGGCCCCAAAAAAAATTGCCACGCACGCAAACATGCCACTCCCCTTGGGCCTAAGCCCCCCCTTTCTTTGAATCCTAGAAACGCCCCTGCGTGGCAGTAATGCACCAATAAGATGGAAGAAGATGAGGAAGTGATAGAGGAAGTTCGGTCACAACTACATGTTCACTCAAACATTTTATCACGCTCCATTTTGTCTCTGCAGCTGTAAGTGTGTAGAAGTCGAGGCTGTTGGGTTTTAACGCTCTTCTATTGTTCTTTACTATTGTTTTGATGAACTGATGAATTAAACTCTGTGATTAGAAGCTGAAGACTACAACGGCCATGTTGTTTCTGGACTTCATCCTTTATATCTCAGGTATGAATGACTATGAATAGTAATAACTATTGACAGTAAATGTGGAAGAACAGAGAATGTAACATATCATGGCTCTGCTGAAGGATAAGAGTCAGATTGTAAACAAATGTTGAAAGATGGAACATTTAAAAGTATGTTTTTAAAATAATGTTCTGTTGTAACAATAGTTCAGGTCCAACATGTCTCTCTTCATTCTAAGCACTGGCAGTTCAACAAACATGAATCTTTGACATCTTTATCTGCAACAAGACTTCCTTCACGTGTGACGGTGCTTTTATTGAACCCATTACAGGCTGATCTCCTCTCAGTGATCAGAGATGCAGGTTCTACCTTCCTCCTCTTCCTCCTCCTCCTCCTCCTGCTCCTCCTGCTCCTCCTCCTCCTCTTCCTCCTCCTCCTCTGGTTGGACTCCTGCTGCTGCTGGAGCCACAGTTTGTGCCCATGGTGGAAGTGTTATCGTGAACCCCAACATCGCAGGCGGCTGCGATAATGTTTCCATCAATATAAACATAAATACACAGAACACACGCCCAGGTGAGGAATCAGAGTCGTGTTGTGTCGTGTTCACAATAAACGTGTAGATTACATCCAAAGTCAATGCAGAGACGTCAACAGACGAGAAATACACTAATTCGCCTCATTGGCGCGAGTTTAAATTTTTCAGCCTTTAGGTGCGTTCACACCAACAGTTTTCCCAGTTTTCCAACAGGGTTAACTTGAAGATAAGAAATAGGTAATATGTCAAAGTGATGAAATAACACATACTGTAACTTCTCTCACACAGATGATGCTGATGTTGGAGAGACTTCAGAGAACAGAGGAACATCCTCCTGCCAGAGCAAAGGTAAAGCTGCTGTATTCTCTGGTTTGTATGGAAGCCCTGAGAGAAGAAAGTGTGCTAAATGTTTTCATAAACACCCTCTGTGAGAGACATCATGACTCCAAAGAAGCATTCAATTCAGTTCCCTAGAAGAAAATGACCAACAAGCTATTTAAAATGTACAAGTTTCATTTTGTGGAGTTTGAGTGAACATCATCAGACCTGCAGCAAACACTTTCACTTCTGCAGCTACAGCAGGAAGTTCAGTCCTAACTTCTGACGCACACATGGACACACATGTACTGGTTGAAGTGGTCAAATTGTCCCATTTCAAAGTTTGAAAATCTAGAAAAAAAAATGTAAAGTACTTTTTCTGTTTGAAACTTCCTCTGCTTGCCTTAAGTAGTGTAATCAACGTAAAAAAAAAAATGGTTCATATCATGATGTGCATGTCTCACTACCCCACCTGTGCGAGAAATACAGATACTATTTTGACTTTGACGGGAACCTTTTATTTTCCCGCGGGAAAACTCCGCCCACACTTAGCAGGAGAGGGGCGAAACATACAACATGGTTGCTTGGGAGTCCAACATTACACTCTGCAGATACATACAACACAGCAGCTTACTGTAGGACAACATGAGCAACCGAGACTAAAGGAGGACAGCCCTGGAGGCTCTGGAGCACATCCTTGATCAGGAGGATGTGTCTGAAGATGAAGACCATCTTGAGGTCAATTCAGATTATAATGGTGCTGATTATGAACCATCAGATGAGGAAACTGATAGACCTGTTCCTCCAAGCGAGACATTTGTGTCAATAAATTATGAAACACAGTGGTCATCCTCACCCAATACACGTCAGCCAAGACTGTCTGCCGAAAATATTATAAAGACTGTGCCAACATGTATTTGCACAAAGCACACCGTGATGACATGTCACTCGTGTTCTGTGTAGACACAGATACTCAGACAAACGCACACACACACACACACACACACACACACACACACACACACACACACACACACACACACACACACACACACACACACACACACACACCTCGTCCTTTAGCAAAAGACCATTTGTGTTCTGCTCCTCCAACTGTAGACAAACAATAATAATAATAATAGTTATATTTTTCATGTTTGTGTTCAATACAGACGAGATGGTTCTGGGAGTACACATCTCATCTCACCAACAAATGCTTCAATCATACTTTAAGGATAAATTCAAATATGTACAACAGGCGTGGTCGGAGAAGAAGGATGAGAAACCTCTGGATGAGATCTACACAGATCTGTACATCACAGTAGGGGCTGACATACACATCAACACTCAGCATGAGTTCAGACAGATTGAGGTGAAGAGGGCGAAGTCAGCAGATGAAGAGAAACCAATTCAACCCAGCGACATATTCAAACCCCCGTCTGGAGGAGACAGACTCATAAGAACAGTACTGACCAATGGAATCGCAGGAATTGGAAAAACATTTCTTGTGCGCAAGTTTGTGTTGGACTGGGCTGAAAAAAAACACAATCAAGATGTGCATCTCATTTTCCCCTTCACCTTCCGTGAGCTGAATATGAAGGAAGGAAAGTTGTGTTTGTCAGAGCTCATTCATGAATGTATCGAGGAGACCAAAGACATCAAGACAGAAGCTCTTAATCACATCTTCACATCTCTGCAGTCATCAGGAAACACCAACTACAACAAGAGTGAATTCAAACTTCTGTTTGTTTTGGATGGACTGGATGAGAGCCGCCTTCATCTGGACTGCTCCACCAGTAAAAACCCGGCCGTTAACTTTGATGTGACAGAGTCCACCTCAGTAGATGTGCTGCTGATGAGCCTCATCAGGGGGAAACTGCTTCCCTCTGCTCGCCTCTGGATAACCACACGACCTGCAGCAGCCAATCAGATCCATCATGGTTTGATTGGCATGGTGACAGAGGTCAGAGGGTTCACTGACCCACAGAAGCAGGAGTACTTCAGGAAGAGATGCAGTGATGAGGAGCAGGCCAGCAGGATCATCTCCCACATCAAGACCTCACGAAGCCTCCACATCATGTGCCACATCCCAGTCTTCTGCTGGATCACTGCTACAGTTCTGGAGGATGTGATGAAGACCAGAGAGGGAAGAAAGCTACCTAAGACCCTGACTGAGATGTATGTAGAATTCTTGGTGTTTCAGAAAGGTCAGACAGAAGAGAAGTATGACCAAAACAAGTTCAATCAGTACATTAAGTCATTAGCAAAACTGTCTTTTCACCAGCTGGAAGAGGGCAATCTGATCTTCTATGAGAAAGATCTCAAAGAGAGTGGCATTGATGTCACTGAAGCCTCAAAGTGCTCAGGAGTGTTCACAGAGATCTTCAAAATGGAACGTGGGAGGAAGAATAAAAAAAAGATGTTTAGCTTTGTCCATCTGAGTGTTCAGGAGTTTCTGGCAGCACTCTACGTAAGAATGGAAGTCGTTAACAGAAACAAGAATGTGATGTCGGAGCCAGGGCAAACTTGTGGCGATAATGTGCGAATGGTTTTCAACAAAACATCTACAACAACGGTCCACAGGTCTGCTATTGACAAGGCCTTGAAGAGTCCAAACGGACACCTGGACCTGTTCCTCCGATTCCTCCTGGGTCTTTCACTGGAGACCAATCAGACTCATCTAGAAGACCTACTGAAAATGAAAAGTAGCTCACGGGCCAATCAGAAAACAGTCCAGTACATCAAGAAGAAGCTCAAAAAGAATGTGTCTCCAGAGAAAAGCATCAATCTGTTCCACTGTCTGAATGAACTGAATGATCGTTCTCTGGTGGAGGAGATCCAATGGTCCCTGAGATCAGGACGTCTCTCCACAGATGAACTGTCTCCTGCTCAGTGGTCAGCTCTGGTCTTCATCTTACTGACATCAGAAAAAGATCCGGACGTGTTTGACCTGAAGAAATACTTTGCTTCAGAGGAGGCTCTTCTGAGGCTGCTGCCAGTGATCAAAGCCTCCAACAAAGCTCTGTAAGTACCCAGATAACTGCCTTTAACAGCTTTATCACATGAGCAGAGTAGTTCTCAACTCATGAAAGTCTTCTGTTGGCAGATTTAGTCAACAAATTGATGAGTTGATCAATTGAAAAACATGCACATTGTTTCGTCAGTTTCATTGCAACTCCACAGATTAATGCAGCTTTGAAATTTAAAAATTGACACTTTGTTGTTCAATTAAGACTAAAAGTTATAAGAGATTACGATTCTATAATTGCGGTTAGATACCAATAATACACAGAATAAAAGGTAAAAATCCTTTCGGCACCTGAATTGTTCAATTAATGAACTCAGAAATGTTGTATTTTACACTGTAGAAGAAAAAAGAACAGTATTGTGTTTGTCTTCATCACTAACTCTCCTTCAGGCTGAGTGCCTGTAATCTGTCAGAGAGAAGCTGTGAAGCTCTGTCATCAGTTCTCAGCTCCCAGTCCTCTAGTCTGAGAGAGCTGGACCTGAGTATCAACGACCTGCAGGATTCAGGAGTCAAGCTGCTGTGTGCTGGACTGCAGAGTTCACACTGGAAACTGGAAACCCTCAGGTCAAGTTTAACAAACTTATAAATGGTGAACCAGAACTTTCATATGGTGTATTGTCATTTGTCTTCAGTCAGTTTAGAACTTTTAATACATGACAGTACTGCCTACCTAAATATGTGAGTTATATCAAATGTAGATAGAAATGTTTTCACACATGTGATGTACATATTTTAGGTTGAGTGGCTGTAATCTGTCAGAGAGAAGCTGTGAAACTCTGTCGTCAGTCCTCAGCTCCCAGTCCTCTAGTCTGAGAGAGCTGGACCTGAGTAACAACGACCTGCAGGATTCAGGAGTCAAGCTGCTGTCTGCTGGACTGGAGAGTTCACACTGGAAACTGGAAACCCTCAGGTCAAGTTTAACAAACTTATAAATGGTGAACCAGAACTTTCATATGGTGTATTGTCATTTGTCTTCAGTCAGTTTAGAACTTTTAATTCATGACAGTACTGCCTACCTAAATATGTGAGTTATATCAAATGTAGATAGAAATGTTTTCACACATGTGATGTACATATTTTAGGTTGAGTGGCTGTAATCTGTCAGAGAGAAGCTGTGAAACACAGTCATCAGTCCTCAGCTCCCAGTCCTGTAGTCTGAGAGAGCTGGACCTGAGTAACAACGACCTGCAGGATTCAGGAGTCAAGCTGCTTTCTGCTGGACTGGAGAGCCAATACTGTCAACTAGAGATTCTCAGGTCAGGATTTGTCTTCTGTTTAACTGATAACCATTTAAATGTTGCTTCATATATATATGGTCTTAATATATTCTTGAGTTGAAGACAACTACACTCCTTACTTTCATGAAACATTAGCAAGTAAAAAGCAGATACTCTATCAATCTGTTCAACTAGCATGAACATGTAAGCCAGGAGGACAAAAGGATGGAAGACAGGTGGACAGAGGATGGGAACAGAGAACAGGAAGAATGACTGATTCTGACTGATGTCTGTGTTCTTCATTCTTTATAAACTTCACTATGACTTTATATTGTGACTTTGTTGTTGTAAACATAACTGTTGCTGCTCTATTAAAAATATTGAAGAAAAAGAGCAGAATATTGATCAGAGTAGCTCCTAGTAGTAATAAAATCTCTACCTGAAGGCCACCGTAGTTCTCTACACACTTGGAAAGGGAGGAGTGAGCTGAGGGCATTTAGTTGGTTGCAACCTGCAGCTCACTACTAGATGTCACTAAATCTTACACACTGTTCCTTTAAAGGTGCAACGTGACTGAAAGAGTAGATGAAAGTGAATGTAATATCATTGTGTGTCTCCAGCCTGTCAGGCTGTCTGGTCACAGAGGAAGGCTGTTGTTCTCTGGCTTCAGCTCTGAGATCCAACCCCTCCCATCATCTGAGAGAGCTGGACCTGAGCTACAATCATCCAGGAGTCTCAGGAGTGAAGCTGCTGTCTGCTGGACTGGAGGATCCACACTGGAGACTGGACACTCTCAGGTATGAAGAGACAACAAGAGCTCACAGTCTGTTGATTCACAGTCTGATAACAGTGAAGACAGTAGCTGATGTTCTGAGAGTCCCTGTCCCCACTGAGACGGACCTCCTCACTAACATCAGACCAGGATCTGGTGTTGGTCATTTATTGATCATTCTTTCTGACAAATATGGAGTCAAAGTGTTTATAGAACATTTTACAAACTTCTCAAGAGGTTCAAAGTTCAGAAAATAATGTCAGCTCAGGGTCCATTTAGTATCTGTTCTGGAGCTCTCTATTACATTCAGCCAGTCTATGGATTCTTTACATTTGTTTGTTAAAACTAACATCAATAAAATGTCTTATTTTTAATTATGAAATAAATATTGTATGAAATGAAATGTGTCTTGGCACGATGTTGAAGAAAGAAATATTTGACATAAGGATATTATTGTTTGTTATTATTTATTTGATTTTCTTAATTAAATAAAAACAGAAGAAAAAATAATAATACAATTTTGTCACATCATTGTTTTAACCACGGCCTCCCCTGCGGTGTTGCTCCCTGATGGTGCCCTGGTCGTGGTTTGCTGCCAGTGGATGGGGCGATACTGCCCCTGACTTTGTTTACGTTAAAAGCATTGTTTCGGACGTTATTATTTTGTAATTTATGTAATTTCTCCTCATTTACAAGATTAAAATAAGATAATCCTTTATTAGTCCCGCAGTGGGGAAATTCACAGGATCACAGCAGCAAAGTGGACAGTGCAACAAGATACAGAGTAAAAAAACAAGAGCAACAAGTAATATAAATAAGTAATAAACTTTAAGAATATCAACTAAGTAAAAAAGTACAAAATCCACAGTAACTAAGTATAACTAAAGAACTAAAATTTGTACTTTCTTATGGATTTTTCCTTCATCTCAAAAGGCTCAGGCACACACACACACACACACCGTTCTCCCATACACTAACTATATGATGTTTGCTGGCTTGTATCTCACTTTTCTTGTCGTCCTCTTGTTGTTTTGTCTATGTATTGTCTCTTGTCTTGCAATAAATTAAAATTTAAAAAAGGTTATTATTGTTGTAAGTGTGCGATGGTCCAGCTGTCCTTCATGCAGAATAGGGAGGAGTTCTACAGTTTGATGGCCACAGGTAGAAAAGACTTCCTGTGGCGTTCTGCGGTTCTCCTCGGTGGTCTCGGTCTACAGCCGAAGGGGCTCTGAAGTGACTTCAGTGGGACGTTCGGGGGCTGAGAGGCATCGTCCACAACACTGAGTAGATTCCTCAGCATCCTCCTCTCTGAAACCTCCACCACAGAAGCAGCTTTCCTGATGAGCTTATTGAGTCTCTGAGCATCAGCTGCCTTCACCCTGCTGCTCCAGCACACTACAGAGGAGAAGATGACGCTGCTCAAGCTGATTTTAGCCCCTAAAGCTGATGCTGGGTCTGATCTTATGGGACACAAGCTGTTGCTCATTGTAAAGCTGAATCCAAGATACAAACCTCTCTGTTCAACACGGACTTGAACAGCTTTTGGTCTCCACTTTGATATTGATAAAGATATTTAATCCATTTTTACAGCTTGTGTATAAAATGTGTTTCATAACTGCAGCTGTTTGTCTGAATGGAGGATCTGAGTGAAGGTTGATGAAGATCAGTGATGATGATGAAGCTTCATTCTGACTCTGTTTCTTCCTCCAGGGTTGAACATGCTGGAGTTCAGAGGCTGAATCCTGGTCTGAGGAAGTGTGAGTGTTCACTTTGATTCATGAAGTCTCAAATAAACCCATCAGCTGTGTTTGATGATGAACTGATGCTGTTTCATGTCTCCTTCTCTCCTTCAGATGCCTGTGAACTCACAATCGACACAAACACAGTGAACAGAGAGCTCAAACTATCTGACAACAACAGGAAGGTGACATGTGAGGAGGAGGTTCAGTCATATCCTGATCATCCAGACAGGTTTGAGTACTATCCTCAGCTGCTGTGTAGAACTGGTCTGACTGGTCGCTGTTACTGGGAGGTCGAGTGGAGAAGAATAGTTTCTATATCAGTGAGTTACAGAGGAATCAGAAGGAAAGGAAGCTGTTATGACTGTAGGTTTGGAAGGAACGATCAGTCCTGGAGTCTGGAGTGTGATGATGATCGTTACTCTGTCCTTCACAATAACAGAATAACACAACTCCCCTCCTACTCCCCCTCCTCTGGTAGAGTAGCAGTGTATGTGGACTGTCCTGCTGGCTCTCTGTCCTTCTACAGAGTCTCTGACACACTGATCCACCTCCACACCTTCAACACCACATTCACTGAACCTCTTTATCCTGGGTTCTTGTTTCGGCTCTTGACTGGTTCCTCAGTGTCTCTGTGTTCTGTGTAGGAGGGAGAGTCTCCTCCTCTGTAAAAACTCACACTGCTGACGATCAGATTCAGATCAATAGAACAAAATATAATCAACAAATAAATCACTTTTATATATTATTATGGAGAAAACAATCAACCTTTATTGATCCCTCTGTGAAATTCAGAAATGAATACTTTAGTACTTTTACTTTCATTGTGAATGCATGACTTTCAGGTTTTCTTTTCTCAGTAAAAACAAGTAGATTCTATTGTTTCAGATAAAATCAGGTTCCATCTATTTATGCAAATAGATCACAAATATGTAACTTTAGACAAATGTACAAATCATTTGACTTTGTAGAAATGTGATTCCAGTTCATCTGAATGTGATGTGAAATATAAAGCAGTGACATGTTGAACCAGAATCAGGTGATCGTTTGACTGAATATGTGACTGATGTACTGAGCTACATCTTTTATTCTTATTGTTCTGACTGAAAGTTGACCTTCAGAAACACAAACAGCTTCAACACTTGACTACGAGGTTAAAGAGTGAAATGTGAGGTTTGATTGAGGTCCAGGTCAGATTAACAGGATCCTTTTTAAACAGAGACCACCAATGAGGACTGAGAGGAACCACAACAACAACAGTTAACATGAAACAAGTCATGTGTCATATGCGTTTGTACAATACAATTCTGTCAACATGTAAATAAATTAATTCATGTAAATATCTGACTCCATCTTTGTTCTGTTTCTTTGAGACTACTGTGTGAAGTTGTTTCGTTAAGGCTTTTATTGTGGCGTTTCCTGCGTTTTATTTTGAAAGGAACCTGGTCTTGCGAATGCATGGTACCTGCCACCCAAACACACATTTTGACCCAGAAAACAGAATTTAAAAGTTTTATAATATTGAGTATGACGACAACATTTTTTAACAACCTTATAAACTCGTTGCTAGTTTCCAGGTCACCTAACCTAGTTAGCTGCTGTGACAGATCCCTAAAATGCACAACAACCGCTAACTACAAACGGTTAACCCTGTTTCGAAATATTAGTACATTTATTACAGATAAGTTACATTCACGTTACCCGCTGAGTGACTTTTAACACCGTACGCCCAACTTCACCACCACCAACGGCGATGCTAACCAGTTAGCATATCGAGCTAGTGACCTAACAGCTAGCTGCTAACGCGCGGTGCCGCTATCCTCAAAGCAAATATAAAGTACTCGATACAGTAAAACTAAACCTCAAACACACGTAAGATGTTCACAATAGTAATATGAATACAGTGTATATTCCGGATACTCACTGTCAAGGTAATGCTCCAAGTATATAGCCGTCGCCATTTCAGGTTAGCTGTTTAGCTTCTGCGTTATTCTCGTAAAAACAACCGTTGGCCGGAGAGGTGACGGGCTTGTTTTGTAACCCTGGGTCGCCCGTCGGTCAGCGGCTTAGAGGTGGTCTTCATGGTGGTCTGAACCAGGCGGTAGTGAAACGACGCTCGCTCGCTGCTGCTTTGCGGTTGCCCAGAATGAGTTCCCTCCCTCTACCACACATGCACCGTGGGGCCGTTCAGGATACAACTTTGTTCTGTGAGTTTGTGACTCGCATGCGCAAGCGGACATCTCCAACGGTTGTGTGCGGGGTCTCCTGCTGCGTCTGTCAAGTAGAACTTTTCCTCAAACGAATCATTTTACCTCAGTGTTGCCATCGATGTAACGTTATAGTTATGTACAGTGCTTTATATAGTGAATGCACCTTGTCCACGTAATTAAATATATTAATTAAATATATAAAACCGCCACACACAGGAACAGCTTCTTTCCACTGGCCGTCACTCTCATGAACAATTAATCAGACATACTGCACCTCCATTCTGCACTAATATCCCAAATCCATTGTCCCTTGTTGTTGTTATTTATGTTCATATATATTCTTCGATATTTATTATTTATATATAGATATATGATATCTATATATATATATATTGATCGGCCGGTCTCGGGTCGTGGCCGATCAGCTGACAACCGGTTTCGACCGGTGGCCGAACGCTCAGTGTGTCTCTACTCTTTAAAGAGTTATTTAAACAACAGGAAAGACACTTCTCCATTCATGTACTGTACATTTCAGGTCATCACTGTTTGTTTTCTTTATGTTTACAAAATGACTGTAATAGTCATCAATTAGTGTATTTATTTTTCTTCAGTTTTGTGTTCACCTCTGTGTACTTTACCTTTACTGTGTTTTACTCGTCTGTTTTGGGTGTGATTACATGAAGTGGTTCTTTGGCTCCTCGGGTTACTTGTGGTGGAGGTGAGCGCACGCACACACGCACGCACACGCACACACGCACACACACACACACACGCACACACGCACGCACACACACACACACACTTTAAATTTGAGGTGGGATCTGGTTGTGATGGATGTCTGATGATGTCACCACCAATAAGTCTGCATAAGAGGAACCACTGGATGGAAGCGATAAGGGACGTCTCTCATTACTCATATGTTGTTCATACATGCTCTATTTATGGTCATGTTTTCATTGGCAGCTGTTGAACCATACGTTACTTTTCTTTTTTGTCATTTGAAATGTGTTTGCTTTGATATTTTGGTTTTATTTCGGTAGGTTCGGTGCAGTCTGCACAAACACCAATCAGGTCGTTCCGTCTCTTGTTTAGTTACAGTTCAGTTTTCACTCCAAATGACTTGAATATCGTCAGATGTTTTCCATCATTCATGTGAAGTGTGACCGTTTATTCACTTTGAAAAAGCAACTTCTGCTCAGTAGGAAACATGTTTGCTCTGCACATCTTTATATTAATGACACTACGAGATGTTGAAGATTTCATTTAACTGAAGCAAACTATCAGCTTGTGCAAGCGGCGTAACGATGATGTAATCTTTTGTATATTTCTCCTATTAAATTATGATCTACCCTGCATTTAGAATATATATGATCGTTAACTAACAGATGTATTTTCAACAATTAAATATATGTTCACAAAGTTACTAAAGAGTCCTGTTGTTTCTGTGTTGTTTATTTAACCCCGAGACGTTCGTTCACACATGTCGTGTAGGTTACAGCAATAGTGCAAATCTCCACCGTAACAAGTTTTATTCATGTAACCAGTAAGTGACCTCAAACCCCCAAAATAAACACACCGAGCATTCACACTTGTGTCTGAGATCAGGCAACATACTGAGAGGATGTATAAGAAGTTCACATCACAGTAACCGACTACTACGCTCTGAAAGTTGAAACTAGAAATGCAGATGATTTACGTATAGACAGCATTTACAAATGCTTTAAAAAGGCATTGTTGTACAATATTTGATATAATTTAATAACTCAATAGAAGCCCAGAAGGCCCATTTGAAGCTTGTGATGATAACTTTGTGTATAGAGAAACAAGAATAACCAGTAAAAGGTTATTTACATGTTTAAAAGAGTCCGTTTTCATACATTTGACAGCAATAAATTCCCATTTATAAAAACCAACCCTGAAACTGATTCTGTTCAGAGCAAAACAAAGACTATACTAAGAGGCATGTAGTGTTGCATTCACCCACTGCATCATGACCATCTGTTGTTCATATTCTAGAACAGTGATGGTGTCTTTAAAACAAATAAAGATCACTTTGGTTTGAGACATGCCAAATAAAACCAATACGCTAAAGAACAAACCGTACAAACGTGAAGATATAAACACGAGCAACAGCAGATCAATTCATTTGTGATAAATAGTGCTGATGGTGCAGATGATTAATTGATTATTTGAAGAAAAAGTCATCAATTAAGATTTTGATCATCAATTAATCATTTTGGTCAATTCTCCTTCATAGAAACGGGTGCTTATCTTGAACTACAACCTTAAAGGGAGAGGTCGGATGTTTTTGAAGATGGGTCGTATGAGGAACGCATCCATAGTCAGTGTGTTACCAAAACAGACAAGAGTATCAGCAAAGCAAAGCAATGTACTGCTGTGGAGGTATGTTAGACTCCTACAAGAATCAAAATCAGTTTAAGTGAACGCTATATTTAGAATGTTTTCACCTCTTTACCTTGATGTTAAACAGCTCTTTCTGACGGGAACTTAAGCCGTTATCTTTGCTCTCTACAAAGACACCAGACTCCGTTCACTAAAACACTGATTCTACCTCTCAGGAGACAGGAGTCGCTGGTCTACTGCTGCCTCCATCAGTTTGTGTTACTGTGTGACTTTGGTGTTTTAAAGGTTTAGTTCTGATTCACCAAAGTCACACAACAACAAACAAACTAACAGACGGAGGCAGCGGTATGACCAGAAACTCCTGTGCTCTGTGAGGTAAAAATGATTACTTTTGTCAATGGAGTCTGGTGGCTTTGAAGAGAGCAAAGAGAACAGCTTTACTTCTCCGCCAGAGAGGTCTGTCTCACAGCGAGGTAAAGAGGTGAAAAAAACCAAAATATAGCGTTCACTTAAACCGATATAGATTCTTTCAGGAGTCTAAAATACGTCCACAGCAGTACATTAGTTTGCTCCCGTGCTGGTTCTCCTGTCTGTTTCTATAATCTCATCTGCTGTAGTAGAACACCTCATACAGACACACTTCTAAACATCCAAACTGTCCCTTTAATATTATTTCTATTGCTTTGACCGCTAATCGGCTTCAGAAACTAAAGAACTTTAGGCTCCAGTAACTGGTGATGGATGTTTTCAAGATGATTAATCGAATGATCGCAAACGTAATTGACAGTGAAAATAGTTGTTGGTTGCAGTCTTATTAAAAAGTAGAGCGTGAGTATTATTAGCCTTCTTGACCAAAGTCCTCTGTAAACTTCCTCAGCTTGTCCAGGTCCTGATCGTTCACCGTCGGCTTGGTGCTTGCGAGTGACCTCAGCATGTCGGGCTGCACGTGAAAAACATCACAATGAGTGACGATCGATGCCGTCCACGTATAAATAAACATACTTTCCTCTCCTGGCCGAACACTGAGTCTTTTCTTACCATGGACACGACCGGCTCCAGAAGTTTCTCCCCAGGAACGTCCATCCACGTCATCGCGATGGCGTTGGGATCACCCGGAGAACACGGAGTCAGGAGGTCGTCCACCACGACGTCGGGGTTGTTCCACGATGACCCGCGGACCTTAAACCAGTGTGTGTGTGTGTGTGTGTGTGTGTGTGTGTGTGGACGGACAGAAGTAAGGACAAAAAGAAACATGAGACGCTAAGGTTCATACAGGTGTAGTGGCAACGTTTAGGTTGAGAACGAGGAACTACTTCACTACTTCTTGAATGAATAATGTCTATTTAGTGTCTCGCTATTAGTGACCTCTCTCGTTAAGAAAGTTATTTCACTGAGGTAATAAATCAAGAGAGAAGTAGAGTCATTTTCTCAGAGACTTCTATACAACCAGAGGAGTCATATTCCAAAAAGTCCTTCTAGGATAACGAGCATCGTTGAACGGTTTGAGTGTTTTTACCTTTTTGAAGTGAGTGGAGGACTGAACCAGCCTGACCGGCTGCATCAGGGCGTCTCTAACGATGACACTGATGTCCGCCCCAGAGTAGCCCTCCGTCTTTTGGCCCAGGGTGACGAAGTCCGCCTCGGCCAGGCTGTTGGGGGTGGAGCCCAGATGCAGTTTGAACATGAAGGAGCGGGCGTGCGCCTCGGGCAGCGGGATGTAGATTCGCTTTTCAAACCTGAGAGAAACAAAAGATTCAATCAGCCACCACGAAGCATTCAACCTCTTATGTCCTGATAGAAGTTTCCCAGTTTTACCAGAATACTTTGAGTATTATGCAGCGGACAGAAATATGACTAGAACTTCGCCACCAAACTGGCCCAGAGAGGAGAGCTGAGATGGAAGCTAAGCTAACCCAGCTAGGACCTCAGGCGACTCCACTACCCAGCATGCTCCTGGCTGTCTGATGCCCGATCAGAGGAAAATAAGACGTTTGAAAGCAGCGGGAGGTCGGTGACTGTTGAGCCCACATCTTCACAGAGACCTGGATCCATCGTGGTCCAGGATCAAGCTGCTCTTGATGGGCGGAGAGCAGGACAGAGAGCAGGACCACGGTGGGACCAGAGGAGGAGGACTCTGTGTTTACATCATGATGCTTGGTGCTCAAACATCAGTCAGTGTTGATGGACACTGTGTGAAGATGTCGGCCTTATTATCTGATCAGAGAATTGTTTTTGTTGCTGCTGTTTACATTCCTTATGATGCTAATATAAAAACAGTACTACAGGAATGTTCTACTGCTTTTGTTTTGTTTGTCATGTGTTTACTGTGTCATAAATGGCCTTCAACTGAATTTCGTTGTGCATCTCTGTGTTGCATTATGACAATAAATGATCCTTGAAATCCTTGAATTCATTAAATAGTTGTTGAGATATTTCAGGCTTCATCAAGCGAAGGACATTACTTGCATAACAAAAGAGGTAAATCACTTTTAGATGCAGGTCAGGATTGTTTATGATTAAGAATAATAATCAAATTGTGATTATATGTAAAAAGTATTCTCGTACGTACGGCAGTATTTCTACACAAGTGAAACTAACCTCCTCCTGATTGCAGAGTCCAGCGTCCACGGTATGTTTGTGGCTCCGAGGACCAGGATTCCCTCGTTGTCATTTCCAACGCCTGAGAGGAGAAGGACATTTTGTCGTAAACAAAGAACTTGCCATTCAGATTATTGTCAGCTTCGTCTCTCCTCGCTCACCTTGCATCTGGACGAGGAACTCTGTCTTGATTCTGCGCGCCGCTTCGCTCTCGTTCTCGCTCCTGGAGCCGCAGAGGGAGTCGATCTCGTCGATGAAGATGATGGACGGCTTGTGCTCTCGGGCTAAAGTGAACAGGCTCTTCACCAACCTGGTGAGAGAGAGAGGAACAGCCAGATGTTTAGTGTCAGTTTATCTCATTCAAAAGATGTATCGTCATGTAAAGAACCCCGGGGCCTCACTTCTCACTCTCGCCCAGCCACTTGGACACGAGGTCGGAGGAGGAGATGGAGAAGAAGGTGGAGTTGTTGGCCTCCGTGGCCACCGCCTTGGCCAGGTAGGACTTCCCTGTTCCCGGAGGACCAAACAGCAGGATCCCCCGCCAAGGAGTCCGCTTCCCTGCACAAATAGATGTATTATTAAACACTACTCATTTTCAGGAGGTGTTAGAGCTGGCTTGTTGTTCTCAGTACCTTTGAACAGATGAGGGAATTTGATGGGCAGGATCACGGCTTCTTTCAAGGCTTCTTTGGCGCCCTCTAGTCCAGCTACATCGTCCCACTTAATGTTCGGCTTTTCCATGACAATAGCGCCTGTGAGAGGGATGGGTTTGATGAAGCACATCTCTTTCTGCAATGTCATGTAATGATGTTGATGTTTTACGCATCTTATTTAACTGCTGCATCTAGAGAGCTGATACTTTGGTACCAACTTGATGCCAAAATGTAACGCTGCTTGTTCCCTTGTGAACAACAAATCTGTCTTTCTGCATTCTCACAGGCTACAAAACACGCCCAGAACTTCCGGGATCAACCTACTTATCTTAACCCCAAACCACAACTTATTCTGAAACCTAACCAAGTGGGTTTTGGCGCCTCAAATGGCAAACGGACTTGGGCATCTTTCTAGTCTTTCCGACCACTCAAAGAGCTGAACACTACATGTCAACATTCACACACACATTCGTACACGTACAATTTGGGGTTCAGTATGTTTCCAGAAGGACACTTCCACATGCGGACTGTAGGAGCCTGGGATTTAACCGCCGCTCTTCCAATTAGAGGACGACTCACAGCCTTCTCTTAATGTTTTGGTGTCTAAACCAAACTGCGACCCTTTCGAGGGTGGAGTCACGTAGTACTGTTGAACCGCAGATAGACCTTCTGATAATCGGCAAGAGGAGAACTGGTTAACGCCGCAAGGCAGCACAGTCCTGCTCGGCTAAATAACGGAGCTAACAGCTAACGTTAACGAAGATTGCAATGAGTTACGTTGTGATGCGTTCAAGCTCTGTTCAGTAAAAATGACTGTTGGACGAAGGTAAATTATGACTATATTATGATGTGTTTAAATATAATCCTGTAAAACTGAGTTTGTGACGAGAGACCTGAGGCGCATTATCATCAAGTAATTTCCCCGGTTTTGGTATCGACGACTAACTGTCTGAGTTATGACGTCCCTATCTGTGTCTGCCTCTGTGTTCATTTAAAGCAGCGACGGCGTCGTTCACCTGAGAGCTGATTTTCAAACTTCTTTTTCTCCACGTCGTCCCCATCACCACTTTCATCCCTGAAATCACATGAGAACAGCAAACATCGGGATTTAACGACACTTATTAAAGTAATTACTTGTATATTTTTTTCAGGGTTATGCAGTAACACTTGATTTTACAGACCCTGTAGTTTTATAATAACTTCTTAGAAAAAAACTGATATGAAACTGTGAATTCTTCGGAAGGTCCCTGAAAAATACTTGTAATTGGGTTTTTATTTATAGATGTTCATTTGGTGCACTTTAAATTAAACAATTCCAGGAAATGCCACGTATGTCCACAGGGAGGCAACACATTTTAACAATGGATCTCTAAGATCAGTTATTCCATTAAGAGTTCAGCAGTTCTTTCAAAGGGAGTCTTTTGGAATCAAACACATTCTTAAAGGGACCCTGTGGAGTTTAGTAGCGCTGTGGAGCTGCGTCTTTATGAGTGGGTTCACGTTTATTGTGTGTCGTGCATCACTCAATACACATTTCTGCCAATGGCCTCACATTACTCCACTGAACTACTACAGTTGGGGGTAATGTGT
Organism: Anarhichas minor; assembly: GCF_050575085.1. Classification (NCBI taxonomy): domain Eukaryota; kingdom Metazoa; phylum Chordata; class Actinopteri; order Perciformes; family Anarhichadidae; genus Anarhichas; species Anarhichas minor. The sequence goes on along the minus strand of NW_027466456.1, from coordinate 1,288,183 downwards.
CGGGAAGTGCAGCAATGTGCCAGCAGAGACTGAAGAAAATAAGACTGCTAGGACGTAAACAAGGATGTAAACAATGCAGGTTTCAAAATGTTCAGAAAATCAGTTTTGCAAATGTTTTATGAGGAAGGAAATGCATTCAATGTGTCTTTTTTAATCCTGAAAGACACACAAACAATGTGTTTTGGTGAATAAAGGTCTTTGCACACCAAGTCCTTAAATAAAATACGATCTCACGTTGTGTTGATTCTGTTTACTCAGACCTTCCTACGTCATTAAAGTTTTCAGAACATATTTGATTTTCCGTGTTTTTCTGCATCCGTCAGAGTCGTTTGACCACTCAGAGCCACCGTCATCATCCAAAATGTCGTCCGACAAGCTGATTCACTACATTCATTAAATTCATTCGTCTCCCAGCCCAAAGCAGTTTACGATAATCAAAGTAAAGAATACGAAGATGCAGAATTTAAAGATGGTCAAAACAAAGAATGCAACGTTACAAAAAGATTAGAGAGCAGTGATTGTGTTCTTGGCAGCTAAACAATATATTTTGATTGTAATTATATAGTTATGTTGTAAAAAAAATCCCCTACATGAGCCTGAATTCAAAGACGAACTGAAGAAAGTCACCACAACAACACACACCGGGATAACGCTGACTCACCCTTTGTCATCAGACTCTTTGACGGGTTTGGCCGGCGGAGCCTTCTCCTTCTTCTTCAGATATTCCTTCAGCTGCTCGGCTCGGTCCAGGTAGTCCACACACTTGGCTCTGATGCTCTGCATCGCCCGCTCACCCTGGGCCTCGTCTGCAACACAGGAAGGCCACTTACATCACGGGGTTGAATAGACAATGGCGGTCGACAACGTAGAAATCACACAGATATTGTAATAAATCGAACGCCGATCGGGCTCCTCACACTTGACAACATGAAGGAAGTATTGAACTGCGTTCTGGTAACATCGGAGGGCCTCCTCGTAGTTTTTGGCTTTGTCTTCGGTTGCAGCTTTGCTGGCGAGATCGATAGCTTTCTGAGAACAGACAACAGACAATGTGTTTATTAAAGGGTAATAATTACTCAACACATGCTTTTAATTTGGAGCTAATAATAGAAACTTTGTGAGGTTGCGAAAAATCTTTTTGGCAGTTTTTTTTTTGCTTTATATTTGGTAATAATGCTGTTATAAATGTTGTTAATAAATTATTTATTAACTATTAATAAAGCCATTAGTTGCAACTTATAAAGTTTTAATATGGGTATGTAGTGAAAGGCCAGTGTCTAATAATTAATTAAAATAAAATGACCAACACAACATAAGAATATTACAAGTAAATATTATTAATTCATTTAAAATCCTACTTAAGGGAAGGTACAGAAGTATTTAAAGTATAAAAAGTGACATAATATAGAATATTAGATAGTCAACACTGAAGCATTAAAGTAGCATTTTACTGGTTTTAACTAACTTTATAAACAGTTAGGAAGTTTAGTCCAGTTTGATTAATGAGATGAATGAAGAAAGAAAAAGTTCAGCTGAATACATTTCTATTAACTTTTTGGACTTTAATTTAATCTTTATTGTGTTGTTTGATTTGAGCTCTTTGGGCCTCAAACTGTCTTTAAAATAAACCACGTTCGAAGTTTAAAGATGTTAAGACATCTGTAACAATGAGCTTAATGTTTACCACCTGTGAAGGGATGGAAAGGGATGTTTTTCCCAACCTGGCAACCCAACTGTTATCGTTCTCTTGTAGCTGATCCATAAAGCATTAAACGATTAATGAAATTAAACGAATCATTATTTATTACTTCTAAACTCTGGTACCGAGTTAGTTCATCTTTATCTTTAAATATACGTATTTTAACACACTGAATGAACCGTTTAAGGTGATAAAAAAGTTTAACTTTAAACAGTTTAGCGTCTCTTTAAGTCCGTGTTATGTAACCAGGTAACTTAGCTTAGCTTAATTTAACAAAAGTTTGTGACTCACCTGTAAGTTACCTCCGGCCATTTAGCTTCTGATAGGTCGGTCAAACTTTAGCCTGTCGCTTAAGGTTAAACTAGACCCGTCTGTTGTTGTTGTTGTTGCCTGCTACTTATGTTTCATTATAAAAACAAACTTGATACGCAACACAAAACTAAAGGCTCGCCTCTCTTCTTCCGCATCAACAAAAAAAATGTCGACTGTCACTTCCGCGTTGGTTGGTCACGTGACAATGTTATTGTCGTCTTCCACGGCTGCTGTGAGCTCAGAAAAGTCTCTGAAAACAAATATAATCATTAAAGTTTACCACGTAGACGTGTATATTTAGAGTTGAGTATTTTTAAAATTGTAAAATTCAAGCACAATAAAAGTGATTTACAGCAGTGGGGCAGATGTACATCTGAAAATACTGACCTCTAGTGAATATAAGTCATAACCATATCATGTTTTAGCCAAAATATATCTATTTTATTATTAAAATACTGACCGCTAGTGAATATAAGTCATAACCATATCATGTTTTAGCCAAAATATATCTATTTCATTATTAAAATACTGATCAGGACGTCTGTGACTTTTCAAAATAAAATCCCTAATCCTCACACATTAAATGAAAATGCACACTGCCACTAATGGATTGAATAACAAATGTACACTTTATTACATCTATTAAACAGGGCAAAATAAAAGGTGTGCAAAATATATCTAGAAATCTTACAACGGCTGGTAAAAGAAAGATAAATGCATATATACTGTAGAACAACAGAGTAAAGGAGATGGCAGACAAATGCATTGTGGTTGCACATTGTGTTGCTCCAGATTTAGTCCAGGTTTATTCAACATATGATGGCTTCATTTCAGTCGCAATCAAAAGCAAGCACCATATATAGTACATGTAGATTTGACACTGTATCGTTGTTATATTTAGTCCCCCCCCCCTTCATCATCATCAGTCAGTGAGGAAGAGGCAGGCATGAAGGACGGACTCTGGTTGGTCATCAACTGTCTCCATTTAACATTTTTGGATGCAACACCTTTAGGATGCGATCGCTCTTCGTGAGATCTGCAGGGAGTTCATTATTCTGCGAAAAAAAAACACACCCGAGAAATATTTTTACAAGATTGAAGTTATCTGCTCATCTTTCTAATCTCAGTGCCTCACCTTGTTGGGTATTGTCGGGTCTGCGTTGGCCCTAAGCAGCAGCAGGACAGTTTGAAGATTTCCACCCATAACAGCAGCATGAAGGGCAGTAGAGCCGTTCTGGGAACAACAAATAAAGATGATTCTAATGCTAATGGAGAGGTGTTATGTTCTCTGCTTATTAACAAATATAAACCTGCTATTTATCCAGAGTTGCAGGGTTAGTATTAAAGGAATAGTTTGACATTTTGGGAAATATAGGCTCAGGGGCGGATTATGACACAATGGGCCCCAAGAGGCCCCATTAAGTCTCCTACAAAGGAGCAACACACACAGACTTTATAGATGTTCAGCCTCTTTATGTGCTTGTTTCGTGTCAGATTTTTAGTCGTAACGCAGTTCTCTGTTGTTTTGTGTGTCTTTGTGGTATTTTTCTGTCTCTTTGTAGTCGTTTTATGTTTCTTTGTGGTCGTGTTGAGTCTCTTCCTGGTTGGCATGTGTCTCTTTGAGGGACATTTTGTAGGTGAAGGCCAGGGGCCCCAAAAGCACCAGCAGCTCACTAATCAACATGGTATATCTCATGTCTTTAAATCTGCACAAAAGAAAAACAAACACAAGTGTAAAAACGATAAGTTGGGAGCCAGTCAGACAGAGCCAGGCTAGCTGTTTCCCCCTGTTTCCAGTCTTTATGCTAAGCTAAGCTAACTGACTGCCGGCTGGAACTTAATTTTGAATGGAAAGACGTGAGATCAATCATCTGATCTAACTCTGAACAACCAAACCGAAGTGTGAAAGCGGCACATTGAGGTTTTACCTTACAGACATGAGAGTAGTATCGAGTACGTCTCTTTATCAAAACGTCAGCAGCATCATCTACCTTGAGAATTCCAACTGAAGGAGAAAACTTGAGAAGCTCCTCGATGACGCTGTTGTGTCCCTTATAAGCAGCTTTGAATAACGCTGTTGATCCATCCTTGATAGACAACAGAGAAAGCCTAGAATTATCAAACAAAACAAGCTCCACTCAAGGTCCTCTTACTCACTTGCTCTGAGGCTTTCAACTATATCACATGGTCCTCATCAGCAGATAACATGGTACAAGAGGACGAAACAACACCAATCATCAATCCCTACACTTTTATGTGCTTTGTTGATTCTAAAAGAACGACATACTTGTCTGTCAGCATCCCGATCTGCACCACGTAAGAGTAGCACCCTCACCACCTCATTGTGACCCATCTGAGCTGCCATCCACAGGGCGGCGGTGCCGTCCTGGAGAACACATGGATGCAGAGACAAAGGACAAAAGAGGGAGGAGGTGAAACACAAGAGGAATATTAAGAGTGGATGCAGGCATGAGAGGGGCTGAGAAAGAGGAGCTGTGAGCCTTTTAAATCTCTAAAAAATGCTGAAGAGGCGAGGGCATTACCTCCCTCGATTGGTTAACCTTTGCACCAGATGACAACAGCTGACGAATCACAGTCACATGACCCTCCTGAGCGGAGAGAAACAGAGGGGTGGCACCGTCCTGTAACACAAAAGACTCATCTGACACACTTTTCCACTTATATTGCTAAAAACGGTCAGAAAGGTTTCCAGCTATTTAAAAAGTGTATTCATAACATATTGCTACTATTTCATAAATGTATGTATGTGAAGTCAGGTTGTTTTCACCTGCCTAAGGACAGACACTAATCCTGCCAAATGTCAGTCGTGTCTGACTCAGCAGTCTGCAAAAACCTGAGAGGCTGGATTCCAGCTGCTGGGGACATTGTGTTGCAACTAACCATCATGTTCCTGACAGACGGAGGTACTGACAGGTTTAAAGGAGAGGCTGAAGATGTGGCTCACATTCAGCTGGTCGTGAACATTGGCTCCATTCTTCAACAGGGTCTCCACCACCTTCGAGTGTCCGTACTGAGAGGCGACGGTGAGAGCTGTGCCACCGTCCTGGCACAAAAACCACAAGAACAAAACAAGCTAGCAGTGAGAATAACAGTTAAAGGTCACCACTGTGTGTTGCATGCTGTGGAGAGAACATGTCTAAAGCAGCCTGACCAGCATATGTTGTGACGTTGTGACAACTACAAAGACACACAAAACAACTACAGAGAGAAACAACAACAAAAAGGGGTAAAATGACCACAGACAAAAAATAACTAGCCCACAAAAAAGAACAAAACAATTATAAAGACACAGAGACACACAATGACTATGAAAAGGGGCAAAACGACTGCAAAGAGACACAACATGACCCCAAACGTATACAAAACAAATACAAAGAGACTCAAAAAGACCAGACACAAAAGAACAACAAAGAGAAACAGAAAGACCACAAACAGACACAAAACAACATCAAAGAGACACAAAAAGACCACAAACAGACACAAAACAAAACAACTACAAAGAGACACAAAAAGACCACAAACAAACACAAAACAACTACAAAGAGACACAAAAAGACCACAAACAGACACAAAACAAAACAACTTCAAAGAGACACAAAGACACCACAAACAGACACAAAACAACTTCAAACAGACACAAAAAGACCACAAACAGACACAAAACAACTTCAAAGAGACACAAAATGAGCAAAACAAACTACAAAGATGTGCCAAACTGCTACAAAAGGGGTACAACAACCACACACAAAAAATAATATCCTCCAAAGAAACACAAAATGACCACAAAGAGACCAAAACAACAACAGAAACAGGCTAAACAACTATACAATCTGAGAGTCTTGTTCATAAGAGGTGGTGGGGCCTTATTGTCTCATAATCCGCGCATGCTTATCTTGACACGAGAGCAGTATGAATCACGTCTGAGATGACAGCATCGCTGCAGTCTCCATCACACCCAGTACTATAAAGACTGTGATACACATTCATCATCGCTGCTGCATACCTTTGTCTGGAATTCAGTGGAGGCACCGAATTCAAAGAGGAGCTTCACAACGTCATTGTGTCCCTGCTGGGAGGCGAAGAACAGGGCGGTGGAACCCGTCTGAAAAGATTGAAAGAGATACGGCTGTTTTCATTTGACTTTAACGTTGATTGTATTTTAATGGAAACATATTCAATTAAATTGCTCATTAGACTTCAGAAGCAGTCTGTAAGTTTACTTTAATCTTGCTGCCCATCTTCATAATTATTTTGCAGAAGCTTTATTATTGGGTAGTTTACCGTTTTGTGGATTACACCGAGAGCAAATGACCACTCTCATTTCTGTACGCTGAAATATGTAGCTACATCCAGAATACGGTTAGCTTAGCATAGCACAAAGACAGGAAAAACAGTATGTATAAACTTCCTGGAATCTCTGCTGATTACTTTGTAACGTCTCTACAGATTCAAGACTTTCCGTTGGTAATCCAGAAAAGTCTTATACTGTTTAAATTAGCTATTATTTTGCAATCATACCTCTCTTTGGTAGTTGATGTCGGCTCCCTGCATGATTAGTTCTTTGGCACACTCATAATAGCCGCTGTAGGACGCCACCATCAGCGCTGTCGTTCCATACTGGAAAGAAACATGGCAGCAATAAATGAGCAGAAGAACAAATCTACTTCATGAGACAAAGTCAGGAGCTTGTTTTCAACTATAACTACTTTCTATGTGTTTTATTGCAGATGACTTGAACACAGAAAAGATGACAGAATAGTACTTTAAATGAGACATATCATGGACATTTTCAGGTTCCTACTTGTATTTTGGGTTTCTACTTTCATGCTTCAAACAAACACATTCTTTTTTTTTATCACACTGTCTCTCTGAAACCTCCGGTTCTGAAAAGTGAAGCCGATGTGGAAGTGCTTTACAACCTGCATTCTCTCTAGTGTCCACCAGGGGGCGACTCCTCTGGTTGTATAGAAGTCTATGAGAAAATGACTCTACTTCTCTCTTGATTTATTACCTCAGTAAACATTGTAAACATGAGTTTATGGTCTCAATCTCTAGTTTCAAGTCTTCTTCAATACAGCATGATGTTCATTTAGTACATTATGGTCCATTTAGAGTCACACAGACCATAAAGCAGGGGATGATTTAGGGCGGGGCTACTGTGATTGACAGGTTTCTACCGTGGTCTGAGAGTTGTCCATGTTGTCGTCTTAAAACTTCAATCCTTTCAAAGTGTGTTTTCACTTCATGAAAGTTGATTGTAAAATTTTGGTTGCCTAAAAATTACTTATTAGTTATTTTTATATCTAAATGTGCTCAAGAATTCACATAAATAAGAAAATGTAGTAATTCAAACAAAGCACGACTTCAATGACCAGTGAAGTTTGATATCACCGCATCAATCATGACTCATCATCAGGCAGAGTCGTGATTTGCCACCGTCAGACACAAAATGGATTTTTGAAACGAAAAAGTGATGCGGGAGACAACCCTGCAGCAGTTAAATCTCCAAAGCATGTGGTGAGAAAATATGAGCCTGAATACATGACATTTGGATTCATAATGGCAGTGATGTGTGAGGGTCAGCAGAATATTTATTTTGGTTAGCTGACAGCTGACAGAGGCATCACACATGACCAGTTTTTCTTTCTCTTTTTCTGCCATATCATGTTTTTTTGTTTCTTTTTATTTGGGAATTTAGTCCTCTGATATTCTGATATCCCCTGTTCTAACGAGCCTCCATGAGACAAATCTGATCCCAAAAAATTGCCTGAGCTGTCATATTCCACAGTTTGTAGGTTGGTAGATAAATGCATGTGCACAAGCAGTGAGAAATGTTGTTTTTTACTTTGTGTTTCCTTTAAATCAGGTGACTAAACCGCCAAAATTCTGCAGATTTTATTCCAATGAAACACATTAAAACCCCTCCCCCTTTATTATGATGAAAATAAAACAAACCAAACATGAAATGAGTGGTTACACACATGCGACCACAGAGGTGAGGCTTGAAGCCCTCTGTCTCCCTACCACAGGCGGGTTATGGTTAAAGCGTGCAGCGGAGCAGCCGGGACATGCAGCGTCCGTACACTGTCTCTGCAGTCCGCGTCCACGCGGCCGCTGTTGAGCAGCAGCTGAAGAAGAGCCAAGTTCCCCTTCCTCGCGGCCCAAAACACGGCGTTAGCCAGGGGCGTTTCCTTCTGGAGGGTAAATACACACAACAAGCACTGACCTTAAACCACCATTATAGTATTATAGGATTCAGACCGGCAGTAAACAGTGTCCGCTGCAGGTTTAAAGTGTCAAACACATATTTCCATCTCTTTTTTTTGAATAATGAAAGGGGATTTCAATAAATCAAATAGCGCGCGCACACATGCAAACTATACACGTTTATGTATGACATTTAAATCGGAGCACACAAGGCCATATGATGCCCTATTTATACCCACACGCGCATGCACACACAGACGCGCGCGCAGCCAGACTGAATGTAGACAGCGTATTTAATTCCAGCTCTCACATGCTCCCTACAGGTAAATAAACCCACATTGTTGATGAACCCTGAACGCGTTAAGAGGACGCAGGTGTGATTCCTCACGAGGGCCCTCTAGCACGCGCGCTGCTGAGGATAATGGATGGGGAGGAGGAAAAATAAAAGAGCTGGTTTACCTTGAAAGACATCCTGCAGACCTCATTCGTGACTCATGTTTGTTCCTGCGCACTCATTCAGTGGAGACGACGCGGAGGCTGCTGAGCGCCGCTCGCCGGTTTTTGCCGCACTGTGTTTGGGTGTTGGAGGCGCGGCCGCTCGCGGACATAATAACAGGCAGACAGTCAGCTGAGCATCTGCACGCGGTGCTGCACGCAGCAGACCGCTGGGTGGCGCTACTACTCACAAGGGGGCAGTTAATAAACAAGCATTCATAATATTTATCTGATTAAATTAATAAACATTAAAAGCCCTTTGAAATGATTTATATTTAAATTAAATAACTTTTTAAGTGGAGACGCTACAGTTGAAAAGGGGTAAAGATTTAAGAAATGTAAATATGCAAATGAGGCATTAACTTATTAAATATGTGCTAATTTGCATATATTTCCAGAACATAAATGTTGGATGAAGCCAGCTTCAAAATTCATGTTTCATTTTTTCGACATATTAGAGTCAAAGGTTTTTCGAGAGGGAGTTTTAAATATCTTTGTATCAGAAAATACGGTAATTACAACAGCCATTTAAAACAAATCTATTTTCTCCATGTTTTATTAATAAATGTAGCATAAATGAGTGTGTGAGTGATGTGTGAACAAACCCCTCTGTGTGAACCTTCAGCACACAGAGAGGAATGAAAGAGTGAAGTTTGGTGAATGTAAGAGCTGCTGAAGTGGAGATTCATCATCAGAGTCTGAGAACAAACTCATTTAGAGGAAACGTCCTTTAAAGAGACGTTTAGTTACATTACAGACATTTAGAGACTCTACAGGTGAACACATGAACTCATAGATATCACCATGAAACTTAACCAATTCATGACTCACATTAAGAGACTCTACAGGTGAATAGAGTCACATCATGAACTCACAGATATCACCATGAAACTTCACCACTTCATCACTCACATTAAGAGGAGTATTATTGTATTACAAGTTTTCTGAAATATTATGTTTAAATATGCAAATGATGCATTATGTAATGGTAACTTTTGGTGAATTTAGGAGAAATCTACAGACGTAAACAGACAAAGTAGTAAAATAAACACATACATTACTGGTAATTTTACTGAAGTAAATGATCTGTGTACTTCCTCCACAGCTTGTTTTTTGGAAAGTTTAATGTCAGGTGTTGTGCTCATTTATAACCCGGTGATTGAAGGATTTACAATATTGCAGCTTTAGCTCTCTCTATACGATAATAGAGGTATTACGGAGGAGGAGCAGCGAAAGCATCTTATTTTTGTTGACTAATGTCCTCCTCAGGTGCTGGCATACGTGTTGATTAAGGGATCCATGAAAGTATAGTGGAAGCATGTACTTATTGCAAAGCTATAAAAGGAAGGTTGACGGTGAGTGTGTAGCTGTGTCGCTGCCCAGAGTCCCTCTCAGACCATGGGAACAAAACACATCCATGAAGGTAAGCAGGGCTGTTTATTTCATATAGTTAGAGAGAAATACCTGAACGTGTTCCTTTATTATAAAGACAACCTTGCATTTTAAAATTCAAAAGTCACGAGGCATGACTACAGATGCTGATGTTTCTGAGGATATATATTGGCTTTTATTTTTGTTCAGTATAAACACTCTTGTTGTGGAGAGAATAACATCTGCTAGATTAAACTAATTTAAGTATTTGAGCTTACAGGCGGCCTTGTACGTGCAGCAACATGTAGAGATTGTGTCCTCATTTATGATTATTTATTAGACATATTGTGTCTTTTTGAGAGTTCAGTCATAAGAAGAACGTCTAGGGTCACGTTTAAAATGTAGCCTTTTCAATAGAGTTTTTTTCCCCCAGAGTTCCACGACAGAGCGAGTATCAACACCACTTTAGAAATGAATATTATGTTTTTCACTTTAAGAAAAGCACCCTGTGTTTTTACAGCAGGTAGTTACTGTGTATGTCTTTACTCTAATAAGTACAGAGCACATTCTATTATAGAGCTGCTGAAAAGTGTCGTGTTACTACAACTGGCATCTCTACGATGTTTTAACTTGTAGGTCGTATGGTTGTATGGTCGGAATGAATAACAAAGATCTCATGCAATAACCCAAAGATATAATGACCAGCAGAGGTATGGACTCGAGTCACATGACTTGGACTTAACCAGTCTAGTCTTTTTAATAATTAAGTTCAGTCGCACTTTAAATAACATTTTGTCGTCTTTCTTCTTCTTATTACTCTGTTACAAAGATGGCATTACATTTGGTGAAGAGCCCATTTTGACTTGTTCAGGACTCAAAACACAAAAGTTAAGGAACTGGGACTAGAATACAAAGACTTGAAACTTACTTGTGACATGCAAAACAATACGTAGTCTCACCTCTGCTGACCAAAAATCCAAATTTCAGTGTACTACAAAAATTCTACAATTCTACATCAGTGTCCCGATGCTTATGCTGTTGATTTTTTGCTGTAAATGACAAAATAATTTAGTGATTATTACAATTTGTTGAGGTCCAACCAAAACCTGTGACTCCACTGTGATGCTCTTGTCCTTCTAGTCCAGCAGGCCAGCTTCCTGCTGCGAGCCGCCCTGCTCTCCGTCCTGCTGTTCGGCCCACAGCATGTGGCCTCGGAGTCAGACGAGGTGGCCCCGACTGAGTGGGAGGTCTGGAAGAGCAGCCATGGCATAAACTACGAAGACATGGTGAGACTGACTCCACGTCTAAAGTACAAGCACCAACTGTAAGTGCTCTGATTCACTCTGAGTCTTCCTGTGATTTCATGCAGGACGACATGCAAAGGTTGGCCATCTGGGGGGAGAACAAGCAGATGATTGAAGACAATAATCAAGGTTTTTTCATGGGGACGATGCCGTTCACGATGGCCATGAATAAATATGGAGACCTGGTAAGGAGTAGTGTTTGCCTCTCTATGCTAAAAGCTCCACTGCCTAAAACCTCAAATCAAAGTATTTAAAGGTTATTGTGAGGAGCATGGAACTAAAACCCAGTTCAGTCCTGATCCTCGAGTCCATATGACCTCCATCAGTAAAGAGACCATCAGACAGAAGATGCTCTGTTTCTATAGAGTTATTCTTAATGCTCGTCATCAGAGCCACCGGGTCAGATTCTGGTGAAACCAGATGAACTCATGCAGGTTCACTAGAAACTCCTTCAGCTCAGACTCCAGCAGAGACCGGTCCACCGTGGACAGACCCAGATCAGGAGCTCCGGAGGGAGGAGGAGAGCTCAGCTCCCGGCAGCAGCAGCAGCGTCTCCTTCTCCTCCGTCAGGAGAAGAGCTTCTTTTCTCTGGGAGCCAACAGCGACACCACGCTGCTGGAGACCCAGGATGTATTGCTGGACCTGCTGGAGGGGAGGGAGGCACGGGAGAACCAGAACCAGGACTGAGCAGGGCAGACTGTCAGACCCTGCTGCAGTAAAATGAGGTTTTCCAAAGGGAGTCTGGTGCTCGGAAGCACTACGGCTTTTGTCCACAGGGACCAACAGAATCAACACAAAATGAAAGTTCCTCAAGTAGCTTTAAGTGAAGATTTCATGCCATTAACAAACAGATCATTTGTTAATAGACTAAGTTTCATATGTTTACTCAATGTATCCTCATCCAAATTGACTACATGGGTTTTATACAAATTAAAGTGCATTACTTTACCCAGGCTCAGCTACGAACAGTCTTGCCAACTCAATAACATTAATTATTGTGAAACAATCTTCTTTATGCTCTCTAGACGAGACAAGAGTACCAGGTTTTGCAAGGCGCCATGATAGACTCCCAATTCGTGAAGAGAGGGAAGATTGTCTCGGGCCGAAGGCTGCGTAACAACGCTAAGAAGTTGGATGCTTATGTCGTCGACTACAGGAACATGGGTTATGTCACTGAGGTGAAAGACCAGGTAAGACATTTCTAAATTCTTTTTCAGGTTTTTTATACAGAATCATGAACACCTTCTAATCTACTGTTCGTTTAAATAAACTTCTCAGGGATTCTGTGGCTCGTGCTGGGCCTTCAGCACTACGGGAGCCATCGAGGGACAAATTTACAAGAAGACGGGTCAACTCGTGTCCTTGAGTGAACAAAACCTGGTGGACTGTTCCAGATCTTATGGTACCTACGGCTGCAACGGTGCCTGGATGGCCAACGCCTACGACTACGTGGTCAACAACGGGCTGCAGTCCACAAACGCCTACCCATACACCTCGTTGGTGAGCCTCAACCTGCTGGCTCCGCCTCCAAATGAGCACTTAGAAACAGTTATGTACTCGGTGTCCGGCCTGTCGGTAACGTTCAGCTCTATTTGCCCCTCAACAGGACGCCCAGCCCTGTTTCTACGACAGCAGACTTGCAGTGGCCCACATCAAAGACTACAGGTTCATACCCAAAGGAGACGAGCAGGCCCTGGCTGATGCTGTGGCAACCATCGGTCCAATCACAGTAGCTATTGATGCGGATCACTCAAGCTTCCTGTTCTACAGCTCAGGTTGATTGTGAAATACTCCCTCTATACTAGGGCTGGGGGAAAACATAGATATTATATCAACATTGTGATATGAGATCTATGATTTTTAGAAAGTGATGTCTTTTCTTTGTTTTAAAGGCTGCATCACAGGAAAGTGAACTTACCAGACTGTTCTAGTTGTTCTATAAGTTGCCTTTACCCACTTAGTCCTTATATCCAGATTACTGATGATGTAATAGTGGATGTTACAATAAAAATACTTGTCTCATATTTGCTTCCACACCAGCACTAAACATCAGGCAGACAGTTAGAAGCTAGCTGGTGAACATAGTGGAGCATTTAGAAGCTAAAAAGCCAGATAATTAGGAGTTGGTGGAGACCAAAACAGAGCTAAAAAGTTTTCTTTACAGCTTGTTTACGCTGCCCCCAAGTGGCCAACTAATAAATTAAAGCAGGTTGAAATTTCCTTTGCAGGAATATACGATGAGCCAAACTGTAACCCGAACAATCTGAGTCACGCGGTGCTGCTGGTTGGCTACGGCTCTGAAGGAGGCCAAGACTACTGGATCATCAAAAACAGGTCAGAAAAAACAACAACCTCCACATATAAAACAACATCGGTGGATTTTGTCCAACACTAAATCTTCTATTATTCTTTGTTTTTTCTTCTTAGTTGGGGAAGCAGTTGGGGCGAAGGTGGCTTCATGCGAATGGTCCGAGACGGCAGAAACACGTGTGGCATCGCGAGCTACGCTTTGTACCCTGTTCTGTGATTCTGATGAGGTGCTTCAGTCGTGTTCACCAAAAGTAACCTTTGGATAATACCTCATTTGCTTATTGAAACAGAAAACGTCTTAAAACTTGTAACACAAAAAAAGAATTGTCCTAATGTAAGTAATGAACTGGGTAAGTCTGATGGTGATATCTATCGATGCACCTGTAGTGTCTTCAAAATGTCTGTAATTTAACAAAACATATCGTGACACCAAACTTTCCAGTTTCATTCCTCTCTATAGTCTGAAGGTTAACACAGACGGGTTTGTTCACATATCATTCAGAGACTCATTTATACTACATTTTATTACATAATATTGACAGTATTTTCTGATTTATGGGGTAATAGAAAGAGTTATCCAACATTCCCTCCGTCAAAACAAAATGAAAAAATATTTGCATATCTAAACATTTCAGGAATCTTGAAATGCAAAAAATAATCGTCTTAACGTTAATAATCAACTGAAGAAGTTTCATGATGATATCTATTAGTTAAATGTTGTGTCTGTTGTGTCTCTCTGAGGATATGTCAAACTGAACAGAAGTAAAAACACATTCCTTCACTTTCAAATGAAAATGTGAATTTCCAAGTTATTTTACTTCCACAACATTTAACCTAATGGTGGATCATTTAAGCAAATGTCAGCAAACTTGAAATATGAAACACACTGCATCAGCTCACCACATTTTAGCTAATGCTTTAGTTAATGTTTTTAAAAAATCTGTAGTAAACAATTTTTTTTATTACTGTATCATTGTGCAAGCCGTAGATTCTGTGTACTGTTAAAAATAAAGTACCTTTTGTGAATTTTAAACAGATCACTCTTGTGAATCCTGAATGATTCACTGAGCAACGTTTATTTTGAAATCTCTTGTCACTTCTCCAGACTGTTTTTAAAAGAACAAATAAAATGCTGCTTCATATTTTCAATGCAAATAAAAAAGTTTCAGTTTTTTTTTCTACTATTATAATCAATATTTTATCAGTTACTTACTGGTTCAACTGTATAATAAAGTAATTATTCTTCTAAGCGTATATTTGTCACTTGTTCAACCAAACACAGTTCACATACAAGTCCAACCACACCTCGCTGAACCTTGAGCCTAACTCTGAGCCACACTCGTCCACGCTTACTGTTTCTCACCGTCCACCGTCCCACATAAAGCGCTCCAAGGTTCACCTGCTGCAGGTGTTTATCTGAGGGGGGGGGGGGGGGGGGGGAGCTTTTCACTGCTCGACTCAAATGACTCACTGAACAGCTCGTAATGCAGTGGAATATATCTTTGATTTGCAGCGCGGTGTGGTTGTTTTTGCTTTGCTTTGCTCCGGTTTGTGGCTCGACTGAGAACCGCTCAAAGTGTAAACATGACAGACAAAGTCAGATCCATCAGAAGACGCACAGCACCAAAGGGTTCTTCTGTGATCCTTCCTCCAGCAACCGGGCAGCCGGCGCCATCACTCGGGTAAAGCAGCGCTTCGTTGGATTTATATGAATTTGTTTCCCGCTTTTTTTGTGAGTAAGAAGGACACTTTGCAAAACAATGTCAAGGAATCATTCAATGCTCCACATGAAATAGTTCTTTCAAAAGGGAAGTATGTGAGTGTATAAAGCTACCAGCACTGTTAGACATTGATTTCATTATATCTCAGCAATAAAATGTATCTTTCTATGGCATCCTAAAGTTAACAGATAACTAAAACCTTCAATAGGGTAATTCATGTCCTTGTATGTTTATTTACAACACTTATTATTTATTGGAAAATAACTCAGGACATTTTCTACATTTTTGTACTTTCCTTGCGTATTTCCATTTTATGCTACTTTCTACTTCTCCACTACATCTGAGAGATAGATATTGCACTTTTTACTGTACTACATCTCAGAGGTAGATATTGTACTTTTTACTGTACTACATCTCAGAGGTAGATATTGTACTTTTTACTGTACTACATCTCAGAGGTAGATATTGTACTTTTTACTGTACTACTGTGGTGGAAAATATTCCTATACCCGCTTTGCGTGAGTCTTTTCATGCTGAAATACGTACATAATACCAAAACCAGGTTGTCTTTTAAGTATTTATCAGAGAAGGTTCAATCATCACAGCAGAATGCGTACAGTCTCAGTGAGGAAGAACCTCGAAAAAAGTGAACACGCTTTCTTTATACAGAATGAGCAAAGGTGGGGGCCGATGGCCAATGTTACAGACATTTCAGTCTCAGACTGATAGGAACAACAATGAAAAACAAACAGCCAGCAACCAAAGCAAGCGGCCCAAAGGCCTTGGCGCTGGAACATTCTCATACAACACAGTTAGTTATCTTTGTGAACAGAGAGGGAGAACTCTTCTTCTGCACAACAGAGACACGGTGAAGTTCAACAAAGTTCAGAACTAAATTACTTATGCATTAATACAATATAATGAGTAGAAATATATACGTAAAAAATTACCATTACACTACATCTCAAAGGTAGATATTGTACTTTTTACTACATTTGTCTGACAGCTTTAGTTACTTTTCAGATGACAGTTTTTCATCCCCTTCCTGTCCAGGTAAAAGCACGTATCTCCAGATGTGTTGATGTTGAATGTTTGTGATGAACTGAAGGATGAAATGTTTCCTTTATGTGTTGAGAAAATCCTCCTACTTCTTCAGCTGAATAAACTCTTTAAAAAGTACCTCGGATCAGCTGGAAAATGCTTCGTCACCAAGCTGAAAACAGGCTGTTTGTTCTTTTTAGAGATACGAGGTTCTCACAGGACAGACAAACAGATGATGATCTTATAGAATATGATGCATTGATGTAGATTCAATTATACATAAAGGAGTTAAAAACATGCAACATACACATTAATGCAGCAGTAGTATTAATCCAGAAACATTAGTAAAACACATTTTACTGCACTATCAATACTTTTATTATAATACTCACATACTTTCACTAAAGTATGTTATTGATTGCAGGACTATAGTACTATAAGGATCTAAATACTTTTTTCACTACTGTATATCACCATGTGTGTTCATGTATGGATTACTGAATGGGTCTACCGGGCAATGGCCCAGGGGCCCAAAGTGTCAGGGGGCCACTGCCCTATACCTACACAATGTCACTCAAAGAGACACAAAATGACCATAAAGAGACACAAAACAACTACAAAGAGACACAAAACAACCACAAAGAGACACAAAATGACATTAAAGAGACCTGAAACATCTACAAAATGACACAAAATGACCACAAAGAGACACAAAACGAAAACAATAAGAAGCTCGACAGCTATAAAGTTTGTGTGTCTTCTCCTATGTAGGAGAGGTCGTTGGGCCTTTTGCATGTCTTTGTCCGGGGGCTCTTTGTTTCATAATCCACCCATGTGTGTGTTTCTATATGCACCCTGATTTAAAACTCATACCAGATCATGTATTTTCTCAGTGACAAATGCATCTGATACCCAATGTAATTAGTATAATTCAATTCACATGTACTTGCAGTTAATTACTTTGCAGCGTGAGTACTTCGTGATAATAGGTTTCTCCTGAGCAGGTCAGTGAGGTCGGAGTGTTTGCTCGAGTTAATTGTCTCACAGTTGACTGTTCAGCTCTCTGTGTGTCGATACAGAAGTGCAGCTCTGGCTCCTACAGAGAGTGGGCCGGACCGAACAGGGGTCAGTGTGTGCCATGCAGCTGTAATGGACTCTCCAATGAGTGTGATGAGCTAACAGGGAACTGTGAGGTTAGTGCTCTCTCTCTCTCTCTCTCTCTCTGTCTCTCACACACACACACACACACACATACACACACACACAGACAATTAAAAATAATAATAATTTACAGCACACTTAAAAGGTTTGTGGCATTTGTGGGCCAAAACATGTTGTTCATATTGTGTTTGCCGACCAGAACTGTCAGTTTGACACCACCGGGGATCGCTGTGAACGGTGTAAAGAGGGTTACTATGGAAGCGCAGCCAACAGGAGCTGCCGTGTCTGTCCGTGCCCCTTCACACGGAACAAGTCAGTCTCTTTTTATTATCTTTAGCTCAACCAAGCTCAACTGCTCTGCATCAGTATGAATTAATTATTATGTCTCTCTGCAGTTTTGCCCTGGCCTGTGTGGACGTCAGCTCGGGAGTGGTCGAATGCTTGTGTAAACGTGGTTACAGTGGAGCCAGATGTCAGAGGTGTGTCTGCGACTCAAGAAGTGCAACCCAGTTGACAGATAAAATGTTGCCGTTGTACGTTTGTCACGGGATAGGTTGAATATCAACATTTCTGAAGAACACATTTCAGGAATACGTTTCATATCAGCTTTGTATCGTGCAGAAACACACAATGCCACTTGGTTAGGTTTAGGTAACAAAATGACTTGTTTGAGG
This sequence comes from Anarhichas minor, assembly GCF_050575085.1. Classification (NCBI taxonomy): domain Eukaryota; kingdom Metazoa; phylum Chordata; class Actinopteri; order Perciformes; family Anarhichadidae; genus Anarhichas; species Anarhichas minor. Next base: position 1,269,867 of record NW_027466456.1, on the reverse strand, counting down.
TTAGAAAAAGATCGTGATTTCTGTAACAAACAACAAGGTACCGCAACAAGGTACCGCAACAAGGTAACGCAACAAGGTAACGCAACAAGGTAACGCAACAAGGTAACACAACAACGTAATGCAACAAGGTAACACAACAACATAATGCAACAACACATCTTATAAACGTAACAAGGCAACATTACAATGCAACAACGTAAGCCAACAACGTAAGCCAACAACGTAAGCCAACAAAGTAACGCAACAACGCACCGCAACAACGTAACACGCAACAACGTAACACAACAACTTAACGCAACAACATAACACAACAACATAACGCAACAACGTAACGCAACAACGTAACGTAACAACGCACCAACGTAACACGCAACAACGTAACCGGCAACAACGTAACCGGCAACAACGTAACACCGTAACACAACAACTTAACGCAACAACGTAACACGCAACAACGTAACACAACAACGTAACACAACAACGTAACACAACAACGTAACACAACAACATAACGCAACAACCGTAAATAAATAACAGCCCGTAGCGGACTTTGTTATACAACGTTACACAACGTAACAACCATAAAGTCAACATTTACTTTTTTGTTTTACACAGGTCACAAACAATGGCCTCTTGGGTGAAAGTTGTTTGCTATAGTCGCTATTATACCACGTAACGTTCCGACCACATAACTTTCAATAACGACTCCGTCGCTTGCTGTAACTGAATGCAAAAATGACCACATTCAACCTTTCCGTGGTTTGCAGAAACGTACAATGCCAACATTTTTCCACACGACTGGAATAAGAAGTAACAATTTCCAAACACAATACAACACGAGCATCGTTTACATCAGAAGATTGTCTTCAGTGCAGTACAATGTTGCATCCTTATCCCTATTGTCCACAGCTGAATGCATCCACATGAATTATAGTAGCATGTAGGACTGACAGTAAAATGATGAAAGCTCAAAAGCAGCTTTCCCTCTTGTTTTCTTTCTCTTTAAGATGTTCATTCGGTTACTATGGCAATCCAATGGTGCATGGAGGCAGCTGCAAGCCCTGCAAATGCAAGGAGGGCTTGAACATTTGTGATCCTCTGACTGGAGGTAATTATACATTTTCGTGTGCGTGCTTGCGTATGCGTGGGGGAGCTACAAACCCAACGCCCAAAGGTTGAAGCCCAGAAACGTCCTTAACATTACAAAATAAGAAGGAAACTAGAATTACCTTCTTGCGGTCATCAACCAGTGAAATTGCAGATTGCATCCATGTCTGTTCAAAATATCATCGCTTCATCATTTTATTCTAATAGACATTTGAGTGAAATAATTAGCATATCAATTCTACAGTTATGGCCAAAACGTGTTTTGTGAGGTCACCGTGACCTCGACCTTTGACCACCAAATTCTAATCAATTCATCGTTGAGTCCAAGTTGACATTTGAAGAAATTCTCTCAAGGCATTCCAGATATGTTGTGCTCACGAGAATGGACCAGACGGATGGAAGAACATAAAATAGGAAAATCTAGCCAGAGGTCTTTGCAGATACAGACACTGCCACACACGTCTAGTGGGTCATAGGTGATGAATGAGATGGTTCACTTTTGTAATAGTCTATACATTGTTTCTAAGAAAAATCCTGCATAGTATACTGAACGTTACGTTTCAACGTTAGACGTCGAGATATCCCAACCTTTGGTCCCCAGTATGGGTTAACCTCCAAATACACGTGAGACATTATTATTTTTTATCTATTATTTTTTTGTCTGAAGCCCTCTGCCTGACACTCATGTTAATTCCATGCTACAGTTTGTAACGCAGGTATTCTGGTGTACATTAGTAATCTCAAAACCGAAGCTGAGGAGTTGTTTCCTCAGATGACATCATACTGTTGTATATCTGTTGTTGTATATTTGTTGTTGTATATCTGTTGCTGTATATTTGTTGTTGTATATCTGTTGTTGTATATCTGTTGTTATATATTTGTTGTTGTATATCTATTGTTGTATATCTGTTGCTGTATATTTGTTGCTGTATATCTGTTGTTGTATATCTATTGTTGTATATCTATTTTTGTATATCTGTTGTCACAGGCTGAGTAGAGCTGCTCATAACTAATACACTGGCCTTCACGTGATTAGATCCACTTTAATAACCTTTTCCTTCAAATAGAGTGCAGCACATCTGGTAACAGCAGTGTTCACTGCCATGGTGAGTTTGTGTTGAAGATTCATCCTACAAACATCTTTTGACATGAATAAACATAAACTGTGATATAATGAGTTTTAAGGTTTCATCCTCTGCTTGCATCTACTGACAGAATGCGACAGCTGTCCTGTCGCCTTACTGGTCGACTTGGAGAAGATGGATGATGTCCTGGCTCGGCTGAAACAGCAGCTGCAGAATGTCACTATTGGTTCTGTTTCCCTCTCCAGACTGAACAACCTGGAGGCTAACGTCTCCGACACCAAGGTGCAGTTGATGCAGGTTTTAGGTATCTCTGCGTGTAGTTAGGCACCGTCCTTTAAAGGGACAGTGTGTAGGATTTGGTGTCATCTTGTGATGTGGTTACAGATTGCAACCAACTGAATACCTCACTGCGGTTTTGAAACCCCGGCTCACGTTACTGCAGTTGGCCTTCAGGTAACGTAAAAACGTGTTTGTTTTATCCGTTCTGGGCTACCGTAGAAACATGGCGGTGCAACATGGTGGACTCTGTGAAGAGGACCCGCTCCCTATGTGATGTTAACAGTTATGAATATTACACTCCATTTCTAGTGACAGATCCCCGAAACGCTCAGGCTCTTCTCATACAGCGTTTGTAGCTATACCTACAAAAAATGAATGCAATTCGTAGATATCCCACGACAGCTTTTGTGCCGTGCTGTTTGTGCCAAGTGAAAAACGATTTATTCGTCACGTAACTTCCGTACTTAAGTAACGACACTTCTGTAGTTATTTTAAGATGGAAGTTAATTTTGGAAAGACCGCATGCATGTTACGAGCAGGAATTGACATCCGTCGATGGACGTCTCGCACAAAAAATGAGAAATATGTTTTTGTGAGATATCATACGAACTGATGATACATTCAAATCCTACACACTGGCCCTTTAAAACATTTCCAATAAAGAGCTTGCCGAAAGAACATTATCCCAACTTCTGCTCCATTCTTATCACACAATAATGTTTCTCCATATTCACACTTCAGAGTTCTCCTCGCCTCCTCTGCTTTTTTCAGATTCTGGTTGGGAGACACCTGGACCCAGAGGTTGAACAGCTGGAAGCAGATGTGGATGTTATCAGAGATGACTTTAGTCAACTGACGGAAAAGGTACCTGGAGTCAATTTTCCTCAGTTAATCAGCCGGGAAACTCCATCAAGAGTTTTTATAATTAAATTGTAAATGTGAATTGTTGCTTGAATACTGCAGGAGGTTGTTTTATAAACTGCGTCACATACATCAGAGAGTAATGAACCATAAAACATCTCAACCTTGCTGAGATTTATGAACTGATTAGTGCGGAGTGTTAACACTTAGTGTACATTATCTGATCTGAAAACACATTTTTTTAACATTGTCATCAACTTTCCAGACACTTAAAACTAAATCAGATCTGGAGAAGTTCTTGCAGAATGTGAATGGACCAACGTTAAAGGCAGAGGATCTTCTCTCTGAAGCTGAAGCTCTCCTCACACCAATACAAGGTACATCAGTTAATATTAATATAATATACGTGTTGAAATTGTCGAGAGATTACATCACTGTCAGGCCGAGACCAAGACTCTGTAAAGGAAAACTGAATGATTAGTCAAAGTGATCATCGACAGCAGTGTTTCTGTAATTGTGGCCTGTCAGATTTGATAAAGCAGCAAACTGAGGTGAAACCCGGAGAGTCGGTCGCTCCCTCTGGAAACGACAAAGCCGGGATGATGGAGGAGGCTCAGCGCATCGTGCAGGAAATGAGAGGGAGAGGCTGCAGCGCTCAGAGACACGGAGCTGGCAGAGAGCAAGAGGACGCACTCAAATGTGAGATTTGAAAAGAAAATGTTTTTGTTCATTTGTTTGCTTTCTGGCATAGAGTTTATGTTCCGCCTTTGAATAAAATGGTGCACCTGGTGTTCGGCTCGTCGCTCTGACACGAACCACACTGACTTCACAGTGATGTGAAGTAGTTCACAACTTTTAAAGCTGCAACATAACAAAAGCTTCTCTAGATTCAAAAAACAACACAATATTTTAACCTTCAGCCTAATCAGCGCTTAAATGTATGGGCTTCCAAACGTGGCTTTACAACAGATGAAATACTTATATAATAGCGTTTGCTCAGTACAATCCATGTGAAACATCAAGCAATTGAAGTATTTCATCTGTTGTAAAGCCACGTTTAAAGAAGTCTTCAATGTACTCACAATCCATTTATATGTCACATGTAGTGTAACCTATGAAGAGCTGCTTCTATGACTCATCATTTCGGCTTTCTATCTCATAATTTCGACTTTCGAAATGAATGAACATTAATGCAACAGTCTAGGTGTCTTCAACATGTGAAATCCAAAGTCTGTGTGTTCTCCTCAGTGTTGGACATAATCAGGAACAACACAGCAGATCGTGTGGAAACCAACCGGTCTGTGTTTAACCAGACTGCAGACTCTCTGATGGCCTCGGCCTCTTCTCTGATGGAGGCGGCTGAGCTGCTATCAGACGCAGAGGACAGAGTCGACAGGACGCAGGGCCTCAACCTGAAGGGTCAGACTGCTCTACAACACCTGGAGGTGAAGTGAAACACAGCTGGAGTTCATCCTACCACACACACACACACACACACACACACACACACACACACACACACTTCTCACTCTGATGTTTTCACCGCTCTTTCTTTATCGTTTGCCAGCATCTTCAAACTCAGCTGGAGAGAGAACAAAGTGCGCTCCTTCCCCTGACGGAAATGACTGAAGATCTGCTGAAAAATATCACCGACATCTTTTTAAGGCTTGAGGAAATTAAAAAGGTGAGCAGGCATCTGTTACCGCCATGATTACAGGAGTTTTGGAGTGTGCAAACTCTGGACGGGCGGGTCAATACACACAAGCCATTTGTTTGATAGTAAAATTATAAAAATACAAACGTGGGTGGCTAAATCACTTCCAAACCATTACACACGACTTTTGTATCATTTCCCCCCCCCAAAACAGCCCTGAGTCACATTACCAATCAGACATCAGAACCAGTCGCACACGTCAAACATAGCAGTTTGGTGTGGCGCTATTTTTCAACTAAAATACAGCAGGATGCACTAGTTGTCACAATAAAGTGCAAGAAACAGCAACACAAGTGTAAGCTATTTTGTTGAGTTGCTAAGTGAAGGCTCTGTGTTACTTCAGGTGTCCTCTAGAAAGAAGTGCGCCAATGTATGTGTCCAGGGCTTTTATTGTGAAGGCTAGAACGGTTGGAGAGAAAAAAGGGAAATGCACAAGTATTGACTGTTCTTTTTAAGAATAAAGTTGTCGCCATCTCGCCACTCATATTTGCTTTTGTATTAAATTTGTTATTAATGGCCGGTATATGTCCGAAATTGACCATTATTTTGAAAAAACACATGTATAACTCTGTATTGTTAAAATTGTGACAAAATGTATCGGTATCGTAAGAAATTTGAAACGCTTGGCATCACTCATTCTCTAGTACAAACTCGATTTATTGTGTACATTTCAGGGATCTGAGAATCATGCGGCTCAGCTGGACGGCGCTAAGACGGAACTCTTTAAGAAGTTAAACAACGTTTTCCAAATGACGGCAAAGATGGAAATCGTAACCAAAGCTGAGGAGCGGAAAGAGGAGCTCAACAGAGCGGCGGCAGAATTTCAACAGTGAGTGTGAAGCAGAGGATCATTTAGATCAGCTGTCTGCAACAATTTAATATGAAGTGCCTTTAAAATAAATCCTGTTTAATCACTTTGCCAAATCAACATTAAGGTTAGCATTACGTTTTATTCATGACACCACATCAAAATGTTTTTCTTTTTGTATTTTAAGAAACATTTTTCCTCGTGCCATGATGTTTGTACATTTAAAAGTCACAGTTTATAGGTTTGTCGTGGTATTGTTTAGTTTTGCATGAAATCGCTCAATGAACTTCATCTCTCGTCTCGCACGACGTACGTCACCAACACCAACACAGCCGCTAGCTTTGCTCGCTAGCTAGCTAACTAGCTAACTTAGCTCTGTTCCAAATGTGATGTTACCTGATGTGTTTTATTATCCAGCGACTCTATTTAATTATCAGTCGCAAAAAAGAAGGAAAACGAGCCAAAGCTACTCAAGCTACTGCATGCCACCATTGGCACACAGGTTGCCTACCCCTGATTTAGATGAACACTGATTACATGTGTTGACATTAATACTTCTTGCTCTATGTTATTGCAGAATGCTTCGTAATGCCACCAGCAGTACTGACCTGCTCAGCGTGCCGGGTAAAGGAGCTTATAACAGAATCTTAAACAGGGTAGAAAAGGCGGCAATGGCAGCAAATCAGTCCAGAGAGGATGCTGATGAAGCCTTAAAGGTAACTCAGGCGCTATTAGCAGTGTAACCCTGATGTAAAATAATAAAAACATCTATCAAAAATATCATATTATATATACTTATTCTATGAACTAGGATGTGAAGGAGGGAGGTCTGGTCAACAGGGCCGAAGGATTCAAAGATAATTCAACTCATTTACGCACAGAAGCCAACGAGACTCAGAGTGACCTTAAAGGTGCGTGAAACAGCAGCATTTCTATCACGTCAGATAGTTTATATTAATTCAGAACGCACAAAGGTGAAATCTTTTGTATTTCTTTCAAAAACAGTTCTGTCCCATGCGGCGAACGCCTCCAAAGATCGTGTGAAAGGTCAGAGGGGGAAAGGAGAAACTCTGAGAACGGACATCTCAGCCGTCAGAGACAACCTCAAAGAGATCACAGGAGGTCGGTGGATCACTCGACAGGATAAGATTACACTCTGCACTGTTCTGAGTCACGGTCGATCACAGTCGATCACCTTCTGATTTCAGATGACACGGACGTCCTGATGGAGTCTGCGAAGACGGCTGCCTCGGCCTCCAACTCCACGGTGGGTAATATAACGGAGAGGCTGAGGAATATCAGCCGGGACGTGGAGAGAATGACTCTGACCAACGTCAGTGGGAATATAGACGACGTGTTGGTCGACGCAGAGCAGGCATGTGAGTATTTAACGACAGCAATCAGACAAGACTTTTAAAATCCATTGAATGTCATCTTGCAGCTGGAATATAATCACTTTGTTCCGTTTGTTTCCTGTGTCTGCTCAGTGAAGAACTTGAGCACAGCTCTCACTGCATTGAGAGACAAAATGACACAAGTTGAGGCTCTGAGTGGGAAGGCGCCTCCTAGTGGCAACACGACGGAAAGCATCAGGGGAATCAAGGACTTGATAGAGGAGACAAGAAACTTTGTTAACAGGGTGAAGTATTCTATTTAACTTGTTGTTTATCGCCTGCCAGCTTTGATTTGAAGCTGGCGTAATCAATATTTTTAAACCAACAATAGATGAAATGACAAGGTCTGGGGTTAAAGGTCGGGGTCAATGCTGCTCTGCCTGTTACAATACTGTCTGAATTTAATCTCATTTTACTGCATTGTATGGCAACTGCAAACATCACATTTCATTTGAAATTAATGTTAAGACTGTTCTGGACAAAGTGGACATCTTGAAGGGCAGCTGTAAATTCTCAAACCGAAGGCACCAGTGTTTATTTCCCACTTTACTTTTTTAATCACCTGCTGTAATGTTATTTATTATTATAATTACTTTCAATATTACTGTACAGCGCATTTGATGTGTTTGGGGCACAATCTAAAGAGTACAATCACCGCAGAACACTCTATCTGAGAGGAAGTGGAGGAAGTACCAGACTCCCTTAAAAAACAGTTTTGTGAGTTGTTGAGTTAGGACATCATGTGTTACCTCAATTTAATTAAATAGTTTCAATGTTTTGATTAATTTGTGCGCACAAGATACTAATTCGTGGCCTCAATTTAATTAAATTGTTGTTTGGGCACCCAATCATTCATTCCAGCCACCACCTGCTTAAGACACTTGTCCTTTGTTTCAGATAGTTCTGGACTCTTTACTTAAGCTTGGGGATGAGCTAAAGACATGGTGACAACACTTGCTTTGCAAAGGAATATTAGTAAAAGGCGGTTAACGACGATCTTTTCGGATTGTAACGTCGGCATTACGCTGACATAAAGGATGCTATCAATTTTTTAGTTGGTCAATCGGAAGGTCCTGGAAAACGTCACGGTCACTGGTGGATGAAAGTACTTGAGGCAGCTGAACTACACTTCATGCTTTGGGGAGAAAGGCTGGTCTGTTGTGCTGGCTCTCCTAATGTAAACACACGTGTCTTGTGTGCCTAACTGAACCAAAACATGGGAACAAATTAATTAAATTGGGGATTTTTCCACAGTAGTTGGTAGCAACCAAAAATATGCTAAAGAGATTGAATATTGGACTTTCATCAGATGGACAGAAAGAAAAGCAGCTGTTCGCCAACACGTTAAACTTAAAAAGTGTTGATATGTCAGTGTTGGGGTTAAAGCTTGTTTACACTGCCCCCAAGTGGCCAAAAAACTATCACGGCAGGTTTAAACCCCCCCCCCCCAAAACAAACACACAACTAAACATCTTTTTCATGAATCCATTTACTCATAATTTCGACCTCGCCTGATTCTCTCACAGATCTCAGTTGCCACCACTTTCGATGGAAAAGGGCACGTTGAGCTTCGACCTCCGAGAAACCTCGAAGACGTAAAAGCGTTTACGGCCGTCGATCTGCTTCTCAATCGCCATCCAAACGATCCCTCCGGGGCCGACTTTAGACGGAGGAGACGCCAGAACAAACGAGGAGACGCCAGCTTCTTTGTTTTCTACCTGGGCAACAAGGATGTGAGCGTGCCTCCCTCCTAAAATACAGAAAGATGCGTCTTTCAAGTAGAGCAATATAGATAACGTTTACCTTCAAGTCATTTTTAAATATCTTTAGTTGTCACGCTCTTTCATTTTTAGGCTTCGGGAGACTTCATTGGGATGGCTATCAGAAGCAATGTGTTGATTTGTGTCTACAAGTTGGGTGGAGTTGTCCATGAGGTGAAAACCAGCCGCATAAAAACAACCGCCAACGTGAACTCCTCAGACTTTGACAGGGTTGTCTTCCAAAGGTACTTCATCTTTTATGTGAAAAGTATCGTGCTTAACGTTCCCTCCTCCACCACGTTGCAATGAACAGATCATTTCTGTGTGTGTCATGTCCTACAGAGTTTACCAAGATGCTGAAGTTAACATCACGCAGAACTTCACCTCACAGGCGCCGATCAGCCTCTCTGCTAAACGTAACCTTCCGGACACGACGACCGGCACCCTCGCACTGGATCCAGACAGTGTCGTCTTCTACGTGGGCGGCTATCCGGAGGACTTTACGGTAATGAGTCCACTGCGTGTGTTTGATTTTCACACTTGTAGAATTGGCATCCAGTGGGAATTGTCAGGTACAAAGTCATAATTTTGACTTAATATCTCTTGAAACTAGAGATTGAGACCATAAACTCATGTTTACAATGTTTACTGAGGTAATAAGTCAAGAGAGAAGTAGAGTCATTTTCTCATAGACTTCTATACAACCAGAGGAGTCGCCCCCTGAGCTGAAATACCACGGAGCATTGAGCTTCTATTAGAGGATTTGTGCCATAAATGATTCTGGACGATCACAAATGAACCAGAATGAATGTGTGTAAAATATAGTTCATGAAAATATCTTCAATGAGATAACCCTTTTACATTTGAATGTCTCTTTTGATTCCTGTAGCCTCCAGTGCAGCTGCATTACCCCAAGTACAGAGGAGCGATGAAACTCTCCTCCATCAACGACAATCCTGTTTGCCTGTTCAACTACAAGCGAGCCGTCAATATGGACGCAAAGCAGCCGACTGTGAAGTAAGCATGAAGAAAGTTTCAAAAAAGTTAAACCGTTTGCAGAGGTTTGTTGACTAAAAATGGTCAAAAAAGGATTAAATGCTTCTTCATGTGTTTAGGATTCCCCGGTCAGAGGTGTCTGGTTATTACGAGGGAACAGGTTACCGCATGGCGTTCGTAAAAGAGCCGCACAGGAAGAAGAGAAGACTGTTCAAGTTTCACACAAACAGCCGAGAGACAAGCGCTTTGCTGTTCTACATCGGAAATGAAGTACGATGTTTTTTATTGAGTTAAACAGATTTGTAGTGCTCAAACACTTACTGATAACAGCTTTGTGGTGCTAAACGTAAGACACGATCTTGTGTTTTATCTGCTACAGGAGTCGTTTTTCTGCGTGTTTGTGGAGAGGGGCTTCCTGGTGCTTCAAGGACAGCAAGCAGGTCGAGAGCTCAGAGTTCAGAGCAATGAAAGCGTGTCTCTATTTGTAAGATGATCTAAAAATACTTCACAGAACTAGAAGAGGGCAGATGATTTGTGTTTATTTACCTACATGTAGATACCAACTATGTTTCATCAACCATGGCCGAAATTATTGCTGCTTTGTACATGTTGTGGAAGTCCCACATACGTTGAAAAACTAAATGCGATGTGATTTAATTGCAAAAAATGGGTAAAAAGGATGCCGAAATAACTACACAATGATGCAGATGCTTAGTTAGTTCTCTCCACAAGACGACAAGTAAACAACTTTTAAAATGCTTGTTTTCTGAGTAGAGTTTGGATCAATCAGTGGTCGTCTCTGCTAACATTGTAGCTGCTTAATCAAGACCCAAAATAATATCATCTAGACATAAATACGGCAGCGATGTTATTGTTTATACCACAGTCTATGGTCTATACACATGCATTTGTATACATACTTCCGTCCAGTCTCTCTAAGTACTATCGTACAGCTCTCGGTGACCACAGACGGCTATAATATTTTTGCCCTAATTTATCCGTTTTGATTCAACAATGTCAGATGGTGAATCACCAGGTCCTTGAGCATAGAGTCATAAATGAGCACAATAAATACCAGCCTGATGGGTCCAGTATGGGAGATTAGCCCTGGACAGACAGACAGAAACACACACTCACGCACACAACTGAACACCCACAGCTTATACTTGGCGGATCAACATCAAGCAGTGCAATCTTTCTGAATTCATGTTCTTCCATTTTTTAAACTAAAGTGACGTGTTCTGTCTCAGGGCCAAGACTTTGTGATCGCTATTGAAGACCGGTTCATTTTGCAATACGGACGAGAGCGGATCTCCACAGATCACAATCCAACAAACTACCCCAGTTACTACATCGGGGGTCTGCCAGCACCGCTCAGACAGAGGTAACGAAACAGACACGTGCAGCAGTCACAGCTTTAGCTCGTCAGATTAGCCCTTCTGTTTCAGTTTTCTGTATATTTACGTCTTTGAATCTCAGACACAACATCACAGCTCCGCCGCTGAGAGGATGTGTGGATCGACTGATAGCAGACGCTGAGGTCGTCGAGTACAACAGGACGATCGGTGTCAGCGACGGATGTCCAGTCTCACTACTGGTAAGGTAGCAAAAGAGATGGATTCATGCTTCATGCGTAGGACTGAACATTGAGAATATAATGTAATACTGGTGTGTTTCTGGCTCTTGCAGGGTGTTCGCTCAGCGACGTTGTATTCAGCTCTGTCTGTTGATTCCTGGAGTGAGCAGCCAATCAGAGTCTCTCTGGGCTTCAGGAGCACAGACCGACATGGTGCTCTGCTCAGGAGCAGCTCTCAGGTAAACCCTGCACAATCCTGCTTTAAAGGAAACAACGTGTAACATTTTAGCGGGATTAATTGGCAGAAAGGGAATTTAATGTTCATAAATATGTTTTAATCAGTGTATAATCACCTGAAACTAAGATTCGTTGTGTTTTCATTAGCTTAGAAAAAGACATTTAGGTCTACATAGGGAGCGGGAGGCGGAGTCTGCCACGTTGCACCCATGGACAGTATATAAGAAGTGGACGTAGTCATCGTTATGTTGTAAACATAACTGATGCTGCTCAAGAAACAATATTTAGTTATATTTAAATATTTCTAAAAAGCAATCATTTCGTCATGAAAAAGAACAGAGTATTGATCAGAGTAGCCCCTAATAGTAATGCAATCCTCAAGATACCTATCGGTACCTGAAGGCCACCGTAGTTCTCCAACACGCTTGGAAAGGGAGGGGTGAGCTGGGGGAGTTTAGATGGTTGCATTCTGCAACTCACCACTAGATGCCACTAAATCTTACACACTGTTCCTTTAAAAAGAGAATCAAAAGCCAAATATCCTGATGACGCTATTCTCTGATCGTCTGCAGGGCTCCACATCTGTCCAGCTGTCCCTGGTTGATGGTTATGTAGTATTCAATAGTGATAATTATACCTTGAGGTCGGATAAAAGGTACAGTGATGGACGCTGGCACTACTTGTCTGCAGTAAAGAGGCCAACAGGGTAAGATCCGTCCTATTTTTATACCTTTATCTTCATCTAAAAAAGCTTTACTGAACCCGTCTGGATTTTTTCTTTTCAGGTTGGAGCTCAGCATCGATAATGTAAAAGTGATTCAGGGACAAACGCCTCATATCAGGCCAGTGGATCAACATTTGCATGGAGGGAAATTCAAAGGCTGCATCGCAAACCTTTACATAAGGAGGTTTGGAAACAATTTTTTTGAAGCAACAACTGTTCTAATGCAGATTATTTGTGTCTCTTTCTCCTATAATAACATGACTTTATGTGTATTTAGGCCTGAGCAGAGCTTCATACCTGCTGATCTAAGCTCATTTTCGGGAGACGTTGTCCTTGGACGATGCATTCTCCATCCGGCACCTGCCACTGAGCTTCTACCAGCACCCGTGTTGAAAAGGACCCACAGACACAAACCTGTGAGTTCAACAAGCCATTATTTCTACAGCACCGTAATAATTCATCCACTGCTGTTATAATTAGAAGGGGATGAAGGTCATTTCTCTGCCGTGTGTTAGGTTCATGCTCCGGCAGGAAGCCGTTGTAAACACCGGCGAGCCCAGCGCGATGAACGCCAGCTCTCTGAGGAGAACAGCTGGCTCAGCTACACCCTGCCACAGCAGGACCTCAACTACAGGTAATTCCATGTAAACACTGAAAAACCCCGTTTATTCCTGAAGATGTGGAAATTATGACAGTGTTGTTCAGAAACCAGCCTTGGGTTTAAGAGGTATTGATTATTTTATTGAATCCCACCCACCCATCTATTCATTCATTAATATTCATACTAACAGTATCGGGGACTTCACTTTTGTACTCCTCTGGTGTCTCAGGCCTCACTTCTCTCTTGACATCAAGACCAAGTCGTCCAAAGGGCTGATCCTCCATGTGGCAGGGAGAGGAGTCCTCCCCCTGCTGGCCCTCTACATGGCCAACGGCAAGATCAAGATGTCCCTCGGGCAAAACAGAATCATCCAGCACAAGCAGAAGAGCAACGACGGGAACTGGCACAGAGTAATCGACCATTTGCTAAGCCCCCGCCCTCGTAGTTACTGTCTAAGTCTCTGTTCTCACACAGCACATATAGCTTACAGTGATGATGGGGGCAAATATACCACTTTTTACAGACCCTTTTCACAGCAGCCATTATGACATGTACTGTAATTGCAGGGTAAACAAAGGTGCAGCTGATCATATTTATTAATTGCTAAATCTAGCAAGAAAGTCGGGAGGCGATCTGTGATCTTCTAGGAGAAAGTCCTGTTGTTTGCGCCTCACATCTTCCACAGACTGTAATTAGAAATGTTTTTGTGATGCGTCAAAAACAAATGTTATCCGGGAGGAAATATATTTCCCTTGGAACATAATTGACAATGCTGTTCTGTTGTATTTGAAGTATAATTGTTAGGACACCAGGCTGCAGAGTGACAGTAGGCGAACATAAAATGTGTCTTTACTTTCCCTCTGTCACAGGTTGAGGTCAGTGTGGAGAAGAGCACTTTTCATATGCTGGTTGATGGGATCCGTGTGGCCGATGGACATCTGCCCAACAATGAGGGATCATCTTTAGACCTGCACAACCCTGTTTATCTGGGAGCTGATCCCAAAAGCAAAACCATAAAGGTCTCTCTCACACCTCACTCAGACTGTTTCTTTATTGCACATATTCCCCCTCACTTGTTCACATATTGACCCTCTTTTCTTCCTGTCCTCCCTCAGGGACACAACATCCCCATGAACAGTGTCACTGGTTGCATACGGAGTTTCAAAATGAACGAGGAAGTTCTCGGGGAACCTGAGGCGAGCTACAAAACGTTACCGTGCTTCGATGGGCTCACAGAGATGGGGACATACTTTGGCGGCGGTCACATCGTATTAGGTTTGACCAGTTACATACTGATTCAATGTGTGAGCTACAACAAACACCTGAAGTCTAACAAAGAATATTTCTGCTCTAGAGAACTACTTCACCTTTGGCTCCCAGTTTGTGTTGGCCTTCGAGCTGCGTCCTCAACACCTGAGAGGTCTTCTCTTCCACGTTCGAGGTCACAAAGCCAGCCTTAATGTGTTCTTAATGGAAAGCAAGGTGAACCCTTCTTAGAGTGAACTATGGCAGCCAGTTTCAAAAGAAAAACCTGCATTATAAATGATCGAAAACACTTTGTTTAGTGACTGTGATCTTTTACCAGGTGGGCGTCGATGTGGAAGTCGGCAGCGTTGCCGTCAGTGTGTCAGTGACTCCTCCCAAAAGCCTCTGTGATGGAAAGTTTCACCAGGTTACAGGTACGACTTCTCGTGCCGATAACTTCAGACAAACTTTGATTCTTGAGTGAGTAGATATTTACACTCTCTTGTCCTCCAGTGTCCAAACAACGAGACGTCATCAAACTAGTGGTGGACTCGGTGTCTGAGCAGAAAGCCGTCCGCTTCACCTCAACAACACTGGATACACTTTACATCGGAGGTAAGTCCATCGATCGGATTTATTCTGTTTTGAATCTATGTGTCAAACACACAAAACATGATGAACTGGAAAGAAAAAATAAAATAGTAGTGAATGTATATCAGAGGTGGCACTAAGTCATTGTTTTGCCAGTGAAAAGGAAACGCCCACACACGGGGGCGTGGCGAATAAACAAGACAAACAAAACCAAAAATCCAAAATACTCGCATCAAAACAACTTTTTCAATAAAAAGGTTAAAATCGAGGTGTGGGAAAAACTGACTCAGAGCAGTCTGTCTGAGGTAAACTGTTGTACAGCCTAAACTACTGAAAGGGAAGTTTCCTTTTAGTGAAAAGCTCTGAGTGAATTGAAGTTCCCTCTGGTAAGCAGTTACGCAGTGTAAATGTCCAGGGCTTTTATTCTGAAAGGTAGGAACAGAAGGAGTGGATCTGCTCTTTTTCTGCCTTTGTCAAGGTTGAAAGGAGTAATAAAGTTTGCAGAATTCCACACAACACGATTGGTTCAAGTCCAACTGAAGTCATGAGTCATTGGTTTTAAAGTATTTTTTGATTTTGTTAAGTCGAGTCTAAAGTCATACAATTTGTGACTCAAATCCTCTGATGTTTACACACGTACGTACAAGTGCATGAAGAAAATCAAAGGCAACAGAATATACTTAATAGACAAAATACTTAAACAAATACATAAAGTAAAGATAAAAAACCGATGGTGTAGAATTTGTCCACCACCATCAAATTTCTGCTTTTCCTTTTCTCCGTTCAGGAACAACAAAGCAGAACCGAGTCCCCGTGCCCTCCTCGCCGTTTGTGGGCTGCTTACGGAATGTGACGCTTAACGGAGGACCTGTTGCTTTTGAGACGGCATCCAGGGTGGTCGACCCCGTCAGCATCGACAGGTGCCCTGCAGAGTAATACATGGGTATTACTCCCACAGACCATTTGGCATCATTACAAAGTCACATTGTGCAATCTCGTGAAGACGGATTAGAGCCAGACGTCCACGTTTCTATTCGATGCAATGGTACAGTCATAACATTTCTTATGTACTTTGAAAGGATTCAAACTGTACCTGAGCCTTCTGAAGAACTTTGAGTAAAAAAGCCTTTTGATTGACCTTTTGTGTTTGTGTCATAAGATAATTACAATATAGACAATCCATATGACAAAATGATACATAGAATGTGAACATATTTATTTCACCGGGTTGTTTTAAAAAACATCATGAAGGTATTTCGACCAGCTCAAACATGATGTGACCTTTGACCCCTACGCACTTTGTTTTCTAAGCACCATGGGTACATCCCAAGTCTCTTAATTGCATCCCCGTTTCCCTCACTTGGGTCCTTTCCTTGCGTCTTAGTCCCTCCCACCAGGGATGCATGGAGGAAACCATGCGAGGAGAGAGGAACGAGGAAATATCTTTTAAGAGACATGAGACGTCCTTTCCTCAGCTGTGTCACGTGAAGCGACGTCTGTTTCTGATGACGGTGCTGATGATCACAGCTGGATCAGCTGTCAGTCGGCTTTAACAGCTGGAGAGACTTTTGATAAGTTTGTGTGTGTTCACATGATCACTGTACTTAATAGTAGTAACTAATAACTAATAAAGACACACAGTAATCACCACTGTAGAGGTGTTTCTCTCTGTAGTCTGTTAACAAACTGTGTCCTGTGTTCTGTTTATAAGCACAGGATCCATTTCTACCGGCGGAATGCGATCGTCTTATTTATGAATTATTTGCGTCTGTACGTTTTAAAATTCAGATTGTGACGTCGATATTAAATAACCCAGAATATGATTATTGTTTCTCTTAAATGATAAAACTCATCAAACCCGACAATCAGGAATGAACAGCCTCACGTGACTGAATGAAATGATGATAAATGATGTAAAAAGTGTTTCGTCTCTCCAGCTCTCTCTCTCTCGCTATATCTATATCTATATATATATCTATATATATATCTATATCTATATAGATATATATATATATATCTATATATATATATATATATATATATATATATATCTATATATATATATATAAGTGTTTCGTCTCTCCAGTTCCCTCTGACTTTAGTTGTTTCCATAATAAAAGTTCAGATCATGAAAAGACAAATCTTTCTAATAAATGTAGAAAGTTGTTTGTGGTCCTTTTGTTGTTCAGACTACAATGAACATTTATTTAAACCAGATGTTGAATCAGAAAACGAATCAAATATAAAGCTTGAGTTTAATCTGTGATCCTTCTTCACTGTTTACATGTTGAAAAAAATCTCATCAGTCCGATCGGCTGCAGCGTCCAATCACATGACAGATGAACAGTGAGGGGGCGTGTCGGCCGTTAAAAGACTTCCTGTAAGTCTGTTCACGTGGGTCCTCGCTCATGGCTCCTCAGAGATCCCTCCTCTCTCCTTGATCCTCGCTCCTCAGAGCTAAATAAGAGCTTTGGGATGGCCGTCAATATGGCGGCGCAGAACAACTTCCGGTTCAAGCGAGGATCGAGGAGCGAGGAAATGAGAATTAAGAGACTTGGGATGTACCCCAGATCAGAGAGACAGCTGAGGATCCGCTTCACCGCTCACACACACACACACACTGGTATCTATGCAGCGTTACAACGTGACGAACTCAAAGCTCTTCTAACTGGCATACGATTCAAACTGCTGTTCTTCCTTTGATCAGGAGATGGAGCGCTTATCCTAATGTACCGGGCCTGATTGAAACACGTGGGTGACCTCTATTAACTTCCCCAAAAAGCATCGCGTGTCAGCTTAAAATAAATCAGATTTTCACTCACCAAACGTGTGAAGAACAGTCTGAAGGTTCACTCAGACCTGAAAAACAGATCGATAAATAAATGAATTATTATTATTATTTCACCTCCTTATTTTGCTTTTTACATCAGCCTTTCTTCTCTCTTTCCCCCTCCTATAGTTATGTGAACAATTACATTTCAGTTCCCCTCATTTACAAGCGAATCACACCTCAAATTCACACATACACTCTGCTTCTCTGTCCCGTTCACCCAAACAGGAACACAATAAAACAAAGCTAATTCCTAGAGTAGAAACATTACATTAACACACTTTCTGTTGATTTTGTTTCCATCAAAGGTTTGTGCAATATGTTAGCGATGACAAGTTATGACCTCGTGATGAAAACTAGCTGAAGCATTTCTCACTTTCCTCACCTCATGCTCTGCAGGGTTAACTTCCTGCTTGATGTTGGCCCCTCCCACCTGCGTGATGTCACAACAATGAGGGAGTGTGATTTGGATTATGTGGCTTCACAGCTAGCGCTCAACAAAATAAGTTTTGGAAATAGTGTTTATCTTATAAGTATATCTTCATAAATCGTATCATAAATGGTGTATTTTTTGCAATCAAATTACAGTCACAGTTGTAGCACAGAGTGGAGGAAACATTCAGGAGATCTTGGATATAATCAACATTGCCTTTGAAAGCAAGGATACAAATCTATTTCTCTTCATAGCATCTCCATTTACTCTAGAATGGTAATAGACATAGGTTTACTTATAATGGATTCATGTTCCTCTGCTTCTCAGCTTCCAAAGGAGACCAGAAATATGCATTTAAGTCACACGGTTGAGCAGCTATTCCTGATGTCGTTTTAAGGGATCTATGGCTTTTGATGTAAATAAACTAATTATATCCATCCAGCAGAATCCTTCTCAATAGGCTGCCTCCTTCACCAGCTCAGTCCTTAATGACTGGCTTCAGCAGATCAGACATCGAGTCTGGTAACCATGAATCATGAAGCCAGTAAAAACACACAGCAAGGATCAGACAGCACAGGCTCCTTCATGTTGCTTACGTGCTAGATCTTAAGAACATTTTTTTGAACGCAAATGCCCCATGTTGCATCCTTTTCTTTTCATACATAGTTTATGGAAGCTGTGCCAACTAAACTGCCAAGTCCATTATCTTCTAAGGAAAGGGTTCCATTGGATCGTCCGGTCCATCTCGTCTCCCTCCAGGTTGGGACTTAAACACAGACCTTTGTTGCAGAGACCAGATTACACATTATTCTCAGACTCCTCTGTACGTTGTCTTGCATCTCAAGCATACTTCACATAAATGATAAAAGATACATGAATACATTGAAGTGTTTTATTTCAGTTTCCAATAAAATACTTTCAATGCTCTATATGGAGGCAAAAACATGACCCCCAATCAACGACACACATAATAATAAACCTCTTCACATAACGAAATGTGTGCTTTATGAAATCACACAATTCTGGGAGGAAAAACAATGAACAACAGTCAAGGTTAATATTGATGTAGAAAATAAACTGGGATTTTTGTACGTATGTTTCATAATCGTTTTCTTTTTAACAAGACAAACTACATCCGGAGAAATAACGCCCACACATCAACCTCATGTTTACTGACTGCTTGTGAGTTTGGAGTCCAGAGGGAATGTTTAAACGGCATGATGAGGTCACTGGTTGAATCTGTGTAGTTTATATACAGGAATACATTTAGTTATTATTATTAACATTTAAAAGAAGACAGAAGGAAACTAAAAGCATGAACCGCTGTGCATCAGCACCTCAGTTCCCTTATGAACAGAAACAAAACGGTCTGAATGGAAAGACAAATGCTACATTTCAAAGCATTGTCAAAGAACTTCACATTTCATAACTTTTAAATATTGATTATTTTTTATGCACAGTTTTACAATCATAAAGGAGATTAAGGCCACGCAGTTATGTATTGTTGCTTGTAGTTACTGTTGCTATTACATTAAAAAAAAAACACAGTTAATGCTGCTCCGTAGAAAGGACACTGAATGGTGCTAATTTCTGTCTGCAGAAAAGGTCCATTAGTAAATGTTTGGTAGCTGGCTGTAGTTCCTGTCCCAGTATCGAGTAGAGAAGAGCCAGTCCTGGGAGCTGGTGTGGGGGTTTTGACCCTGCTGAAACCACCTGAAAACACAGCGGAGACGCATCAGCATTCAGTTTGAACACGACACCAGCCAGAAAATCACAACTCAAAATCGGGGAAAGCGGGGAAGGAAGGTCAGGCATGCTTCATCACAAGGTTATGGGTAATGTGCATTGAATGGGCTAGGGTTAGGGTTCTTTGCTTTGGACTAAAATGAAAGGAATACTTTGCACAAAAAATTACCGTTTTTACATCAATGCCTCGGCCCGTGTTACCTTGACTTCTGAAAGAAAACTTTGTTTTTCTCTCGCATGCCTCCACGGCAAACGAAGAATCCAAAAACGGAGAAGAGTCTTGATGAATTGGCGTAAATGGGGGTCGCGTTTAAAACAGCATAATCATTTTAAAACATCTGGTTACAACTCGTGCAGTATAATCCAAGTCTCATTTATAATCCAAGTCTCATTTATAATCAAAGTCTCATTTATAATCAAAGTCTCATTTATAATCAAAGTCTAATTTATCCAGTCGTTAATCTCAGAACCCCTCAGCTATCAGTCAGACGATGACGGGCCTCTGGAGTAAAGCTACAAAGAGACACAAAACAACTACAAAGAGACACAAAACAACTACAAAGAGACACAAAACAAATAGGCTAAACAACTCTAAAGTCTGTGTCTAGCAGAGGAGGTGGGTCTTTTTGCTCGTTTTTGTCCAGGGGCCCATTGTTTTATAATCCACCCATGAGGTCGAGTTGTGTGAGATGATTCGATATAGTTTAGCTGTTGCTAAACGCCGCCCCTATTTACTTCAATTCATCAAGATCTTGCTCTGTTTTTTGATGTTTTTGTTCGCTCCGGAGGCGATCGAGAAAAAGTTTTCTTCTAGAATTCAAATTGAGTGATCGGTATACAAATGGTCATTCTGAGGGTGAAGTATTCCTCAAACATGTATTGTTTTTTTTAGCTTTGCTGCATGAAAGCGAGTGGAGGAACTGATTCGGGTTAGAGGACTCCTGTAGTCTTTGAGCATCCAGGAAGCTGCCATGCCGGTGGAAGGGAGAGCAGATTAACGACATCGTCTGCAAACTGTGATTCAATCATCGCTGATTCTCTATCATATGTTAACAGACAGCAGGCCGCGGGGATGGAGATAAGATTTCAATTTCGAGAATACAAAGTGTTCGGAAACACTGTGAGACTGCGAGGTCACGTGATCACATCACACATTTCAGGCACATCAATCAAACAGCGAGCAGCTCTGACCTTGGGCCCAGGGCAGGACTCCTAAACATCAAAGGCAGGATGCAACAGAAAGACAAGTCAGATGAAGAGAAGATGGAGATTTAGCTTCAGCATTTCAAAGACACGCAGTATGAAAGAGACAATAAAACCGCTGCATTAGAGACAGAAACTGTATATTCGGCCACAATGAAAACTGCATGGGAAGTAAAAGTATATTTACAATGCTTCAATTTAGCAAAATACACAGAGCGGTCAATGTTCACACTTTATTAAAAAAAATACAGTTTGACATTTTGGAAAACACTTATTTGTTTTCTTGTCGAGAATCTCATTTAATTTATGGCAAGAAAGCGAATAAGTGCATTTCCTTTAAAGAAAGAAATCATATAAAGTTTATCGAAAAACTATATGAAGGCCACTTCATTGAACATGGAGTAATCAGAGTTGACAATGTTCACACTTTATTCATATTAAATATCAACGATTGTCATTTAATGCACACAAAGAAAGGCCAATGTCTTAATGTGGCCTTGAATTGGTTGGTCCTTTGAAAACTTACTGCACACATGAACTGATTATATCAAAGCCTTTGGAGCTAAAGGGACAGTTGTGATGTTCTGCAGTGTGTTTGTATGAGGTTCTCCTCCACAGTCAGGGTTCTACTACAGTAGATGAGTTCATAGAAACAGACAGGAGAACCAGCACGGGAGCAAAGTAATGTTCTGCTGTGGACGTATGTTAGACTCTAACAGAAGTGAAGCTATATTCAGAATGTCTTCACCTCTTCACCTTGCTGTCAGACAGACCTTTCTGAGGGGAACTCAAGCTGTTATCTATGATCTCTACAAACACACCAGACTCCATTCACTCAAACACTGATTCTACCTCTCAGGACACGGGAGCTGCTGCTCTCCTGCTGCCTCCATCGGTTAGTTTGTTTCTGTTACTGTGTGCCTTTGGTGTTTTAAAGTAAGGTTGTATCTGAACTATCCCTTTAAGAGAGGAGAACACTTTGAGTTCTCCAGTTTCATCAACAGCCTCACCTGGTCTTCCACTCTTCAGTGGAATCGGATTTGGAGCGGTTCTTGCGAGCAGCTCTCTGTTTTTCCTCGAGCCTTTTCTTCTCCTCACTGGCGAGGTCTATTGGAATACAAACATCGTAGAGTTGTAGATTGCAAATTTTAGTTTTGTTTTAACTTTCAGTTCAAAGTACGTTGCCAAATAATATTACCGATGTCGCCGTTCTCCATGGCTCGTATGTCTGGCCTCAGCCTGCAGTCCGTCTGAGGGATGGCTCCCTCCATCTCTTTATGCAGCTCGTTTAGTTGCATGGCAAAGGACGTGAAGCTGTACATCTGCAATTATTTGTAAATCAGAAACATCAAAAACACATGCTGATTTTGGGGCTGTACTCTAGTTCTGTTCAGTCACATTAACATACCGGATGGGAAACTTAATTCGCAGTCAGGTGCACAAGATTTAAAAAAAAAAACACAAGTACACAACAAAAGCAATAGGAAAGGTACAAACATGTTTCCTGTACATGCAAAGTACAGAACACAAGAACACACAACCATCTCTGAAATTGTGTAAATTAAGAAGATAATGCACAGAACGAAGACGTTTTTACTCCTAATGCTCTTGAACCAGAGTACTCTGAATGTCTGTCTGAAAGTTTCAAACTCAGAGTGGAGCGGGTGCTTTGTAATATATGCTAATGAAAGCTCATCGTGTCCGTTAATCAGTCAGACCTCGGTAGAGTTGGCCGGTCTGGGTGCGATTCTCCACAGCAGCTGGCTGCCAGGAATCATCTCCACGGTGTCTGCAGCTGGAGAGGGAACCTCCTCGTGATCCTCACTGCAGCCCTGCACACAGTGTCACACAGACGTACAGTAATGCTGCACATATTAATCATGCTCTCTGAGAGATGCATCATTATAGTGTTTATCGGGAGAATAACGTTAATTACGGGTGTCGGCAAAGATCTCAAGATATCATCATATTATGTGACTTGAAAAACACTGATATTTTCCATCTAATCCGTCGTCAAACTGCATTATTCACACGCTGAATCACAATAACAAGCTGATTTTGTGATTCCCTTCTGTTCAGTGGGAAGCAGCTCATACCGCTTTGCTGCTTCTTTTCTCCGCGGCTCCTTTCTTGTCGCTCTTCTTGTGCGCTTCGAAGGCGGCCGGGTCAACAACGTACAGGCACTCTGTCCACTTCCCGTAGAGAGCGCACAGCTTCTTTTTGCTGTGGAAAAACACACACGTAAATATCACCAGGCACAAACTCACGAGCTCAGCACGTCTCAATGGATGCATATTTAGTGTCGTTGTCGTGGTCAAACCCATGTCGTTGTGTCCACTCATACATGCTGAGTCATTGGTTTGTCCTCCTCCTTTAATTGAACCTTCTCATCAGGTAACGTTACACACGTAGCTTAAGTCCCGTAGAGTACGTATTTAAGGCCAAACCATGATGTGGTTTCTAACTCTAACTTCATGCAAACCTTCTACCTCAGGATACTCAGCAAAGGGGAACATTTTCTCAGCTTGTTTCTCTGATAACTTAAGACGTCTGATGACTAAAAACCTTCACCATGTTAAGATACATTTAGATTAAAACCTGGAAAAAAAAGTAAATTCATGACAGCTTCTGGCAGACAACCACAACGCTGATGCTGCACAAAGAGGATAGGACGCCGGTGACAGGCGACCAAATGAAACATACCTTGATTAAAATAGCAGATTTCTCTGGGTTTGGAAGTCTTGTCATTTTAAGACATTTTAATGTGGAAAATGATTCCTTTAAAGTTAGAAATGAGCTCAAGGGAGTGACCTCAGCTAACCTTTGCGGGTCCCGAGTTACAAATAAAGCTAATTCAAACAGCTTATTGAGTCATACTTCTACAATATGGGGCATAGAGATATGTTTTGGAAGGCATCAGCACGATAAACTGCGTACTGATGCTGTACATGCACAGAGACAGATGATTCAGTAATAATTCCCTCAGTATTCTAGACAAGAAGAATAAGACTACTCCTTATTTAAATGACTTGTCTGAACTTGCATGTGTCGGTGTAGGCCGTACCTTTTATCCAGAATATACCCTTCAACCTTGTGCAGCTCTTTGCCAAAAAGACCACATGGTTTGAAATTCAGGCAGCACCTTTCACCGGTTCTAGGTTAAAGAAAGAGGAGAAGAAACGCCACATCATCCTCTCGCTCTCTGCTGGCTGAGTCACACAAAACCTCCACATCTGCTCCGTTTCCTCCTTGTTAGTCAAACTTCCTCAACATGTTTGTATCAAGTTTATCAGATTACTCTATCGCATTGCTCTATAGTCTTTAAAAAGGTATAGTGGGCCAATACATACAAGCAAACGTTTGTATTGACTTAAGATTGCTTTTGTCCACTCACCTGTGGTTGACCAACTCCACATTTCCATACTGCTCGATCCACAGCTGGCCCACGATGATGTTGTGAACACAACATGTAGGATTTGTCCAGGTGTAGGCTTCATTGTACCTGCAGATAAAGAAAGACTTACAGGGGAGCCACTTTTACTCATTCAAGTCGGTTTTACAGGTGTTGGGAAGTGCTGCTCCATATGGGGACTTTTTCATATTCTTGCCCTGCTGTTCGTTAGTAATTGGCTTCTTCCTTCTTTCCTTTTTGCATCTCCAGATGAAGCTGTATGAAGTCTGATAAATGTCCTCAGGTGATGTCACTTCAGTCAGCGTTGACTGAAGACTACAAGTTTGAAAATAAAAGAAATCTGGAGGTGTAGAGTTAGAAATAAGAGAGCGTACCAGCCCTCTGCTTCTCATCTCTGCTTGAGTCACGAGGCTACATTACATTAGCATTACACAACCACATCTAAAAGCAAACTGCCTGCGGTCGAGTTGCATTGTAGGTATTGCAGGTGCAAGATTATCACAAGAAAGAAGAAGAATGTGTGGAATAATAAAGACGATATATCTGGTTGTGCTGCTTTGATTTGTATCTCCTTCTTAAATGTCTGGTTTGAGTCCAGAAGTGCTGATTTGATAAACCAGTAGAGTACTTTGAAGGAGAATGTAAAAGGTCCCAATGTGCATGTGGGAGAAAAGTCTACAGGACACTCATCCTCACCCACTCACCCACTCACCCACTCACCCACTCACCCACTCACCCACTCAGGAAAAGTGCTTTCAGTCAGTCGGCATTATCTGTCAAAGCTGCACTAAGATGGAACTCCATCCCAGTGACCATTAGAGAGCTAAACACTTGCAGCTCATTTAAAGCTCGTTTAAAGAAATGGTTGGTCAGCACGCAGCTCCGTCAGCGCTAGAACCTAACTCCCTGTCTGCGGTCACCTCGACCCTCATCTACCTGCACGTCTTTCATTGTTGTGTCACACTGACGTATATATCTTACATACTCTGCATGCTTTTATGTTTTGTGCTTCTGACATGTATGTTTTTAGTGTTTACTGTCTCTTCTTTCATTGCTTCTGCACGCTTTGTAAAGGGTGAGTAATGCAAAGCTTTGTAAATTTCATCGTATATTCTGTTTCTAGGTTGACTTTGTAACATCTGTCCCGGGACTACAGCCTCTTGGCTAACTGTGGCGCATTTACAGGAATGTTTTATTGATGTGCACTGTCCATACCAAATAAACCAATAAATAAATAAATAAATAGAGGAGAACATTGGAAGAGTTACAAACTATTTTTGTGTAAATAGTGTAACAGCGCTTATCGATATATTTTTTTAGTCTTTTTAAGAATAGGAAGAGATGATATTTAAATAGTAAGAAAATATGATCAAAATCATGCCGTCTTTCAATGAATCAACTGGAGCTTCTTACTTGGGCAGCTCCAGCGTGATGATGCCTTTCGGCTCCGCTTCCACACTCTTGCCCCAGAACTTGAGTTTGGGGTAGATGGATCCATGGAACACAAAGTCCTGCTTCAGGCCCTCAGCGTGGAAGGCGCTGACCGGCGGATGGTGGCTCACCTGCTCCGACAGCAGCCTGAAGCCCAGGTCCTCTCTGGGAACGACAGCCCGTTGGAAACATTAAGAGGACGGGCAAGCATTTAGTATATCATCAGTGTTGAACACGTGCTGTATAATCCACACTTACCGGACCAGTTCGTAGGTTTCTCCCAGCAGCGGGTTGAACGGTTTACCGGTCCGCTCCCACTGCGAGGCCACAGCGGACACCGCGAACGCAGCCACACACTGCCAACAACACGAAGAACACTCCGCGTCACACACTCTAAACTCTAAAAAAGGTATCATCCACATCAAATATGGCTGTTTTTGAGACAACTTTAGTAATTTGCACGTCGCATGTAAAGGACGTCACTACCTTCATCCTCTCGACAGAGTCTGAGCAGGCGTTGGCCTGCTGGATGAGGTACGTGTGCTCCATGTACTCCGTCAGACGCTGCAAGAAGCTCAGCGGCTCGTTGAAAATCACCGGCATTGTAATCTTGGAGAGTTCCTAAGACAGACATGAAGAGGAATCATAATAATAATAATGAATGAATGTCTGGTCATTCACATGAGCCCTCAGTCACGGGATCATTCAGACACAAGAACAAACAACAAACCAAGCGCTTCGGCACGTTAACCTGCCGTCATCTAACGGCACAATACATAAATAATTACCAAATATTAATGATGGGCCCTAGTGCACACTGATTACCACCATTGTATAGTCTCGCCATACGATCTAATAGAGACATGACATCAACACACATTTTACCATCAGTGCATCTGTTTATAACAAAAAATACAAAAGATAAGAATCTATTCATTTAATTTAATTTTCTTTTTTTAAAGTTTATTCATAGTTGTTTGTAGTGTTTGTAGAATAAGCACATCATTTAGTTATTATAAAAAAAGGAAAAGAAACCCATGGTGCAGAGGGGTTCGCCTCTTTGAGGGCGTGTAATGCAAAACGGACCACGTTTGTTTAAAAGGGAGTTCTTCTTAGTTGTGTAGCATTTTGGATTTAAACAAATTCCACAGTCAGCATACGCCTCTCACACACAATTCTCCAGGATGAAGAGAAATCCAAAGACAATGTGTGCATCCGTTCATGCTCAACGCTGCATATTTACACCAGATTATGAACCAATACCGATCGGTGTTAACAGGGTCTGAGACGCTCTTCCTCCCGTCCCGTGCATGAGAAACATATTCAGAAGATGCAAAAACAATTACAAAAAAGGTTTTGAATCAAAGGACCATTCTTAATATACCTATCAAATCTAAATCAAGAACATGAACGTTTTAAAAATGTATTGTAAATTAAAATGTAAAGGACAATATGAAATCAAATTCATTTCCTTCTCCACTTCATTTCTCATTATATTCACAGATTATTTTATCTTCAATCACACTTCTGTATCTTCTATATCTTCTCTTAACTGTGCACAGAATGATGTCTGACATTTAGGCAAATTATACTTTATATAATTTTCTTTCTTCTATTTTGTCTTTTGCCATATTTCCCCTGCCCATGATTGTGACATTTAGACCAGCCTTGGTATTAAATTGAATGCAGCTCCTCTCGGTTATGAATAATAGCAACAACAGGTTTCTTAGTGGTTTTAGAAATGCAATTGAAGGACCAGTTTTCATTACAGAAAGGAAATAAAGCGCCTGCACACAGCACTCCTTTGAAAGTGTAATATCAATGCGGACTATTGAAAAGGCCAAAGGGGATAATGGTCTTCAAACATGCGATAAAAACGTCATTTGCACAATATGACAATAGGACAAAAGTGTCTGTCAAATTCAATCATGTAAATGTAGTGTCGTGTTTACTCTATCCTTCTCCAGTGCAGAAAGAAATGACGATTTAGAAATGTAATGTTCAAATGTGAGATAAGTAAGAAAAATAGAGTTTTTAACATGAAGGATTATGGTGCCTGGACTCTTTCATGGTCTGATCTAG
This sequence comes from Anarhichas minor, assembly GCF_050575085.1. Taxonomy (NCBI): domain Eukaryota; kingdom Metazoa; phylum Chordata; class Actinopteri; order Perciformes; family Anarhichadidae; genus Anarhichas; species Anarhichas minor. The sequence goes on along the minus strand of NW_027466456.1, from coordinate 1,241,752 downwards.
AAGTACAGAAAGGTACAGAGTAATACATGAATAATCTCACGCTGCTGAGACGATGCTGTTGAACAAGAGTCTACAGCCGTGCTGTGAACACAACGATGACACGTCATCACTCTGATGTTGATATTTGACAGTTGCTTATTCTAACATCCAGCAGATACGGAGGAAAATTATTATTACTTTGGAGTCGTGTTTCTGTCTACATGATGAACGTAATGGCAAAATTCACTCTCCTTCTAGCTCCGCTTTTGGTCTCCACCGACTCCTGAGGGAAGTTTCTGTCTCTTTAGCCGCTAAATGTTCCACTAAGTTCAACAGCGAGTCTCTGACTGAGTCTGTCTGCAGTTTGGTGTTGTGCAGGTATAGAGTAGAGTAGAGTGGGTTTATACGGTACGGCACCGTACATCTAGCATTACTAATAAAAACAATCATTCTCACCATTCCAATGCAGTTCCTCAGGATACTCCAAATACTGAAGTCGTTTCTTGAAAACATTGGTGCAGGTAAGCTGGTCCTAGAATCACACACACACACACACACACACACACACACACTGACTTTGTGCTCTAAAAATGTACACTTTTTGTTAGAGGAAATGCACCAACAGACACATAATAGCTGCAGGCGTCATATCTTATTCAAGTGAATATGGCCGACGACAGCCTGCAGTGTATTGTGTGACACACTGGAACAAAGCCCAGAGAGACAATCAACACCGGCATCAACGCTGGTAAACATCAACAGATACAACGGACCAACAAGTCAAACTATCTTAAAGGTTTTATAGGTCGGAGATAATAAACTTAACGCTTAAGCATCACTAGGGTCATTTTGGGATTTTAAATATTTTGATCATTTTGGCATTGGCCTGAGTTTTTCTTTGGAAAGTTGAACCTCAGCTCCTATAATGAGTCTATAATAAACTGTGTAACCAAAATACAGACACTCAGACCCTTAAGGACAAAACAACCATGAACAACATTGTTGTCAAGGCCATTGCAGCATAAGATCATCATAAAAACAGTGTCTGGGTAATTTATCCATCGTATTTACGGCTCTCCTCCTGTCCCATGCTTTGGAAAGACATTCATTAAATGCAAAAACAATATCAAAGAGGTATTCAATCAAATCATTTAAAGCGTAATAATATTTGGTTAAAAGGTTTAACTCTCACATAGAGACTCAACATAAAGTGGGCAACCGTGGCTCACTGGGTTAAGAGGGTTGTCTGGTAACCGCAGGGTCAACGGTTCGATCCTCGACTGGGACGTGTCACGTGTCGTAGTGTCCCTGAGCAAGACACTGAACCCCCGGCTCCCCGGGCGCCTGTCATTGGCAGCCCACTGCTCCCTATATACAGGGATGGGTCAAATTTTGTGTATGTGTATATGACAATAAAAATAGTTTCTTCTTAAAGTATTTTTATAGCAGTATTAGGAGAACGGCATCTTTGTCCTCTAAGGCAACAAGAAGGAGTTCTTAGAAAGCTGACGCTGCAAAATCAATGTTGACAATCTTCGACATGTTAGTATTTCACAGACTTAACACTAAATCCCTCCACCGTTTACAACGTTGTAAATAATACAATGTTGCCGTTATGTAAACAAAGTGAATGAACATTTGGTAGTTATGATCAGGACTGAAGTTGGTTGAAAGGTTTAAGTCGGTAAAAGTGGAAAATAGTATAAATATATAATTCTTTGACAGTTTCTTTGACACAAGAATATAAGCCCTGTGAAGAACAAGAGGAAGAGTTAATATAATGATGGAATCTGAAATCCATCCAACTCGTCTGAACTGCGCTCCAGAGCTGCCGGGAGAGATTAGCCAACGTGGGACTGCAGCCCGATTATTGCGTTACACTGTGACCGTATCAATATTTAACAGCTCCAACACAGAGCTCACTTCTTTCAATACCACTCTCTTTTTTTCCCTTCACCGGGCTGACTCTAAATTATTCACACCGTGAAGTGGAAAGACCCGAGGGACGACTCGAGGAAACGGATCTACAACGTCCTGACACTGCTGATACAGCAATAATAGTCTGCTCTGAGGAGACAGGCCCTTTGTTGAGAGGTGGATAACAGCTCAGGGGGCCGGTGGTCCATTTAGGACACAAAGCACCGCTGACCTGTGCTTCCTGATCCCGTTGGGTTGAGTCTCGTCCTTGTCTCCATGGTGATCCTTCCGCAGCATGCCGGTGGGGCCGCTCATCAACATGACCGAGCCTTCGTCCTCCTCCTCCTCGTCCTCCTCCTCCTCCTCCTCGCAGGAATGGCTGGCCACCGTCTCAAAGTCGCTCAGCGAGATCTCCGAGTCTGATTCTGTGAGGGGGACAATTTATTTATTGTTCAGACGGGATGTCGTGGAAGTCAAGGGTGAAATGGACTGTTAGAGCAGCAGTGTGAAGGATTTAGTGGCATCTAAGCTGTGAGGTTTTACATCGTAACCAACCGGCGGTAGAACAGTGAAGCCTCACCCGTCACTGCCTGTCCTTATTAATCCTAACTTAATGTATTCAGGGTTATATTTCTTCACCACACACCGCATCACTTAACTATCATCTAAAAAAAGCATCCGAGGGAGCGTTGGCGAGCTAACAGCGGCAAATAGACTCAAGGTGTAAACTTGTTGTGTGTGTGTTTTAATAAAGCTGTATTCAAAACACAACAATTCTTGGTTTCCGGTGATTAAACACTTAAAAACAAAGTTATGAATATATTCCACTTCTCCCTAAATCCCACACACTGGACCTTTAAAAGGACATGCAATCAAACCGTGCTTATTAAAAGATGGAGATAGTAAAATGAATCATCCAGTACCTGTGGAAATATTGTCTAGTCTGTTAATAAAGCCGATGTCCACATGTGCACGATAGCAAATAACAAATCAACCGTTACAGTTAAAAGATGCCAAACAAAACAGTGTCGCCATGACACGGTTTGTCCACCGTTGAGCAGTGACAGACGGCGGTCGGTCGCCTTTGAAAAACAACAACAAACAAATCCATGAGAGACGTATCAAGTTTCTCACGTTAAAAAACAAAGTCACTATCGGCCGATATATTCTTATTTGTATTATTAGTTTTTTAAACCTCCAAATCGAGTCATGTTGTGCTAATATCGATATCGGCCTTAAACATCCAGCATCTCCAAAAAGATGCTGTAAAAACAGGACGTGAGAAAAAGAAAACATAAAAAGTGTAATTTTTCTCATTTCTGCTTTAATGCAATTAATCATATTTATTTATTTAAGTATAGATATTTTTTTCTAATTTTTAGTTATTTTATGGTTGTAATATGATTCATTGTGGACGTCTATGAAAATAAATAAGCAAACACATCTTTAACATATTATTCACACTTCACAATGACTGCATATCTCCCGTGCAGATCAGCCTTGACACCTCCATGTTAACCTACTCTCATATATAGAACTGGTTAAATAAAAGTGTCAACGCATTAACATCACATTAGATAAAAGGTGTCCTTGTTACAGATGAACTTTAAATATAAAAGAAATAAAAACAAGAACAAACTCCTGTTTAGTAGCCATGTAGTAGTTTTAAATTGTCACTACACCTCATTCGTGTTAAATCAGGCTTCAGGTTACTTCAACACAACCAGGCAACACTTGCTCTTACGTCACTCTTCAGGAGCGGCAACAACCAAAAAAACCAAAGGGCAAGTATTCCAGTGTCCTACAGGGGAATGACAGAGCAGGGCGAGTGTGAGAATCTCCCGCATCTCCTGACCCCGAAGCGGGGTTTGATAACTTGTCAACTCACCAGACACGGCGTCGTGGAACTCATCCTCGCTCAGGGCGCTCCGCGGGGACGATCCCTTGACGACGGATTGCTCAAGTTCGTGGTGCTCTGTGGCGAGAGTCTGCAGCGCCTCGGAGAGGATCTTGTTCTTCTCTACCTCCTGCTCCAATTTCAGACTGCGCACCTGAGCTCGCCACACGCGCACACACACACACACACACACACGCACGCACACGCAGACAGAGACTAATCAGTCATAGAAACTTTCCATCTTCCACATTTGATAACTAAGGATGTGGCAAACACTTTATTCTGACTCTCATTACAAACAGAGGACACATGTGTGTGTGTGTGTGAGTCTCAGACCAGCTGTGATGCTACATAAACAGCATGTTGGCTGACCGACCGTCCCCTCTGCACCGTCCCATCATTATCAGACCCACAGAGAGTGCAGAGACGGAGCCGAGCGGGACGAGGCCGTGGTTTCTCTGTAATGGAGGACGGCTGCCTTGACGCCGCTCGTCTTAAATGGCCGGCCCGGAGAACATGACTCCCGTCTGAGGAGAGGGGCTCAGATGACGGGTAATGGACTCGGATATAATCCATTAGCCTGAAACCTCGCTTTTATACAAGACGCTATTGCTTCTTGTGTAAATAACACAAAGTGCAGAGACCAACAAAAGAGTCGCTTTCAAAGAAACAAAAGAGGGAACGTCTGGGCCTCGTGCAACTGCTCTTAATCTTCTGTTCGGAGAAAAAACAAGAATAAAAAGAGAAAATAATAATAAGTCAACTCCAGATGCAACCAAACGTTCTTAGCAAGCCCAACATGGGGTTCTAAACACTATATAAGGGCAGGTGTTGATGTGTACAAAAACTCTGCCACATGCCAACAATATGTAAGAGATGCCGCCAAAAACAAACTAAAAGGATGTAAGACAAAAAAAAAAAACAGAAGAAGAACCTCATCAGCAGTGAAGCTGAGGGTGCTGTTAAATAATTTACATCTTTTTGTCACTACTGGCATTATAGGAAAATCAAAAAGCATCAAAGACTAGTATGTAAATGACTACCATTGAGGGTCAGCATCAGTCCACTCCGTTCCAGTTGGTTGCGGTAAAGCGCCGTGACGCTGTTCGCCAGGACTTTGCCAGTTGGCGGACGTCCTCGCGTAACCGCTCTTCAAAACAAGCGTCCACTCTACTGTCTTCTCAAGAGGACTGAGTTTGTCAATCTCGTCAGTGAAGACGGTTGAATAATGGTGTCTGTGTTGAAAACAGGAACTCAGACTTTCTCAATATTGTGTTGCTACTGCGGAAGTTTTTTCCTCCAAAAAACAACAACCTTGTTATCTTCTTCGTCTTCTTCTTCTTGGCAAACCAGCCATGCGTGAGTGAAGACATTTACGTTACCCAATATAATTCAAGTGTTTTTATAGTCTGAACTGGGATCAATGGGACAATAGTAGTCCACAAATGTAATAATCCAATCATTATAATCTAAAACATAGAATTATCTAAAACGTATGTTTCCTTGTGTTAGACAAACAATTTGGTGACTGTGAAAATGAGATGTATTTTTCTCATCTTTTATCTTTATCATCTGGTAAAATAAGGAAACATTGGTAAATCCCAGAAATCAATGGTTTCTAACGAAAACAATAACAAATGGTAGATGCAAACATAAATTAGAGGCATTTCGTTAGTATTTCGTTTCCTGCAGGAGGTCGTCTGATCGTAAATCATCGAGCACATGATGGTAACCAGGACGAGAGCAGGCGAGGTTAAGTGCTGTATAATGGCAGACTGCAGATCACCCTCCAACATTACAATACACTGAACTTTAAAGAGGAGATTCCTGCTGCTTGACAACTACGCAGGTGGTGCGAAGTGCAAAACCCATCGCCGCAGGAGCTGGAAGTGATTCGGGATCCTTTCCCCCCCGCAGACCCCACTGCTTCATTCACGCTGCAATACCATCGTGTGAGATATGCAGTGTGCATGTCGGAGTTCTTCCTCTAGAGAACAAGGTCTATGCATGGTGCGAGCTCTGAGACCCCGTGAGCCTTTTATCGTGAGCTCTGCCTCTGCAGATCAAAAGGCACTCATTCTCATTCTGATGTGATGTTCAGAGAGAGATCTGGTTCAGAGAGAGACGCACATGAACCAAAAACTGGGATCGGCAGAATGAACACTTTCAGACAACTAGGTTTTGTGTTACAGCCCACAGAACTGAGATGGAAGATTATGATTGTAGTAAAGATCAGACATGCTTTCTTTGATATTGCAAAAATGTCTTTATATTTAGCTTCAGCACAGACGTCGTCTGAGTGAATCAGCCCTTCAAACAAACATCATTTCCCCGCTCCTCCGTTTACAACAGCAAGAGCTCAACGTCTGCATTGAATCCTATTTATTTCCTCCGTTCTTTACGTTTGATCGCCTGGTTGCACACGCACCCCCGCACCCCCCGCTCACTTTGCAAAGGGGCGTTGTTGACGCGGCCGATCACACCGAGACGCGTCGCAACAGTCTTGTGATTTTTTTTCCACCCATTTGATGAAATAGCTTCATTTCTTAGATGTGTAATTTGCTGGATTAGTAAAAAAACAGACATTCCTTTCCAGATGTTTTAACAATAAACAAAATATTGACGCAATATCACAATGTAAGATGTCTCCTACCACAATAGAGGACTATTTTGCATAACGCCCTCCCCTATAGAGCACTGTTTGTGTGCTGCTGCTGTTAACTGCAGCTGAGCCAGAATGCTACTGGGCATTCGGCCAGCGTTGTAAAGTCCTGCTGGCTCATCGTTGTTTGCCTTTTGCGCTTACATATATAGTAGTAGCACTAATGCACTTTCACTACTTTAATGCCTGAAATAATTCCAAGTTCAGTATCCAACAGATGTACAGTGAGCTGCTGGTTTACACACAGGAACCGCAGGAGCCTCCTGCACAAGAAGCCAGAAAAGGATCTCATTATGTGAATCACCATGTAACCACTGTGTTTAGAGAAGTGATATATAAATAACATTTTTACATCATTACAGAGCTGATGTACAGGGCTGGTGCTTGTTGTGAGCTGTAAGCGGTGCCATCTATTTCTCCTCCCTGGAGGGATGTAATCTATCCTCTGAATCCTTCCATTATCATCAAATCCATTGAATCACACAAAGAAGAACCCATCTGACAGCTTATAATCACAGCACTCCACTGAGCTGCTTTCATAAAGAGGTGTGAATAGTGCCGCCGCTTTCTTAAGAAACGTCTTCTTTCTTGTTCTGTCACTACACAGGAGGGTCACGGGCTGGAAGGATCCTCTTGATGACAGTATTTGTAGTCTGCATTTTTTTTAAAAGGTCAGGTCACTCAAATCACAAAGAATATATGAGATAATATATAAATATACTCAGCCCTCATTTACACTTGAAAAATCTAACACTTGTGTTTCTTTACCTCCGTTTTATTGAGGCGACAGCAAAAGTTTCAGAGCTGAATAATTCCAAATATCCACGTCATATAACAACCGATGTTCTGCTATTATGGGTTGTGGAGAATTAAATCCTGATAATCGACGGTACAGTTGACAAAAACAAAGCTTCTGAGAGGAATTCAAACAAAGACACAAATCTGTCGAGGGTGAAGCCGACACTCACCCCTTCCTGTCTGGAGAGGAGGCCGAGACAGACTCCCAGACCGGAGCTGGTCTCGCTGGACAACTCGCTGATCTCTTGTAATTTCTGGGTGATGGTGGACGGAAACCCTGAGGGGACAAACGCACCAATGAGGGACCACAAAGTAAATGAGTGAAATTAAAAAGTCAAAACAAAAACAAAAGCCCTCTGGCAGGAGGCTGCGGTCCATCAGGACCAAGACCTCACTGCAGTTGAGTTCATAAACAAAGCCCGGGACCGCCACTGACTCGAAGCTTCATTAAACATTAAGTTTCTTTATGTTCTCAGAAAAGCTACAAGCACAACAATCCTCTAATGACAGACTCTTAATTATAAGGACTTCAGAAGTTATTCTATCAAAACTGTGCATTTGAACCTGCTTAATGAGTGGACATTTTCATTTCCATTCTTCAATCCTTTCTCCTCTGTTGCGTCTATTATAACATGAATATATAAAAGAATGTAATCGACAATGAAGCAGCAGGTTTTACTTTCTGCCAGCCCGTCATCTCTCAGCATGGACAGGAAAGCTTCCACCTCCTTCTCCAGTTTCTTCTGGTTGGCGTCCGCCGCCTGGTTTCAGAGAGATGAGAGGAAACTGCAGATGAACAAAAGCAGCGCAGGGTGGGAGGACCAGGGGGGGGGGGGGGCTTTCTAGCTCTGCCAGAACCCTGTGGATCACTATTCTGACATGCCGATTATGGATTTTCTTTGGTTTACAGCCACCTGTAGTGAGTCTGTCAGCTCCCCGAGTGACTTCACTTCCTCCTCGTCCTCCTCCCCCTCGCTGCCTTGCTCCTGGGAGCAGTAGTGTGTGCTGTAGGCGGAGTGCTCCTCCACTGCGTCCAGCCAGCCCTGGAAGACAACAACAGACTCAAGCTTCTATCTGTGATTTGAGATATTGATGCTCAACGTTCTTAAATCCTACACAGCAAAACTTACAGAAGTCCTCTTTTATTGGTCAAAATGACAAAAAGTATTCGAAATATAAAATATCAAAAATCATACCACATTTCTAAATGGGAGTTTCTAGATCAGGTGTTTGCAAATCAAATGTATTATTGAGAACTCATCTTCTGTTTGGAATCTGAGGGCTCCATCTGCTCAGACAGAACAAAAGGCAGAGCTGTTTTTAAGTTCTTTGGACCAAACCCAAGTCAAACATAAGCCTCTAACTTTGGTAATTTGTTATTAACATTACAGAGATTAGTTTAGATGGACGGGCACACAGGCTTGTGTCATGCTGGGGAAAAAAAATCCAAAGCTCTGAAAGGCAAATTGGGCGGAAAGTAGGCGATGTGCTGGATATGAAGAGGGGACAGAGAGAGCTGCTGGTGAATAGATGAATTCAGTTCATGCTGAAAGGCTACTTTCCCTCATCTGAATCTAGAGATCTTTACATTTCATTCTGGTGCCAGCAGCTGCAACTGAAAGTGTGAATTAGTTTATAGAGCACACATCCTAGTTACACTATTAACTATTCATGACAGTTTGGCAGCTTCATCAGGCAAAACTACAGTAAATATCCCAAAAGTATCAGAAATATACGCAAAAAATATTTGTAAAAGTTGTGAAAAAAAATTGTGAAAAATGTGCATAAATATTGTTAATAATGTGTTAACCATTAGTTAAAAAAATGTTAGTTAAATATCTGAAAATTTTCAAATATTATTCGTAAAAGATATGAAAAGAATCAATGAAAAATGTGTGAACAAAAGTTGAAAAAATATCTGAAAAATGTCCTTAAAATATTAGTAATACATGTGAAAAATATATAATAAAACACGCGAAAAATATACAAAAGATTGGTGCTTTATATGTGAAACCTTCTAGAACCAAGTTAGAGAATGACTTAGGAGACCACGACAGAATGTCTGAGGAGAAATGAAACATACTTTTGCCGTTGCCTCTGGGTCGTTTTTAGGTGATACTTTGAAGTGATGCATGCTGCCATCGAAGCACTTGAGGGTAAAAAAGCAGCTGTCTTTGGCTCGGAGCTGGAAACGAGAACATCAGAAACATCCCCATGTGCAAAAGTTACGCTTACACAAATGAAACACAGCAATGTACTGTACTCTTAATGCTGTCTTACCAAACACTGAGCACGTGTCAGCGACTTGCAGCCTTGCCTTCTCACATTGGCTGCTGCATCCGACCTGAGAAAGAGAGAGAGGAGAGAGGAGAGAGGAGAGAGGAGAGAGGAGAGAGGAGAGAGAGAGGTGAGGTGAGGTGAGGTCCTGACACATTTCTAATGGTGGTACAGAAGACAGATAGACCAGTTAAAAAATAGAAAGGATTCTGTCACTTCCAGCGCCTCTCTAATCAAAAGTGTGCAGTACTTCCATTTATCTGTTGCTGACATCTTTTCATGTGATTCAAGGAGCACAGGCAAGGTGAGAGTTGCCACCTACTGCTTTGAGTACCAGGATAAAACCCCGTCTTGGAGGACGACCCAGTAGGAGCGCCAGCCAAAAAATCTGGAGCTCTGCGGGACGCACAAGAGAAGAATCAGCAGTCTGAATATCGGTGATTTTCTATCATTGTTCAGTCTTTACTGATTTCTATGGCGGCTGAGAGAGAGAGCACAGCAGCATATCGCACCTTCCAGAGGAGTCCCTCGCACTTCTTGACATGCCGGGTCATACCCTGCAAGGAGCACAGATGAGAAACACGAGGGATGTACAACAAATCAGACAACAAATCAAAGCAACTTCAGAAAGCCCGACAATCGACGGAGCACTCACCCGATGAGCGTTGCCTTCAAGGACCAGCTTCATTGCTGAATCACTAGCGAGGTCGAACGCTGTCTGGCCTGTGAGTTGTGGACGAACAAGACAAGTGGGGCTTTAGTACAAAATAACACACAAACACATTGATATTTATGGGTTATTTAAAGACAAATCTAGGTAATTCACCTGTAGAGTCTCTAAATGTCTGTAATGGAACTAAACGTCTCTTTAAAGGACGTTTCCTCTGAATGAGTTTGTTCTCAGACTCTGATGATAAATCTCCACTTCAGCAGCTCTTACATTCACCAAACTTCACTCTTTCATTCCTCTCTGTGTGCTGAAGGTTCACACAGAGGGGTTTGTTCACACATCACTCACACACTCATTTATACATCATTTATTAATAAAACATGGAGAACATAGATTATTTTATGTCTGTTGACAGTATTTCATGGAGTGATATAAAGAGATATCATGAATGTAAAAACCTTTGACTCCAATATGTCAACAAAGTGAAACAAGAATGTTTAGATTTCTGTTTTGGAAATGTATGAAAATTAGCACATATTTAATAAGCAAATGCCTAATTTGTATATTTTAACATAACATTTCAGAAAACGTGTATTAAAAAACAAACAATTGTCTCAATGTAAGTGATCATCCAGGTAAGTTTCTTGGACGATATCTTAATAGCAAATTTCTTTTAAATATATTTTTCTGACAATTGACAATGTTCTTATCACCAAAAACCCTTTAAAAGATTAAAATCATCAATGTGCACCCTGCTGCTCTGATCCTCCAGCACATTGCAGCCAACAGTGAGGTTAATTGATGCGTTTGTGGCTCGGTGGCACAGAGGAATAAACTACACAGGGAATCATTGTTAGCAGGATCTATCCATTGTTGATTTTGGTCTTTCCGTGGGCAGAATAAAGACAGCGTTTCCTTGAAACACAGGAGTGACTCATGATCATCTCCAGCTAATGACTCGTACCTTTCTTGTTCTCGACGTTGGGGCTGGCTCCACTCTTGAGCAGCTTCAGGGCGCACTGCTTCTGGCCTCGATAGGCCGCAGAGTGCAGCGGAGTGTTTCCCAGCAGATCTGTGCAGTTGATATCTGGGGTCTTCTTCCTGCTGAGCTGCAGCGAACACACAGGACAAAAAAAACAGATGGATCGCCTGATGCCAAATGTCCCGCAGGTCGTTATTGAGCCGCTCAGAGCTGAAGCACGACTGGGATTTCTTACTCCGTCTCCAAGAGCTGGAAAGAGTTAAGGCTGCTCAAAACTTTTCTGCCAGTATCCATTTTTGTGTGCATTTCTTTTGGCAAATATTGTAAATACATATATTTATTTTTTCTTTAGAGCAGTTTCCTAATGAGGTTTTCGTGGACAATGTGCTGCAGTCACTGAGATTTAAAGGGCGTAGTCGACTGTGTGCTAGTCTTTATACTAGACTGTGAGCATGCTAACATGCTCACAGTGACAGTGGCATAATAATAATAATAATAATAATAATAATAAAAACCTGTATATAGACTGTATATAAGAAGGATTAGAGTTTGTCATTTTGGCTGTAGCCATCTTGGTTTCTGGTCGTCGCCATATTGTTTTTTTGCAACCAGAAGTGACACAAGAGGGCGGTATGAATGAGACATTATTATGCAACCAAAATGTTACAATTAACTTCCATGAAGTGAAAACACACTATGAAAGGGTTAAAATTCTAGGACGAAAACATGGACAACGCCATGTAGACACCTGTCAATCACCGTGTAGCCCCGCCCCTAAAGCATCCCCTGCTTTATGGTCTGTTTGACTCTAAATGGACCATAATGTACTAAATGAACATCATGCTGTACTGAAGAAGACTTGAAACTAGAGATTGAGACCATAAACTCATGTTTACAATGTTTACTGAGGTAATAAATCAAGAGAGAAGTAGAGTCATTTTCTCATAGACTTCTATACAACCAGAGGAGCCGCCCCCTGGTGGACACTAGAGAGAATGCAGCTTTAACACACTTCAGCATCGGATTCACTTTTCAGAACCTGAGTTGCACTAACCAGCTGAGTTAAAGTCGAAAGGTCTCCTTCTCGTGCAGCTTCCAGGAGCTCCTCCTCCAGTTTCCTCTCCTCCGTTCTCTCTGCCGCTTGTGTCAGTAAAATGATGGGATGTGGAAGAGAACGAGTGGGACGATTTTAGAATCCATACATCATATAAACAACTTGTATGGCTGAATATCAAAACATCAAACGTGGAGATTGATACATTTATGTTTCCATGAATTTAGAGGACGGCGTCTCTCTCTCTCACCTTCCAACATGCCTCTGATCTCTGCATTTTGAGTGACATCTTTGGGAATCTGTGCTGTCCCATTGATGACAGTAGCACATGCATCATAGTGCAGCAGCAGCATGACAACCTCCTGATCAATACGTGATTGATTGTTTCATTGATTGATTGATTGATTGACTGGATGAATAAATGCATGCACACAACCACACTATCAACAAAGAGACAAGAAGAGTAGAAAGAGACTTAGAATCTGAGTGGCGTTGAGGTACCTTTCGTCCTGTGAAGGCAGCTTTGTGCAGCGGAGAATCGCCGACATTATTGGGCAAGTTAACATCTGCACCTGCCTGTATGCGGGGTTACAACACACACGTTAGCCTTTTAGTTCAAATGTTTTGTTGTTGTTTGTGTGTAAAGAAACCCTACCTTCAGTAATTCCTCCACCACATCTTTGTGTCCAAAGTAACAGGCCAAGTGAAGAGGCGTCCATCCAAGATTAGACTTCCTCTTACCTTAGACAACAGTACACACTGTGTTACACCACACACACACACACACTATGATAGTGTTTACTGAAAAGTGTTACTCGTGTACCTCTGCAGTTGATGTTGATGTGCGTCTCCTCTCTGATCGTAGACATGAGGAGCCTCTGAATCCCCCGCAGATCTCCGTTCCGGGCGAATTGCAGGAACTGCTCCTCCGGCTCCAGCGCCTCCATGGACCCCTGCGGAGGAAACGCAGAGAGAAGGAGGAAAAAAAAAAAAAAAAAAAAAAAAGATGCTTTTCATTTCTGTGACTCGACTGTAATCAAAAAGAGGCTTTCAGAAGGACACGTGCACAGAGTCCCTGAAAAGAAAACCTAGAAGCTATAGGAAGTTCATGCTTATTACGAATCACTTAGAGCTAAATGGCAAGAAAGCAGATTATGAGCCTGAAGGTTTTTCTCGGGAACATTTGAGTTCTGGGTAAGAAAACTTTGAATCCTAGTTTAAGTGTTTAAATGTGCCACTTTCATAAAGTTAAGGAACTCACAAGAGATAGATTAAAACTAGAACAACCACCTCGCTGTTGTTCGCCTCAGTCAACCAGTCAAGTTGCAGTTTACACGCATGTCTGTTCCAAATGCCATCATTTTAATATCATTATCAGATATACATTTGTGTGAAATTGTCATAATTATCCCATGAATTCTTGAGTTATGGCCGAAAGATGTTTTGTGAGGTCACAGGGCGCTTTCAGGATCACTTCATCCTCGAGTCCAAGTGGATGTTTGTGCCAAATGTGAAGAAAATTCAAGAAATAAATGAGTCAAGACTGATCGCAGCGGTGACAAGCACTGGGAAACGCCCACTGCTCTGATTGGCTCGTGGGACACAAGAACGCCCACTTTTTCTTCTTCTCTCCTTTCTCAATGCACAGCTGGTTGTGGCTGTCAAAGCTCCGCAAAACGTTTCGCTGCCAGCGTCGTTACATTGTTAGCATCAATGGATGTTGAATTAATTGCTATAAACTTTCTAGATTTGTGAAGGTCAATTTGGGACAAATTACAACACTTATTTAGCTTAGTTGGCCCCACTTGTTTAATTCCAAAGACAGAGTAAATTGAGAGATTATATTAAAAATCACAATAAATGAGTGAAAATACAAATTAAATCAGGATTTTGAATATTAAGAATGACAATGCCAAAGAAAGCTCTAAATGTATCCTGATCATAATGTGGTGTAATCACAGTTTACAGGTGTTTCCCAATGATCTTCGTGTTAAGCAGACAGACGGGCTGAGTAACAGTTAGTCACATGCTTTTCAATCCCAGGTAAACCTGTTTGAGTGCCAGTCGGGGCTTTCTTCGTTTGATTTTGTCACCTGCTGTTGACGTGCTTCATTAATTCTTCGGCATAGCCATGTGACATTCCATAACGTTACATAAAGCAAACGTTCTGTTTCTTTCCCTCCTCTCTGCATACCAGAGTTTTACTGCAAATACATAACGTCATGTGCACTTGGACTGTGTAAAGGGGAAAGGGATGACTTGTTTCCTTCCTGTAAAGCTGGTCCGGTGACTGCCACCTTCTGTCATCATTCTGACAGTTGCTTTTCCGCCCCAACAGTCTGACAAAACACACTCTTGTGACTTTTCCGAGACGACTCCTCCAGGCCGAACGCTGGAGATTTGAAGAGTCACTTTAAAAAGAGCTTGGGGGGGGGGGGAATCCTCTACAGATCTGGTTGCCCTGGCTGGGATGTTGTTTTTAATATGCTGGAGAACCAGCACCACTAACAACTCTTAGCTTCTACTTGCAATGGACTATTTTCACATTTACATAATCTTTAAACTTTTACATTTGCTTTTCCAGATTCCACAGAGTGAGCATGAGAATAAATGTACTGGGAACATGAACTTGTGTACTGGGAACATGAACTTGTAGCCCACTTGTGGGCTAAATTTGTGATGTAAATGATTCTGAAGTGATGGCAGCTGTGACATGAAACGAGCTGATGGTGTCATTAGAATAACACACGGGGGAAGGAAACGTACGAGAGGAGACGAGGACACGAGGAGACATGGGAGGACATTTGGACTTATGCCAAAAAAAAGTATCCATCTGTAGTCGAACAAAAGCGATCCAATTCTGAATTATACATGCACATATATTATCCCCTAATAACAGGCATTACTTTAACCCCTCACTTTCCCCTGTGTGTCTCTGAAACAGGTCTGCCTCTGGTCATGTGGTAACGTATAAAAGGATTGGTCTGTACAACCATACGAAGTTGAAAAAAACTAAAATCTGACAAAGAATTAGATCCAATGTCTTTGGTGTTGGGCCTCCCAAACAGGAATGTGTCTACTGCCTTTCTTCTCTTAAGGGTTGGTGTACAGTTATAGTTGCACTGGTTCCTTCGGAATATCGGACCTGATTCTGATTATTTTACAACCTGAACTCATGTAATCTGTGATTGAACCTGCAACATGGACCGTTTCCTGTGAACTCCGAGTGGTGGAAGAAGTACTCAGATCTGTAAATATAGCCATACCACAGTGTAGATATACTCCGTTAGATCCTGCACTCAAAACCTCACTAAAGTTTACGCACAAAGGTATTAGCACCAAAACCAAGTTATCATTTTGAAGAATGCCCCGTTTCAGACAAATGTATGTTACATAACAATACTTCATAATGTAGAGTCGTCGGTTTGGTAAATATATTTAGAATTATGAATCTGAATCTACGATGTAACCAGTAATTAAAGGAATCACATAAACTGAGATTTAGTGGAGTAGAAGCATAAAGCAGCAGGAAATGGAAATACTCAAGTGAAGTACAAGTACCTCAAAATCATACCAAAGTACTTGATAGGGCTGGGCGATATGGAAAATATCACAATATCTTTGCAGATTATCTCGATATTGATATTGAGACGATATTGTTGGGTTAACTTTTGGTGCTTTTACAAAAATATTTACATATTTATTTATGATAAGTAATAATCAGTAATGTGGATATGATCACTTAGTGGGTAAAAGTAAATAATAGAACCGCTAGAACAGTCTGGTAAGTTCAGAAAATTGTAAAACTTCACTGAAACGCAGCCTTTGAAATAGGGATGCACCGGATCGGATATCGGGCCTCTAACAGCTTCTATGTTTGTATACTATACACATTATATACTCGAACATTCCTGTTTAAGTTTTGACCAATTTGTTGCAGCATTTAAAAAGGTTCACACTTTAATTATAATTCCTTTTACCAAGTTGCTGGTGTACGATTTATTATTTTAATAATAAATCAAAATTCACTAAATTTGTATCGATGGATATATTTATTGCATTTTGTTTTACAAAGTTAATGAACCAATGTCAAGCCTGATGTTGCCTCACACATAATATAATGATCACAGTCATTCACACACACAGACAGCTTATTGATCAAACACTGGCATCAGATACCAAAGCCAAGACAACACACATATCCTGAATCTAAGACGATATCTAGTCTCATCTCACAATATTGATGTCAATAAATTGCCACAGCCAGAGTACTGGAGTACATATATGCTACTTAGAGGTAGTTACTTTGCACCAGCTGTTACCTCCAGTAAGCTACATGTTTGTTGATTGGAGTTGTAAGGTTTCTCTTACTACAGTTTGTTTTATTAATTTAGTTTTATTCTTAAAATCAATAAATATATTGTTTGAAAGAAAGCTAACACATCAGCAGCTAATCAGCAAACAGGACACTTACTGCTTCCACTGTTCCAGTCCTGAGAAGTCACAATCCAGAGCAGTTCACGCTCTCACACAGGCCCCTCTGTGGAGCTGCATGTGATGTTTTAAGCCCCTCTTGAGCCGCTTCCTGCTGCCCTACTGCAGCACGAGCCGCAGACACATCACGCTGTCACGTTCCGCATCACGCTGTCACGTCAAACATCACGCTGTCACTCAATCACCCCCCGATTAACGTCTTTGAAAATCACGCTGAGTTGACCGATGGCGAAATACAGCCGTCTGTCTCTGACACACGCACACACGCGCGTCTGTTTCTCTGTTTACACGGACATCAGCTGATCTGCGCAAAGCGGAACTGACCTGGGAAAGTAGTTCGCGCCTTTCAAAATAAAAGCTCTGCCCGCTATTTCAAACGCAGAACGAAACTTCCAGCGACGTACAAGTCGCGCGTTCTTTTACACATTATGAGTAATTAACAGTTATGGATCTATAGACCAAATGCGTTGTTAGAAAGGCTTTGTCCTTTGCTTTGTCTTTGTCGTAATGCTATTACTTTGTTGAGAGGGACCCTTCGCCCTGGAAGCTCTTTCGCCTTCCACACATCATGCATGCAGGCTGGACGTCAACATGTACTTCATGTGCCTTAGATTTAAAGTAAACTGTTTATTGACTGACTTAGTTTCATATTTCTGATAGCTGACATTTAGCTGAACTAATGGCCGACTTCATAAATGAGGAGAATGAAGGAGATCTTCAGGATCAAGTAAGATGGGTTTGCTTTTACAGCCTCGCTGTTGGAGTTAGGACAACTTGGCAAGTTGCGTTCAAAGTCTTGTTTTGTGTGTAGTACTTGAAAGAAGCCTGCAGAGAGCGCATGCGCCAAACAGTACCTGTGTGGCAGGTGAACCAGAGGTCCAGCAGCAGGCGGTTTTAAATTAGATCAAATAGCACTGAGAATAAATCCGTTCACGCTTACACATCTGAAACAACACACACACGCACGCACACACACAGTCTGCAGGTTGGCCCCAAGGTGTCTGGCTTCATTAACACAATATACAGGTGACGTCTGAAGCCCAGCAGGTGCTGCACGGTTCACACAGACTCCACACATCAGCACAGTGCGTTGTGTGTGTGTGTGTGTGTGTGTGTGTGTGTGTGTGTGTGTTTTGGTGATATTTGAGAAACAAGGAGGGTTGTTTGACGGTGCAACTTGGGACATTTTGTGTCTATACTGCATTATACACATACTTACAATGTGTTATAATCTGCTTATATAACTGTTTAATTATAGTAATGAACATTCATAATGCTTTATAACAATAACCATAACACATTATTAAGCATTTTATTGTGACTTATGAGGTCAAGTATCATAAGTGCCGGTCACTCACTGTAAGGATCGTAGTATAGTTCCCATAGTTGTAATACATTATAGTATTTTTATAATGCATAATAGTCACTGTTATAATGCATTTGAATGTGATGTAAGTTACTCTAAGTGGTCATTGTTTGCTTTAAATATAGTAAAAATGATTATACAACTTTTTGTGTGTTCTTGCATAGATTCAATGTTCATTTTTCACTTAACTTAAAAAAATATCTTACTTAAAGCAATGCTGCAACTACATATGTACTGTACAGACATGAGAGCAACATAGCGTCTCAGCATATTTCCCCAAAAAGTTGAAATATTGCTTTAAATGACCGTCTGGGTTTTGCAAACATCACCAGATATTTATTCTTTCCGCAAAGTCAAATGTTTCTGTCTGTGACTAAACTGAGGTTAGTTCTAGTTTAAAGCTACTAGAGGAACTTTAATTGTGTGTTGGTTCTGGCGGTCCCTGTGGATGGAAGTGGTAGTGTTTCTGAGCATCAGAGTCCCTTTAGGAAACCTCTCACTTTACTGCAGCGGGGTCTGACAGTCTGTCCCCGCTCAGTTCTGGTTCCCCCGTGCCTCCCTTCCCTCCAGCGGACAATTGTGTGCTTTTGATGTGTCAGGTTGCAGTTGGATTTAAATGATACATTTTCGCCTTCCGCACATCACTAATCAAAAAGTCTTCATGGATCACTTCACGTCGACGCCTATGATGGATGTTTTTGCTTTGTTATTGCTTCCTCTGGTTTAGATGGAAGAGGTCGAGGCTCTGTCTTCCATCTATGGAGACGAGTGGTGCGTCATAGATGAAGCGTCCAGAATATTTTGCATCAAAATATCCGATGACTTGGAGGAGTCAAAACTGACAGCATGTTTGCAGGTAGAGAGAAAAATAATCATATATATTTATTAATCAAAAGTTTCTGGCATTGGTGTTTGTTTGAAATCCAGTTTATTACTTTTAAAAAAATATTCTCTCTTATTGATCAGATAATTCTCCCACCTGATTATCCGAGCGCCGCTCCGCCCGTCTACCAGATGAAGTGAGTGTATTTGCCTTTCAAATGTAATCTCCGCACAGATCTGCTGAATTGATAGAACATCCCACTCGTCCTACTTGATAACCCTCTGTTTGCTCTCGTCTTTTCTAGTGCAGCGTGGTTGCGAGGCCCTGAGAGGGCCAAATTGGCCAGCAGCCTGGAAGACCTCTACGTGTGAGTGCTCTCTGACTTAACCACCAGGAACCGCAGGGGTGATATTAACCACAACAACAAAACGCTTCACGTGATTGTTTCTACCGTACAATTAATTTGTCTGGTCTGTGTCTCTCGGAAATAATCCGCCCACATCATTCATTTCATTTTTCGACAGGGAGCATGTAGGGGAGAGCATCCTGTACCTGTGGGTGGAAAGAATTCGAGAATTCCTCGTGGAGAAATCCCGGAGCTCAGGAACAGGTGAGGTGTGACAAATGAAATTCATCGCTTGAGGGACACACTTACTCAGGCAGTTTGTGATGACTTGAAATCACACTTGGCTGACATTCATCGCATCAGCTTTACTCAGCAGAACCGGAGGTTGCTGCCTGGTATCAACCTGTTCTCATTCCCGCAGGACACACAGGACCCTTTGTGTTGACTTATTTTAAAGTCCTGTGTTTGTATGACCCATCCACCCAATTTCACCCGTCAATATACTACGTCATCACATTCCAGGAGCATTTTCTCTGAGCGTCTACTAAAGACGTGGAATGGGTTTACATTGTTTACGTCTCTCAGGCGATAAAGGGGCGGGACAAAGCGTCTGTATTTGACGCCGTGGGATTGAGACCCGAGTGGAAGTAAATGATAACATCCACACATGTTAACAGCTTGGCTCTGATAAAGCCCACTGTTTATCAGCAGCTAAATTATTAGATCGTTTGTTATAAAGAAATAGTCGTATCAGGAATAATCTACTTCCCTACCCGTGTCTCTAAATGTGTCTTCCATCTTACCTCTGCTGAGATGTTCCTCCATTAGTACCACCGCTATCTGATGTGGTCTAAAGATGTGATAAGATGAGCACAAAGGCCGGTCGGGTGCATTAAAGAAAGAAAACCTGCTGGGTCTGACTTTGAGTGACTGCATTGAATTACGATCAATATCTACGTAATGGCTTACCTCGGCAGAATCCTTTCAAGTGTAAAAAGAGTAAAAGATACCCAAATTACATTTCTCTACAAGTGTCACCGTGCATCAGTGTTTTCTCGGGGAGTCTGATCCGTCTCGGTTATCTGCGGCCGAGTCCCGGCGGTATCCATTATCCAGGCCGACTCTGCTCTCTTTTGAGCAACAAGCCTGAAAAGTATTAACTGCCCTCACTGTTATTGGCTGGTTTGAATTGTCCTCTCTCTGCGATTGATGTGGTAATAAGTATAACCGGCCACAGCACTCAGAGGAGCCAGACTGACACCTTATTGCCATTCAGCTGAGACGGACGTGGTTGAGAGAGAGTGTGTGGGGGGGTTGATGAAGCTAGAAATGCACATTACATAGAAAAGGAAATGAAAAGGGAGCAAACATAACAGAGGACATATAATGATGATAATGAAGTTTGGTTTGAAGGAGACCAGAAAGGGATGAAAAACATCAGAGAGACCAAAGGTTTGTTCACCTAAATATGAAGTCACGCCTTACCTTTCATAGATTATTATGTGTAGATAGATGGTTATGATAGTTTCTATGTGTGTATATGCACGCGTAGAATAAACACTACAGGTGTTACTCAACTTTACATTGTCGCTTTTAAACCAGTTCAACTTTGATCATGTATCAACCTTCTAATGTAGAACATTAAGGAATTAGTCTGGTGATGTTCTATACTTTTTTATCATCAAATCCACATCAAAATACTTTTAAGACAGCAAATGTGATTGTATCAACATTTTGTCAACTCAGATCTGCTCTGAGGAACATTCAGAGAGATTTTAGTGAGAAAATAAAACAATGAAAGTGACTCTACTGCAGAGCACCAAATGTGAAACAAGCCATGGCTGAAAATGATCCCAAACTAATTCAGTAATCACACTTTCCCCTTTTTCAATGAAACTATATATTCTCTTCTTATCTTCAGTAGGAACCATTGGGCTTTGGGGTGAAAGGCAGTGGAAGTTGGAAGGTATTGAGGGACGGACAAACATATTTCGTGGGATTTTGGACTCGGAGCGCAGTGTTCAAATTTGCGTAATCCTTGCTCGGGCTCTAATCCTTTCTTCTGCTTCTAGTAATTGGTGTCATCCATTATGAATAGTTTGTCGTGGTATCATAGGTCATGAAGCCAGTTTGGTGTCAATGTTAAGGTCACGTAATGGTAATTTAATTTGGTAATAAATTGCTCAGTAGGTGTCATTTTAATGACAAGCGTCCTTGTTTGTAGACGACTCAGTGAAGACCTTCAGGCCTGAGGTTTAGGACGAAGGAAACAAACCTTTCTCTAAAGGACACACACTACAGGTGAAGAAATGTTCCTTTAAATATGCAAACAAGGTTCATTGTTTTTGTAATTAAATATGTGCTCATTTACATACATCACCAGAACAGACAATAGACAACGTAGTGAAATAAACAGCTGAATGTGTATTTAGGATGTTTTCTCTCCTCTAGTCTGAAAGAAGACTAACAAAGTAAAGTGTCTCACCTCAACAAGAGTTCATGTTTCTTACATGACCGGCTGCAGTGGATCCTTCAGAGAAGGTGAACATGACGGCTGAAGAGGAAGTGGATGATGAAGACGATGAAGACGTACCAGACTTCAGGACTCTCAAGCTCAACACAGAAAATGTACATCTTTTCATGGATCATGCAAACGGTACCGTCCACTACAGTTTGACACACTTTAGTTGCGTTAAACATGAAACACAGCTTATTGTAAAATGCATCTCTCTGGTTTGTAACATCTTGTCCCGTAGATGAAGAGGCTCCTCCCATAAAACATGGAAACACCATCACAGACCGACGCAGCACCTTCCAGCCTCACTTGGCACCTGTGGTGACTCCCAGACAGGTACAAAATACATAAATGACAAACCATGAAGACAAATGGCTAACGGCAGCTCGTCCGAGTTCCAGTAGCAATGACTTCATGGAGATCTTTGAGATAAATGTGCTTATTCACGCAGCGATTTCACAAAGTCAAACATCATCTGGATCGTTGCTGCACGCTCATCTCCCTCTGTGGCTCTGTGGGAACGTACCGGCTCGTCCTGAAAGCTTCCACCTGCTCTGGAGTGCTATTTAGACAAAAATATTTACTGACGCAGCCGTCCTCCAGAGAACAGATGCACTGAATAGACTGTGACCTGCACAGCATTTACATACACGAAGCGTTCTGTTCAACCAAAGATATAACTGAGAAAAAGACCGAGAAAAGTGGAGACTTGCTCACTTTTGAGGCTTTTTATCCCGAGCAGCTTTATTTATTTGTTACTGTATGGAGGCCCAGAGAGTTCAATATTCAATAATTAAATCAGGCATTGTAAAATAAATAAACACATTCATAAATTGTGTAAAATAGATATACCAAAAAATTTAAATTATTGAAAGAATTTATTCATTTTTTTTTACCTTTGTGCATACACAAGTAAAACAAAAAAATTGACATTGAAACTCACAACTGCAAAGAGTTAACTAGTTATGCAGTTTACAGTAACTTTTGCAATAATTTACATTATTGGTAATAAAATAATACAGTCTTTATTTTTTAATAAACTTAATCAATGACACCTATTTTTATGTTACACTTGATTTTGTGATGTCATGATGATGCTGACTTTAATTGAATTAGATTACTCTGGTTTTGTTGTTGCTCTAAAGCTACAGAGGATCTCATCTCACGATCTTAAGAAAGGAGCCATACGATTGGCTGGAAGGTGAGGGGGGCGGTGTCTAGGAAATAGACCTTGTGTGGCCCGCTAATTCCTTCTTTTTTAAATTTCCAGTGTTGTGTCTTACTTTTCTGTAGCTACTGCTAGCTAAAGTAAATACAAGTAAGAAGTCTCGTCCCAGAACGGTTCACACGGCCCGCTATACTTTTCCTGAAGTTGGAAACACACGTCCACATTCTTCGGCGCAAAGTTACATTCAGTATTAAATAGAATAGAAAGGTTTTGTTGTTATTGTACAGAATACAACTAAATCAGCAGCGCCAGACGGCATGTTGACGTCACAAGTTGTCGTCTGCATCACTTTTCAAAGTGACTTGGTTTTTAAATTGACTCCTTGCTCACACCACACGTCCACTCGGGGTTCAGCATGAAAGCAGTTTATATTTAACACTGTGCTGAGGTAGAGATGAAAAAATAAAGAATCCTCAAGTGGATGTAAAAGGCATGTGAAGCGAGGAATGACGTCACGGTGTTCCTCCCGTCGTGTGTTGCAGGTTAAAATGGTCCTGGGGAAGCTGTATGAGAACAAGAAGATTGCCAGTGCCACTCATAATATTTATGCATACAGGTCAGTAATGTCACTGATACTGTATACGACCCGAGGTCTGTCATTATCTCACTATGCACACCGTGCTAACACTCTCAGGTCACTGCTCCAGTGTGTCGGTACAGAACACGTGACGAGTGGAGGCCTGTACGTCTTCTCTAAAGGGCACATCACTGCTCAAAGTTCAACAAAAAGAGAAGGCTGATGGCATAGTGGGTTATATGAATAGACGTGTGTGTATATGTCCCGTGTCTGCCTGTATTTTTTCGTCAGTATGATCTAATGAGGTCGATGTGGAGCCGCTCATGCACCGACTGGGCGGTCATTACCGCTGACATTTAAAGTTGCTGCCGGTGTGTCACGGTATCACTCTCTTACCAAAACGTCTCAAGCTGTTACGATTCTGTCTGTTTGTAGGATTTACTGCGAGGACAAGAACAGCTTCCTGCAGGACTGTGAGGACGACGGAGAGACAGCGGCGGGGGGGAGGCTGCTCCACTTACTGCAGGTTCTCATTTCATTAACTAAATATTGACGCCACACAACAGATCATTCTTTTCAGCTGCGTACTTAAAGCTACTGCGAGGAACTCCAGTGTTGACTTTGGCGGTCCCTGTGGAGAAGAGATGTAAAAATGATATAATAATAATATCTTTGTTCATATAACACCTTTCAAAAACAGTTACAAAGTGCTTCACATAAAAACAAATACAAAAAAAAACAGCAATATCAAAATAAAAGTAATAAAAGAGCAACATACGTAATGAAATAGTAAAACCTCTGAAACTGAATAAAAACTAAAATCATTTGAAATCAGGGAAGGCATGCGATTAAAGTCTGATAGAGGATCAGGACTACACTGACACTGGTTCAGGACCAGTTAAAAGCTCCTCACAGTAACTTTAAATGCATGTTGCATTTGTCTAAAAGGGAAAAAGATCTGATGAGTGAGTCAGTGCAGCACACATAAAGCTTTTGCCCAAAATTAATGTTCCAAACACATTGTTAAATTTGCCAGCTTCATCCAACTGTCTTTTGCCTTCTGCCGGCTGAGTTGGCATCTGTTCTCAGCCGCCTTGTTCATTTTCACCACCAGCACTATTTGGCCTCTACTGTGGCTCTTAAATTGTTACGAGTAAGCAGGTGTTCCACACATTCTGAGAAATCACTTCTCTGTTCTGTGGTAGTTCTCTACTAGTCTGACGTGAGCTTTAAAGCCAACACAGTATATGTATGTGATATTAAACTATATATTGTGTACGGAAAACACAGACGGTATACTATGCTCATGCTAATTGTACATTTTACACCATAAAAGTGATATTTTTACAGATATTTAAAAAAGATATTTACTGTTACTCATTCCAGGTGATGTGACGGCAGGTTACTTCTCCATCAATGTTGATGATTACTATTTCACCACCTGTAAGGCTGAGAGGCCTCTTTGTCAGTTCACATGGGAACATTTTGTGCTATCGTGGCCTAAATATAAGATGTGAGGGGAGATGTGGTCCAGGAAACATGTTGGGTAAAAAACCAAAATGGATAAAACAACACATGTTGGTTGCAGGGCTGCAATGAGTATTGATTTTTAAATTAATGTTCAATTTGCTTTATCTGTAAGATGATGGCAAATGTGAGAGAACGGTGACAGTCGGCGACAATGTTCATTAAAAAAAGCTTCACCGCAGCAGGCACAGATGACTTCCTGAGTCTCTCTGAAGAGCACCTGAGCTTAACAAGCCTGTCGCTAAAAATACTGAACAATTAGCATATTACTCTTGAGCTTCCCTCCCTTATCTGTGCTCCATGATCATCTCTAACGAGTCAGGGGCCAAGCCAGTAATGGATTCTGCCTTCCTTATCATTTTAATATAAAATAGAAATAAATAAAGTGGGAGGCTTGCTAACACGCTTTGATAAAACTAGGTGCCGGAGTCACCTGATATAACATCAAAAGCTTCCTGAGGAAAAGCAGCCTGGACCGAGTCCTTTTTATTAAAGACGGTGCTGTGTCCCAGTTCATTTCCTGTTGCAGTTAATGGTTGCATCCAACGCTAATGTGCTATTTAGTATGCAAAAAAGTCTGAAACCTGAAACAAATTGTATTTTTATTCACACGAGAGTATGCTGAACGATGCACATATTGAGTTTGTCGTGCAGTTTTAAATTTCAGACGCAGCATCTGTGAATGACAATCAGCTGACAGTGTTGAAAACAGCTGCAGCGACACAGGTACACAACATAGAAGAAGTCTACTCTAATAGAAGTCACAGGTTGATTGTGCAAGTATTGCATCACTTCCTGTTAGTATACAATGGATTAGTTTATTGATTTCTTGTAAACTAACACCTCAAACTACGGAAGCCCTGAGATGCAAGTGAGAAATTCATGATTGTTTTTTCTCCATGTTCTCTAAACACGAGGTGCATATATTGTGTGTAAGCAAGTTATGCAAATGAAATCTCTTCTGGAAGAAAACAGGAATGCTTTTAGAAAAATGAGAAAAGCAGCAGATTTGACACATTTGAGAACTGTATTCAGCAAATGTGTTTGAAAAATGACAAACAAACCTGACTAATTGATCGAGCCCCTTGAAAACGCAACCAGAAATGAGGAGTTTGTAACATTTGATGTTGACTAATTAGCGATTACATCATCATTTTTAGGTTATTTCTTGAATTGCTCTTAGCTTGTTAGGGTTGATTTCATTGTCGTACATCACCTTCATGATCTCTCATGAAGTTAAAACCATGATGTGAAAATTGCAGAGCCAAACAATAACTTATCTTCTTGAGAAAGAAATATCTCCACATCAGTGATTGGCTCTCGTATAACACCACTCGTATTTACATAATGTGTAAATGTTCCCCTCTGTGTCTCTCCAGAGTCAACGATAGCAATTTCACTAAATCTTTTCATTCCGCATCTCAAAGAGGCACTTGTGCTGTCAGATGGCGTGATGATTCACACGCACACACACACGCACACACACACGCACACCCACATCACACTGGAAGGTGCGATTGTCCACACGCTTTTTGTCTCGCTGTAATATTGAATGAAGGCCAGTGAAAGGTTTGTTGAGCTCGGCGTTGACTTGAAGTAGTTCTGTCATTCTCATTACCAGAAGGTGCTGAGTCGCATCACAGCGCCTCCAGATGCGATCCATGACTCGTGTCAAAGTTCATACTCATTTGTGAGATGACTGCAGTCGTCCGTGCCAGTGTGACCCTGTTGGAGGGATAAATTATTGGGAATTAGTGCTTTGGATTCTCGGTGAATGTGTGATCCGCTGCACAGAATTCAGATGAATCAAGCTGTCTTTGACTAATTCAGTGTTTCCTTCCAAAACAGCACTTAAAAAAACGCATCACTCTGCACTCTTTGGCCCGAATTTGCCTTAATTACTTAGAAGGACGCACTCTCTATTAAATGATGGATGCTTGTCCAGCAGTGTGCGTCTTTTAAAGATGTCTTTCATGCTTCCAGGTGAGACCTCAGCCCCAACATGTTTGGCATGTCTTCACACCATAGACAACAGGAAGTGGTTTGTGGACTGCCGTTTTGGAGCCTCGAGTTCCACTTTTCGGCCTTCGCCATCTTGGATTTTGGCTGGCGCCATCTTGGTATTTTGCAACCAGTGAATGGAAGTGACTATATTTGAAATGAGAAGGAATGACATAGAGATGCCTTATACGGCTCTGTTAGAGACCTGTCAATCACAGTAAGCCCCGCCCTAAATCATACCCTGCTTTATGTCTGTTTGACTCTAAATGGACCATAATGTACTAAATGAACATCATGCTGTATTGAAGAAGACGTGAAACTAGAGATTGAGACCATAAACTCATGTTTACAATGTTTACTGAGGTAATAAATCAAGAGAGAAGTAGAGTCATTTCCTCAGACTTCTATACAATCAGACTTCTTTTTGCAAACAGGGGAATTGCCCCCTGATGGATGAAGGCACTTCAGCATTAGCTTGTTTCCCATAATTACTCCCCCTGCAGGAGGTTGTGGCTTGCAGAGGGAGTAATTATGGGAGAGACCATAGCAACGAACCAGAGGCACCAGAGCGATCAAGTCACCAAAAACGCCATGTCTGTGATCAAATACTCCTTTTTTTTTTTGCTTTGGAACATTCATAACTGAGTGAAATTACGTGGCAGCCATGGTAGGAGCTGGTCGGATTCTCCAAAATGCGAAGGAAAGGTGCTTAAATACTTCCTATCTTGTCTCCTTCGGCAAAGGTCACTGGACCATTCTTTACCAAAGGAAAGGAGATGACGCCGTCACACAACTCCTTTCGACTGCACCTCGACAGACCCACGTCAGTAACATCCGCCAATGCAGTCGGATTCTCTCAGCACAGCCATTTTCTTTTCCTTGACAAACCTCCTTCACATATTTCCTTGACGTCATAATGTTTTCAATCAAGGTCTAGGAAAAGTGGTTTGGAAAAGACATGGGATTTAATATATATATATATATATATATATGTGCTGCAGTCAAAGAGTAATATATATATATATATATATATATATTAATATATATATATATATTACTCTTTGACTGCAGCACATATCTGCTTCTCTTAACCTAATGTGGACGTACAGTATAGATTCGAGCAGATGAAAAGACTTCCTGCAGCTGACTGACCTACTGTATCTGGAGTTCCTGCTCCATCCTTCAGAGCAACACACTGATTCATCTTCCACTTGTCACACTCTCAGCATACTGAGCAATTTACATGAAGCGCTTTCTCCTTCATCTATTCTTCTCTAATCTCATTCCTCTCCACAAGCCTTTCTTCCCGTTTCCTCATTTAGATTTCTGCCTCTGAATGTGGAAGTGTGTCGTAATGAATAAAAAGAAAAAAAGGATCTGATTAATAGTGTCAGCAGCCAGATGTGGTCTCCTCCAATGACATTGCACTTTCTGTGTGGGTGTTGCTGTGCCGGGTCAAATTCTCGTCTTTATGTGACAATTTGGGGCGTAACTTTGTTTATTTGATATTTATTAGGAGAGTATTCATGTCAATTTATCCTCTGCGTGTTCGGTAGAAGGAGGCAGGCCATGTTATAAGCTTAGCCCAAGGAAGGTAGTGAAAGGTTAAAGGTTAAGTGTACGGTATATTTAGAATATTTTCACAGCTGTACCTTGCCGTCAGACAGCCCCTTAGGACGGGTAACTGAAGC
Source organism: Anarhichas minor (assembly GCF_050575085.1). Lineage (NCBI taxonomy): Eukaryota > Metazoa > Chordata > Actinopteri > Perciformes > Anarhichadidae > Anarhichas > Anarhichas minor. The sequence goes on along the minus strand of NW_027466456.1, from coordinate 1,213,008 downwards.
CGTTGTAGTCATCTATGCTCCCTTCGAAGCCACAAGAATCCATTGACTAAAACATTTGACCTCACAGAACACGCGAGTTGCTGGTCTACCGCTGCCTCCGTCGGTTAAGCTTAGTTAATACTCGCCTCAGCGAAGCCGGCGTGAGCGCCAGAAAATGAGGTGATCGCGCAAAAAGGGACGCAAGAACGGACGCAAGAGCGCTTGTTTGTGCACCTCTGAATTTTTGTAACTTGGCGCACACAGGGACACGTGTGTGTCACGTGACAAATAGTTCACTGATAAAAGCACTATTTCAATTTCTTAAGGTCTTAAAAATCTTCATCTGAGTAAGTCATTTGCTGCCAAATCAAATGGTTTACAGGATATTCAACCTTTGTTTCTTTATAATGCATTTCACACTCGACTTGTTTCTGGGCAGTGTTTGTACTATGGCAATAAAGTAGTCCATGAATATGAGATATGAGTTTACAGATGATCACGATCCCTCCTCGTCATCGTGGAGGTTGGTTTATGGCTTTTTGCTGGTTACACCTTCAGTCTATGAGCATATCTATGAGTTACACTCGCTGTCTTTTTGATTCTTCACACTTCATTTTGTTTGAACGCCCTCTGGCGTTCCAGAGAATAATGCAACAAACAGCGCAGAGAGTATAAACGCCTCCGTTCATGCTCAGAGCTTGCACGCCATCCAGGGAGGATCACACTACGATGCCAAGCGCGAGTACAAACAAATGTGCGTTTGTGTTACTGTGTCACTTTAGTGTTTTAAAAGGTTTGTTCGGATTCATCCAAAGTCAAACAACAACACAAACAAACTAACCGATCAAGGCAGCGGTGGACCAGCAACTCCTGTGGTCTGCAAGGTAAAAATACTGTTTTTCTGACTGGAGTCTGGTGGCTCTGACGACAACATAGATAACAGCTTGAGTTCCCCTCAGAAAGGTCTGTCTGACAGCAAGGTGAAGAGGTGAAGACATTCTGAATATAGCTTCACTTCAACTGAGAGACATTCTGTTAGAGTCTAACATACGTCCTCAGCAGAACATCACTTTGCTCCCGTGCTGGTTCTCCTGTCTGTTTCTATGAACTCATCTACTGTAGTAGAACCCTGACTGTGGAGGAGAACCTCATACATACACACACACTACAGAACATGTGAACTATCCCTTTAATATGAAAATATTGAATAGAGCAGCTTTAATTAGAGTTTTTTTTCACTATTATTTTGATGGTGTTTTTATGACTGCCCCTTTAATTAACTGGTCTTTTTTTGCTTCGTGGATTCTAGTTTGATGTTGTTTTAGTTGACATTTATGGTTGTTTTGTGGGTATTTATATCTTTCATAAACAGCGTTGGTTGATTACGATGGGAGTGGTGTAATCTCCATGATTTCATGGATGATACATCAAACCTTGAACCTTCCCGTCTTTGTGCTGCTAACCTCAGCTAAACATTTCCTGGAGCTAGACACTGACACTCAAAGATGAAAGGGAAATTACATTTTCTCGTGTAACTCTGTGGAGGATAGCCAAATAGAAGAATACCCGCGCATATTCAGCTTTAGAGTGACAGCTGATGGCCTGAGTCAGATACACTTAACGAAGATTTATCAACCACTGGATCAAATCTAGTGTGAAATATCTGGCCTCTTGAAAATGGTTGTCAGTGAAGGGTGTTGTGTCACATATTTATTGTATTTGTCACCGCCTTTCTCAAATTCCCACTCATTTCGTGTCTCACCACAGATTCTGGACGTGCGTAATGTCGCGGTGGTCGTGTCTCGATGGTACGGAGGTATCCTTTTGGGTCCGGACCGCTTCAAACACATCAACAACTGTGCTAGAAACATCCTGGTTGAGGAGGGATACACTGCCTCCACGGTGAGACACTCTCTGGGCCTCTCAAACATCGCTATCATCTTACGCTGACACATCATCGGTCAAATTTGACTTTGCTGTCACTTTTCTGATGTTGGGAATCGTCTGTATCTTGTAGTTTTTGTAGCATTTTATACCTTTTATTTGATAGTGATAATGGAGTGAGACAGGAAAAATGTGTTAAAAAGAGTCGGGGAATGACATGCAGCAGACAGTCGGTCCAGCCGGGAATCAAAACGGGGACTCGCTGCTCAGGGCATTGACGTTTCCTCATACAATGGTTCGTATGATGTCTTACAAACTTAACTTAGTTAGGTTTGCAAGCGCCTTAGCTAACAACAGCAGCTTGCTAACATTAGCTCGCTGACAGCTAACTTGTACCATTGTCATGTTAGTTATAAACTGCACCCCTGTTAGACATAGGTTGGTAAAATAACACTTTGATAAGCTGACATCTGATGTTTTTAGCTAGCTACAGACGTTTTGTTCGCGTTTCAGCGCTTGGTTGCATATTGCGGCGCTGATTCTTTTCCTCTCCAGTGGGTGTGGTTTTCACAGTTTGACACGTTGCGTTCTGTGCAGGCGGCAACTTCCGGTAAAACTTGCATTCTCTCTACTGACCACCAGGGGGCGACTCCTCTGGTTGTATGGAAGTCTATGAGAAAATGACTCTACTTCTCTCTTGATTTATTACCTCAGTAAACATTGTAAACATGAGTTTATGGTCTCAATCTCTAGTTTCAAGTCTTCTTCAATACAGCATGATGTTCATTTAGTACATTATGGTCCATTTAGAGTCAAACAGACCATAAAGCAGGGGATGCTTTAGGGCGGGGCTACACGGTGATTGACAGGTCTACCTGAGACGTATACGGCGTCACTACGTCCACTTCTTTATATACAGTCTATGGTTGCGTTTTGTCTTTATATGCGCCCATGTGGTATGCGCCCTAATCACTTGGCTATCAAGTCGCCCCGGTATCTTGAAGTTTAATCGGCCTTTACCCTAGTGTTCCCTAGAGATTTTCTTTTTTCCCCTTTCGACAACCAATCCATAGTCTGAAGTTCAAAAAAGAAGACAGTCTCAGACAGTATATAGCTACAGGTTATAGTGACACATAGATGCATTATTAAACCACAGAGGGTCTGTTTCCACAGTAACTCTTCAGCAGCTGTCACATTAGGGATACGGCTTCATTTGAAGTGTCTGCTGGCCACATGTTCTGGAGATCAAACACTCTCTCCTCGCTCTCACCAGCCTGAAGTTGGGTCTAGTCCGCTTTGAAGTCGTCTTTGTGTATTTCGAAGTTATTCCATTGGTAACGTGATTGACCTTTGAGGTGCTGCCTCGGATAGATTAAAGGTACCGAAAACCCACTCTTAAAAAATATCCAACTTCAAAACCCCATCAGCTCTCAGAACATGATTTTATTTCCACCCCGACAGCAAAGGCTGGGTTCCCCCTGTGGACAGCTAATTACGGGCCTCTGCCCGTGAACGGAAGGACTTCTCTGCAGAATAGCCTGATTATAGTTCATCGAGTGGTTTTAAAAAACAACCAATAACAGTTTAGAATTGATTTTTAGAACAAACTGCTTGGTGTTAGTTGCCTGAAGCTTGTCTAAAGCTTTGATTGACAGGTCAAAAAAGCAAAGCAATCATTGAGTCCTGATAAAAATCTCCAGGAGATGGGATTTTAAACACCCTGAAAATTGCTCCACGATGCTCCTAAGATGTTTAAAACGTCAATAAACAACGTAGTGACATGACGTTAAGAGGTTAAGCTGGGGTCAAATGTTATACTGGGATTTTTTTGTTGTTACAGGTTTGATAATTGTGGAATAAAGCTCAGTCTGGGCAGTTTCGTTATGTACAGAGAGAGCGCGGTTTCAATGGAAGAAATTCAGCTAAATGATTTGCCGACCTTAATAGAATCTACTGCGACTCACCGGTGGGTCCCGACCCGGCCTCTGGGAAACACTGCTTTAAACGACCAGTGTGTAGAATTAAGAGGGATCTGTTTGCAGAAATGGAATATAATATTCATACGTATGTTTTCAATCGTGTATAATAATCCCCTGAAACGATCGTTTTGCTTTCGTTAGCTTAAAATAAGCCGTTCATATCTACAGAGGGAGCTGAATGAACTTAGATTAATGAACTCTCGCTGCCTAAACATTCACACACTCACAAATACTATATGTATACAATTTATACATATCAATGTTAATCATATCACTCTTATCTTGTACTGTCCAAATATTTGGACAAATTGTATTTTGCTGCTTTGGCAACATTGTTCTTGATACTTTTATGGCAATAATGCCTCTTTGATTTTGAATGAAGTTGCCGAGACTCTTGGCAACAAGAAGCATAGATTGGAAAACTAAATGGGACCCAGACTTTGATCCTTTAGGTACACCGATTTAATCTGTAAGATATGTTGTTGATGGAAATCAGAAACTTCCTATTGTCTGAGAAAGAAGCAAAACTATTTGAGTCAGTTCCTGAAATTCTGTCCAGGTGCCTCATTTGTATTTTTGAGGTAAAGTGTAAATTGGAAACGGGACAATTACTCCTGGGAGGAGAGAGTGACAACTATTTTGGTTGAATGCAAAATGAGATCAAATCTCTGAATACTTTGATTGGATTTAAGAGGAAAATAGAGAACCGAACCAGTTTCACACCTTCTCAAAGGTCTCTGCCAGTTATTTTTGTAGCATGTGAGTCACTCATTAAAAACAGTAACAACGCTACTTCCCGTTAGCTGGTAATTGGGAGGACAAGTGCTGGAGAATGACTGGTTTACCGCCCCATTGCAGACACCATATGAGATATGAAGGAGCAGCGAGCATATGAGAAGTTTCCACTCTGCTGTATGAAACAGAATTATCAATTAGACTTGCTTTTTGTAAAGACAAGGCTGTTAAAATGTGGGGCGGTCTACAAGATTGTTAGAGCAATAATTAGTGGAGGATGATTTATAAGAGTACTTAAGAATGCAATGTTTGGATAGATGCAATTGTTTGAATACATTGAGGGAATGCCAATCAGTACATTGTAATTTGCACATGTAAGCCAGGGACACTCAGCAGGAGTTCGGGGGAACATTGAGCAATGAGCTTTAAAACAGCTCTTAAATACTAAACATGTAAAAAGCTTTGGCACCATTAAGTGGAGCGCTAATGTAAGATAATTATGAGTCTGTTCATTCTTTAACCCTTTGCTCTCGTTTCACAGGATGAAGCCGCCAAATCTGGAGCGAAGACCAAAAGGCCAAAAAGCAAGAAGACAAAGTGAATTTCAGAAGAGGAAATAAAAGACTTTTGGCTCCAGAGGTTGTTTTTAGTGGATTCTGATGTGTCTTAATAGAGACAAACAGGGGTTTCTTGCAATTGCAAATCATTTATTCAAGACTACGACAGCATTCAGTGCTGCAGGAATGAGTCCTAAAACCCCGACATTGCATTTTTGCAGTTCTGGTTCCCTCGTCTCAAGTCATGTGGTTTTATGAATGTGGTTTTGGTTACATGCCTGAAATAAGGTCTGTGGTTAACACCTGCTTAAGAGATTTTAACTACGACATAAAATTAGTCAGTGAATACCTCTCTCGTGAATTTAAGCTTTTACGTGTCTTAAAAAAGGCAGCTGCTAACAAGTACCGTATTTTCCGCACTATAAAGCGCACCGGATTATAAGGCGCACCTTCAATGAATGGCCTATTTTAGAACTGTTTTTATATATAGGGCGCACCGGATTATAAGGCGCATAGAATAGAATAGCGTCGTAAGCGTGTCTCTTGAAAGGTGCCATTTTGGGGTCTTTATACACACAAGTGGTGTTGGACTAGGAGTAAGCACAGTACCGGTGTTTACCGCGGTGCGGCTTTGTAGTTTACCAGTTGTACTGAAACATTTTGACAGAGCGCCGTGTACAACCAGTATGGATCAACCAATTAACCAATTGATCCATATATAAGGCGCTCCGGATTACAAGGCGCACTGTCGTTTTTTGAGAAAATTAAAGGCTTTTAAGTGCGCCTTATAGTGCGGAAAATACGGTAGTTAAATGAGACGACTAGACGTTATCACGGCAAACACTAGTCCCACTTTAGCTTAGTGGTGGTCACGTGAAGTCATGTGACCGTGGTGAATTATTAGATCCAAGTCCAAAAGGTCCCACCACCTCTCCGACATAGAAGCAAGACACACAGACTTGACAGCTGTTTAGCCTCTTTTTGTAGTTGTTTTCTGACTCTTTGTAGCCGTTACAGATCTCTCTGTGGTTTTGTATCGCTTTGTAATTGTTTTTCCCCTTTTTGTAGTCGTTTTGTGTCTCTTTATAGTTATTTTGAGTCTCTTTGTGGTTGATTTGAGTCTCTTTGTGGTTGATTTGAGTCTCTTTGTAGTTATTTTAAGTCTCTTTGTAGTTATTTTGAGTCTCTTTGTAGTTATTTTGAGTCTCTTTGTAGTTATTTTGAGTCTCTTTGTAGTTATTTTAAGTCTCTTTGTAGTTATTTTGAGTCTCTTTGTAGTTATTTTGAGTCTCTTTGTGGTTATTTTGAGTCTCTTTGTAGTTATTTTGAGTCTCTTTGTAGTTATTTTAAGTCTCTTTGTAGTTATTTTGAGTCTCTTTGTAGTTATTTTGAGTCTCTTTGTGGTTATTTTGAGTCTCTGTAGTTATTTTGAGTCTCTTTGTGGTTGATTTGCCCCTTTTTCAGTCGTTGGGAATCTGTTAGTTTTGTAGTCGTTTTATTATAACTTGGGGTTATTTTGGGGTTCTCTTCTTGGTCGGTACAGGTCCATTTGAGTGACATTTTGTATAGTTGAAGGCCAGGGGGGGGGGGGGGGGGGGGGCCCTGACACTTTGGGCCCCTGGTCCTGTGTCTCATAGGCATGTTCAATCCATCCATGACTGTAAACCGTGATGTAGTTAATTTATTGCTTAACGTTAGCTTGTTACTTCTGCTGATTATATTCACGTTTCAAAAATCATAAAAGTGGTGTTCACTTGCGAACATGATCCTGCAAAACAAAACTTGTACGTTTTATAAATGTTTGTTTGCCACAGAGCTTATTTTCTGGTTTAATCCAAAATCTTGTGGAAGAATCCAAATGGCTTTTTATCGAAGGAACCAGTGTGATGCTAACTTCATCCCTGCAGGACTCTATTCAAATGTTGAACAATTGTTCTGTCAGCTGATCGCTTTAACTCAGACTCTACATTGCACCATTTTGACGGAGAAGCCTTGAAATGAGATGTTGAGAGTACAACATGTTTTCAATAAACAACCAAACCATGAGATTTGTTCCAAAAATATGACGATGACGTCTTTATATTCACACAAGGATTGTGTTAGAAAGCCACATAACCATTATGCTTGAATGAAGGATTTTGTTCAGAAGGCAGCTCTTGTCAGCCTTTAATTTGAAATGTTAATGCCCCATTCTGTCTCAATGTTAACGTGTGAATACTCGTCCTTGCAAGTGTCCATTCAGCCGAACCCGAATGCGGAAGAGATTTATTCACAATTCATTCAGCGTTTTTCCAGGAAAATATGATCAGACATCACTGCTCAACCGAATGAACTTCACTGGATGTCGTGGTCACAAACGCTCTCAAACCCACTCACATATTTCACATGTTCTCCAATGAATTTGACAAGCGCTTGAATTCCTCCGAAATATTCAACTTCTCACAAGTTGCCTTTACCCCCATCGTTGGCTCCAGTGGGATTGTGCCTCACCTCTCCGTTCTGCTGTCACTCTATGCACAGAGAGAGAGACGCGGTCTGCATGTGAACCACTCCAGGGCTGCAGAGGACTGCTTTCTAAAGAACATCCAGGGCATCACTCGGTAGTTTGATTGTCACCAGCACAACACCGCAATTGTGACGTAAGAAATAAATAAAAATAGACCTATCTGGTTATCTCAAGGGAATGAAAAGTGAACCCTTTATCCAAAGAGGACATTACATTTGAATGAGAACAATGAAACACAGAAGGCTGAGAAACGTCCTCCACTATCTGCGTACCAAGCCGCCTGCTCATTTCAACCACTGAGAGAATAATTACGGCTCATTCGCTTAACAGAGCTGCTTCTTTCCTGACGCTGTCATCACACTGAACCCATAATCTCAGCCCGTAATTATGTTCTTTTAGAGGCTTTTGAAGAACTCATTTTTCTGAAAATGCATGAGGAGAATAATTAACCTTTCTTCAATATAAAATTGAATCCATAACAGGAGATCCTGGGAGAGCGTTGGTGTAAGACATCCATTGTTAACAGCGAAAATTCAAGAACGTCAATATTCTGTCAAAGCATGCGAGTGAAACCACACTTTCTTGGTTGGTAGCGTTCCCGCGGTTTCTCTTGTGGTTTGATCATCTTGTTTAATCAACACCGATATGGCAGAAGACAGTGTACATCCAACTTCATACTGTTGCATTTTAAACGCTTAATCATGGACCCTATTATTTACACTATTGTTCTATATTGCAGTATACATGTGTTTCTATTTTTCTACAATGCACACATTTTTACATATGTCTTACTCCAATTTGTCTTGTAACTTATAACTACATTTATTTTAAAATGGAAGAACTGTTTCTGCTTCTGAACATAAATGTTACGCATGTAAATACAGTAATATAATTATAGTTAAAGTGCTTTTGATGATAATAATTACTGTACCGTCATCTTTGTCATTGTACGACAGAGTTGCACAAAGACATTTAGATTGTAGTCCCAATTTGCTACATAGGAAAGAAAACAAACTATATTACTATATACTATATTACTAACTATATTATACATGGAGGGAGGGGGGGGGGTTTAGGCGTCTCACAGCCAGAGGAAAGAAGCTGTTTGGAAGTCGGTGGTTTGGCAGCAGATACTTTAGTTTCTCTTTCCAGACGGCAGCAGAGTGAACCGGTTGTGGCTGTGGTGGGTTGAGCTCTTCACTGGCTGCTCTCACTATCACCGATGCTCAGTATAAATTTATTTATTTAAAAAAAGTACATGTGTAAATATCAAATAATATAATAAATATAACATTGAAAAAATAGATTGATAATAATAATACATTATATTCAAGGTTTATTCTGTTTTCATAACTAATAATGCCATTTTTCATAGCAGTGATGGTGTCAACGTGCCTCTCACCTGTCAGCCAGTCTCGAATGACTTATTTACTATATTTCATAATGTATTTTATTATTTTATAAACATTGAACATGTTGGGGCTCCAAACAAAAGCCCTCTTGATTTGTTTTGTCTTAATTAAAACATTAAGGACACTGCATTTGAAGGATCTGACTAAACTGTGATTATTAGAGTAGCTTCTTTTTCTAAAATGAATCTGAATGTCTACATTGATGTGTGAAAATTGTGAAAATACAAGAGCTGTAAAAGTTTCAGACAGAAGCGGGGGTGTTCGGATATGTGTTGATGAACAGTGATGTAAAACCGTGGAGGAGACAACAAAGGAAGAAGAGGGTGATTCTTTGCCAAATGGACATCGACTCCTGAGTCCCTGAACTTGATGGTCTGGTGTAAATATCAGTCAGCTGATGAGGAGTGGCTCCTTGCAGACCTCCTGCAGGCCGCAGCTCGCATCGGTTCTCCTCAGTCCGCTTCGGGCGTCTGGACCACTTCAGCTACAGATTGCAGACTTCTTCAGCCTTTGATCAGCTGCTGCGCGGACAAAGAAGCGCAACGTCAAGTGCGCAGAAATCACCCAGAGCAAAAACAGGATGTGGTCTAGCCTACAAAATAAAAGCGAACTCATTTCACACCTCTTTGTCTTTACTGACAACACCCATAGCTATGCAGGGAATTTCAAATGATCCTACATGGTTTGGGGTGTTTTTTCCATCTGGTGGACAACTGACACATTATTGTGATTTAAGGCGGACTTGCAAGGACTTGTGGTCATTCCAATTGTCTTTTTTTATTTCGGCTACATGTTGAATTTCCATACAATTTTCTTTTAGGTAATGTTTAGAGAAAACATGAATTCAACGCATTCAAATTTCTTCCAAATGCATATCTTAAATAGTTAGAAAGCCTTCCCTCTTCAAATAAAACAAGGTCGCTGTGAGACCTTTATTTTGTAAATATGACCGGATATAGTAGTTATTTTCTAGTCTGACAGTCTTGACATTGGTAACAAAAGCAACTGTGCGCTCCGCTGTGCCCACACATCCAGGAGCCAACCAGCACTATTAATGGAGTAATAACCCGGCTGCCCGGAGAGAAGAGAGAGCGCACCTAGAGGACCTACAATATCTATATATTTATAAAAAATAAAAATAAAAGCTTTCATTTCAACTTGTGTCTCTTCAAATAACAGAAGATTTCTGAGGGGGGGAATGGAAGATTTGGGGAAAGTATTTCCATTTAACCTCAGGTCTCCTGTCATGCTTGACTCCAGGGCAGAGTGGAGCGGAACGTTTTTGCGCGTAATCTGACTTGTTCGTCGTCTCCGTGCGTGAAATGAAAAAAGGTCTGCAATGGTTTTGGCTCTCTGGTAACTATGGGCGCGCACATCCTGGAGTCCAACTCCAGCGGCAACTTGACTCCCGCTGTATCCGAGGCTGGGACCGTCCTCCCGGGCTACCTGGCGGTGATCTCATCGGTCCTCATGGTGACTCTGGTTGTCGTTGTGGTGGCCGGAAACGCACTGGTCATCATGGCTTTTATTGTGGATAAAACCCTGAGGAATCAAAGCAACTACTTCTTTCTGAACCTTGCCATATCTGATTTCCTCGTGGGTGAGTTTGGTGCCTCCTCTTCTTCTTCTTTGTGTCTCCTCCAATTTACAAGTCCCTCTCTATGAATGAACAAACACATTGCTATGTCCCCACAGTGTTACTACAGTGAGTCACTATTCATTGGTGACCTTGCCATCCTTTTTTTGCATCATTCATGTGTTACATTACCATTTGAATATTGCTTATTTGTAGCATCCTTCTACATTATTCTACAGTCACACCAATCTTTTTTGTGCTGCTCTTATCTGCAGCCGAAGAGAAATGATGCCCTTTGTTTCTAAAATTTCTCTGCAGGGGTTTGCCATGGTAACATGTATGCAGCCAGTCCATTTCTAGTCACATCAAGGTGGTCTGGATCGGTGTAAACGTTAATATAGTATTAGCTGGGAGAGGGTGGTTGACTCATTATGCAGTGTTTGTGTGTCTGTGTGTGGTTGTTCCAGGTGCCTTCTGCATCCCGGTGTACATCCCGTACAACCTGACAGGCCGCTGGATGCTGGGTAAAGGGCTCTGCAAGGTGTGGCTGATTATGGACTACCTGCTCTGCACCGCCTCAGTCTTCAACATCGTCCTCATTAGTTATGACCGCTTCCTGTCAGTCACAAGAGCAGTAAGTACAAGTGTCAGAGGCGCTCATTAACACACACACACACACACACACACACACACATACACACACACACACACACACACACACACACACACACACACGTAGACATACCACCACAGTCAATTGTAAAAAAGAATGTGTCACCTTTGAACACAGAGCCGGAGCCGCCTGGTTAAATTGGACTGTTTTGGATGCAGACGTTAGGAGTCCGCTCAGTCGTCCTCGAGGCCCAATTTAATGCAGTTAAAAAAAGGGCACTCGATTTCACAAGCGCCACAGGAAGCACTGCTCAAGTCCGTCAGCGAAAACACGTTTAGAATGTTCATCTGGAGGAAGTTTTCAACGGTTGAAAAAAATAATGACATAGTGTCATCATCACCAGGGCCGTCTCAGGCTGGGGTTTGAGACTTTTTAATAAAAAGATTTTTTTATGAAAAGAAGCAGCAGTGACGGTCAAATGAAAAATGCTAATGAGTCGCATTGTGGAAAAAGTAGGATCCAATGTTTTTGGAGCTTGACTCGCATTTGAGACTAAAGGCCTTACACACACACACACACACCAGGGTGCACAATGAATAAACAGCACGAACATGAGATAAATACTCGCCTGGTACATTTGTATTGTGAAAGGCAATAATGGAAGGAGTGGATCAGTTCTGGCTGCAAAAAGTAATAAATCCTTCGTATCGTTTCATAAATATTGGTGCAACTCAACTCGTTCCGCAACGTGATTGGTTGATGCTTTTATTCGAGGTGCTAAAGCTCGCTTTTTTGCCGCGCTGTTTTAAAGTACTCATGAAAAAAACAACAGCCGGAAAAAAAAATGTATTTACCTGCAAATGAATTGCACAAAGAAAAATAAAAAGGCCCCTGGTGTGTAAAAGGCCTCAAGACCTTGAGCATTGGGCGGTCGGATCACAAGTGGACAGCCCTAAACGACAGCCACATTGTGATCACTCAAAGCACTCGTCGAGGCGGAATGGGACGAGCTGGACCAGATATCTTTCGTATTGTAAACGCTAATGCGTCCTGATGTGTTCCCTGGCAAGGATGTAACAGAGAAATACATCATCAAAGCTGCGACCCCCCTTTTGTTCCTCCTTTTCTCCACGACGTCTGAACATTGTGAAAAGCCAATACAAGATATTCAAACATGTCGGGCGATTCGGTTTGCCTGAACACGGCAAGGAATCAAAGGAAGTCATCTTTTTTAAATTTCTGGCGGACGAGGCTCAGGAAGCTCAAACAAAAACGCATTTTGTCTCAAATGACGCACGTGTTTATTTGCACATCGAGCCAGGAAATGAGATCCGATCACAAATGGGCGCATTCTACTATCGGCTGAGAACAAAAGTTACGCTGCTTCAATTTTGTCCATTCTTTTTGTTTTTTGAATGCGACCAGCAGCTCTATAGCTCATTTCGGTCGGTTGTCCGGTCCATAAAAAATGTCGCCACCTTTTTCGCCAAAGGAGGCTGAAACTTGGCATGGAGGTCGAGTGTTGAGCGAGGTTGTGTGTGTATGGATGCGTGTGCGTACGCGGTCGCAGCTATTGCGAATTCCCGCTTGTCACAATCTGTCTCTTGTGAGTCCACCAACTACAGCTGAGAAACATCTGGAGTGCACCTTTAAGGGAGTTTCAACCAGAACAAACACTAACATATATTTCTTGCTCCCGTTGGCTTTATCTGCGTAAAAACCTGATAAAACCTGATAAAATCTTCAAATTTCTTCCCAAGAATTAATCTCCCAGACAACATGTTCCTTTGTGTCTTATTGGCATAAAGCTGTAATAATTCCATGCGGATCATTTTTTATCTCGCTGCCTGTTTTATTTTTGATTGACGACGTTTGTCAGAACGTATTAATGTATTTATCTGCTCACTGAGCAGAGTTTAGTGAGTTTTGCTTGTGGCTGCTGTTAGAGACTTTTGATCTCAGCAGCTTAGTAGAAAATATGATTTATTCATCTATTAAGCTGGATTTTTCTCTTGTGCTTTTATAATGAGCATTCAATACCGACATGATGTCATGAAGTTGCTTTATTTCATTATTCATTGACTCAGAGAAGTGGATTTTTTTTTTTTTAAATGAGATTGTCGGTGACATACACAGCTGGTGCAGAGAGATACTGATGTTTCGAGGCAAAGAGAAGATTAAAAACAACAACACCATTAACAAAAAAGAGTGAGAACGGTTAATGGAAGAGCCCCGCTTAATGATAGAGTTTAGACTGAGAGGTGAAGTGAAAATGAGGCGATTGTGAAGAGAATGAGTGACGGGCGAGGGAGGAGCGGAGCGAGGGAAACCAGATGTCTCTTTCACACGCTTGTGTCGCATCCGTGAATGTGGCTCACAGCCCCCCCCCCCCCCCCCCTTCTCTGTTTGGCTTCAGTGACACACCGCAGAATAAGAGCCTCACAAGTGGGTTTAATTTACAGCATCTCGTTATACAAACTGGGCTCCATTTGTGTGTTTGTTAAGGCCGCGATAAAAAAATCAAAATGCAAAATACTCGTCTGTGAATATTTTGCATCAAAACTATTCATACCGGCAGTGATGCAGATTTTGCCTCAACTGGAGCACTTTTTTAAATAAAAGGTTTGAGGTACACTGTTGTATTCGAGCTACTCTGAAATTTATTTTTTCTTCGTTTTACTTTTAGCAAAATGCTCCAAGTCAATTTGAGTTCCCTTTATATATATCAAGGGCTTTTATTGTGAAAGGTAAGAACAGAAGGAGTGGATCTGGTCTAATAAAGTATGTGAAGTCAATGCTGAAGTGTCTTAAAGCTGCATTCTCTCTACTGACCACCAGGGGGCGACTCCTCTGGTTGTATAGAAGTCTATGAGAAAATGACTCTACTTCTCTCTTGATTTATTACCTCAGTAAACATTGTAAACATGAGTTTATGGTCTCAATCTCTAGTTTCAAGTCTTCTTCAATACAGCATGATGTTCATTTAGTAAATGATGGTTAATTTAGAGTCAAACAGACCATAAAGCAGGGTATGCTTTAGGGCGGGGCTACACAGTGATTGACAGGTCTCTACGTCACTCCTCCTCAGTCCAGATATGGTCACTTTCGCTTACTGGTTGCAAAATGGTTGCAAATCCAAGATGGCGGCAGCCAAAATGCCGAACTCAAGGCTTCAAAACCGCAGTCGACAAACCAATGGGTGACATCACCACGACTACGTCCACTTCTTATATACAGTCTTTCTGGTCTGTGGTGTTGTACGATGTAATGTACATTATTGGTAATGGTTTATTGGTGTTATGAAGAAGAAGAAGAAGAAAATACTCTTACCACGTAATGTTCACGTTCTGTGTCAAAGTATTCATGACAAAAGCAACAATTCAAAAAATAAATATATTTAGGTCGAATTTAATCGCAAGAATAGAAATGCCCAATGTGTGCAAATGTCTTTAATATAACAGCTGAAATGTAACACAAAGTGTTGTTGTGCAGCAGAGGTTATGGCTGTGAGTCACACATGTGCCTCTCTTTCCATGCAGGTTAAATACAGAGCACAACGAAACATGACCCGCCAGGCTGTGTTCAAGATGGTGGCGGTGTGGGCGCTGGCCTTCCTCCTCTACGGCCCCGCCATCATCTTCTGGGAGGCGATAGTCGGCGACAGCGTCGTCCCGGCTCACGAGTGCTATGCCGAGTTCTACTTCACCTGGTACTTCCTGCTCAGCGCGTCCACCTTTGAGTTCTTCACCCCGTTTGTATCCGTGGCATTCCTCAACCTCAGCATCTACCTGAACATCCACCACAGGACCAAGAACATGGGCGCCTGCGCAGAGAATGACGTCAAGACGCAGCGGGTCCGCAAGAAGCTCAGAGACGGAGCAGCCTGGTCCATGTTTTTTGTGAAGACTCGTAAGGTGTCGTCCAGCGAGCCCACCGCTATCTGCGCGGTTATCGAGGACATCGACGACGTCCTGTCCCCGTCCTCCTGCGTTGGCGCCAACAACAGTCAGATATTCATGCAGAGGGAGAAGTTCTCTCCAAACAGGGAAAACCCCAGGCTGTGTCAGCACACGCCCTCCTGCATGGCGCCTGGCCGAAGGACACAGGTGTCTCGTCTCTCTCGAGACAAAAAGATTGCCAAGTCTTTGGCCATTATTGTTTGCATTTTTGGGATTTGCTGGGCTCCTTACACTCTTTTGATGATCATTCGCGCCGCCTGTAGCGGCGAATGCGTGGCGAACTACTGGTACGAGATCACATTCTGGCTTCTGTGGCTGAACTCCGCCATCAACCCGTTCCTTTACCCGCTGTGCCACAGCAGCTTCCGAAGGGCTTTCTCAAAAATACTGTGTCCGAAAAGACAATCAGTCCAGCCTCACATCGAGGCTCAGTCCTGTTAGATGAACTCAATTGCACTTCCATGCTCTAGGAATGCAGTAACTGTCGTCGGTCAAACACTGTTCAAAACAAAAAATCCATATATTCTGTTCTTCCATCGAAAAATCCGGTTTTCAAAAATAAGAGAGACGTTTGCGTTGAAGTGAGGATGTTCACGGCATATCTGACAGCAATACATTTTAATATAAGCCCTATTCACACATGACTCATGTTACCAGGAGACCTCATGTGATGTTTAGAAACATGGCAGGTAATTTGCGGTGGAACTTTTCCTTGACAAATTACGGACATGTTAGAATCGCACGAGAGATCACAGACGACCTCCGCAATTATTTCAAATGACTAGAGGTCCCCGGGTTATAGTAGTACCGTGTGAATGGGGCTTTAGTCATGAAACTTATGGGGAAAAATAACTGCAATTTCACTGATAATCTCTGTAAGAAGGACATGAAGGAGGGATGTGGTTTAAGCTTCTTTGAGTCGTTAATGCTGCAAAATGATGACTTGTGCAGTCAGATGGAAGGTGACGATTATCATGAAGTCTAAGACATTATACGAGTAATAACTACTGCACCACTAAGCTGTTAAATTATGATCTGTCTTCTTGAAAGCACAGCGGAGGGAGACAGCAGCGTCAGCCAACATCGCTGTGACGAGAGAAAACCTTTCAACTCCGATTCAGATCAAACTGAGGATTTTAGGCTCTTTTCATGGTTTTTATACGGTTTCAAAATCTCTCTGCACATGAAACCTTTTCACTATCAAATGTGTCTCTGTTAATGTAAACCAGAGGGGGGTCTCTCGCAAGTTCAATCTTTTCATCATGCAGCAATAGGATGACAAATGGTGAATCCACAGAGTTCAAAGCACCTGAAAAGAAGAGAATAACCTGTATTTGTTTACTGTGTGAACTTTTTATTTTATCACAGTGATGTTCATTTTATCTGAAAAGTGGGCTATAAAGGCAGCGGGGGGGGGGGGGGGGGGGAATCAGCTGTTATCTGCCAACAATGAATCTGCACTTAATTTAAAAAAAGGTGTTCTTGTTGATGTTTAAAATATACAGCACTAGCGGCATTGAACCTTTTGTACATTGATATCTATGCCAAGCTAGATGGTTGTGTTCTTTAAGTGCAGTATTTATTTAAAGACTTGACTGGTTTTTACCACCCAAACTACTTGACTACTTTGTATTTTGGCTATGAATGTGTTGGTGTAAGTAGCCAAAGAATGAATAAAACGAAGACTGCCTGTAGGCTTTCTAACTCTACGTGTTCTTGGTCAAATCTTGTAGTGCAGAAGGAAATCTTTTGACATTTTGGGGCAATACACTTTTACACTTTGTTGCCGCGAGTTAGACGAGAAGATTGATACCACATTCAATGTCTGTACTTTAAATATGTAGCCACTACCAGCAGCTGGTTAGCTTAGCTTAGCATAAACGCTAGAAACAGGGCTAGATTGGCTCTGTTCAGCATGCTATGACTCTCAAGTTGTCTAATACGGCAGCTTCAAACTATGACGCTCTACTGTGTGGTTAAAAACAAACAAACAGGACTCTCACCCAGGAGACTGCTGTCCGTGTCCCACGTGTAGACGAAAGTCAACGATCTCATCATCTACAACTGTAGAAGGTGCTCTAAAGTTGTGTTCAATCAGGTGAGGCGAGGAAAATTAATGCAAAGAGGAGATTAGATACAAATGATCCCGGTGTGGTGCAGACAGCAAATCCACAGGAAGAGCGCCGAGATTCAAAGAAAATTTGACGTAGTCCCAAAACGGTGAAATTACAATTTCCAGCTGCATCACATGATGCCATCGGCCCTCAACGTACTTTTTCTCTTATGCCGTGTTCACACCAAACGCGGCGCGAATTATTCGCGCGAGTAGATTACATACAAAGTCTATGCACAGAGGCGATGGCGCGGCGCGATTGATGCAAATTCGTGGTGTGATTGGCGCGAATTCGCGTCAAACGCCAAATCGGCCCAAATGCGTGAGTTGAAATTTTTCAACTTCTGCGAAATATTCGCGTTACGCCCCAGCGCGATAGCCTATCAGCGTTGAGATGCTCCCCCTGTCATCACTGATGTCCTGCCGTTGTTGAATCAGGAAATAAATACTGTAGCCGTCTGTGTTCACCCAGAGCTCTACGATCAAATCAGCATCATTACGTAGTTATTTCGGAGTCCCTTCTTTTCGGTTTATTGCCTTTAAATCACAGCCAAATCAGTTTATTTTGTGTTCATACAGCTGTAGTAAACAGCGACGTGTGGCTTGCTAGACACAGTGAATACAGCTCGATACTATATTATGAACCCAGACATGACGGCATTTAGTTTCCCGGGATATCTGTGACTTCCACAACACGTACTAAGCAGAAATAGAGGTTATTTTTTCCATGGTTAATGGCTGACAGTTGAACGGCTTTCAGGGCGATAAACCACGCCCCCTCTCCGGCACGTCCAGCGCGATTCGCGCGATTCACGCACGCGAATGAACACAAATAGTCCCCGGCGAGACCGGCGGCGCGAATGACGCGAATGATGCGAATGACGCGAATACGCGGTGCGATGATGGTGTGAAGGCAGCATCAGACCTACATTTGTAAAGAGATGTCTAACTCAGCGGATCACTTTGTTTGAGGTACGTTAACTTCCCTTATTTAAATCATTAGTTCCTAAAAGTTGTAAAATGCACTAATAGCCGAATCCAGAGTTATTTCATGTGAATGAGAACAAGGCTGGACCGAGGGCTGGGAGGCGGGACTAAAGGAAACGCCAGAGCCCTTGCTTTATGGACCCCATAATCCATGGCGGACAGAGGCGAAGATGCTAAGTGCGAGATAAAAATGGTTAAACTTGCTCATCATGAGTTTTTAAACATATGGACACGAAGAAAAGGCAGAGAGACTGGAGGGAAATAACAGCAGGAACAAGAGTTCTTTACCGAGTTCAGTCAGAGGTTGAGCTGAACATAAACTCATAGTTGTGTCCGCTTCTAGCTATAAAGTAAGCTTACGTCAACAGTCGGTATAACAACGAACAAAATATGGACTGCATGAACAGCCCGGCAGTCAGATTAGTAAGGCTGGGTGTCGGTACTCAACACCTTTAATGTATCGACCCAAATAACCCAGTACCAATTAGTATCAAAATTCCTCCAGTCAAACAATACCTGCATTTGATCCTTTTTGTACCAAAGATCTAGAATAAATGACTATTTCCTTGGGTTTTCCTTGCTGCCAGTCACTCTGTGGGGAAGCCAAGCGTAGTGTAATGGATGGAGTTGGCAGTTCAGTGTGCCGAGATGCACATGTGGTGTCTGATTAAATACGGTGGTGGTGGCATTTTACCCAACTTCCATTCACACGATGAGAATCAAATAAATAAGAAAAAAAGGTGGATCAAATGAAATGTTCCATTCCAGTATTGATATCACTGTATGCGTACTGAGATTAGCTTATTTCCCCAAAATGTAGAACTGCTGTCTTGACGTGTTTTGTGAGAGGTGAAAGGTTTGTAATTCTTTTTAATGATCCTGTGATAAGACGAGATAAGATAACTCGGAGATGGGCTGGTCCAGGCATGAGTGGGTGGACAGGAATCTTGTTGTGCTGTGTGAGAAATGATAGCTGTTGTTTGTCTGTGACACACAGCTGTTCAATTACTACACAGAAAAGAAAAGAAATACTGTTGCTTGGAAAAATAAAACAAAGTTCCCCGGTAAGGCTCATGACACTGCAGCGAAAATAAGAAGTTGTTGTTGTGAAGAAGGCTGTCGAGCTTTAATGAACTGATAACAAGCACGAGATAAGTGACAGAAGTGCAGGGCTTTGACCTTTGTCACATATTTCCTGCACAGAGGAAGAGAAACAAAATATGTCCAAAAAGCACCCTTAGGGATTTAAGACTGTCAGGAAACAACAGTATTGCTCTGCCCTTTGGGAATTATGTGGGACGTTTTACTTGAGAGAGAAGACACAGACCCCTGGAGATAGTTGAACCATAAGAGACACATACCAAGTCACAGTGTTGAGAGAAAAGTTATACCGACCGGATGATGATGGCTGTTATTTTATTTTGCCTTCTTCCTGTCAACGAACTTTAAAAAGGGATGATTCTGATTTTTTTAAGTCGTATGAGACTTATCCATAGTAATGCTCTCTTCAAAGTCTCAAGACTCCATTGACAAAAACAGAAATTCTACATCTAAGAACACAGGAGTTGCTGGTCTACCGCTGCCTGGATTGGTTAGTTTGTTTGTGTTATTGTGTGACTTTGGTGAATCTGAATCAGGCGGCAATCTTTCTGAAAAAGGAAGGCAGTGCTTAAAGCTGCATTCTCTCTGATGTCCACCAGGGGGCGACTCCTCTGGTTGTATAGAAGTCTATGAGAAAATGACTACTTCTCTCTTGATTTATTACCTCAGTAAACATTGTAAACATGAGTTTATGGTCTCAATCTTTAGTTTCAAGTCTTCTTCAATACAGCATGATGTTCATTTAGTACATTATGGTCCATTTAGAGTCAAACAGACCATAAAGCAGGGGATGCTTTAGGGCGGGGTTTCATTGTGATTGACAGGTCTCTACTACGGTCTGTGAGTTGTCTGTGTTTTTGTCCTACAACTCAAACTCTTTCAAATTGTCTTTTCAGTTCATAAAAGTTAATTGTAACCTTTTAGTCGTCTGATAATGTCTTATTCATCGTTCGGTTGTACTTAGCTCCACCCTCTAGTGTCTCTTCTGTTTCCAGAAAAACAAGATGGCGACGGCCAAAATGCTGAACTCGAGGCTTCAAAACTGAAGTCCACAAACCAATGGGTGACGTCACAATGACTACCTCAACTTCTATTATCCAAAATAAACCCTTTAAAACACCAAAGTCACACAATAACACAATCAGTCAGAAAGGTCTGTCTGACAGCAAGGCAAAGAGGTGAAAACATTCTAAATATAGCGTTCAATTAAACTGATAGACATTCTTTCAGGAGTCTAGAATACGTCCACAGCAGAACATTACTTTGCTCCCGTGCTGGTTCTCCTGTCTGTTTCTATGAACTCATCTACTGTAGTAGAACCCTGACTGTGGAGGAGAACCTCATACAAACGCACTTTCAAAAAATCTGAATTATCATGTCTTGAAAGTATAAAGACAATACTCCTCCAGAAACTGCAATGTGAAGCATTCAGTTTGTGTAAATTGTTTAGGTTCAGGATTTTGCTATTTTTAACAGGAACAGATGCAGAAGATCTTTCAAAACATTACTTTCATGTTTGTTAGCAACATCTCAGTTCAATCAGATTTTCCATCTCGACTTCAGACTGTTAATACAACACACCACATTAAGTGGCTTTTGTTTGAAGAAACTCCTTCCTCTTGAAACACCATCCAGAAAAAAAAATACTTTATCCCCAAAGGGCTCTTGAGGATGAAAATATTTTCATCTCTTAAATGGCGGTGTTGTTCTCCTACTGACCCCATTTAATAATAGTGGTGAGAATGCAGCGGCTGCTGTGGGCTTGCATAGACATTCTGTGCCTGTGAAAACGCTTTGATACACATTAGACACGACTGTCATATACTTGCTTCTCAAAATCCGTTAGAATGGAAATAGACTTCAAGGAGTACAAGTGGCTCCCCCACACACTCCCCCTCAAAACGGGTGACAAAGTCAATTTAGAGGCATTTCTTAAAAGGTCAGCGAAGGATGAGACGAATAGACTGCGTTTAAGGCGACCTCCGAAGAGACGCAGGTGGACTTGCAAATAGAAAACAAATTGCTCGGTATTGACATTGTTTCTGTGCGCAGTGGGAGACCCGAGAACCAATATTCACAGCCTTTCAGAAAGAAAATTGGAAGCGGTTCACATCCTCCTGATTCATGTTTGAATTGCTATGGGATACAAATATGGTGACAGTAATATAATTGTTATTGAGGCACTAAACACAGATGAGTTCCTCGAGGACTGGAGAGTGAATACACAGACCTCTAGCTGTTATTCTTTATTTAAAAGGTAGCTGCTGCTCCCCGGACTAAACAGCATGTCTTTCACAGATGATAAGCAGACATGCACACACGTCATTTGGAGAAAACAAAAGAAACAAAACCCTTGAGTATAATTCAATGGGAAATACTTTTGAAAGCATGACGTCACACACTCTTAGAAATAAAAGGTGCTAACTAGAACCATCTAGGGTTCTTCGGCTTGTCTCCATAGGTAAACCCTTTTTGGTTGCCGGTAGAACTTTTTATAAAGGTTTCACCTGGGACCCTTTCAGAGCGTTCTACCCAGAGCCTTAAATTAAGGGTTACACCTAGAACCATCTATCAAAGGTTCCACCCAGAACCTCCTAGGATAAGTTCTACAGAGAACCCTTCTATGGTGTAATGGTTCAATCCTGAACCCTCTCTAGAGGATCTATCCAGAACATTTCAATCTTATAAGGGTGCTAACAAGAACCCTTACAATTCCAACGGTTTCATCGAGAACCCACCCAGGGTGGTTCTACTGAGAATCCTTTCATATTCCAAGGATGTCATCTAGAACCCACCCAGGGGTTTTCACCGAGAACTCTTGCATATTCCAAGGGTTTCATCTAGAACACATTCGGGGGTTCTACCGAGAACCCTTTCATATTCCAGAAGAACTCAAAGGGTTCTTAATGAAACCTTTGGTCTTACAAAGAACTCCTGTAAATTATTTTCTTCAAAAAAGGGTTTTTCGGAAGCCAATGGTTCTGTGTAGAACCTCAGCCCCTCAGGGAGAACTCTTTTGCAACACTTATTTTCAATACCTGATGATCCAATATATTCAGTCAGAGTCAATGAGAAAAAAAAACCTGGCAGCGTATCACAGCTTAGAGCAAGATTAATGCTGAGCCTGTAAAAGGTTTGTCCATAAAAAAATAGAAATACATAATTTCAGTCATATTATGACCAATGCAAGGAGTTGATTGTCCACTTATTTTTCGTATTGTACACTCTACCACACCAGAGCCTGCGGGAGTTATGAACAAAGACACATCCAGTTGCTGAAGATGCTGTTATCAACTCTTTAACTGGATTCACACAGTGTGTGGAATAGCACTTCATCCTCAAAAATAAAACAGTGCATGTAGGGAAAGGTAGCTCACCCTCATTAAAAAATAAATCAGACTTCTCTGCCAGAGTTCTAAATCAACCCTAGTGACCGAAACATGCTAATCACCGGCAGCGACACACCACAGAATACTCCACCATAAGAGGTCAATCAACCACGACTTTCTACATCATTAATTTCAGCGTTTACTTGTTAATTGCTGCCAACCACTTTTCTGATTTGGGCCAAGAACTCCTTGAACTTGAAGTAGAATTGCTTGTGACTTGGGAAATGGAATGGTGTCTCTCAATCTCAACGTTACAGCTAAATGTGTATGACTCTCTGCTGTTATCCGTGAAGTGGTGTTAGAGCGGAGTGACTGACAGCCAGTGAAAACACACAGACAGGAAACAGCCCCTTGTCTTTCCCATGACACCGGTGGGCAGTTTCTTAAAAACATTTGTCACAGGTCATGAAGCTCAGTTGTCCTCTTATGACCGCTGACAAGTTCATGCAGCCTGTTCATGTTTTCATTTGTTAATATTTATGAAGACTTGAGGACTTTGCACACCAAGTAATACATTTCGTACGCCTTTTTAAAAATCTGTTATTCAATAAAAATGATTGCGTACAGAAACCTTGCACACAAAGCATTTTATAATTATATTCATTGCAAAAATGTGCAATACGCGACAAAACTAAATTAATAACAATGGGTGCAATGGGCAGTGCCATAAGCAGGGCTAATGTATGAATGATATGAGCAGGAAGCTATTATTTAGCTGCCTTGATCACAATCACTACTCTCTAATCCTTCGTACATCATTTGTTTTGCGATCGGTATCCATTACCCCCAATTCCAAACTGTTCTGCCATCACCTGCAGCAATCTATCTTTGTGTTCCACATCTCTTCTCTGTATTCTTATATTTTAGTTTTGTCGTAAAGTTCTTTGTGCCGGGAGACAAAGTCAATCAGTTTATCAAATTTTGGATGTTAACGTTAGCATGTACGGTGGCTCTGAGTGGTAAAACCACTCAGATGCAAAATGAGTCAGATGAGTCAGATGCAAAAAAAAATGCAAAAAAATCTAAACTGTTCCGGAAAATGTGGTGTCTGAACCTGATTGACACAACCGGAGGTTGAATTCATTTTTGTACGTGGGACCAGTTTGGCTGAAAAATACGGACTTGGTGTTCATAGCCTTTTAGAGTTTGCACCCAGGCTAGCAGATCTTTGAGACACTACTTCAGGCCTCCAGCAAGGCTTAACGTCAGTATGCTAACATGCCATTATAATGTTACAATGTGAAATGCCTCTTTGATCATTAGAAATAAAGAGGTTTCAATAACAATAAAAATAAAAAAGGTCTGCCCTGATGCAGGTAAGACAGCAAAGAGCTCTCAAAGAGTTAAAAGACTAGAGTATCTGGCTGAATCTGCTAAAATGATATCTGCATTACGTCGAGGAAAGATCAGAGTTCCCTGAGTGCTCAATTATCCACCTCTCATAAGCCCTAAAGAAAGGGCGTCGTCACACCTTGATTAGCGGAGTGGGGAATGCACCAAGCTGATCTCAATTCTTAATTAGGGAGTCGGTCCAAAGATCCTGTACAACAGGTGATCAGAATAACCCTCCAATCAACTCGGGGGAATTAAAATAAAAATTAATTGGGTAAAGGGAAATGACAGCAAGTATACCCAAGATGAGGGACTGTTACAGGGTGGTTCTGGAGAAAAAAGGATCACGAATGTTGGTATATGATTCATCCTCTGGGCACCATGAATGTCCAAATACCTATTCTACAGCACTCCCTCCAATATTTGCTGCGATGTTTCAGTCTTATATTGTCATCCCTAAAAGAATAAAAACATAGAAAAACATATCTGTGAGCCAGAACATTTTCTGACCTTCAGTTATGGCAGTTGATGCCGATTGATTGTTGCCCCTTAAGATATTATTAAGATGTATTTTCAGTTAGATGACCTTTCCTGTTGATCGAATACAATTTGTTACACTGGACAAATGCTGCTTATGCTGGAGTAAAAAAAGCTTTCTATCTGACTAGAAAAGTCAGATTTTGGCTTTAAAACATCGACAGTTCAGCACACAACCTTTCCACACAATATAGCAGGACTAGATGTTCCTGGCACTAAATCTTTCTAATGAATCAGTGTTATTTGTTAGTTTTTTTGTGCCAGCTACTGCTACTGAAAACGAACAGCGAAATATGGATAACAAAGACATTGCAAGTGGAGTGGAAATAACTATTGCTTTTTTTGGTGCGCTAAAATGTCATGTTCCCTTTCAGCAGCATCTTCCCACCTGCAGAAGTTTGGTGGCTGAAACACAACAGAGCGTCAAGCGATTCAAACCACTTCATACTACGTTGTGTATCAAATAGGGTATCTAAAGGGTCGGAGGGCAATGAAACTAAATTTCACATTATTAGGCTGTACCTCAATTCACCAAGACAATAGCATCCCCAGCCTAGTGGGTATAAAATGAGTTTTCCACCCCCGTTATCTTCTGCATCACTTTGGAACAGGGGACAAGGTTCAATGGGTAATTTTGATTTGAGAGCTCAAGTAAGCCGATCCTCGAATGTACTGCTCCTAATTCATATCTGTTCTCTGTCTCCCAGAGATCCCATTCCCAAATTTAGACTGAACTGTCCAGGGCCACCGACACATGAATAATAAAATAATGAGGATGATCAGGTTGCCAGGCAGTGGATTTGACAAACTAACCCTGACACTCAATATCGCTGCAGATGTCGGCTGCGTTTTCCACCAGGTTACCCGTTCAAGACTGAACACGACGAGGTGTAGAGAGAGTACAAACGACGATACCTGGGCTTTGGGTATCGATCATAGACTGTGTGAAATACGGACGTGTGAAGCTCAAAGTGGCTACGGCCAT
This sequence comes from Anarhichas minor, assembly GCF_050575085.1. Classification (NCBI taxonomy): domain Eukaryota; kingdom Metazoa; phylum Chordata; class Actinopteri; order Perciformes; family Anarhichadidae; genus Anarhichas; species Anarhichas minor. The sequence goes on along the minus strand of NW_027466456.1, from coordinate 1,187,364 downwards.
GGCCTTATTGGCAGTGACGAAGGCGGCCCGTGTGACGCAGGAGAGCGACCAGCTAGTAGCTAGCGACCTGAGACGGCAGCCACCTGTCACTCAACGCGGCCACGAGCTTAATTATGCCTTCAAGATTAAATATAGTTAAAAAGGGGTTAAGAGTTACCTAAAGAAATGTATCCTCCTTACATTTGTGATGACCGAAGACATAAGCTATAGAGATAAGTGTATTTTTACACCAGTCTCCAATTTATGATGGCTAATAATCTACTGTAACGTGACACATCCCTGTAGCCTCTCAAACCCAGAGAAACAGTCATTCATTCCAAGTCCAAGTCAAGCCTCAAGTCTGCAGCGCTTTGTAGTCTGTACGAGCGCTTTGTAGAGCGGTGGCGATTAGCTAGCCAGTGGGACACACACACACACACACACACACACACACACACACACACACACACACACACACACACACACACACACACACACACACACACACACACACACACACACACACACACAGAGGGATTGAATGAAGTGCTCTACTAGTACTGGGATCACTTTAAATGTACTGGTATATGTACTGGTCATTTTTTTAAATGACACCCAGCGCTAGTTGTTAGTTCCCTCAGCTCTGTGGTCTACTGGTGCGATGCTCCATTGTCACGATACCCGATCCAGCTCTTTCAGTGAGTATCGGCCCAATATCAGTGTCTGATCGGTGCATCTCTAGAACAAACTATGCTTCTCTGTGCTATTGATTTTCTGTATGTGGGTTTTTTGATTGAACCAAAAACAACAACATTTGACATCTTGATTTGACAACCTGTTATTTTTGTAATGGTGCCGATCTAGTGTTTCATCGACCGAACCTTTGTTCCACTTGATTACTGTCTGAGCCATATGTCTGCTGCACCCGACTGCTTATTCACAAGCAATGCTGGTTTTCTTATTTATCCATTTTGAGGTTATTCTGTAAGACAGATGATCTGTGGGCAGGTTCAGAGTGACCAGCAGGGACATGTGCAAAGTCAGTGATTATAAAATGCCAGCCACAAAAATGATTTCTCTTATCTTATATTGTTGTTTCTCATTCTTACTTATGTAATTATTTTGTGTGCTCATCTTCCATCTGCTAACCTTTGTCCTCCATTTTAGTCACTCTGTGATGCAATTTGACTGTAAATGTTTTGCAAAGTGCTTTATGAATTATTATGATTATATTACAGTCAAAGGCCACCAAAAGGCAAGCGTCATAGTTACATTCAACACAGGCGGTGTTTCCATGCATCTGTGAGCTGTATGTTGTGAAACTCTTGTGCATAATCTTTCCATGGATCCAGCCGTAGATTATGATCAGTCAGTTGATCAATTTTAAAGGAGTGATGATAGGAGGGTCAGACAGGGCTTTGAATGATCAATCACAAACTTAAAATTAATTCATATGAAAAGTGATGCAGAAAGTGTGCTGCCGGGGACTGGATCTACATAAAAAAGACCTTTTTTCCTGCACAGAAAAGAGGAATTCAGGGCACTGTACACCACCCTGATCTTTTCATGCCCTACATTAACTTGTCACTTGTGTCACTCACCCGTCACTTGTCAGTCAGTGATGCCGTCATGAGACTATTTTCCATTTGTTGACTGATTACTTTTGACCTCATTTTGCATGTTAATTCAGCACACAGAGAATTGAGCAGTGAGAGAAGAAAGGTAATTTGCCTGGCATGAATACACAGATGCAATTTAGGGCGATGATGCCCCCCCCCCTCCCCACCATCACCACCATCACCATTTGGCATCTGTCCTGAGACGCCAAACAATGAGGTGGAGGACGAGATCACACTCATCAGGACCACTGCGGTCTTCTGATTGTCAGGTTTCACATTCAGGTTTCACACTCATCTGAACACGCGCTATGGTTTAAACTGAAAGGTGTATTTTTGTTTTAATAACTTTGATTTATTGTGAGCAGGTATAGTTGACAGTCCGTTAAGTTGAAAAACGACCCTATCGCTGTTTTCCCACTTAACAGCAAACCTGCTAACATCTGGCTTTAGTCTTCAGAGGGAAAGGTTATAATATTATAATATATTGTATTAGCTCTCCAGCTTCGATCGGCAGTGGTGGAAACATGACTCCCAGGTGGACATGCTGATTTTCACCTCTTTTCTGGCACGATGCTGTGACACACGTTGAAGTGAATATATATAAATAAAATCAACATGGATTTTGATAATTATTATAATTCAAACGCACAAAACATACAATTAATATGCTCTCCTCAAAGCCGCCAGACTCCAGTCAGACAATATCGCTGATCATCAAAACACACAAAATAAAACTCATCAAACCCGTCCTGGTTAGTTTTTTCATTGTTCCAACAATCACCAACTGTGGTTTGGTTGAAATTAACCTTTTATTCATCGATTTATTTTACGTCGCTGATCACTGTAGAAAAGACTTCATTCAAACTCACAGAAACAAAATAAATCTCAAAGTCTTTCCACCGGTCCAACAATCACCAACTGTGGTTTGAGAGTTTGAAAAGTGACACTGAATAAGTAACAGATATAAAAGAAGATATAACCACCGTAACCTTTTCATTGCTTCCAGCGCCGTCGAAGGTGACATAGAAAGAAACAGAAAAGCCTTCTTGTCTGCTAGCAATGGGAGACGAGTCTATCATCTATTTTCAAAATCTTTTGCCATGCATGTTTGAAAAACCTGCACATGAGCTCTACTTTTGGTGGAAAAAGGGTTCGTGAGAGCGGTGATAGTGAACCAGAACAGTAAAGCTGCAGCCCGACGGCTCAACACGGAGCTGAAACTCCCTGTAAAGCTCCATGGAGCTGCAGATTCATCTGATAATTCTCTTTAGGTTCATTTAATCCTAATTTCTGTCTTCAAGCTATAAAAATGTTGATGAGGCTAACGCCACTTTATGTAATTATTTAGTAAATTAAGTAATTAGGAGCATGGTTAACTTTCCCTTACACAGTGCCTTTAAACAACAAAAGCACGCTTCATGTTCGTTGTCTTTCAGTCGGCTGAGAGGCTCTCAGCCTGAGGTGAAGCTCTGCAGAATCATTACAACCTGAGCACCGGGCTCAGACCTTATTGACTGCCGTGCGAGTCTCTGCCACTAACAAACAAAAACCCTTTCAGTGACACTGCTTCAGGCACGACGAGGCTGCAGTCTCTTTTCATTACTGTACATCAGACCAGAGGAACACTTTGCACATCTGATCTCTGATCATGCACTCGGTGCAGCCACACACCACACGGACACGTGCACGCAGATAGAAGCACAGACACACATGGATAAACATTATTCATTGTGTCATTGTGCTTAATTTAACTAATGTACTCTTGTAAATGATGATACGTTTTAAAAAGCCTAACCAGGTCCAGGGGTCGTGAATTAGCCTCGGCTAGAGATCCTATACCAAAGACTTGGTCACGACCAACAGGTGGGTCGGCAAATACATTTGCAGAATTTGGGCCAGCTCTGACAGGGTCCGACCACTATCCGTCTCTGCTCCATAAACTCATCGATCGATCACATTTTCCTCATTTTCAGGCTGGTTTTAGCGGATTTGGCGATAGTCATGGTTAAACCTGTGGAGCTAACATTAGCACACTATGTTAGCACATCAATAACTAGCGTGAGCGCCTCTATGCTACGCTAGCTACTGAAGGTATACTGAATGTATACACACGTTGATTTTGCTTTTTAATGATTGTAACAGTGAATAAAGAACATCCCGGCTTTACAGGAACAGTGTTTCTTAATCTCATTGTCTTCTGTCTGGATCTGCAGGTGATGTGGTGGTTCATTTTAACGCTGTGATCTGTAGCTTTAGCTTCCATCTTTATCTTTTGAACCTGTTTTCTCTGCTGAGTCAGTTTGACATCCTGGATATATCCTCTCAACACATATTGTAGATCTTTCTGTCTGCTTCTCTCTGAAATAGCTTTTTCCAACAATTAGATGATATCAACGCAGGGAGTGCAGTTAGTGACAGTGTGGGCTCCATGGTAACGTCTCTGACAGATTGACATTGATTGTAGTAGCAGCGGGGGGCGGGGCTTAACCAAGGGTCAGTTGTAGCATTGAATCCAATATGACAGGCTAGCATTTGATGAGAGGAAACGAAAAGAATGCGATAGCCTCCGCCTAAATGCATTTATTTGGTTCCATTTATAAAGTGTTTGACATGTCTTATATGTTTTCAATAACAAGCATACAACAAAGTTGTGATTCAAACATTTCTTTTCTAATTGGCTTGTTCACCATTTTAAGATAATATAAGGAAATGGCAGTAAATGGTGAGGAATGTTCAGTTACGCACACATTTGCTCCAGTCATCATTCATAGATAAGGCTATTGTGAATTGGTTTGAAGTGGTTTGTCATCTTTTAAATCTCCAGAAAAAAATATGCAATACATCATGTATCATGTTATTGTTACCTTTTAAAATGTTTCTTTTGTATTGTTCCTGACAAATGAACTAATAAATAAATAAAATAAAATCCTTCATGAGACAGTTGAGTAGGAGAGGGACGAGTAAATCAAAGGTCTAGCACCGAAACGCCAGTCAGGAATCGTCAATATTTGGATTTTCTCACATGAACTGAGCATCCATGGCGCAGTGATTCAGAACGATTTTTTTTTAACAGGCAAACCTGACAGACATATGGTTTCAACCCTTCTTCCGTGCTCGGTGAAATACTGACAGGCCTACATGGTCAGATGGTTCATACGCAACATTGCAGCAGACTTTACGTCAGCCCACAGAGAGCACATCTTCCAATGTTATCTCTTGGGAGTTCAGACCAGATAGAATTTAATGATGTATCACATGCGGCTGCACTGACAGCATCTCCCCCCCCCCCCCACCTCCAAAGAAAACACTGTGTGCTTCCTCACAGCCTGAGAGAGTGAAACACAAAACATCTTAAGCAAACACACCTCCAGCCTTGGTTTCCCTGCCTTTCCTCGCACACTGTGACCATCTTTAGAGTGTGTTGTAATTGACATGAAGATTGCCAGCTGAGCGAGCGGATGCTGCTCGCTGATATAACATCTGCCACAGGCTGAAATGTGGGAGTCCCAACGCAGGTAGTCTTCAAAGCAGGAACAAGTGTTTTAAAAGAAACAACAGCAGCCATTTAGAATAGCGTGAGGAAGTGAAGCAGGATCCCTCGAGGGGCTGTATTGATTCCACAGCCAGTCAGTCGTGGCTCAATAACGTTGCTGTTTATGCGTGAAACATTTGTTATCAGTCAAAAGCATATTGCAATATCGATAGCTGTTGATCCCCCCCACATTCTGGCACAAACACCAAGCCAAGGATTTGAAACAACTTGTTGGCTGGAATGTGCATCAAAGCGAGGTAAACTGGCGTAAACTCTCTATTCTCAGATTACTCTGTGGTGGTGATGTCATCATCTCACAGAGGAGCCGGTTTTTCAGTCTGATTTCAAAGGTCTGTATCTCAGTCCTCCATCCATGAGCCTGGGGCGTCCATAGTATTATATGATAAGCACTGTATCACTGGGGATATCCATCTCTGGGAGCTGTAAAACATATACGCAGCTCAAGAACAAATTATAGGCCAGGGAAAATATAGTGAAATGGTTAAGTGAGCTTCCAGAGGTAAATCCTTCTATAATTAGCTTTCACCCACCGTAAAATAAAAAAAGATGTACTTTTTTATTTTACCCACCTTAAAATACATCTTAAAAAATCATTGTCTTAAAGGTCTAAGCAGGAATCTGAGGTTCAGCACAATTCTGACATTGCAGCTTCTTTAGCCAACACAAACCTCTCTTCATCTTGCTTTACGACAAATTGTTCACCCGTTGTAGAGGAAGTGTGATGCCTGCAGAGACGAGTTGTATAAAAACTAGATGTGTTCAAATACTACATTCTCCCATCTGATAGCAGAGCGTTAAAAAGGGAAAAAAAGAAAAGAAAAAAACAGAATTCAAATGAGTTCGCCTTTTTGGTCGTCACCATCTTGGATTACGGCCGTCGCCATGTTGTTGTTTTTTGCAACCAGTAAACGGAAGTGATCATATTTGAATTGTGGAGGAGTGACGTAGACGCCGTGTACGGCTCTGGTAGCGACAGCAACCTGTCAATCACAAGGTAGCCACGCCCCTAAAGCATACTCTGCTTTATAGTCTATTTGACTCTAAATGGACCATAATTGACCTACATTATAGTCCATTTACATTTCAGTCATTTAACAGACGCTTTTATCCAAAAAGACTTACAATTCAGATTCTATCACAATTCTACACCGTAGGCACAGCTACAGGAGCAATTTTGGGGTTAAGTGTCTTGCTCAAGGACACATTGACATGCGACTAGTGGAGCCTGAGCCGGGGATCGAACCGCCGATCGATTGGAGGACAGCCCTGCTATCCACTTTGCCACAGTCGCCAGCATTTACAGTCAAATAGACCATAAAACAGGTTATGCATTACCGTCCATGTGTGCACACCAAGAATATAGAGGTTTAAGTGAATTTTCTGAACAAAGTGCTACTGTTACACACAGAACAAATAACCATGTCATGAATAAATGGGTTTCTTACTCAGGACAAACATCAGACATAAAGATTACCTCGCTGGTTATGATATAAATCAAATCTGATCAAAGTGCTGGTATGAAATCTGCCATTTCATATCCTGCTGCAGTCTGTGTCGTCCTGTCACAGAAGACCCATGAACACACAAGACAAAAAAAGACGAATACAACAAATGACTTCTGTGGGAATTACCGAAGGTACAAAGCAGAGAAACACCTTCCTGTAGGAGCGCCCAGCAGGCTGACTTTGAATAAGGGGAACAATTATGAAGCAGACCTTACACAAATGCCTTTAATGTATTTACCACAACATAAGGCTCGCTTCTTTTGCCCGTATGAGTTCAAATTTACTGACAAAGCCACGTGGGTTCACTGACCATTTCCATGGCCGTCTACACACATATAGATACACACATATACTCCTAATGAAGTGAAACTTCGAAGTGCTGCCTTTAGGTCTCAACAGATTAAGCATCAAGTGTTATTTTACAGTTCTAGTTTATGAAATATAGAAATGATATAATGGTGTTTTTCTTAGGCAAGAACATTCTGTAGGTGAAGTTATAAAATTATTAGTTTTATTATTGGTGTCATTATTATTATTATTATAACTTTCGTTTTCATTATTTAATTCAAAATTACAATTATTATTGTTTGAATTCAATATGTTTATTTGTTATTTATTCAGATTTTTTTTGTTTATATGAAGGGGAAGCATGACAATATGTTATCTTGGTAAATGATGCTTTGCACAGAAATGATATGATGGCGTTCTGACATCAGCTGAGCTCTGGTCATGTTCACGTTTCATTTGAAAGATAAAGTGATATCTGTGGTGTAGAAAGTAAATGAATGCATAAGCCGATGGACAGAGCCTTATTATTCAATTCATTATTTCAGTAATTCATTATGATGAATCATTTATTAATTATCTTTGTATAAACATTTTTAATTTAAAGCCTATCAACAGTTATACTGAACATTCAGTATCGCTGGGTTTTAGACTAATAGTTAATCAAAACATGTCATACAAAATGATTAATCAAAATATAATTCACAGAATAACTGCTGAGTAAATATCTAAAATAAAAATATAATTAGTTATTACTGCAGATATGTGTTTGATAGATTAAATGGTTTGAGTTCACTCCATGCTCTTAAAAACAAATTACAAATTTTCTTTTTTTACCTATAAAACTGATCTATAGAGAGTCAAACAGGCCAGCAGACTCTTCACTGGGTTCACTCTAATAAAAAAAGGAAACCATTGTCAGCTTTTGTCGTTCCCAAACACTGGGTCGGGACCCACCGGTGGGTCGCTGGAGATTTAATAGGGTTGCCCAATAAATTCGCTGAATTTCTTCAATGTTAAATTCTAAATGACGGTGATGTGGAAACAACAGTAGAAATGGTCGGGAGCGTTCATTTACGCACTAATTCACACTTGTCATAACTTATAAATAAGGCCTGTTGGGAAATGGGTCACAGTGGTTTTGTCATTTTTAAAAAGTGGGTCCCCAGATAAAAAGTTTAATAAGGAAATACTGATGTAACAAAATGGAAAACTAGGCTGCTTTAAGTTTCAGAAATCCATTATGTAAAACACCAAACTCAAACCAGGGGAAGCCACTCACATTAATCAGCACTAGCGTGTCAGACATGAGAGCTTAATTACCTCTGTTCAGGAGAAGTGTCTGCCTTGAAAGCTACTCAACAGATTTTAATAACATTTCCTGGGAGATCAGGAGGCTATGAGCAAAAATAGATCTTAATGGTTTTTGGTGTGGATAGCGCCACCATGTGGTAGTTTTAAAGCAATTCACATTTTGGATTCTAACTGCAAGGCGTAGAAACTAAAAACCTTTCTTCCTTGGTCTAAAACCACCTCTTTTAAATATACTCATTACACATTTATCGAAACTTCCTCAAATTTAGAACATAATATTTGATTTTTCTGTAACTGCCAAATCCATGTGGGCTTGGTCTATAAAGCCATTCGTCCTTATTCCTTAATGCAACTACATCTAGTTCAGTGTACAAAGAAACAATAATGGATGATGTCCAAGGCGGATTATGAGACAATGGGCCCCTGGGATACAAAAGGCCCCTCCACCTCTTCTTTATAGGAGCAGGACACACAGACTTTACAGTAGTTTAGCCTCCAGTTGTTTTGTGTTACTTTATTGTTTTGGTGTTTTTGTTTTTTCTGTTTCGTTACATGGTGTCATAGTGCATCTGCTCCTCTAATACCTATATGTACACGATGTGACAAAAACAGAACATTTAATGTGAAGTAGTATTTGCCGAAGTGCTAGTTTGCAGAATTGAGTTACATTGTGCAGATATTTCTGTTCTGCATTCCTATTATCCCAAGGTCCTGTGTTACAAAGAACCTGTGTTCCCAAGGTTATATGTTCCGTGTCCGATGTTCCCAAGGTTCTATATTCCTAGGGTTCTATATTCCCAAGTTTCTATGTTTCCAGCATCCTATTTTCCCAGCGTCCTATGTTCCCAAGGTCCTATTTTCCCAGGGTTCTACATTCCCAAGTTTCTATGTTCCCAGGGTCCTATGTTCCCAAGGTCCTATGTTCCCAGGGTTCTATATTCCCAAGGTCCTATGTTCCCAGGGTTCTATATTCCCAAGTTTCTATGTTCCCAGTGTCCCATGTTCCCAAGGTTCTATATTCCCAAGGTTCTATGTTCTCAGGATTCTATAGTCCCCTGGTTCTATGTTCCCAGGTCCTATATCCCTAGGTCCTATTTTCCCAGAGTCCTATGTTCCCAGGGTCCTATTTTTCCAGGATCCTATGTTCCCATGGTGCTTTATTCCCAGTGTCCAATGTTCCCACAGACCTATATTCCGAAGGTCCTATGTTTCAAGGGTCCTATGTTTCCAGGGTTCTATGTTCCCAAGATCCTATGTTTTTAAGGTTCTATGTTCCAAAGGTTCTATATTCCCAGGGTTCTGTTTACCCATTGTTCTATGATCCAATGGTTCTATGATCCCAAATTCCTGGGACAAACATCACCAACAAAACTACTTGGTGAGGTTTAGTAAAAGATTGCGGTTTGGGTTCAAATAAGTATGTTTTTGACAAACAGGGAATGAGAACATGTTGGTTCCCCTGCTCTATATGACACATAATGGGAACCTGAAAAAGATGTTCGACAGTTCTATTTGCTTAAAATGACATGAGCTATTGTGGGAACTCGTCAAAGGGATGATAGCATGGAGTTGAACAGAGGGTCCTGTGAAAACGAGTCCCGAACAACATAAACCTTCTGAACAGATGATTTAATTAATGTGTGCTAACAGAACACTGAACTGAGAACATAGAACCCTGTGACCATAGGACCCTGGGAACATAAATACACTCCCGTTCTATGCACGCTGGCTAACAGAAAGGGTTTACTGGGGCACCTAAATGCAACGGTCATCATTAATGATATTGATTACACCTGCCGTCTGCAGGTGAATTTCCACAGTGAGCATCGTCTCTTTTTCAACACAAGTGTGCTGTCAAAAGTCGTGTTTACCCGTGTAGATGCTCACTTATCTTAGCACCGCAAACGGTAGAGAAACAAGGATGAAAGAAACCTTTTATGTACAAATATTTTGTGGACGGAAAACACTGCAAGCTCTATTTGACAACATCTTTCCCTTTTCAGATGCGGGGGTCCAAGGCCAGAGGATGATGTGGATGTTGTACAGATTGAAAAGCCCGCTGAGGCGAAATTGTGATGTTAGGCCGTACAAATGAAATTGAGTTTGACATTTTAGTTTTGGAATTCTTCTGTATTTCATTGTAAACAATAAACACACCAGCATAGAAACAAAACTGTTGACATTATAATGTGGTTGTGGAAAGAAGGAACAGGATGCAGAGTAGAATAAAACTAATTGAACACACAGCACTCCAAAATATTTTGTCACTTCTGCAGTCCCAATTTGCAAAAGCCTGTGCACTGTATTTGTAAGGAAAGTGGGCAGATACCATTTACTAAAGCTTGATGCTTCATGGAGATATGTTGACCTTTCAGGAGCACCAGTTTGTGTCTCGAGTATTTTGTCTCCTCGTTAGTGAGGAATTGTACAACATGGCACTGTGTGCACCTGTGTGATGAAAGCCGCTGCCACTATCAGGTAATCACCAAAAGCGGCAAAACAAATGCAATAATTTTTTTGGCCGCGCTTACTTCGTTCCCATCTTAACCACTTCTGATGTTGGGGGCAGAATATAAATCTGAGATGAGCTCTCCTCAGATTCCACTTCATGAATGCAGCATGAATATGTGTGGAAGCAGTTTACTGCCTGCAAAGTGTTTTCATTTGTAAAAGTCATCTCATCTAAAATGCCATTAGCATCAACTTTACAGCTTTGCACTCAGCTTTCTGACCATCACAAGGGAGCAAAGAGCCAAAATGAAACCTGTCAATTTGACAGAAAATACAGCAACTGTGACTGTTAAAGGTACTTGTATTTTGGGTTTCTACAAGAACATGTTTACGTGCTTTACTGTAACGGGTGTAGTTAGGACCCAGGAGCAGTACGACAACACCAGGACTGGTATGATTTGAGTTCTTTATTTGCAACACACGACAGGCAGAAGATTCTCTGGAAGAATCCGACAGGTTTCTCGTGGTCAAGGACAGAAGGGCTGAGTAAGTTACCAGGGCAGAGGCAAGGCGAGGTAGTCCAGGACAGGCAGGGTCGGCAACAGGGAATCAGTCCAAGGGTGAGTGCGGGAAAGTTGAGCATGAATGCAAAGAACGATCTGGCAGTGAGTGTGTCTGAGGCAGGGGTTTAAATAGTGAAGAGGCAGAGTGAGCAGGTGAGAGTAATGAGCTGATGAGGTGAGTGTGACTGGCAGGTGCCCTGAATGAACTAATTAGGTGAGTGAAAGGTGGATAGAAGTGACAGAGCTGTGACATTTACAGCTCAAAAAAACACTTTATTTTTCTCATGCCATCTGTGTTCACCCTCTGGCTGAAAGGCCTCGTTTTAGCGCTTGCCTCTTTAAGACCACCTCCCCAAAAAAGCCAAGTCTGCTCTGATTGGCTTGCTTGGAAAATATGGCGCAAAAGTAGTTCTCAAGCTGTGAGAGTCTGTATATTCTGATTAGTCTGCATGTGGCACAACTATTACAGAAGGCTGGGACACGGTTTTGAGCTGGAGCTGCGATGGTTGAGGGTTACAGCAGGTGGCGCTAGAAATAAAGGGATGTGTCCGCTCAAGGTGCGTTTTAGTAAAGATCTTCTCATCAATTACAGAATTGTAATTCTCACCCATAAAGTAGACGCCTCAGTGAAACGAATCAATCATCCCCCGTGTTCTGTGATCGTGCGCCAGTAAGTGAGCCTTTGGGCAAGTGCAGACCAGATTTTACATTTGTGTTGCACACCGATGATATGACGCCTTAAGCCGTGGGGTCTCTTTCAAGCCTTGGTGAATCACATGTTCTGATCAAGGCAGCTCACAATAACACTGACAGGGTTGACCTAGTTCACATGTTGTGGTGTGGTAGACACTCCAGACACACAAATGTATGAGCACAAACTCTGAGAAAGCAGGTTTTTTTTATGACGTGTCACCTTTAAATGTCCGTCACGTAATCAAATTGTAATGTGGATGTGCTGATATTAGCTACTTAGCACAGCTAAGCAAGCCGGGCTACCGTCCCAAACCATTCCAAAATAAAATGAATACCGTCCCAAAGTAAATGCGTGCCATATCAAATTATTCTATAATTAAAATGATCTGTGGCATAAATAAACAGCCCCGTTTCTTAACTACATTATACGTGAATTAAGTTTCAAGGGAAACGTAATTTGTCGCTGAATATGTCTTTTTGACGACTCACAAATACGTTTCTAATGAAAGTACATGTGAAGCCTCGGTTATGATTTCCACATTAACGATCACACAGACATGATCAGACAGAATTGAGGAGGAAACATGCCAAACCCCAACTACATAGGCAGACGAAACACACTGGCCTTCCTCCAACACAAAACATAGACCAACCAGAGTGACGCCTTCCATGAGCGTTTATAAGCATCTCACCTGCTGCCTGCAGCCAATCACAGACAATCTCTATAATTAGTGCCACTTTAACCCAGGTGGCATCAATCTCTCCTCATTTGGAGCCAATTAGTAGTCAAGCTTACTTTGCCAAAATATTTTAATCAAATGTACCCTCTCAAGAGGCATAATCAAAACATACATATTGTTGATAAACAAGTAAACATTCCCTTCTTTGGAAGTGACAAACATTACAGCAGGAACAATTACCCAAAAAGAGATTAAACAGAAGACCAGAAAGACTGAACACAAGTCAACAAGCGTTTCTCAAACAAGTTTACATATCTCAAATAAGACATATACATATTAAACAGTGGAGCTTCCTCTCAGTAAACATATAAACATTGACTCAAGGAAATGTTATATTGGGAGTAGAAGTAACAAACTCGGTAACAAGCATGCATTCAGTTCAGTGTGTGTAACAGAGCGTTTGAATATACTTGTCAGAGATTAATGTTACGGTGTGATTGCAGTTGTATGTCTATTATTTTTTAAGGTTAAGTCTACCTTCCATCCCACAACCGTCCCAAAAGGCATTTTTTATCGCCCCCCCCCCTAACACTTAGTCAAGTCAGTCAAGTCGGTTACCTGTCAGTTGACTCGCTGTCAGTAGTTATACAAGCTGAACAAAAGCATTGCCAGTCGGGAGGCCTAACGCCACGCTTGAGTTCACCAACTAGCTTGGATATTCAAGACTTACTCAGCTTCGATGAGCACATACGATTATTTTTGTACTTTTAGAGGATCTTCTTTTTGTTTTGCCGTTAGTCCTCCAACACGGCGGCGCGAAACCGTAACTAACCCCGTGAATCTACGGAAACCAAACATTCATGACACCAGAAACACATTGCTCTCTAATGTCACAATCACCAGACTCAAGACTACATTTTAAATTCTCTTTGTTTGAATAATACAAGAGCATTTGCAGCAGTATTTTGATATTGAAATAAACGGGCCTTAAAAAAACGATCTCAATACACAATTTACAAAAGTAAAGGTGATGAGTTGGAGCCAACACTGGTTTCATAGCATGTTAAAGCTTCTGTTCAAGAGACAGCTAATAAATAAAACATCTAACTTTCCATATGAACAAATTGCTACAGAGCGCCGTTGCTTTATTCCTCCACCGTGATGTCGGTCACCCCGTGAACCTGTGTGAGCTGCTTGCAGTCCAATGAGGCCAGTAATATCCTCGGTCCAGGCAGGGAGGGGACGAGGTGCTCAGTCAGAGACACGGATGCATGACTGCCAATATCTCTGAGGACAGGACAGGAAATGACAGAGTGAATCACAGAAGAGACAGATAGAGTTAAAAAAGAGATATCAAAGAAAAGTATATTCCTGCCACTCACCCATAATGAATCTTTTTAGCAGTTAGGAGGCCCAGTCCTTCCACGTGGAATATCACCGCTTTCAGCACCTGTGCTAGTGGGTTAGTAAAAGAAATCTCGACCGCCATTTTTTCTCCTACCACTGCCTTCCCGATTGGCTGTGAAGAAGAAGAAGAATAACCCAAATCAGATCAGAATTTATGTCTTAATCTTCATTACCAGTAATATTTTTGTGAGGATTTGTTTGGCCCACCTTCATGATGAGGTCTGGGGTCCTGAGGCGGAAAGTGAACTGAGTGGCGAGGACCTGCTGCGTTTCTTTGACCCGGCCTGAGAGCGTCAGCATCAGGGCCGCTTGGTCGACCAGCTGGTCCTTGTAGTCTTTGTACTCCAGGCTCCATTTCAAAAAACGTACTGTAGACCGAAGATAGTATTTACATCTTTACAACATTGCAGGTTTTTAGATTTATAGTATTGTATAGAGTAAAATGATTTAATTATATATTTTTCTTTCTTGCTGAGAGGTAGATGAGAATCCTGCTCTCATTTTTGTCTTTTAAATGTAAAGCTATACCAGCAGCCAGTTAGCCTAGCTTAGCCGAAAGACTGCAAATACTTCACTGTAGACCGAAGATGTTAGAAGTGTATTCCCATCTTAACCTCATTGCTTTTTAAAATAAAACTTAAGAGTATTGTATCGATTATTTTTGCTTTCTTGCCGAGAGTTACATGACAATACCAATTCCACTCTCATTTCTGCCTGGTAAATAGCTACGTAGTTAGCTTAGCATAAAAACTGCAAAACAGGGGGAAACAGCTAGCCTGGTCCTGTCCAAATGTAACAACATCAGCCAACCTGCACCTCCAACGCTCACTAATTGTAATTTTCTTGTTTGTTTTATCCATATAAAAAAAAATTGTTCCAAAGAAAATGTATCTGCCGCACCATTTCTTGTGTAAATGACTTAGCTTTAGAGGGCTGGTACTGTAAGGGCTGTTTCCAATCTTTGTGCAAAGCTAAGCTAACATACAATCATATATCATATTAAGTGCAAAATGTGTAATTTTCTGCTGCTCTCAATCGAAACAATGACAGAAGACTTCAGAGTTTGGTGACATCGTGAAGCAGCGTGGGATCATGGGAGTTGTTGTCTTCATTGCAGTCAGCTTCTCCCGTTAGGATTTCTTCAGTGTTCATCAAGATTTTTGCCATTTTCCACTCACCTTCGTTGGGCTGCAGGTCCAGTTCCGTCTTGTCCTTCCTGATGGTGGCCTTGTGGACGCCGGTGTAGTATATGACATCCACCTGGCCGTGGAGGATGAGCATACATTGCTCTGAGCTGTCGTTGCGCAACGTGATGGTCAGCTCTGCGTCTCTCCCCATTTTCGGCCCTTCACCGTCCATGGTCACTTCCAAGGAGACATCCTTTGCCGTGGGAGAGGAGTAGGCCTCTGCTTTGGAGCCATAGCTACACGCTGTCTCCACTGCAATGCGTTCCTGCACAGACCCTGAGAAGGACCAGAACTGTTGAGTTAATTCAATAAAGTACGAACACCATTTTTGAGTGCATGTGATCTCCGTTGGTGTGACGATACCTTCAGTGTGTTTGTAAAGGTCTGTGATATCATTGCGTTCATCGGTGCCAACGGCCTTCGTGCTGATGAAACAGCCCACCAATTTCTTCTCACTGTAGATCTGACTGAAGGTCCCATCTAAGTTCCTCTGCCAGTAGATTTTATCGCTGTTCACCTGAGAGAGAGAGGGAGAGAGAGAGAGAGAGAGGGAGTTAGAAAACAAAGCCCTGAACAGATGGGAAACGCCACGCATCGTTTGATGAAGGCCATACGGCTCATGATTAGCACACAGCACACGCCGAATCTGTCAACACAAAACCAATGAAAGATCATCTGTTCACTCCCGTATAGGTCAAAATATGTGAGGAAGAAACTGACTTTTTGAGTGTTTTTCTCCTGTTGGGACCCTTATTTGCAAGTCCTGCAACTTTTATGGCGCAGTACAGAGTTTCTGGAGGGCTCTTTTAAGCAGTAGGCGATTTTGAGGGCGGGGGGGACGAAGGCGGATCTGCAGTTCTTACCGTCCTTTATAGTTAGACGTCCCCAATTATGGCTCTGAAATGTCAGTTGCCTAACTGTGCTGTGTGTTGATAAATCCAAGTGAGAAGCAGCAACGTGTAGTCGTGGAGGAGCGAGTGGACCATAGAGACAAACTGCTGCCTGTAGCGCTCCTATTATATTTTATTGTGCTGCTGGAGATACACCCCCAGACCAAGCCACCTCTGGAATAATACACTATAGAGGAGTGACGATGGTTAAGGTGTCCTGTAAAGCTTTGTTTCTACTCACGCTTGCCGTTTATACTCTATGCGCTGCATTATTCTCCGAAACCACTGGCGAAGTCTACTCTCCCCACACCCCGGCCGTGATTACATCATTTGCTGGCGCGCCGGCTTCACTACGGCGAATATAAACTAAATTTAAGGGCTTAGAGATTAACGGAAAAATGTGGTCTCTCTCTCTCAAAGAGAGCAGCCTACATTAAACTATCACAAGAGAGGAGGCGGGTCGTATCATCGGAAAACAATGGTTTTGTCCTCATCTTTCATTCGACAATAATAGCAAAGTAAACTACAATATTTATTAAATTATGACTGCAGGTTTGAGGAAAGTTTGACAGCTTATCGTTTAAATGTACGAGTTTCCTGGGACTCAACGAGATCCTTGTTCTTTACTCTGACACAACAGCTGTATATCTGACTGATCTGTTTCTCTTACTGACTTAAGGTGAGAGGCGACTGTCGCTGGTAAAGAGAAGGAGGTTGTGTCCGTTTCTGGATGTCCGTTGGGAGGTGTACAAGTGTGTGTGTGTGTGTTGGTGCTCCCATTATTAAAAATGAACAAATCACAGACTGCTGCTTTAAAGTTAAACTCAATATTCCACAAACCTCGGCGAATACAAACGAACAGTCGTGTTTGAGGAAGACCTGACCGTTGCGGACGGCGGCGAGAGAAGCAGGGCCGCAGCAGTAGCTTCCCTGGCTGGTCTCCTGAGGAGTGGCGTCGACAGCTTGCCAGCCTCCGTTGCCTGGAGGCAAGTCTGGACGAGCCATCCAGCAGTCGTTCCACACGTGGAAGTTCCTTTTGGGAGGGAGAGACTGCAAGGTCAGGCTTAATGAACCAGAGAGCGAAAAACAAAAGGTCGGCATCACAATGATGGCGTCAGGACGAACCAGATGGAGTCTGCGTTGAGGTGGTCTATAGGGTCCAGGTTCTCGTCCAGGTATACGTCTGTTGTCAAGGACACGTCCGTGTCGTGAGCTGAGCTGAAGTTGGTCACAGTTCGACAGGGAACTCCTAAACACCGTAAAACTGGAGAGAAAACAGAGCGATGAGGGGTCAGAGGTCAGTGTCTGTGAGACATTTAATGGTCAAACACCTTCAGTGTAAAATCAATACACAGGACAAAGAAAAACTAATACTATATTATAACCCTCTTTGTTAATCAAACTATAGCTTATACATATCATTATATTACTGTTAATAATTAAATTAATATTAAAATGTACTTATTAAGTAGTAAGACTATATTTCATGTTATTTTAGTTAATACATCAATCAGCTGACCTGTCGTGAATACACCAGCAAAGACCCAGCACTGGCCGTACTTCACGGGGTTGCCGTTGCTTTTAATGTATTCTTTCAGGATTTGCACACTTCCACTCCAGACGGTTGGGCTGGTTCCATCTGAATATTCTCCTGACCAGTTCCCCACCAGGACTCCACTGTCACCAGGGGAGTTGATCTAGATAAATCAAGAATGTGGATTATTACACTTCTAAAATTTAAGTTATGAACTCGCTCCCCAAAAACGTAAAAACCCTGCTGCACAGCTTTAATAACAATCTACCTTTAATTAATAACATACATATTTCACTCTCAATTCAATAAAGCCTATGAAACAATTGATTATGTGTTGTATGATACGTGGGTGCTTTGAGCTAAATGCTGACAACTGACTAACATCAGAAATACTTAATTGATCTCCGGGGAGGAAATTGTGTAACACTACATTTGTTTTAGTGTATATAAACAGAGACCTGATAGTAAAAATAAAAATAAGTATATAAAAGGTGTGCTTTGTACTACAATACTATAGCATGCGCACAGTGACAATGCTAAAATGCTAACATTAGCTAATTAGCTTTTTGTCTAAATGTACCAGTTTGCAATAGTGCTCGAAAAGAAGAAAAATCCATCAGCTTAGTGTTCGTGTTAGCATGCTAACACTTGCTAATTACTGCTAAACACAGAGTACAGTTGAGGCTGATGGGAATGTCGATAGTTTTATAGATATTTGGTCCCAAATTGAAGTATTGGACACATTTTTGACCTGATGAGGGCGCTAGATGAAAGGGAGGGGAACGTTTGGACAACATTCATGCTACAAATCATGGCAGTCATCAAAAACCAGAAATGTCAAAGAGTCAGGCGATCACCAAAATCAATAGGATTCCTCCTCTGGGGACAATGAATGTTTGTACAAAATGTCATGGCGATCCAGCCAGTAGTTGCCAATAAGTGACAGTAGCTCATATTTAAGCATTTCCAAGACCTTTCCGTCTAAATGTACTAGTTTGCGGCTCAAAAGGGAGAAAAATAAATCATCATTATGAGGGAGAAATACCACGGTGTGGAACAATAGTCTCACCATGGCTGAGATGACTCGCACCACATTAATGGGGTCTCCCCACCCAGACCGAGGAGTTCCACTCTTCTCCAGGACAAAGACACAGGCAGCAAGAATCCCGACATCAAACTGAAACCAGAACAGAGGAAACGGTCAGTTTCTGCTGCTCCGTCTGTCCACCAAACACTGAGCGATCAAACAGCCCACTCACCTGTCCGTGGCTCCACGTCCGCACTCCAATTTGATTGGACGTGCCGTAGTAGATCCGTCCGATGTCATTCAGGACGTATTCCCGCCTCTCGTCTTCAGAATGCAGGAACACTGTGTCATCTGATGGAGAACAAGTGAGAACATTTTCTCCCATCTGACACAGCAAACATTTGTACTATTGTGGTGGGTGTTTGCATACTTTTATTGAGAACCTCAGTACTGTATTTGAGACGCTTTGAATGTCTAATCTTGTGTGTATTGGAGGTGGAAAGCTTGAGTTTTGTACTATTCTAATATCTGATCTTCTTGTAATGTCTATTTTTCTCATGATTTGTTTACCGACCTGCCCATGACTACGGGTGGAAAATATTAATTTGCTAAAAACTCGGTACATTACATCTCTTGTTTTCATATAAAAGGTTAATTGTGCATCGTCACTGTTGAAAGAAACATAACATCTGAAAAATGGGAAATAACTTTTAAAATTTCAATTTTTTTTGAAGTGCAGATTTTATGTCTGCACTTCACAATACACAATTCCTGCATCGAGTGTCTCATTTGTTAAAATTTTATTTTGTTCCTCATTTTTTCTGGGAAGATTTTGTTGCAACTTTTGTTTAAGCAAAAGTAAAGAGAAAAGTCTTGTTGAAGCGCACCTCTGCCTCCTTCACAATTCCTCTGAAATGATGGTGAACACTGTTGTGGCCTTTTCGAGATGAAACGCTAGTCAGATTATCAAGAGACCTAAAAGTGATGCTTTTAGGTTTTTCAGAGGGTATGGCAAAACATTTATTGTTCTTTTTGTGGGATTTTTCTTAAATGATTTATGCATGTAGCATTTCAGGGATCCATTTGCAGAAAAGGAATACAATATTCATAACTATGTTTTCATTAGCGTATAATCACCTGAAACTAAGAATTGTTGCGTTTTCGTTACAATGAGACCTTCATATCTAAATAGGGAGCGGGTCTTCACACAGTCCGCCTTGTTTCTGTGGTAACCAGAGCAGCAGAATGCAAAACTGTGGTACCACCAGCCACTGTCTGACTTCCGCTGCTCCTAAAGTAGTGTTATTATGATAAGGATGGCCTTCTCATAAAAGCACTACTTCAGGAAGTAGTGCTTTTATGAGAAGGCCATCCTTAAATGACTGCATCGTCTGGTGTTTCTTTTATTTTGACCACCCCCTGAATATGAACCAGATATATCAACCTTATATGTGTCCTATTTTTTAAATCCAGTGTTTACCTTCACACCAGGGGTTGAACAACATGTAGATGTCATTAGCCGGGTCATGTGTGGAGACAGCCTGGCCGTTTGCACAAGTCGTTTCCACGGTGAGTTGATATCGGCCGATGACGGCCGTCGGGGGAGAATTCACCGACAGCATTATCTTCTTGTCATCCTGTCTCACAACGGCAGCCTCCCAACGATCGTCCTTCACCTCCTCCACCAGAGGGATGATCACATGGGTTCTCTTTGACACCGTTGGCAGCGGCCCTGCGGAGGTGAGAGGACACACGTGTGAAGGAATATAACACTTGGAAGCTGTTCTTCATTCCCAAACAGGAGAAGAAGCACCACACAGTTCATGAATTCAATCAATCGCCTGGTTTCTTTTTTCATCCTCCCTTAATATGACCTACATTTGCATTCCCATCTTGTTGGGATATGTTTGAAAAAATAGAAAACAAATCCAGAATGTAATGTCCTGACAAGGCACACACACACACACACACACACACACACACACACACACACACACACACACACACACACACACACACACACACACACACACACACACACACACACACACACACACACACACACACACACACACACACACACACACAGCATGTCATGACATCATCTCAGAGTAGAAAATCTGGCAGCAGTTTGCTGTTTGAACAATGAACAATGCTGATCTAGAGCCACATTTTCACTGCCTGGAGCGGCATGCCGCTACTCGACTCAACATGTACATATACATGTATTCAAAGAACACAAACTAAACTAAACAACCTAACAAAACAAAGCAGCAGCCGTGTCAGCCAAGGAGAGGAGCAGCCAAAGCAGAGAGGCCGGCCTTTATAGCTGGGACCAGACCAGGCTTAGGTGGGACTCGTCAGCTGCCGATCAATACCATGAAAGACACAATCGACAGCAAACAGGACACTAACCCCTAGTGGAAGGGTGGGTTCGTCACAACTCGACTGGGATTTCACAAAATTGGCACCCCGGAAAACTATTGTATAATTGTCGCAGACATTCCGTATTGTTTGGTTGCCGCTTTTTGGATATCTTAGAAGTTTTTTTAAGGTTCAAGGTTCATGCTCTCCGTAGTTTCCCCAGCGTGAGGGTGCACAAGCCAAAGATGATATAATCACGTATTGTACTCAGAGATTGTATAAATGCGATAAAGTATGTCCATCAATATGAGTTATGAGTTAACAGTTTATTACAAAACAATTACAATTATTAAACCCTGTAAATTAAATTTTAGCACTTCCTGTTCCCCCCCCTTCTCGAAGTCAAGTTATTTTTTAATGTTTTGGTTTAGATGTCTGAAATAATGTCTGTGTTTAACACAAGCTGAAGAGATTTTAATGTTTTGTTCTAAGATATTAAATATGTCAGTTAACAACACCCCTCTGGTGGATTTAGACGCTATACGTGTCTTAAAAAGAGTGTAACTGAGACGACTAAACGTCCTCACTAGAACACTAGTCCTCCTTCAGCTTAGTGGAGTTCCTTTACAGCCTTCTGCAGATTGTTTTCATGCTTCAAAAATCATAAAAGTGGTGTTTATTTTTGGAGATTATCTCGATGAACAAAACGTGTAAGTATCATAACGTTTATGACACTTACAGCTTTGTCCAGTGGAAGAATCCCGTTCGATTTCTGTGGAGCGAACAAGAATAACTTCTGGGGATCGCCAACAAAAATACATCACCTCTGCAGCGCTCCATGAAGGAGTTTGGTTCACGGCGTTTCGTATCACTCGTTGACTTCTCGCTTCTAAACTGAATATTTTGGAGAATATTGAAACGAAAAATGCACCTTTGAGCGTAGCTCGCGCTCCATCTATAGCGGCTCGAGCAGAGCGGAGACGTACCGTGCAGTGGAAACTGTAGGGCTTCTGCAAAGATAAATACCAAAATCTTTAATGTGCCAAATGTTTTCTATGATAAAGAAACTCATAGTTTCCAACATTGCATGATGTACCGCTGATTGGTGGCCACAGATTCTCCCTAAAGTGAGTGTGGAAGACTACAGCCCTCCCTGTTTGTTATCCTCACCCTCACCTTGTCTTGTTATGCTGCGTTTTCAAATGTCTTAACAGAACTGACTCACTATGCTGCAATCTCCCCGTGAGATGTTTATTTGGATGGAGTGACTAATGGCTGTGTGTGACGACAGAATCCTCAAGCTGCCTCCAAAGAAATTGATGAAACGATTGCTGAGAAAACGACAAGTCATGCACTGCATCACACCGACCAACAAGCCGAAGCCTGCTTTCGTTTGTGACTTTCTTTTATTTTCCTGTTGCGTGAGAATCAAGCATAATGTGCACAAGCAACATCAAAATACTGGCCCGATTTCACTGGCTTTAATAGCACATTCACGGTCCCCAGAGGATGAACCCTCAGGCTGCGTTTAGACTTGGAATATTTTATAATTACATTACAGTGATGTAGCAGACGCTTTTATCCAAAGCGACTTACAATTCAGTATCTCTCTATACACCCTAAGCACAGCTACGGGAGCAATTGCAAAGTGTCTTGCTCAAGGATGCGACTGGTGGAGCCGGAGTCGGGGATCGAACCGGAGATCCTTTGATTGCAGGACAGCCCTGCTCTCCACTTAGCCACGGTCACCCTTTATCTGACCGGAGCTCGTTGATGTAGTGTTGATTTAAAGCATTGGGCTGTTCTCAGTATGAACCCCTGCTCACAGCAACACTTCAATATTATGGGAAAACTTATTTTTGCTTTTAGATGACAAGTTCGATGCCACCGTCACATCTGTCCGTTAAATATACGGCTACAGCCATGAAGCTACTGCCCCCGGCCATGAAATAGTCCATAAACCCCACATAAAATGTCACCTTTGCACACATCATATCTCATGATCTAAGAGGTAATACATCCATGCTCCCAGGAGGGATAAACCCCTTTTTTCCCCCTACTTTTAACTCCTCAGGAGCAAATTTACATTTTCCGCCCTGCAAAAGGAAAGACTCTAAGATTAGCAATCTGCCCCACATTTTCATTGTATCTGAGGCTGTTCTCATACAGCGTTCGTAGCGTTTTATACATACGAAAAATACCGCGCTGTAATGAATAAATACATCCCACAAAATCATGTCGCTTCACTACTGCGAGTACAAAATAAGCTTCTGCCGTCTCTTTAAGACACTTGTTAGCAACCGCCTTTTTTTTAAGACACGAAAAAGCTTCTTAACTCACCAGAGGGGTATTTAGTGATGCATTTTATATCGTAGGACAAAACGTTAAAATCTCTTCAGCTTGTGTTAAACACATTATTACAGACATCTAACCATAAACACATTCAATAAACTCATTGACTTCAAGACGAGGGAACAAGAAGAGCGAGAAAGCTGACGGAGTTCCTGGTTTTAGGACTCTCTCCTGCAGCGCTCTATATTGCTGGTATGGATTCTTTAATTTGTGGGATGAATATTCATGATCTCTTTTGTTTTTTGTTATCACACCACATTGTGGACAATATACTGTTTCTAAATAAAAAAAAACTAAAAGAAAATTGACTTCCATTATTTTGGCTACTCTATTTGCAAAACTAGCAGCCGTTCATTTATCCACACACGTTTCCTCCGCAGCGAACATAAGGTCACATTTTAATGCACAAGTCTTTCTGTAAAAGAGACGTCGTAATTATTATCCTCAAGCTTCACTGGTTATCACACACAGCTATAATTGCAGGATCTATATTGGTCTGTGTTCGTCTCTGCCTTCGACACACACAGAGAGAGAGAGAGAAAGAGAGAGAGAGAGAGAGAGAGAGAGAGAGAGAGAGAGAGAGAGAAAGAGAGAGAGAGAGCAAAAGGCAGCATCGATGGCAAATTGTCAGCGGACTGGATTTTTAGTTAGAGCGGGACTGAAGACTCGGCATCCGTAAAAACTCTCTCCCTGGAGCATAGCAACCAGAACTGTTACCATAGCAATAGTAACCACAAATCTACCCCCCCCCCCCCCCCCCCTCTCTCTATCTGTAAATCTATGTATCTCACACACAAATGCAACAACGTCTAGATACTACGCACACGCGTGAGCATACAAGTGCAAAACTTCTTCCTGGTGAATTTGTTTCCTCCCACAGCCGTCAACCCATCACCTCTCTGTTCCCCTGACTGCCTGGTGAAGAGAGAAGTCGTATCATGTGCAGCTCTGCTCAGGGTTTCACAGAGGGTCGAGCTGGATTTCGTCCATCCAGTTTCACACTTGGCCTCTTCAGATCAGAGGTCGGTCATGTGGTAAACTCACACCAATTGAATAAGTATTCAAGAACATGGCTCTTGTGTATTTGTGAAAGTCTCCATCTTTATTTATTCTGACGTCTATTCACAACCATTAAACATGATGATATTTTATGGGAAGCAGAGGTCAGTCTGTTCTCATTTACTGTGTCAATCCTTCACGTTTAATTCCTGGTTGATTTAGAATTGTGTGCATAGTTCCATTATTTGTGTGTAAACAATGGAGAAAAACTCAAATTCAGCATCTTTTTTTCTGGGAAGGTTGCCACAGACACGCAATTCATAATACTGCAAATATATAAATATTGCAACGCTTTCATCAGCATTGACTCATCACCCTTGTGATACCTCAGCCTCAGCGATAGAGAAGTGACTTAACGGACGTTTATTTGGAGGAAAATCTTCGAGAAAGTCACTTTAAGGCCGTGACGAATGAATGACAAAAAAATTAAATACTCTCATGCGAATATTTCACATCAAAACTAGTCACACTATTCATATAGTTGCAGCACTTTTTTCAATAAAAGTTTGAATACATTTGTGCAGACAGAGGACCAAGCATCCTATCGACCACATAGCAGCATCTTGCATCTTGTCTGAGGTAAACTGTTGTAGAGCCTAAACTACTGCAAGATATTTATCGAGTTTCCTTTTAGAAATATGCTCGGAGTGAATTTGAAATCTCTCTGGTAAACAGTTAAGTGTGGTTTATACTCGCTGCAGTAAAGCGGGCGCCCACTTTGTGCTTTCCAGACACGACTGTCACAAAGAGTTTACTGATAAAAGCCCTGTTAACATGTGTGGGGATTTCACAAAGACCATTCATTGTCTTTTTAAGAACCAGGAGGTCTTCAAAATCTACATTTGAAGATATATTTTGCCAGCCAAATCATATTGTTTACCGGATGTTCAACCTTCGTTAATACTTGCATATTGTAGACAGACAAAATTAACCTCTCTCCCATGCCTTCGGTTGCATTTCTATCAGTAAACAGATGAAGTTCCTCGAGTGAACGCTAGGGGGCGTACTCCGTATAATATACGGAATTACTGAGACAAAACAAAACTGTGTGGAAACAAGGCCTAACACCCAGGCGGCAACCTCCGGTTCTGCAGAGTGAAGCTGAAGCGGAATATCGGGCTTTTAAACTTGCATTCTCTCTACTGACCACCAGGGGGCGACTCCTCTGGTTGTATAGAAGTCTATGAGAAAATGACTCTACTTCTCTCTTGATTTATTACCTCAGTAAACATTGTAAACATGAGTTTATGGTCTCAATCTCTAGTTTCAAGTCTTCTTCAATACAGCATGATGTTCATTTAGTACATTATGGTCCATTTAGAGTCACACAGACCATAAAGCAGGGGATGCTTTAGGGCGGGGCTACACGGTGATTGTCAGGTCACTGCAGCTACCAGAGCCATATACAGCGTCTCAATGTCACTCCTCCACATTCCACATATGGTAACTTCCGTTCACTGGTTGCGAAAAAAACATGGTGATGGCCGTAAACCAAGATGGC
This sequence comes from Anarhichas minor, assembly GCF_050575085.1. Taxonomy (NCBI): domain Eukaryota; kingdom Metazoa; phylum Chordata; class Actinopteri; order Perciformes; family Anarhichadidae; genus Anarhichas; species Anarhichas minor. The sequence continues at coordinate 1,161,401 of NW_027466456.1, read as the reverse complement.
GAAATCACCGAACTCGAGGCTTCAAACCATCAGTCAACAAATCAATGGGTCACGTTACAATGACTACATCTACTTCTTATATTCTATCTGTGTGCGTAACACCACCTGCGAAAGTATCCTAACAAACGCATTTATTTAACATAACAAACAAACTTATTAAAACTAAAAAACATGATCTTTTCCTAAAGTTAACCAAGTATTTTTTTGCTTAAACAGGTTCTTCACTGCAGGGGCTTTTCTCAGAAGCACAGATCGCTCATGCTGCCGGACATTCGTAGGAGAGTGCGTCTAAAAACTTTTCTTAAGATATCTTACAGAGTATGAGGACGCCCTGTAGCGGTGAACTTCACTGTTCAAATTCCCAATCAACAAGCACCACGATGTTTCCGTGGACGACTAACCTGTTTTAAGCTCAAGGTGAAGTTTGTCCGTGTCGCGGCTGAAGGGGCGAGACAAGGTAATCCACATCAGGAAAGTCTGTCCTCTGCGGATAATGAAGTCATCACTTTGGTAGAGGTTTGTGTGGTGCTCTGTGCGATTCTCCCCCGATTTGCTCTTCATCAGGTCTATAGATTGGACTTTCAGGAGAAGTTCTGAGGCAAAAAAACACAAAACCAAATACATACGAAGGTGAAGCCAATCTCATGACTGGCATTTACTTAGTTTGATAACACAATCGTGAGCTCTCTGAGATGTCAGTTACCATCAAGCTCGCTGCCGCCCGACACCGGCTTCTCGTCATTCATCCCGTCCTCTTTTTCGGGTTTTTTGACCAAACTGTCGGTGTCGTCGTCGTTAGGTTTGGGACAGCAGCACGGGCAGACCTTACGAAGCCACCGCCGACACGCGTTTTCTTCCTCAGCATCGTCTTCCTCGGGCTCTTCATTTTCTTCCTCCTCGTCTTCCCAAAATTTGTGAGTGACGGATGGAAACCGACCCACTGCAGATCTGTCTCTGATTGATCGCGTCTCTAGAGGCATCCTGAGATAAAAGCTGAAATTCAAATGCTTCGTCATTGATTATGTATTGATTTTCCGGAAGGACACCATTTTTAAAACAGCTCACAAGGTCGTCTTCTTAAATAGGAGTTAACACTCAAGTCTTCACACTTTAAGACTGATTAAAACTACATCAGTGAGCTAATCTTGACGTTAATTCGTTGCTTTTCGCACGTGGTACAGCTGAGCTGAATCAAGAAGACATTTTTTGATTTGAGTCCATCTTTTGGTAATTAATATCACAAAACAAGCACATGATGTTGAAATGAAACTCCACCCTATAAGAAATGATTAACTTGTGAATGCTCCAAAGTTATTGATTTATTAAAGTGGTTCCCAGCCTTGTGTGATGAGCCTTCATTGACACCAGCCATCATGATCCAATGTGTCCATTTGAATTAATTCCATTCCGGATGATATTTAACTCTATTTATTATGTAAAAGTGATGTTGTTAATGTTTAAATACAATGAAACCATCAGTGTTTGTCAGTTTGGTCAAGTTCACATTGTGTACTACCCCGAGGAGAGAAGCTTGACATTGGAACAATTTATCCATTTCTTTTAGTCATTATTTGTAGCTTTATTAAAACTATTGATAACTTTCAGCTATTTCGGTTGTTTATCTTTAGCTATTTTTAGCTAACTAGATCAAAAAAACGACTAAACATTAGTTCAGCTAACTATTTTACCGATTTCTAACTATTTCATTGCTTTTAGCTAACTTCAATTGTTTCATCATTTGTGTAACTATTAAACTGTTTACAATTCTGAAAGATTTTTTTTAACATTCTTAATACTTTTGGATTACTTAAAAATCAAACAAATGAAAATAGTTCTCCTTATACAAAAAAAAGGATGCAGTTCCACAAATACTGTTTTTCTCTTAAAACATTTCAAAACATTTTCAATGGGAATTATATAAAAATTGCATATTCTGTATGTACAGTTGATCAAACCAAATGACCCGGGCAAAAAGAGAAACTACAAGTGTACTGTGTGTGTTCTACAACATGTGATGCTGATTCTTTTCTCTACTTTCTTTTTGCCATCGTCGTCTAATCAAAGTCCACATGTAGGACTTTGATTACTGATATTTTCTCTGCATACCTTTTCTGTTCTTTGCTATCTGAGAAATGAGTGACATTGGTGATGAAGAGCATTAGTATTACACGTGTCATTTTGAAGTCAACATTGCGGCGGCAACAACAGATAACCGTCAGAAGTCACGTGACTCCAAGGCATCTTTAGTGTCACATTAATAACCCTCCTCTCCACAGATCCAACTCTACAGTGCAGATATTTTGACGATGTAACTTATAACAGAGAGGAACTGAATAATGAATATTAGCTCATAAATATTTATTTCATCCACTAATATTGAGAATGAATCACATAAACTATCTTGAATGGTTGATCTTCTACGTTCAGAGAATCGTCCCTCATGGCATCAAGCAGGAAGGCTGCTCTCACTCTGCAAAACCATCAGGACTCATCTGGAGCACTGATGCTGAATTACAATCTGATTTATTAAGTCAACTGTGCCGGGAAACACATTTTGTGTAAAGATCAAAAAGCCGTGCTTTGTCACCAAAGATTAGAATCCCATTTCTCAGAGCATTGAAGAACCTGAGCAGAAAATGCACATGTAACCAAAGAGCCGAGCTATCGGGCTGCATACAGACACAGACACATGTGAAAACAGCTGGTTCATACTCACACAGTTCCAACGGCAGAAGAAGTGAGACTGTGCAGACTGGATGAAGAACTTCTGTGGAGCTTCGTCTTTGTGTTTCACGTGCTACGAGTTCAGACCTCCTTAAAATACTTGTGAGGTGAGGTGAGGACACGCCCTCCCGCTGCACTGACAGCAGTCAGGACTCTTATTTTGCCAAAAAGCAAACAGCTGAAATCATTTAGGCCGGCAGCCAAGCACTGCAGGTTACATTTAGTCATTAATATGAAGCAACAGAGCTGTGATATTTCTCCTTCATTATAGTAATTATATATCATATCTCTTTATCATTATATAATTCACATCCACCTTATTTGTACAGTAAAGACAATATAACAATATAAAATAATTAAGACAGTCGGTTCTCTTCAGATTTCCGAATTATTTGGAAGAAGCTGAAGATGGATTAATTTTCTTGTTGTTTTTGAACTATGAGTCAAAAAGGGGTGGTATTTTTTCAAACGAATTTCCAGGGAACTTGTAAATGGTTAGACACTCCCACAAGGTGGTCTCGCCTAAAGGGTTTCCTGTGTGCAATGTTATTACTGGATCTGTGACGTACTGTGCAACAGTAGTGCGTCATATATTAAATGCTTTGCACAACATTAAAAAAAACATGCATGTGAACTATGCGATGCTCTGGAGGTCAGTCAGAAGCTTCATTTCTCAAATCCAACCGTTTTAAAGCTCATAGCAGCAATAAGCCAGTTATCAGGGTTTCACGCATGCATGTTGTATTGAGGACATCTGTAGAACGAAATGCAACATTGAGAATCAAGCGCTCACTCACTCACATAAATCTAGACATTTTGTTGAAGGAGTCAAAGAGGTTTTTCTGACATGTGCCCCGAAGGCGTCGGGCCGTCAGACCCTCTGGGGGGGATCGGAGTGATTGACAGTCTCCCCAAACAAGTGGAACCAACTGAAAAAACACCCACTTGCTTCCTTCGCAAACAAATTCGGGGGACGAATCGTCGACGACGGCGGCGATCAGAGCAGGAGGTCTGACACCGAGGGCAGCAGCTCCGCCAGCTCCGACTCCACGTTGGTCACCTGAGTGCCACGAAGATCGAGACGCTTCAGCTTGAGGCAGGAGGCCAGCGGCTGAAGGTCGGCCAACGATGAGATTTCTGTGCATTTTTGGAATCTAACCTGTCTAATCCAAGGGAGACAAAAACAACCAACGGAGCCGTGTGTGCTGTGGTGTGGTGTGCGTTCCATTTAGAAGGAGAGAGGGGGCACCGGTGCAAACGTGACATCCTCATGTCAAATATGACACCGAGATGTGAATGAATTATTCTGAATATAAAAACCCAGAGGACTTGATCTGCATGAGAAGGTTAGCGCTGAAATTATTTAAAAAACAAAACTTGACACATCTTCTGATCTCTGTAAACAACGTCCTTGTGCGTCTTTTACGTCGCCTGCCGTCAGCTGCTCGCGCTCTTTAGCGGGGCTGGCTCTTTGTTTTGGGCTGATTCACAAGCCTTCACTTCTTTGTAAACGAGTGTACGGTTACAATATGAACTGATCTCTATGACAGCAATGCTTCAGGATCATTAACACAGATACAGAATGGGACGTTCTCCAGCAAACAAAGAGACGAGTGAGTCATCTCTCTTTATTAAATTGTGTGTGTGTGTGAGCGGCCTTGCCTCACATCTATTCAGTCAAATGATGACACAACATTCAGCCCACAGATTTGTGATAACTGCCATTAGAACGGATTTTAAAGATTCCAATACTAAGGTGACCAGACAATGGCTTAAACCAGTGGTTCCCAACCTTTTTACTTAAAGGGATAGTTGTGATGTTTAGAAGTGTTTGTATGAGGTTCTCCTCCACAGTCAGGGTTCTACTACAGTAGATGGGTTGATAGAAACAGACAGGAGAACCAGCACGGGAGCAAAGTAATGTTCTGCTGTGGACGTACTTTAGACTCCGAAAATAATGTCTCTCAGTTTAAGTGAAGCTATATTTAGAATGTTTTCGCCCTCATCAGGAGGATGATGGTCAGCAAGCACCCTGCCGAAGGAAAGCAGACGTCAGCAGACGTATGTGTAGTTGTGTTTAATTTAAGAACGAGGAAGCTGAAGGATGTGACGCCTTCAAATGCACGTACACTTATTGAGCGGCTCCAGTTCCTGTAGCTGGTTGCACGACTGCAGCTCTGACTGTAACACCGAGGTCTTCTCTACGGAGAGTTCGCTCCTACAGAGGAAGAAAACACACTTCTTACTCTTTAAAAACTACTAAACAAATGTGCTGCCATTGTGCAAAGTGGAAACAGATCTGCACGCCAGGTAGCTATCGTTAGACGGATTTTAACAAACACGTGACTACGAACAATTTTAGTTAAAACATCTCTGAACTTCTCAGAGAGGCGCTGGTATCGTCGCTGTGGATGAAGCGTCAGAACCCTGACGCCGCTTTTCTGCCAGGAAAAAAACACTATATGGACACTTTAACGCCTTAAATACCCATAATGCATCACAAGCACATGTGACATACTACACCCATTGCTACTAGTATGGAATACAGCAGAAGTAAAAAAAATAAATAAATACAATTTACACCACGGCTACAGAAGATAATGGTATACGAAGGGAAATACCAGTGTATATATATATATATATACATATATACACACACATACACACAAAACATGCTTGTACCACCGCTTTTCCAAAGTATCAGTCAAACACAGTAGTAGTGCGGAAGTACAATATACACCAACAAAATATCTGATTTATTTTTTATTTTTTAAAGTACAAAATTGTATTGTAACATGTACTTTGTTCTCGTTGTTTTGCAACCTGATGTATGCAACAGTTCATATGCATTGTCACTGGCATCAGAGAAGTGATGCAATTGAGCAGATGCTGTGTGTCCAAAGTCTTTCAGTTTGAAGCATCTGCTGACCTTGAATATTTCCACTCTTTCAAGATCTTCCAAGCATTTTCTCCATTTCTGTTGAAAGAATTGAGGTATTGGATCATCCCAACCACATTTCAACCGACACAACCGAGCTGGGATTGTGAAAGGGGCTAAGAAACCCAAAGGATCATAGACAGAACTGATAACATCCCACGTCTTGTCTGCGGTTGTTCTCGGATGTTAAATGTGAGCACCATTGTAGTCCAAGAGCCCGTTCAACTGGCAATTTGTCTCTGTCAAGATCCAACTCCTTGAAGTTCTTGGATCTATGTTCTTCTGGAATTGGCTCACCTCACGGCTGTTGCTGATCCACTTTGTGAGATTGAAACCTCCTAACTTGCAGATAGCTGTGAGGCTCTTGACATTTAGAGTAGCATCTTCTTTAGAAGGCAAACTTTTCAAAAGATCATCCACATAAAGACCGTGTCAATTACTTCTGCTGGAAATCTGTTTTGATTGTCATCAGCAATTTATCTTAGAGCAGGGATTCCCAAAGTGTGGTGCTGCCTCTAGGGGGTGAGCGAGAGGAAAAATGTAATGGTGGTCTAATGGTGCAGTAGTCGTGAGGTTCTGGCTAACAGCTGTCTGAAGCCCTCTTATTTACGTCGCCACCTGAACACCAAGCATGCCAGTGCAAATCAAAAGCCCCTTACATTTTTTATATCGAAATTGGAGGAGTAACAAAACAGCCCAAAACAACTGCAGTCTCATTCATGTGTTGGGTCTACAAAAAACGTCCTGCGGGCTTCATATCTGGTCAGTTACAGAATAGCAAGAAAGGGGCTACCGCACACAATCACCAAAGACGTGTGCTTGCCAGCTGCCAAAGAGATGGTGGAATGTATGATTGGAGAGAGAAGCAAACAAGTTGGACATGATCCCGGTGTCCAACAACACTGTGTCACCGCATCGATGCTTTGTCCGAAGACATCCTGGCTACATTAGTCGGTCGCGTGAAGAAGAGTGAGTTTTACTCTCTGCAAGTAGACGAGTCTACAGATGTGGCCAATCTGGCCAATCTTCTGGTGTACGTCCGTTACCTTTTCGAAGGCACGGTGCAGGAAGTTTTTTTGTGTTTTTTTGTGTTTTTTATCTTGTAAACAAACGCCACGTGCGAGCAAACTGTTCTCTCATTGGTCAGATTTTTATGCGGCTATAAATAGGCTCTGTTGCTTTTTTTTTTTAAGGTGTGGGGGATTGGGGGTGCGTGAACCCGGTCGGGATGTAGAAGGGGGTGCGTGGCCTAAAAAGTTTGGGAACCGCTGTCTTAGAGCATAACATGCACAACTCGGAGTAGAATTTTCTTTGTTTTTGCAAGTTGACAATATTTTCCATAAGTGCTTTTTCTGTCAATTTAACAGTCGATTAATCAGCAGTGTGATCTTCTTCCATTGTCAATTATGCAAATTTAGTTGCATTCAGTTCGTTCATACAGACACCACCAATGCATTGGATTTGATGCGCAAAGTCATGTGTGCACACAATTACAACAATGGCCATTCTTTTGTTGGACGTAGCGCTACACATACCTTGGCGTTGGCCAAAAAAGTCACCACGGTTGCTGATTGTTTGTTTAGACGCGTGCCATAAATAACGACATCCAGTTTCCAATATAGGCATTTTATTTCTCACATAAACAGAGGATCACCACTTTCTCTGTCATAATCCATTTCCTCTATATAGACGAAACAAATCACAACATTTACATTCATTAAATGTTGCACGTTCAAAAACTGTTTGGTGCTGTCTAATTAGCAACACCTGCATCAAGTGACCCTCCTGATTATATTGTTGCTTAATTGACAGCGTCACTACGCCCTCAAGTGGTGGGAGGTTGTACAAAACAAAACAATAGCTAAATGGCACTTACAATAGCATTAACATGGGATTATGAATGAACACGGATGAAATCATAATTGCTATATTTGGCTCGTATGACTGAAGTTCCATTTCCAAGACAGCTGAGCATTCATGTTTTTCCAAATGGTGTGTACTGACTTCAAATATCTTTTTGGTATAAAACTCTGTTTATGTTAGGAATGAATGCACCGGTTAGATACTGATATCGGGCCGATACTGATTTAAATATCTGGATCAGGTATCAATCCAGTTCTGCGTTTACGTCTGATTACACGTGGAGCACATCGGTAGACCGCATGAGGGAACAAACATGTCAGCTGTTTGGAGGTATTTCACACATGCTACGCCAACAAGTTATACGTCTACATCGACAAAAGCTACAACAGCAACAAAAGCTTGGCCGGCAATAATGCCAAGAGTCAATGTTAAAGTGTTGCTTAAAGGCACACAGCAGAGAGCTGCTATTAACAGCCAGGCTGTTACCTAAGGCCTTCAACCCTGAACCCTCAGGGACTCACCTGACGTCAGCTGGTAAACGGTAGAAATACAAATCACGTAGCTGCGAACAGCTGCGACACATTACCGTGACGTCATATCATGTTGTGAACAATTATTATATTTTCATATATTTTTTACTCCTTCACTTGAACGTCTTCCAGGATCTTGCCTGACGAGATGAGGGGTAATTGCCAAATTATGCATTTACTCGTTTTTGTCAAAACAGCTTCTATAACAAAATTAAAGTTGAATGGTTAAATCTGTCTGATATAATCTCTGCTTGCATTCCTCTGATTTTGTTTCATCTTTACACCTTAATGTTTGTATAAATGTATTATTCCAGGCTGAACACACGTGTGCCGTCCTCTGGTTACACTTCGCCACACTGCCCCCTGTCTGTCGGTGTCAGGTATTGCTGACCACAAAACCTTTGCCATTCATCTGCTGAGTCGGCGTTCACCTTTGGGGAGCTGCTCCACAGACGATGGGAGTGGGTCTGCGGGGAGGGAGCTCGGGAGACTCCGGGTGGAGCAGCGGCACCAGCGTGCTGCGGTAGTGGGTTAGTTAGGTTAAACCCGTTTAAAACCGTGAATGTAATCCAGAAGACAATTACATTATATAAAACGTTATTGAAAACTCAGTTTAGTTGTTTGGGAGCGTAATTTTGAGGGAGGCAGAGATGGAAACAAAAGATGGAACTGTGTTGAATTATAAATGAGCTCATTTACTACACATGCGTATTCATTGATTAATCCTTATCACAATGTTGAACTTTAACATGGTGGGTAGTGCGAGTGGGAAACATGGACCAGCATGCAGGCATTGATTTCCTACAAGAATATACATCTTCAGACACACAAAGCAGAAACAAACCATACAGGTTCATCACTTTGGGTCCTCTGCAGACTATTAATGAGAGAAAACCCTCCGGTACACAAAACACACTGGCCTTCCTCCAACACAAAACATAGACCAACCAGATTGATGCCTTCCATGACCTTTTACAAGCATCTCACCTGCTGCCTGCAGCCAATCACAGACGATCTCTATAATTAGTGCCACTTTAACCCAGGTGGCATCAATCTCTCCTCATTCGGAGCCAATTAGTAGTCAAGCTTACTTTGCCAAAATATTTTAATCAAATGTACCCTCTCAAGAGGCATAATCAAAACATACATATTGTTGATAAACAAGAAAAGAGATTAAACAGAAGACCTGTGCGAGCAGAAAGACTGAACACAAGTAAACAAGCGTTTCTCAAACAAGTTTACATATCTCATATAAAATATATACATATTAAATAGTGGAGCTTCCTCGCAGTAAACATACAAACATTGACTCAAGGAAATGATATATTGGGAGTGGAAGTAACAAACATGCATTCAATTCATGTTTCAACAGTTTTGATCTTTTTTCTTCCCGTCTCTGCGATATCAGAACGTCCTTCAGTTCAAGTTAGGGGCGTTGAAATAGACGGGTATCAACGATATCACAAAAGGAAATATTGATACGTTATTAATACACATGATAATATTATGTAAAAACTCGGGCACTTCTTAAATCACACTGTACAGTTATGGCGGCACACTCTGTGTCCACTTCCCCATATTTTGGGTGCATTATGTCTAGCAAAAAAGAGACAAAGGTTTTTAAAAGTGAGGCCAATGCAGATGTTAAACCTGCATTCTCTCTCATGTCCATCAGGGGGCGACTGTCCGTGTTTTTGTCTTCGAACTTTAACTCTTTCCCAGTGCGTTTTCACTTCATCAAAGTTCATTGTAACATTTTTGGTCGCCTGAAAAATGTCTTATTTAGCGTTCGGTTGCACTTAGCTCCACCCTCTTGTATCACTTCTGGGTGCAAAAAACAAGCTAGTAACGGCCAAAATGACGAACTACATATTTCATCATTGACTTTAAAGTGACCAAGTCCACTTTTTATATACATTCTATGGACAAAACGCACAGAAAAGTAAAAGATGAATTTGACTGAGAGCATCTTCAAATTTGATATTGATATTGTGATGTTATCCTGACTAAATATTAACGCTAGCTCTGTTGGTATCCTAACATTCATTCAGTTAACTCGCTGTCAGTTAAACAAGCTGAACAACAGCATTACCAGTTAGGAGGCCTAACGCCAGCTACACGCTTGAGTTCACCAACTAGCTTTGATATTTAACACTTACTCAGCTTCGATGAAATGGTCGGAGCACAGACGATCATTTTTGTATTTCAGCTTCAAGTTCTTCCTGCAAAGCAGACGCAGCTTAACATTTTGGTGGCTCAGTATTTGCTCTGTATCCTGTAAAATGACTTCTGGTATCTTTAGAGTATCTTCTATTTGTTTTGCCGTTAGTCCTCCAAGACGGCGGCGCGACACCGTAACTAACCCCCGTGAATCTACGGAAACCAAACATTCGTGACACCAGAAACACACTGCTCTCTAATGTCACAATCTACATTTTAAAATCTGTTTAAATAATACAAGAGCATTTGCAGCAGTATTTTGATATTTAAATAACAATTATTATGGTCAACACATAGCAAAGTAAGCAAAATAAATATTCTACATATAAATAGGCCTAAAAAACCTGATCTTCATGTAGAGCCTGTTTTTACAAAAGTACACTTCTGGATGGACAAATGTGATGAGTTTGAGGTAATACTAGTTTTCAGAGCATATAAAAGCTTCTGTCCAACTTTTCTCTTCAATGCTTCATGATTACCCGTCTCTCTCTCTGTGGTCATTATTTAAGCACCAACTTTCCATACAAATGAATTGCTACAGAGCGCCGTTGCTTTATTCCTCCACCGTGATGTCGGTCACCCCGTGAACCTGTGTGAGCTGCTTGCAGTCCAATGAGGCCAGTAATTTCCTCGGTCCAGGCAGGGAGGGGACGAGGTGCTCAGTCAGAGACACGGATGCATGACTTCCAATATCTCTGAGGACAGGACAGGAAATGACAGAGTGAATCACAGAAGAGACAGATAGAGTTAAAAAAGAGATATCAAAGAAAAGTATATTCCTGCCACTCACCCATAATGAATCTTTTTAGCAGTTAGGAGGCCCAGTCCTTCCACGTGGAATATCACCGCTTTCAGCACCTGTGCTAGTGGGTTAGTAAAAGAAATCTCGACCGCCATTTTTTCTCCTACCACTGCCTTCCCGATTGGCTGTGAAGAAGAAGAAGAATAACCCAAATCAGATCAGAATTTATGTCTTAATCTTCATTACCAGTAATATTTTTGTGAGGATTTGTTTGGTCCACCTTCAGGATGAGGTCTGGGGTCCTGAGGCGGAAAGTGAACTGAGTGGCGAGGACCTGCAGCGTTTCTTTGACCCGGCCTGAGAGCGTCAGCATCAGGGCCGCTTGGTCGACCAGCTGGTTCTTGTAGTCTTTGTACTCCAGGCTCCATTTCAAAGAATTTACTGTCGACCAGAGATAGTATTTCCATCTTTATGACATTGCAGGTTTTTTGTTTTTAGCTTATAGTATTGTATAAAGTTACAAGTTCTACCTTTAAACGGACAGAAATGAGAGTGAACTCGATCTTCTCATCTTGGCAAGAAAGCAAAGAGTCGTATTTTTCCGAATTCTTCATTTAAGCGTGAGAAAAACTCATTGTTCCTCGTCACTATTGTTTTGCAGTAGTGTCCACAAAGGAAATAGAATCACAAATTGCACTTCTTTTTTTTTCAATTATCTGTGATCGTGAAAAAAAACAACCTCTGTTGATGCCTGCGTAACACTTTCTTCCTGCACCCTGACGAAGACGCTCCACTCACCTTCGTTGGGCTGCAGGTCCAGTTCCGTCTTGTCCTTCCTGATGGTGGCCTTGTGGACGCCGGTGTAGTATACGACATCCACCTGGCTGTGCAGGAGGAGCTTGCGTTGCTCTGAGCTGTCGTTGCGCAACGTGATGGTCAGCTCTGCGTCTCTCCCCATTTTCGGCCCTTCACCGTCCATGGTCACTTCCACGGAGACATCCTCCGCCGTGGGAGAGGAGTAGGCCTCTGCTTTGGAGCCATAGCTACACGCTGTCTCCACTGCAATGCGTTCCTGCACAGACCCTGAGAAGGACCAGAACTGTTGAGTTAATTCAATAAAGTACGAACACCATTTTTTAATTTTTGAGTGCATGTGATCTCCGTTGGTGTGACGATACCTTCAGGGTGTTTGTAAAGGTCTGTGATATCATTGCGTTCATCGGTGCCAACGGCCTTCGTGCTGATGAAGCGGCCCATCAATTTTTTCTCACTGTAGATCTGACTGAAGGTCCCATCTAAGTTCCTCTGCCAGTAGATTTTATCGCTGTTTACCTGAGAGGGAGAGAGAGAGAGAGAGGGAGTTAGAAAACAAAGCCCTGAACAGATGGGAAACGCCACGCATCGTTTGATGAAGGCCATACGGCTCATGATTAGCACACAGCACACGCCGAATCTGTCAACACAAAACCAATGAAAGATCATCTGTTCACTCCCGTAGGTCAAAATATGTGAGGAAAAAAACAGTTTCTCTTGTTAGGACTCTTTTTGCAACTTTTATGGGGGACGGGGCTTTCCCCTTTTTAGACAGATGACCAAAATCATTGACATCAAAATGATCCCCCTTCATCCCCTCTCCATTCCTCAGCAGAGAGAGTGCAGGAGCAGAGGGGTTCCAGATGTGCTGCAGGGAAGTGAAGGAGACTTTGGTTGTAACGTTGGTAAATCCATATGAACGACCTGCTCAGGTCCGCAGAGCCCTGAAGCTACACATAGCGCTGATCGGTTGTTTATGCAAATGTAATTAATATTGAATGTATCACATGTCCAATTTGCAACAATTCGCTAAAGCATCCCAGAAAAACACCCAAAGTGTGAAGTAGATCGGATCAGCGGTTCTTGAGATATGCGAAGGACACATACTGACATCTCTGTGTGTCTAACTGTGCTGTGTGTTGATAAATCCAAGTGAGAAGCAGCAACGTGTAGTCGTGGAGGAGCGAGTGGACCATAGAGACAAACTGCTGCCTGTAGCGCTCCTATTATATTTTTTATTGTGCTGCTGAAGATACACCCCCAGACCAAGGAGGCTGTGTCCCTCTCTGGATGTCCGTGGGGAGGTGTTCGTGTGTGTGTGTTTTGTGTTGGTGCTCCCAATTTAAAGTTAAACTCAATATTCCACAAACCTCGGCGAACACAAACGGACAGTCGTGTTTGAGGAAGACCTGACCGCTGCGGACGGCGGCGAGAGAAGCAGGGCCGCAGCAGTAGCTTCCCTGGCTGGTCTCCTGAGGAGTGGAGTCGACAGCTTGCCAGCCTCCGTTGCCTGGAGGCAAGTCTGGACGAGCCATCCAGCAGTCGTTCCACACGTGGAAGTTCCTTTTGGGAGGGAGAGACTGCAAGGTCAGGCTTAATGAACCAGAGAGCGAAAAACAAAAGGTCGGCATCACAATGATGACGTCAGGACGAACCAGATGGAGTCTGCGTTGAGGTGGTCTATAGGGTCCAGGTTCTCGTCCAGGTATACGTCTGTTGTCAAAGAGACGTCCGTGTCGTGAGCTGAGCTGAAGTTGGTCACAGTTCGACAGGGAACTCCTAAACACCGTAAAACTGGAGAGAAAACAGAGCGATGAGGGGTCAGAGGTCAGTGAGACATTTAATAGTCAAAGAAAGAAAAACTGAAATACCTTATTATAACCCTCTTTGTTAAATGGTATATTGACTGTTAATCAATATAGCTTATACATATTATTTTACAGTTAATAATTCAATTAATATTAACATTTTGACCACAAGGCTATATTGTATGTTATTTTAGTCAATACAGGTTGTTATTTTACTGTTAACAAATAATGAAAGGATATTAAATAATGTTTTTAATTATTAAAATCGAATTATTAGTTATGCTATATTTTATTATTAGTTTGTGTAATATGAAATAATAATTTTATAAATTAAATATAGCAGATTAAAGGCAATAACATTAGTACACTATTTATTAGCAGTTTATTATTAATATTTTTAGAATTCATGTTATTTTAACAGTTTATTGCTTCACACATTACACATACTATATTAAATATTTTGTTAATAAATACAGAATGATTTTCAAACTATTAGCTTAAATGATCCATCATTTGACCTTTTAATCGATTATGGTTATTATATAGTGTTACAAAACGCCAGACAATCAGCTGACCTGTCGTGAATACACCAGCAAAGACCCAGCACTGGCCGTACTTCACGGGGTTGCCGTTGTTTTTAATGTATTCTTTCAGGATTTCCACACTTCCACTCCAGACGGTTGGGCTGGTTCCACCTGAATAGTCTCCTGACCAGTTCCCCTCCACGACTCCACTGTCACCAGGGGAGTTGATCTAGATAAATCAAGAATGTGGATTATTATACTTCTAAATTTTGAGTTATGAACTCTGTTCCCCGAAAAGTAGAAACCCTGCTGCACAGCTTTAATAACAGCTAACAGCTCATGATGAACACAATAACAGCTAAATGCTGACAACTGCCTAACATCAGAGTCAGAAATACTTAATTGATCCCCGGGGAGGAAATTGGGTTTACGCTACGGTTTAAAATATAGAAATAAGTACACAAAATGTGTGCTTTGGACTACGATACTATAGCATGCTCACAGTGACAATGCTAACATGCTGATGTTGAACAGGTAATGTTCACAATCTTAGTGTGCACAATTTTGTTAGTTTCACCGGCATTTGGTCCCAAATCAATGTATTGGAAAAATTAGAAAATGTTGATGTGATGATGGTGGATTACTACAATTCATCATTAGGGGAATGTTTGTACAAAATTCATGGTACAAATCATGGCAGTCAAATTGTTGAGAAAAAAAATCACCAAAAAACGTGAAGAAATGTTAAAGAGTCAGGGGATCACCAGGATCTATAGGATTCCTCCTCTGGGGACAATGAATGTCGGTACAAAACGTCATGGCGAATAGGTGTTGACATTATGGCAGTAGCCCATATTTAAGGATTTCCAAGACCTTTTTGTCTAAATGTCCAGTTTGCGGTGGTGCTCAAAAGGAGGAAGAATCAATCATCATTCAATGTAGGATGCTACAGGTATCCTGCTGAACCACACCTGCGATGTGTGGAATGTGTTGATTTGATTAGACATGGCACAGAGCAGAGTTTCCACTGCGTACCAGCACATTCGAGAAATACGAAGGTCGGCTGATCAGGTGTGGAACAATAGTCTCACCATGGCTGAGATGACTCGCACCACATTAATGGGGTCTCCCCACCCAGACCGAGGAGTTCCACTCTTCTCCAGGACAAAGACACAGGCAGCAAGAATCCCGACATCAAACTGAAACCAGAACAGAGGAAACGGTCAGTTTCTGCTGCTCCGTCTGTCCACCAAACACTGAGCGATCAAACAGCCCACTCACCTGTCCGTGGCTCCACGTCCGCACTCCAATTTGATTGGACGTGCCGTAGTAGATCCGTCCGATGTCATTCAGGACGTATTCCCGCCTCTCGTCTTCAGAATGCAGGAACACTGTGTCATCTGATGGAGAACAAGTGAGAACATTTTCTCCCATCTGACACAGCAAACATTTGTACTATTGTGGTGGGTGTTTGCATACTTTTATTGAGAACCTCAGTACTGTATTTGAGACGCTTTGAATGTCTAATCTTGTGTGTATTGGAGGTGGAAAGCTTGAGTTTTGTACTATTCTAATATCTGATCTTCTTGTAATGTCTATTTTTCTCATGATTTGTTTACCGACCTGCCCATGACTACGGGTGGAAAATATTAATTTGCTAAAAACTCGGTACATTACATCTCTTGTTTTCATATAAAAGGTTAATTGTGCATCGTCACTGTTGAAAGAAACATAACATCTGAAAAATGGGAAATAACTTTTAAAATTTCAATTTTTTTTGAAGTGCAGATTTTATGTCTGCACTTCACAATACACAATTCCTGCATCGAGTGTCTCATTTGTTAAAATTTTATTTTGTTCCTCATTTTTTCTGGGAAGATTTTGTTGCAACTTTTGTTTAAGCAAAAGTAAAGAGAAAAGTCTTGTTGAAGCGCACCTCTGCCTCCTTCACAATTCCTCTGAAATGATGGTGAACACTGTTGTGGCCTTTTCGAGATGAAACGCTAGTCAGATTATCAAGAGACCTAAAAGTGATGCTTTTAGGTTTTTCAGAGGGTATGGCAAAACATTTATTGTTCTTTTTGTGGGATTTTTCTTAAATGATTTATGCATGTAGCATTTCAGGGATCCATTTGCAGAAAAGGAATACAATATTCATAACTATGTTTTCATTAGCGTATAATCACCTGAAACTAAGAATTGTTGCGTTTTCGTTACAATGAGACCTTCATATCTAAATAGGGAGCGGGTCTTCACACAGTCCGCCTTGTTTCTGTGGTAACCAGAGCAGCAGAATGCAAAACTGTGGTACCACCAGCCACTGTCTGACTTCCGCTGCTCCTAAAGTAGTGTTATTATGATAAGGATGGCCTTCTCATAAAAGCACTACTTCAGGAAGTAGTGCTTTTATGAGAAGGCCATCCTTAAATGACTGCATCGTCTGGTGTTTCTTTTATTTTGACCACCCCCTGAATATGAACCAGATATATCAACCTTATATGTGTCCTATTTTTTAAATCCAGTGTTTACCTTCACACCAGGGGTTGAACAACATGTAGATGTCATTAGCCGGGTCATGTGTGGAGACAGCCTGGCCGTTTGCACAAGTCGTTTCCACGGTGAGTTGATATCGGCCGATGACGGCCGTCGGGGGAGAATTCACCGACAGCATTATCTTCTTGTCATCCTGTCTCACAACGGCAGCCTCCCAACGATCGTCCTTCACCTCCTCCACCAGAGGGATGATCACATGGGTTCTCTTTGACACCGTTGGCAGCGGCCCTGCGGAGGTGAGAGGACACACGTGTGAAGGAATATAACACTTTGAAGCTGTTCTTCACCACACAGTTCATGAATTTAGTCGCCTGGTTTCTTTTTTCACCCTCCCTTAATATGAGCCACACCTGCATTCCTATCTTGATGGGATAGGTTTGAAAAAATAGAAAACAAATTGAAGGAATCCAGAATGTACAAGGTACATGTGCGCGCACACACACACACACACACACACTATGTCATTAGTCATTTAGCAGACGCTTTTATCCAAAGCCACTAACAATTCAGATTCTATCACATTTCTATGGGAGCAATTTTGGGGTCAAGTGTCTTGCTCAAAATCTAAAAACTTATGAGGATGCCCTGTAGCGGTGAACTTCACTGTTCAAATTCCCAATCAACAAGCACCACGATGTTTCCGTGGACGACTAACCTGTTTTAAGCTCAAGGTGAAGTTTGTCCGTGTCGCGGCTGAAGGGGCGAGACAAGGTAATCCACATCAGGAAAGTCTGTCCTCTGCGGATAATGAAGTCATCACTTTGGTAGAGGTTTGTGTGGTGCTCTGTGCGATTCTCCCCCGATTTGCTCTTCATCAGGTCTATAGATTGGACTTCCAGGAGGACTTCTGAGGCAAAAAAACACAAAACCAAATACATACGAAGGTGAAGCCAATCTCATGGCTGGCATTGACTTAGTTTGATAACACAATCGTGAGCTCTCCGAGATGTCAGTTACCATCAAGCTCGCTCCCGTCCGTCACCGGCTCCTCGCCATTTATCCCGTCCTCTTTTTCCGGCTCGTCGATCCCTGTGACCAAAGTGTCGGTAATGTCGTCGTCGTTAGGTTTGGGACAGCAGCACGGGCAGACCTTACGAAGCCACTGCCGACACGCATTTTCTTCCTCAGCATCGCCTTCCTTTGGCTCTTCATTTTCTGCTTCCTTGTCTTCCCC
The DNA here is from genome assembly GCF_050575085.1 of Anarhichas minor. Taxonomy (NCBI): domain Eukaryota; kingdom Metazoa; phylum Chordata; class Actinopteri; order Perciformes; family Anarhichadidae; genus Anarhichas; species Anarhichas minor. Next base: position 1,143,512 of record NW_027466456.1, on the reverse strand, counting down.
TAATTCGAGAGTGACGGATGGAAACCGACCCACTGCAGATCTGTCTCTGATTGATCGCGTCTCTACAGGCATCCTGAGAGAAAAGCTGAAATTCAAATGCTTCGTCATTGATTATGTATTGATTTTCCGGAAGGACACCATTTTTAAAACAGCTCACAAGGTCGTCTTCTTAAATAGGAGTTAACACTCAAGTCTTCACGCTTTAAGACTGATTAAAACTACATCAGTGAGCTAATCTTGACGTTAATTCGTTGCTTTTCGTACGTGGTACAGCTGAGCTGAATCAAGAAGACATTTTTTGATTTGAGTCCTTCATCCTTTTGGTAATTAATATCACAAAACAAGCACATATTGTTAAAATTATCATTATTATATTATAATTATAGTAAGTAAGACAAATGTAAGTAATCCTTGACAAGGCAACTATAATCTGATTGCACATTTTTATTCATGTAATCTAGGCTGATTATAGTTAATTGTTTTTTGAAATAGGATTACATAATCCCCATTACATGTAATGCTTCACTCGCACAACAAACATCAGATAAGGACGTGTTAAACAATATACGTCATCCTGCATACCCACATAACGGGAAGAAGCTCGGCTAACAGCTCATGATGAACATTCTTCCCTAAATGAAACACAACTCCAACATCAAGCAAATAATAAGCACACTGATGCCAACAGTCTTAGAATTTGCACACAGCTTTCCTCCAGCAGCAAACAGCCTTCCATGTGAGAACTCTGTCTCCATCTTGTGGATGAAACTTGGCACTGCGCTCATCATAAAGGCACTGGCCCTCAATACAGGCACGGGATGGTCAAATAGTGGAGTAAATTAAATGTAATTAAATTAAAAGTCAGGCAGTCTGACGATATCGATGGATCAGAACCGATTGCTGATATTTTCTCTGCATACCTTTTCTGTTCTTTGCTATCTGAGAAATGAGTGACATTGGTGATGAAGAGCATTAGTATTACACGTGTCATTTTGAAGTCAACATTGCGGCGGCAACAACAGATAACCGTCAGAAGTCACGTGACTCCAAGGCATCTTTAGTGTCACATTAATAACCCTCCTCTCCACAGATCCAACTCTACAGTGCAGATATTTTGACGATGTAACTTATAACAGAGAGGAACTGAATAATGAATATTAGCTCATAAATATTTATTTCATCCACTAATATTGAGAATGAATCACATAAACTATCTTGAATGGTTGATCTTCTACGTTCAGAGAATCGTCCCTCATGGCATCAAGCAGGAAGGCTGCTCTCACTCTGCAAAACCATCGGGACTCATCTGGAGCACTGATGCTGAATTACAATCTGATTTATTAAGTCAGTGAAAAGCATCCAGCAGGTTTTCTGGGGAGGTGAGCACGGCGCTCTGATTCTCAACGGTGCCGGGAAACACATTTTGTGTAAAGATCAAAAAGCCGTGCTTTGTCACCAAAGATTAGAATCCCATTTCTCAGAGCATTGAAGAATCTGAGCAGGAAAAGCACATGTAATGTGCAAAACTTAAGCTGGGTGGATGCTACAAATCCATCCTATTACCCCCCCACATTTCATTTGGCCTCTCCTTTGCTCACCTCACTCCGATTGTCTTTCTGGCTGCGATTTTCAGCTGTCAAGAAATGCTACAAACCCACTGAAAACCATCTCCCACATGCACTTTAAATTCCTTGGCAACAGTGACTTAGTATGTTATGTGATCCGATGAAGCAACAGCAGGACTCACATGAGTTCGCTCCACATTCATATTGCAAATGAAGTTTGAGACAGCGAGTACAACCAATCACAGACAATAGTACGTGAGAGAACGCCTTGTGCAGCTCAGGATTGTGAGTCATATTTATTGCTGACAGGAGGCTAAATAACAGCTTAGTGAAATTATGAGCCTAAAATAAATCCACTACAACCGGATAAACATGCTGCCTTCTACCGTCTGCACATTAGGAGACAGCTTCAGCTCGTCTCACAGGAAAAGTAACAGCAGCTAGTTAATGAAATACATCAGATTTACTCCTGGTTGCATTCAATAAAGCAGTTGAAGTAATGACCTTGTCATTAATGCATTTTCATCTGCACGTCCCCACAATGATTACAAGTGGGAAGCCTCAGTATGTCGTGAAAGTTTGCGGCAGGGTGGGCCCTCACAAAAATGTTTATATGCGAAAACAAAAGCCACCACAGCACCTGCCTCAGTGCCAAAAATATTAGGGCAGCAGAAGAGGAATTGTGCTCCGTATGTTTGAGATTACAGTCTGCTTGCCTTGCAGGATATCTCAGACCCCCTCCCCCCAAAAAAGATACACACAGATCAACAAAATCACTGCACAATACAGAGATTATAAGACGTTTGCACTGCCGTATAAACTATCGCAGTAAGATGAGGAGGTGCAACCCTCACCGGGCCAAGAGCGACAAGTTGTGGATGAGAAGACGCCTGACAGCTGATCCTGCTGTGTTATGAGATCTCCATGTGACATCCTCACTACTCAGCGCAGACTTTTCTCTGGCTCCCTCAGGGCCATGATGGCACATGTCTGCATGTTTACATGCCAGGATCATCCCATGTTTGTGCGACTGATTACATGTACAGAACAGGTGTAAACCTCCAGTTCTGAAGAGTGAAGTCAAGGGTGAAGTGTCGCAAACCTGCATTCTCTCTAATTTCCATCAGGGGGCGACTCCTCTGGTTGTATAGAAGTCTATGAGAAAATGACTCTACTTCTCTCTTGATTTATTACCTCAGTAAACATTGTAAACATGAGTTTATGGTCTCAATCTCTAGTTTCAAGTCTTCTTCAATACAGCATGATGTTCATTTAGTACATTATGGTCCATTTAGAGTCACACAGACCATAAAGCAGGGGATGCTTTAGGGCGGGGCTACACGGTGATTGACAGGTCTCTCCCGTTCTTTGGTTGCAAAAAGGCAAGATGGCGACGTCCAAATTGCCAAACTCGAGGCTTCCAAACGTCAGTCCACAAACCAATGTGTGACGTAACGTATCTAGTCTCTGGTACATATCTAGAAAATCTGGTCAAGTTGAACCTGAATTCACTCCCATGACGTCAGCAGCAGATGTAAAAAAACAAAAACAAAAAAAACATTCCGATGTGATATTGATCCAAGTTTGGATATTTTCCTCGAGGAGGGTGATGATGCAGTGAGCATCTCTCGGCTACACTCATGACCTGTCGCCTCCAGACCACGGAGGCCTCTCATTTTGAAAACACAACGGGGGGAAACAAAGGGCGCTTCACCCGTGGCGTCAGAATCAAAGCTTTCTCAGGAAACTTAACACATAAATGCTGACTTTTTTTAATCTGACCCTGAGCAAAGTAATGCAAATGTTTTAGTCCCTTTCACGTCTGACAAATATCACCTTATCCTCCTGGTTTGCTACAGATGCTGCTGGGAGTCACAAGTGATAATATGTGTCATGACATGAGAGAAGAATGTAAATCCATTCAGGGAACAGATCAGAACAGTCTTGTTAATCATGCATGGAATGACAACTATTGTTTGCATAATCCTGACATAAGCACACAAACTCTTTCTCCTTCTCTTATAAATCAACCATTTGGGCATCTGAGAGCACTCTGCTCAGGATGTAAGTTTAACAACGTAAACTCACAAACCAAAGAGCCGAGCTATCGGGCTGCATACAGACACAGACACATGTGAAAACAGCTGGTTCAAACTCACGCAGTTCCAACGGCAGAAGAAGTGAGACTGTGCAGACTGGAGGAAGAACTTCTGTGGAGCTTCGTCTTTGTGTTTCACGTGCTACGAGTTCAGACCTCCTTTAAATACTTGTGAGGTGAGGTGAGGACACGCCCTCCCGCTGCACTGACAGCAGTCAGGACTCTTATTTTTTAATAATTCACATCCACCTTCATTAGTGCAGTAAGGTGATAGAAAAGTAACGAGGGCCTGTAAACAATGAATGAGTTAACCGGTTGATGACTGAGATTGAGACACACATTGTTTGTATTACAAGTTTTCTGAAATGTTAAGTTTAAATATGCAAAGGAAGCATTTTATTGAATGTGTAATTTTTAAGACATTTCCAGATAATAAATATGAACATTGGATAAATCCAAGTTCCAAATTCTTGTTTGATTTTGTTGACATATTAGAGTCAAAGGTTTTTACATTTTGGATATATCGTGGTGTCACGACATAAATCAGAAAATACAGAAAACAGTCATAATCAAATCTATGTTCTCCATGTTTTATTATTAAATGTAGTATAAATGAGTGTGTGAGTGATGTGTGAACAAACCCCTCTGTGTGAACCTTCAGCACACAGAGAGGAATGAACGAGTGAAGTTTGGTGAATGTAAGAGCTGCTGAAGTGGAGATTTATCATCAGAGTCTGAGAACAAACTCATTCAGAGGAAACGTCCTTTAAAGAGACGTTTAGTTACATTACAGACATTTAGAGACTCTACAGGTGAACACATGAACTCATAGATATCACCATGAAACTTAACCACTTCATCACTCACATTAAGACGAGTATTTATTGTATTACAAGTTTTCTGTAATCTGATGTTTAAATATGCAAATGAGGCATTGTGTAATGGTAACTTTTAGTGAATTTAGTCTAAACAGACAAAGTAGTGAAATAAATGTTTTCTTTCCTCTAGTCTGAAAGATAAATAGACCAAAATCTCTAAATTGACAAGTGCATGAAGACAGTTTATGGCCGTAGTGTCTTGCCTTCATTATTTTTATTATTTTGAGCAGATTAAATATTAGTCTCATTCACTCATTTATTAAACTTTAGGTTTCATCAGACCCCAGTTAGAAAGAACAGCCCTCAACTATCTATCAAGATGAAATAAATCCACCAGCAGACATTTTGACTCGTCACAGTGAGAAAAGCACAGGTGTAAAATGAACAAACAGTATGACTCCTGTCCTCTTTATTCAAATATCTCAGTGACAGTGCAGCAACATTCACAATACCAGGAGACTGAAGCAGCTGAATGGAATTCAGCCATGACTGATTCAATGGCTGACTGTGTGGGAGGGTCCACTCCTTGTTCACAGAAAGATCTTTCTACTTTATCGTAAAGTCCATTCGATAAGGCGTGAGTTATCCACACCGACCGGTCGGGTCGGTTTTCACTGCGATGGAGGAACTCTGAACAAAAGCATCCATTGCATCATTTAGAGAAACACTGAACAAAGTGTCAAGTATGACACACATATTTCTGTGATGCCATTGGAAACAGAAAAATAAACAAAAGGAAGGAGCGGAACAACATCGGCTTCACAGCTCGCCGTACACGCCTATGAAATATTAGTTTAGAGAGATTATTGGACTGGAAAAGTAAACGTTTTAGACGCGCTAGAGCAGTGGTTCCCAAAGTGGGGGTCGCGACCCCTAGGGGGGGCGCGGTGGTACTACAGGGGGGTCGCGGCTTCATCACCAACACACACACACAGACGCACACATACACCGGTAAAACAATATAAAATAACCGACGTGACATGCACTGTGTTCCAACCACGCCACCAGAGCGGCTCATGTCACAGACCGACTGTGGCAAAACCAGCGAGAGCGAGAGCGAGCGCGCCCGAGCGAGAGAGCGCGAACGAGCGAGGGAGAGAGAGAGTGAGGGAGCGCGAACGAGAGAGAGACACACAGCGACACAGAGCGAGAAAGATACGGAGCGACAGAGAAAGATAAAGATAAGAGAAGGAAGTATGTACAAAGATGGACAGATTTGTGACTGGTCTAAAGCGCAAATCCGATGGAACTTCTGTTACAGCCGCAACAGGCGACGCGACCACCTCGACAACGCCTCAAACTAAGGTAAAGGCAAGGAAATATAGCGAGGCATATCTGTCTCTGGGCTTCACAAGCACTATTGTCGGTCAGGATGAGAGACCCCAGTGTGTTTTGTGTCTTAAAATACTGGCGGCAGAGAGCATGAAGCCCACTAAATTAAAAAGACACCTGAAAACCCACCACCCCGAACATATTAACAAGCACCTTGAGTTTTTCCAAAAACAATTGGAAAACTGTCATGCCCAGCAGAGTCACTTTGAAAAAGCTGCATCTGTCCCCGTTAAAGCACAACTCGCTTCCTACAAAGTAGCCTACAGAGTTGCCCAATGCAAAAAGGCTCACACAATAGCGGAGGAGTTAATACTACCTGCAGCCATTGACATGGTTTCAACAGTTATTGATGAAGCAACTGCCAATAAACTGAAAACTATTCCATTGTCAAACAACACTATTTCAAGGCGTATCGGTGACCTCTCTGCAGACATGGAAGAGCAGCTTATTGAAAAGATGAAAGATGGTCGTTTTGCTCTGCAGATGGATGAGGCAACGGACAGCAGTAAAGACAGTTTGTTAATAGCATATGTCAGGTATATTGATGCGGAAGAAATAAAGGAGGATTTGCTAAATTGTTAAACAAACTGAAGAATAAACTGTGAAGTGATATGTACTTATTTTAGAAAGAAATACAAATATTTTATACAGTTCATGCATTATAATGCAATTCATTAAAAACCAAGAAAAATTTGGGGTCGGGTTGCGGGGGGGGGGGGGGGGGGTCGTCCAATGTTCCTATATCATCAAAGGGGGTCTTGACAGAAAAAGTTTGGGAACCACTGCGCTAGAGTGACTCGAGTGACCCATCTTTCTGTCGGTTGGTTCATGGTGCCCAGAGGATGAACCCTCTGACTTTTCCTCCAGCACCAACATGAGAACATTTGCGGTTTTAAGTGAAATCTTTCAACAACTACTGGCTGTTCTCACCCGGCCTTTGTAGCTAGTTTAGTGTTTTTCTTTTCTCCAAGACTTTGGTTTGTGATTTAAATATCTTCAAAACGAATGACATTCACCATCAACCTCAGCTGTGGTTTGTGTTTGGTGCTAATAAAGCGCCGCAGGAATGAGTCCTAAAAACCTGGAAATGAGTCAGTATTTTTGCACTTCCTGTTCACTCGTCTCAGTGTGTTGTTTGAATGTGTTTTTGGATAGAAACCTGAAATAATGTCTGTGTTTAACACAAGATGAAGAGATTTGAATGTTTCTTTTTGAACTTGTATTTGGTTAGACACTCCTACAAGGTAGGTCTCGCCTCAAGGCTTCCTGAGAAATGCTTTGACTCAAGAGTAAGAAAACAAGTCTACTAAAAAAACTCGAACAAACACAGTAACTGACAGTAACTGAAGGCTGATTCAGCCGACTGACACACCTTTTAAAACACCTGAACGGGTGAGGAATTAAGGTGCATTCAGTAAAAACCTGTACATCAGATGACCACAAAAAACAAGAGGCTGTTTTGGAAGGCAGTGACACAATGTGTGCGGTTTTATTACTGGATCTGTGACTTACTGTGCAACAGTAGTGCGTCATATATTAAATGCTTTACACAACAGGAAATAAAACAGAAAAAAACAAACATGCATGTGAACTATGCGATGCTCTGGAGGTCAGTCAGAAGCTTCATTTCTCAAATCCAACCGTTTTAAAGCTCATAGCAGCAATAAGCCAGTTATCAGGGTTTCACGCATGCATGTTGTATTGAGGACATCTGTAGAACGAAATGCAACATTGAGAATCAAGCGCTCACTCACTCACATAAATCTAGACATTTTGTTGAAGGAGTCAAAGAGGTTTTTCTGACATGTGCCCCGAAGGCGTCGGGCCGTCAGACCCTCTGGGGGGGATCGGAGTGATTGACAGTCTCCCCAAACAAGTGGAACCAACTGAAAAAACACCCACTTGCTTCCTTCGCAAACAAATTCGAGGGACGAATCGTCGACGACGGCGGCGATCAGAGCAGGAGGTCTGACACCGAGGGCAGCAGCTCCGCCAGCTCCGACTCCACGTTGGTCACCTGAGTGACGGGGTTGCCGCGAAGATCGAGACGCTTCAGCTTGAGGCAGGAGGCCAGCGGCTGAAGGTCGGCCAACGATGAGATTTCTGTGCATTTTGGGGTTAAAGGAGACAAAAAACAAAAGGAGCCGTGTGTGCTGTGGTGTGGTGTGCGTTCCATTTAGAAGGAGAGAGGGGGCACCGGTGCAAACGTGACATCCTCATGTCAAATATGACACCGAGATGTGAATGAATTCTTCTGAATATAAAAACCCAGAGGACTTGATCTGCATGAGAAGGTTAGCGCTGAAATTATAAATTTAAAAAACTTGAACGTAGCCTCGGTGTCATAACCTGTGAAGCACATTAATTCCTCTCGAGTGTATCGGGGGAAGTGAAGCGTGAAGGTGAAGAGAAGCAGTGAAGCATCTCTTCTTCTTCTTCTTTTTAATAACGCTGTTTGCTTTGTGAAATCTCAGCGCTGATTGTATTCACTCCGTCGCTAAAGAAAAGTTTGAGATGAGAACAAAGAATCATGAAGCTGAAGAGTCTGCTCATCTTCTGATCTCTGTAAACAACGTCCTTGTGCGTCTTTTACGTCGCCTGCCGTCAGCTGCTCGCGCTCTTTAGCGGGGCTGGCTCTTTGTTTTGGGCTGATTCACAAGCCTTCACTCACTTCTTTGTAAACGAGTGTACGGTTACAATATGAACTGATCTCTATGACAGCAATGCTTCAGGATCATTAACACAGATACAGAATGGGACGTTCTCCAGCAAACAAAGAGACGAGTGAGTCATCTCTCTTTATTAAATTGTGTGTGTGTGTGAGCGGCCTTGCCTCACATCTATTCAGTCAAATGATGACACAACATTCAGCCCACAGATTTGTGATAACTGCCATTAGAACGGATTTTAAAGATTCCAATACTAAGGTGACCAGACGATGGCTTAAACCAGTGGTTCCAAACCTTTTTACTTAAAGGGATAGTTGTGATGTTTAGAAGTGTGTGTATGAGGTTCTCCTCCACAGTCAGGGTTCTACTACAGTAGATGAGTTCATAGAAACACGCAGGAGAACCAGCACGGGAGCAAAGTGATGTTCTGCTGAGGACGTATGTTAGACTCTAACAGAATGTCTCTCAGTTGAAGTGAAGCTATATTCAGAATGTCTTCACCTCTACCTTGCTGTCAGACAGACCTTTCTGAGGGGAACTCAAGCTGTTATATCCTTCTATGTTCTTTTCAAAAGCCGCCAAACTTCTCTGACAAATACAGTTATTTCACCACGCAGAACACGGGAGTTGCTGGTCTACCACTCCCTCGATCGGTTGGTTTCTTTGTGTTATTGTGTGACTTTGGTGAATCAGAATTAACCCTTTGAAACACCAAAGTCTCACAATAAGACAAACACAGTAACAGATGGAGGCAGCAGGAGAGCAGCAGCTCCTGTGTCCTGAGAGGTAGAATCAGTGTTTGAGTGAATGGAGTCTGGTGTGTTTGTAGAGATCATAGATAACAGCTTGAGTTCCCCTTAGAAAGGTCTGTCTGACAGCAAGGTGAAGAGGTGAAGACATTCTGAATATAACCTCACACACACACACACACACTACAGAACATACTGTCTCTTTGGTTGTTTTAACTGTCTTCTTCTCCAATGTGTGGATATAACTTGTGTTCATCGCCGTGCCCCTTAAATAATAATCCAACATTATTTCATTTAGTTCTGAGGGAGTCGGGAGCGGGAGGCCGGTAGAGCAAGTCGGAGATACGTGGGTTAATATCGTACAGACTTTCATTCCTTTGTTTTGTTTTAAATCATTTCCATGATTGTTTCCTGGTTGTTATTTCAATGCCTGTCTGAAGTGGCTGCGGCTATAAACCTCCTTTATACACACACACGGCATCGGCTGCATTTTATTTTGTGAATTCAAATCAATGAATACAATCAAAAATGTAAGGATACTGTTATTCTTCAAGAGGACTTCCTCCAGTTTGGGAAGGTGATAAACTCCTTCCAGATTTTCTATAGAGTTGTTATCGGCCTCCAAGACCTGCAAGAAGAAAAGCTTTAATCAAACAGAAGCAGAAGTCATCTTTCCTACGATCGTCTACCAGCTGTGGGACACAAAGGAGGAACAGAAGCAGCGTGTAGGACATTTAATGGGATCCTTATCACCTCCAGGCACTGCAGCATGGCGAACTGAGGAGGCAGTCGACGCAGCTGATTGGAGGACAGGTTGATGTGGGTGACCAATAACAGCTGGTCCAGGTGGCATAAAGTGGTCAGGTTCTAGCAGAAATAACAAAAAAGACTTTTCAGAACTTGTAAAAATCATAATGAGATAATCAAATATAATTTGTATAATTCTGAACCAACCTTGTCAGAAATACTGAAGACGCGCACTTCAGCGTACTCCATCTTCAGGATGGTGTTTTCGATCATGAACTTGCTGCACAGGTCGCTGTAGTAAGCCGAGCGCGTGGAATCCACTTCCTGGGGGAGAGAAGTGAGTCAGCCATCTTATTTCCTGGTCGGTGTCTTAGACCCCGTGTGCGGGTTTTCGGGACTCACTTTCAGCGTTTGGAAATGAGCGAGCGTCTCCTTTTCGTACCCCAGAGGGTCCAGCGCCCTCATCAGGAGGATGATGGTCAGCAAGCACCCTGCCGAAGGAAAGCAGACGTCAGCAGACGTATGTGTAGTTGTGTTTAATTTAAGAACGAGGAAGCTGAAGGATGTGACGCCTTCAAATGCACGTACACTTATTGAGCGGCTCCAGTTCCTGTAGCTGGTTGCACGACTGCAGCTCTGACTGTAGCACCGAGGTCTTCTCTACGGAGAGTTCGCTCCTACAGAGGAAGAAAACACACTTCTTGCTCTTTAAAAACTACTAAACAAATGTGCTGCACACAGATCTGCACACCGGGTAGCTCCCGTTCTTCTGATAGACACAGAGCTGCCAGGCTGAGTTTCTCTCTAAATGCTCGTGTCTTTGTTCCCACTGAGGTGAGAGCGTATGTGGACCCTGAGAGAAAGCTCTGCACCCAGCGTCTTCTATCAAAGCGCTCACACGTCCTCATGCGGCCGCTACGAACAATTTAAACTAGAAGAAATCCCTGAACTCCTCAGAGAGGCGCTGGTATCGCCGCTGTGCCAGCGCTGGTCTGCTAAAAAAAACAACCAAAACACGATATGGGCACTTGAACGTCTTGTATACCCACAATGCATCACGAGCACATGTGACATATCACACCTGTTTCAACTCGTCTATCAAACACAGTAGTAGTAAACACATTATACAGCAATGATATATCACAGCTACAGAAGATTATAGTATACAAAGGAAAACACCAGTATATATAAAACATATACTCCATAAAGGCATCTGGCTAAATATATAAATACTAAATGTATATATCACATGATATACTCATGATATAGTATAGTACCACCGCTGTCGCAAACTATCAGTCAAATAGTAAGAAAGTACATTATACACCAATAATATATCACAGATTTATATATAAAATGTTAAAAAAAGAAATAAAAATATAGTATATACGTATGTATAAACATGTAGTTAAGTACTGGCTAAATATACGCCATAAATACTAAATGTATACTACAAGCACACGTGATATAATATAGTACAACACCCTGTTGAATAATATTAGTCAAAATGTAGTAAAAATATAAATATACATATACGTATATATACACATAAATAGATATATATATATATATATCTATGTATATATATATGTATATTTATTTATATATATATTTATTTATGTATTTATGTATATTTATGTATTTATATGTATATATATATATATATACATACTACCTATTCGAGGCGCCTCTGTCTATTTATCTATTATAATAATTAGTAAAAGGGGAAAAAGTAACACTGAGTAATAAAAACATAAAGTCATCAGACGTACCTGAACAGCTCCTGATCCGTAGCAGAGTCCCGACACCAACTCTCGGTCCGACCTGTAGAGGTTAGAGGTTAGAGGTTAGAGGTTAAAATGTAACAGACGTTGACGCTTCAACATGAAGACGGCGTGTAAAGATGGCCGACATGCATCACCTGTGTACAGAGCACAGTCTCTGTGGGTGTGTTTCTCCATCCAGTGAACAGTCAGGTTGTGTTCGTTGGTGATGTCGCTTACCGTTCCAGGAGGGAGGTCACAGATCTGAGCCGGTGTTAAGGTGTCTTTAGTACACAGGTGTGTACTGACTTCAAGTATCTTTTTGGTATAAAACTCCCGTTTATTTTAGGGATGGATGCACCGGTTCGATACTGACTCGTTCATCGATGCTGAAGTGCTGTTCAAACACTCGTTGGTGTACTTATGACGTTAAATAGCACAGAGAATTGGCTAACAGCGTTTTTTAAGATATAAATAAATATTTATATCATTAGGTGACGTGAATACGAGCTCAGCTACAAGAAGTGTAGAGTTCTATAGCGTCAAGTCACCGGCTTCCTTTTAGAGATGTAGGGCAAACGCAGCTTCACACATGAAAAGACTGATCCCCGTCACATGGCAGCCCTGCTGGAGCTGTGGAGGATCAGCTGTAACCTGAAGAGATAGAAATAAGCCATGACAGGAAGTCCTACGTCTGAGGTAAAGGGGACATTCCTCTCCAGGACACTGATCAAAGATTTGTGAAGGAACACTTTGTCTTTCTCGTCCTCATTACACAGCGTCTTATCAACAGGAACAGAATGTTAAACCGGCATCTTGACAGTCAATAATAACAATAATGAAATCTGAGGCGTAATCAGCTGATGGAAGAGGATACCCAGACAGGGCTGTGTTTGAAGCGCGGGTGGACGCTGCTCCACTCCACCCTCTGAGGCAGACCGTCGAGGACCAGCAGCAGGCCGACGGACTGCGCCTTCATAACAGTGATGGAGCAATAAAACAAAGTAAGAACGAGGAACATTTACGTCACGAAACAAAGGAACGAGTGACGACGCTCACGTTGACGGGTCTGGAGAAGGCGACGGACACTCGCTCCTCCTCCCGGCTGACGAACACACAGCTGATCATCTCCTCACGTTCCGCTGGCAAGAAGACAGAAAACTGTTAAACATGAGCTGCACACAAAAAAAACAACCTCTCGTACTTATTTGCACGTACAGATTTGAGATGGACTCACCTCTGCCTAGCAACCAGCGATAGTAGAACCAAGCGCTCTGGTCGTTTGGGTCGGTGAAGAAAGCATTCTGTACAAGCTCATATTCTGAAGAAATAAATAAAAAGGTGTAATTATTCCTGATGAATGTGTGTTGAACTACACAGCAGAGAGCTGCTGTTACCTAAGGCCTTACACCCTGAACCCTCAGGGACTCACCAGAGGGTAGAAATAAAATACAAATCACGTAGCTGCAAACAGCTGCGACGTCTCAGACTTCCCCTGGAAACCCTGTGTCACATTACTATGAATTGTGGGTAATTCCCTTGAGCAAAGTCTGCAGAAATGCGGACTAACAGAAAGTGTTGATAAAAGGCTCAAAATGTCCGATAGGGAACCCTTAAACACTCGTCCGTGGGACAGAACTAAACCCTCAGGGACTCGTCTGTGAGTGTGGAGATTGAGATTGTAAAGCGTCACACTGCCCCCTGTCTGTCGTTGTCAGGTATTGCTGACCACACAACCGTTGCCATTCATCTGCTGAGTCGGCGTTCACCTTTGAGGAGCTGCTCCTCACAGACGCGGTGGGAGTGGGTCTGCGGGGAAGGCGGGAGGGAGGACCGGGGAGGCGACGGGAGCTCGGGAGACTCCGGGTGGAGCAGCGGCAGCAGGGTGCTGCGGTAGTGCCAGCTGGAGTAGTTGGAGAAGTTGGAGCCGATGAGACGATCGGTAAACGCCAGCTCCTGATCCACGGGCACGCCGGACATCTTCACAACCATCCGGCGGTAATCCCAGCAATGGACTGGAGGAGGCGGGACAACCGGGAGTGAGATGGATGGAAAGAGAGAATAGATATCAGGTCAAGATAAACTGCTGAAATAAATCTGCGGTTTCCTTGTTTTCTCTACTCCATCACTCACAGTTGCGGTCGTCCAGGCTCAAGCAGCGGTCGCACAAGCTCAGCTCTCTGGCCCAGTCCGGTCGAGGCAGACGGGTGGAGACCCAATCTCGGTGGTGCCAGCTGCCGTACGACTTTGGGTTCACTTTCAGGCAAGACTCCAGAAAGGACAGCTCGGCCTCGTAAATCTTCTGCACTTCATCCTCGTCCCTAGAGCGGGAAAAAAGACAGAAAAACATAACTCTCCTGCGACGTCTCTGATGATTTACCTTTGATATTGTCTACAGGTGATGAGATAACTGGTAGTGCTCTAACTTCACAGTCTCCAGGTGCATGAGGATCTCTCTTCTGTAGTTCCACAGGGTTCCAAAGTCAGGATTGGATGATAGCAGCTGCTGGGTAATCTGGAGAGCCCCCTCGTCCCAGATGCCCTCTTTTCTCTGTCATACAGGATCGAGTGAGGAAGGCGACCACACAGACAGACAGACAGACAGACAGATGCAGGGAAAGGATATATGAGAAATGAACACAAGAACAAAACAAACCTGAAACTGCTAAATAGGCCCCGTTTAGTCAATGAAACTATTCAATAAGCACTGAGCATGACATTTGGTTTAAATACTTTACTTTAACTGTCACATGTAGACTGCCACATAACGGATGCTGCTACTGTTATTCTTTATTCTTTGTCTCTAAATACGTTTTGACTTCCCTATCCTGTCTGTGGCCATCAGCCATGAGTCCATTTATCCCGACTAAAGACACAAACCTTTGAAAACAGGTCAGATGTTTATAGTTTACATTTATTAAAAGGCTCAGTGATTTCCTGAAACAGCAGGGCGCTGTGGTTTTTATCAGAAGTTAAATCAGCAGGAGAATTTGTGCATTTGTTGGAGGACTATTATTAGCTGCGGATTTAATGCATCTTTGGTGCTCTATGAGGTATTCACAGAAAGCAGGATGTCGTGTGTTTGACTATAATAAACTAATGTGTGTCCTTGGTAATGAAGGAACGTGTCCTCCACGTCTCACAGTGGGAGGGACAGCTACAGCAGGCTTTTGTTCACACTGCAAAATCACGTTTTTAACGAAGCCGAATAGACCGTCGCTGCTTTTCAATGCAGCTTTGCACACCTGCTCTTATTTAATTATGGAATTGTTTGTGTTTTAATGTCATATTGTTTCTTTCATGAGTATACGCAAAGACAATATTCTACTATCATGTGATGGATAATAGCGTTTTTTATCTTGTTTTTTAAAACGATAGCAAGAATATAGAGCCTCATCATGTAAACATATTGCATGTGTGCTATAAGTGTGTCTTGGAGAAGTGACAACCTTAGAGAAACAGGCGTCTCGTGCAGCCACGTATATCTTCAGCTTCTTCTCCCTCTCCTTTCTCTTCTCCTCCTCCTGCTGGGCTGTAGATTTCACCTTCACTCGGCCGTGCTGTCGAAAGCAACCACAAAAACAAAGCATATACTATAATATCATAATAATCACTCCATGTATGAACACCGCACCAAAGCAGTGAATATATACATCAACATGTCATTCAGCAAATGATAAATCTCTTACCATCCTGTCTGATTGTGCAGGAGTCTTCTTCAAAAGATCTGTTAAAGATGGAAAAGGAGGAGTTATATTCAGGGTCAGGTTAATAATAACTTAATATTAAAAGCTCAGCCGCTAGCTGGTCATCGGTGTTTAAATGTCTATCCTTCAATAATGTTAAAACACTGCACACAAACAGCCCTGAGTCTGCAGTTAGCATGCTAATTAGCCCCGTCCCCAGTAAACAACACTGAGCTGAATAACAATAACAACAGGCGCGCGCGACCGGAAGTATATTTTCATAACAGACGAGCAGTTCATATCATTAAACACGAACCTGGTTGGTTTTTTACTTGGCTTGTTGTATATTTTTCAGAGTGTAGTTTGATTTGTCATGTCACTATCAGGGTTTCTAACGACTACAATTATTCACTTCCGGCTCGTGAATTCTACGTCACGGAGAGAGAGAGTCATTTCCTGACGAGGGTGCTTTGTCGCCCTCTAGTGGACAAAATGGCGAACAGCAGTGAAACACACTGTACATATACAGTATTATCAGTGGTGGAAGAAGTATTCAGTTCTTTTAGTAGTAAAGTTAGCAATACTACAACGTAGTGGTGAAATGGATCCAAGTATATTTACTCGAGTACTGTACCTAAGTAACATGGTATCTCCATTGTATGCTTCTTTATACTTCTTCTCTATTTGAATGCTTGTTACTTTTCAGATTATTGATAAAAAATATATAAATCAAGTAATAAATTATGATTATTCATTTTCTTTTTTTTATTTAAAACTATTATTATATATTAAGCCACCCAGCAGAGGTTGTTCTCCATCACGTTCATAAGTCGCATCAAATAGCAAGTTTGATACATTATAAAGACAATATATTGTGTAATTATTGTTTATTTAAATCGCCAAAGAAAGAACAGGAGGTCTGGTACAGTTTCATGATCAGAATGTTTTATTAGAAGGTGTACCTGAGATATTGTCACTTATAACAGTTTTATATGATGTCACATGATACGACATCATTTAACACAATCAGTTACATTTATATCAACCTATATTTGAGATTTATTTGAAAACATCTGAAGTTGTTTAGATTTATTTCCGTGCTCTGATATTCTGATATATAATGTATCAGCACGAGGTCTTTACAGCAGAAACGATAACCATGAAAGAAAGTTCAGAAGTTAAGTGAAGACCGTGACAGGATAAATGAATTGGTTTTCACCAGCAGTCATGAAAATCGTTGTTGTACTAACTCGTTTGCACACACGGCTAAGATACGAGCAACTCGCTTGAATTCATGACAAATTCAGATTCGTTGTGAGCAACAAACAATTCCCGTTCAAGAATTGAGCCAAAGCGAATAAGAAAAACTATAAAAATGATGATGATTTTTAACGAAGGCCTTCCTTTTTCTTATACCATCAAAAATCCCCTGAATGTAAATTCTGCAAAGCTAAAATGCATTTTTGTCCTCAACGAGACAACTCATTCATTCATAGTCTTCGTCAAAGTCCAGGTCGCCGTGTGGCAGCACGGATCTGTATCCAGACGTCGCCTGAGAGAAGTTCAGGGTCATCTGATTATCGTAGTTTCTGCCGATCTGAAGCGTGGACAGCCAACCAAGAACTTTATCGTAGTGGCGGGTTGGGTTTTCCATTTGAGACAAAGACCCAGCGGTAGAAGGAGCTGGTCCCTCTCTTTTAACTGTGAATGAAACAAACAAACAATTCACTGTGACGTCAACCCGCTGATAGTAAAGAGAAGTCCCGCCCCTTCAAGTGAAGCATCATGGGAAATTATTTCAGAATAAATATGAAGGTAGTCAACGCCGAGAGCAACAAATTCTCACACGCTCTTTGAACTTCTCTCGACGGCGTGTCAACAAATGGTCGTTATACATGGCGTCTTTTCAAAATAAACTTCAGTCCTCACAGGAAGTTAGGTTTAGGTTTACAAAAAACACTTAGCTCAACGTATCCTCTCACCAACGGATTATATGATATCTAACGAAAAGTTACTCCTCATTTTTCGTGCGTTTTTCTTAAAAAGTCCAGCAACATCTGACAATTTCATGGGTTAGATTTTGGGAAAATATCGTAAATTACTAAATAAAGTTTCGGAAAAGATCGTGAATTACTTAGTTAGATTTTAGGAAAAGATCGTGAATTACTAAATTAGGTTTACGCAACAAAACTACATCTCATGGGGGACATCGGAAAGGGGCGGGACTGTGCTAGAAATTCGGATCCTATTTTCACTTACAGTTCGGGAGAAAGACGTCCATGCTGCCTTGCTGAAGCTCCGAGGATTTTGTTTCTATATTTTTCTCCAGCTTTTCAATTTCTTGGCTGATTTTCAAGTTCATACTTTCCTCCTTCTCCTTTCCATCTTTCCTCCTCTGGACAATACCCTTGGCTTTGATTTTGGTCACATCACCAACTAAAAAAACAAAAGATCAGAACAACAGAACATCGATGGGAGAACACGAATCAATCATAAAACCCCATCGCGGCGTGATACTCACTCAGCAACTTGCACTTAGTGCTCGTCACACTTTGACCCTTGACCTCCGCCTGCAGGTGGAGGAGCGTCTTCTTGAAGCCCGTCATCAGCT
This sequence comes from Anarhichas minor, assembly GCF_050575085.1. NCBI lineage: Eukaryota > Metazoa > Chordata > Actinopteri > Perciformes > Anarhichadidae > Anarhichas > Anarhichas minor. Next base: position 1,125,414 of record NW_027466456.1, on the reverse strand, counting down.
CCAGCTCTCTCCTCCTGTACTCCTCCTCCAGACGCTGCTTCAGCACGAGCTTCAGCTGCCTCCTCCCGAACTTCTCGTCAATCCTCAGGAGGACGGCGTTCATCTCGGGGTAGAAGAGCCGGCCGCCGTTCCCCGCCACCATTTCCTCGATCTTCTCGAACAGCTCGTTGACCTGACCCGTGTCCGTCTTCTTCATATTGTTCACGACGTGGTATTTGTTCTCACACTTGTCTATCAGCCAACGAAGAGCGCCGTGCTCCCCCTCGATATGCTCCTCCACGGATTTGTCCGCCAGATTGTCTCCGTACGTGAACAGGACCACGGCGTGTTTCCAGACGTCGGCGCCGAAGAGGTTCACGTGTTCCTCCAGGGCGGCCTGCTGAGCTTCTCTGAACGTCAGGTCCAAGGGGACGACCAGCAGAACGGCGTGAACCCCCGAACGGCTCAGCGACAGGCCTCGGACTATTTCTTTGTCCTTCTCTTCAGTGCAGCAGGAGGAATCTCTCCGCCACCCCGGGGTGTCGATCACTGTGACCAACCTGCCGGCAACTTCCCCTTCCTCCATCTGACAGGACTCATTCTCACAGGTGGCGAACACTTCTTTACGCAGGAGGTTGTTTCCTGTTGCGCTCTTCCCAAATGTCTTCTGGCCAAGCATCAAGAGCTTGAGCTCCGATAGTTCTTTACTGTCACCTGAGAAGAAGAAAAAACAAACGCAGGGTGAAAAACTAAATTACAGTAAATAAGAATTTGTCACAGTTAAAGAGCCAGTACGTAGCATTTGGGGGTATTAATTAGCAGAAATGGAATATAATATTCATAACTAAGTTTTCATTCGTGTATAATCCTCTGAAACCGAGAATCTTTGTTTTTCATTAGCTTAGAATGAGCTCTTCATATCAGACTATAGACTGTATAGAAGAAGTGGTCTTATGCCACTCATTGGTTTGTGGACGGCGGTTTTGAAGTCTAGAATTCAGCATTTTGGCCGTCGCCATCCTGTTTTTTGCAATCATTGAACAGAAGTGACCATATCTGGACTGAGGAGGAGTGACGTAGAGACGGCGTATACGTCTCTGGTAGAGACCTGTCAATCACTGTGTAGCCCCGCCCTAAAGCATCCCCTGCTTTATGGTCTGTTTGACTCTAAATGGACCATAATGTACTAAATGAACATCATGCTGTATTGAAGAAGACTTGAAACTAGAGATTGAGACCATAAACTCATGTTTACAATGTTTACTGAGGTAATAAATCAAGAGAGAAGTAGAGTCATTTTCTCATAGACTTCTATGATGCTAGATGACTGACCCATCCATACCTCTGAGGGCTTTTCTTTTGGCCACGACTTGACTTTGCCTCTGTTGCGCCGCGCCTTCCACGCTCAATCTTCTCTTTTCGATCATCACCAATATCTTTTGATCCGGGACAAAGTAGTCCCAATCATTTCCAGCCACGGTCTCAGTGATTTTCTCCAGCAGCTCCATGATTTGAGTGCCATCATCTGCATTCTTGTTGTCAATGACGTGATATCTGTTTCCACATTGTTCAACGAGAGACTGCAGCGCCTTTCCCTCCCCTTCGATGTACTCCTCCACGGTGTGCGACCCCAGCCAGTCTCCTCTGGTGAAAACCACAATCGTGCGTCGCCACACTTCTTCTCCGAGAAGCGCGACGTGTGACGTCACTGCGTCTAAGTGTTTGAGGTTGAACGACGCGTCTACGTCGATCACCAGCAGGAAGACGTGAGGCCCAGGGAGGCACAGAAACGGGCTGCGCTTCACTTCCTCCCTCATCGCCTCAGGAGTGTCAACCACAGAGAAGCCTTTCCACCAACCCGGTGTGTCAACAACAGTTATTTCAGTTTCACCCACAAAACCCCGCCGGGCCACCGAGCGGGCCGTTCTTTGCCCATCTTCTTGCTCTTTGAATCCCAAGATGGAGTTCCCCACTGAGGTTTTCCCAACGCTCCGGCTTCCCAAGAGAACCAGGCGGAGTTTTGGGATGAGTTTCATCTTTTCTGTGAGATAAAACAAAGCTTGATTAGTCAATTAGTTCCCTTCTCAACTTCATCAGTTCTATAAACTGTATCACTGTACTCATCTGTATAAAATCACATGGTCAAATTAATAAAAACAAAATCCACTTTTTCAGGTTAACAAATAATCTATTGATACATTAACAGCATTTTCAAAAATACTCTTATTCCTAATGTACTAAATGAACATCATGCTGTATTGAAGAAGACTTGAAACTAGAGATTGAGACCATAAACTCATGTTTACAATGTTTACTGAGGTAATAAATCAAGAGAGAAGTAGAGTCATTTTCTCATAGACTTCTATACAACCAGAGGAGTCGCCCCCTGGTGGACACTAGAGAGAATGCAGGTTTTAAGACGCTTCCACATCGGCTTCACTTAGCATGAACCGGAGGTTGCCGCCTGGCAGTAACATAGACATTTGAGGATGCGATACATTGAGGTGCACTCGAATCGTAATCGAATCGTGAGGCCAGTAAAGATTCACACCTTTAATATAAACGGCTCATTCTAACGGAAACGTGATTCTCATCGTCAGCTGATTATGCATTTCTGCTAATGCTACGCACTGGCCCTTTTAGTATGATACAGGACATGTTTGAGTGCATCTGTTGAGACATTCACCTGGAATAAGTGTCTTCATTTGTCGTCTTTGCTCTTCGGACCTCCTTCTTCTCATCTCCGCCCTTTCGACCACTTCTCGCTGCTTCTCGTTGATGGTGTTTAACGTCTGCTCGTCTACCTGGTACCAACTGCCGTCGTTGTGCCGCATCATCTCGTCTATCTTCTGCAGCAGCTGCGTCACCTGATCTGAGTTTCTCTTCTCCTTGTTATTGAACACGTGGTACCTGCATGAAGGCAAACCACTGTGAATATCCGAGAGTGCAAATGAGATCCACGCGTGCGCGTGTGTAGAGGTCCCGCACGTGCTAATCAAACAGCCGCGCACGTATATTACTTTTGCGGGCGTTTTCACATCACTCCGCGCAGAATATCTCTGCTCACGCCAGCAAAATTGCGGCCTGCGAGGAGAAAACCATGCTTTGAGCGAGGGGCGTCCCCTAAGCGTGCGACTGCTGTCACTGCTTTTCTGCTCCGAGTAGATTTTCTTTTTGACACTAAGTGGGCGGACCCAGTTACCATTGTATCTCTAGATTTAATTGGTTACAATCCTCGTCTATAGATTGACTGGATATCACTCTGACACAAACTCTTGGTGGCGGTGTAGAGGTGGTTTTTTTCAATCCACTACTGAACACTAGAAGAAGTCGCGCGCTAGGGGACGCTCCTCGCGCTCAAAGCATGGTTTTTCTCTTGCAGGCTTCAAATTTGCTCGCACTCGCAGAGATATTCTGCGCGGTGCGATGTGAAAGCGCTCGCAAAAGTAATCTATGTGCGCGGCTGTTTGATTTGCACGTGCGGGACCTCTACACACGCGCACGCTTGGATCTCATTTGCGCTCTTGGATATTCACAGTGATTTGCCTTCAGAATTTGCCTTCATATACCTGTTCCTGCATCTCACTGTCAACCATTTGAGTGAGTCTCCCTCGCTCTCGATGTGCTGCTCTATTGTCTTCCCCCCGAGGAAGTCCCCGCAGGTGAAGAGCACCATGGTGTATCGCCAAACCCGCTCCCCGAGGAGCTTCATGTGCTCCTCCACGGTCCTCCTGTTGTCCACGGAGAAAGCCGAGTCTATGGGAACGACGAGGAGAAAGACGTGTGGGCCGGGCGGACACTTGGACACGTTGAGTTTAAATCGTCGCTTGTCCCCCTCTGGGATCTCGGTCAGGGAGAGGGAGCTGCTCCATCCCGGAGCGTCGACCACGGTCAGATGGCGGTCCTCCACCGCCCCGTGCCTCACCTCGGTCTGAGCCGTTCTGGTTCGGCCACACTCGAACCTTTCCTTTCTCAGTATGGTGTTGCCGGAGAAGCTCTTGCCAGCCCATCTCCCACCAATCAGGATGAGTCTGACCTCCGACAAGGTGGTGCTCTCTCTCTCTCCTGGAAGACAAATAGTAAATGAACTTGTATAGCGCTTTTTTAGCCTTTCCGACCACTCAAAGCGCTTTCACACTGCACGTCATCACTCCTCCATTCACCCCCATTCATCAATGATGGCAAGGGCTGCTATGCTGCCCATCAGGACTAACTAACATTCACACACATTCACACACAGCTACAGGAGTAGGTTTGGGCTGAAGTCTCTTGCCCAAGGACACATCGATATACGACTAGTGGAGCCGGGGATCGAACCGCCGATCCTCTGATTGAGCCACAGTCGCCCCCAAACAAGAGAAAAAACTTTTTTGGGACCAGAAATAGTGACCGACAGTTTCACCAAAATGTCATGTTTTTCAAAAACTTTGTGAAACAGCTTCCTTGGCTTGATGATAATGGATTTTGTTGTGATCAGTTGGCTTTTCATAAAAGGACTACAGCAGATCTCATACTGAGCAGCATAAGAAAAAACACCAAAACTAGGACGACGGCGTTATCACAGGTGCTGCATTAGCTGATGCCTCTGCTGCTTTGCCTGACTGACAGAAGAGGAACGCTCTGGTGAACTCCTGCTGGCTCCTCTGGGACTTTGTGTCATTGTTTGTGTTATTTTTGACTCTATAAATCCTTTTTCATTTGAGAGACGCAGTCTGAAGATTGTCAGTACGTTGAGACAAAAACATTTTTAGAATGACCCTGAACCAAAACAAATCATTTTGAGGCAAAATGAAAAAGAAGCAACAAGGGGATAAAAAAGAATGACTCGTCACCTCCCTTTGTCACAAAAAAAATAAAAATACAAGGAGTGACGAGAGAAAATCGAAAGACTTGTAGGACGCAGTGCAACACAAATACTTGTTCATGTTCAGAGGCTGTTATCTCAACTACCATCCATCCATTTTCCTCCGCTTATCCGGGGTCGGGTCGCGGTGGCAACAGGCCAAGCAGGCTGACCCAGACTTCCCTCTCACCGGCAACATGTTCCAGCTCATTCATCTCAACTACATTATAATCAAATACATTTAAAATATTTTGTCCACCTCATTTATGTAGATATATGTAAATACTAGAACTAACTCATCTACACCACAAAGTACAGACTGGTAACTTATTATAGAGCTGAAACGCAGCGTCATCAACAATTAAAAAAGGCTACATTTGAATAAATAGCCTTTGTGCCTTGGATTGCACAACAACCTAGAGGTGTGTCTATTTGTCTTGTGACTCCGTATTTGCATTAAACTATTTGGGGTGGAGTTTCAAACTTCTAAAGGAAGAGGATTGTTTTGATATCCTGATGGGAATCAAAAGAGGTGTCCATCTTTACTGGCAATCAAGTCCGGTCCAACTGGTTTTTGTTGGCACCAGTGTGCAGGTTGCTTTCTTTGATGCTGGTGTTGTTTCTGTAAAAGTGACTCACAGTTCGAGGAGGGAGTCAGCCAGAAGGAATTGATACAGTGTGGAAACCATAATGCTGTTTTGTCCTTATAGTAAACAGTTTATAAAGTAGATGAATAAAAGGTTGTTTCCTCAGGACACCATGTGCTTTGAGATCTGAGCTGTAAATAAAAGAAAAACCAGGCTCCCTGAATGCATCCCTAAAGGAGCACAAACCCATGTCGTTATAAATGTTTTGATCTTAACCGATTTCCACGATCGAGGTGAAGTAAGTATGTTTGACCTCAAAACAGATCTGCACGTTGTACTGATCAAAACATAATCAAAATAATAGAATAACTTTAGAAAAAATCTATTTGTACAACATATCGATTCCTTGTCTCTTATAAAGTACGTATATTATTGCATGTTGAAGCAGGTAAAACTATGCAACTACACATTTATCTTCAAAATGAACTCACCGAGGTTGTTTTCCATTTTTACTCGTCTTCTCTTTTCAAAGCCGAGTTAGAATCAACTGAAGAGGACCGAGTGTTTGTCCTCAGGACCAAATATTTTAAGGAAACAGGAATTCAGGCATATTTTGCAGCCGCTGCCACAGCCGGGACTGAAGAAGTGACACAACAGAGCAAATGGCAGAGAGACTCTCACGTTACAGTCGAACCGGTTTCACTAGTGCTTTACATCTGAGAGCCGCAAACACATACTTCTAATTATGATAGTAATCATAGTCAAAGCAAAGTCAGATGACAAAAAGATGCTTTCATAACCTTTGGATGTCTATTTTTGGACCAAGTATAAAAGGGAGTAAGAAAAACAAAAACAAGTACAGTCAAAGTTTCCTTTTTGTGTTTTTTTGCAGCAGAGTCATGCAGAGTTTTGTCAACAGCATTCTGTAAGCAAGTCTATTTTTTATAAGATTGATCTAACAGAGTACTAAGTACTAAATACTTCACTATGAGTAAAAGTCCTGCATTCAAAACTTGACTTAAAGCCACTACAAGGACCTTTCATTATATTATTTTGGTGGCCCCGGTTGACGAAAGTGGAAGTGTTTCTGATCACCGAAAGAAACCTTTAGAAAACCTCTCATTTTACTGCAGCAGGGTCCGACAGTCTGCTCCTCTCAGTCCTGGTTCTGGTTCTCCCGTGCCTCTCTTCCCTCTAGCCGGTCCAGCAATACGTCCTGGGTCTCCAGCAGCGTGGTGTCGGCTCCCAGAGAGGAGAAGCTCTGCTCCTGGAGGAGGAGGAGGAGGAGACGCTGCTACCGGTCTCTGCTGGAGGATCTGGGTCTGTCCACGGTGGACCGGTCTCTGCTGGAGGGTCTGGGTCTGTCCACGGTGGACCGGTCTCTGCTGGAGGATCTGGGTCTGTCCACGGTGGACCGGTCTCTGCTGGAGTCTGAGCTGAAGGATGGTGAACCTGCATGAGTTCATCTGAGTTCACCAGAATCCGACGCGGTGGCTCCGATGACGAGCATTAAGAATAACTCTATAGAAACAGACCATCTTCTCTCTGATGGTCTCTTTAGTGATGGAGGTCTGATAGAAGATCAGGACTACACTGAGACTGGTTCAGAGCCATTTAAAAGTTCCTCACTGTAACTTTAAGTAAAATCAGTACTTAAACTATAAGTGTTTTATTATTTTATCTGATGTTTCTGGATTTACATCACTGCTGCATTAATGTGCATGTTGCACTTTAACTAATTGATATACTGTTGGCTATAGTTTAATCTGAAGCAATGCATCATATGATCGTCATGTTTGTAGCGTTGCTGTCCTGTGAGAACCACGTGTCACTAAAAAACAAAGCTTTGTGACGATGCATTTTCCAGCTGATGCAAGAGGCTTTTTAAAGAGTTTATTTAGTTTGAGGGTAAATTTGTTCATCTGAAACCATTAAAGATATGAAACAATTCTGTATCAGTATTTTGTAAAAGTGTGTGATTGTGTGAAGCTTTAAGATTTGTATCATAAGAGAGAACTTTACAAACCAAGGACAGGACATTGACATGAATAAATAAAAATAAAAAGCAACGGGCCAAGAGTGGGTCCTTGCGGAACTCCTCGAAGAAGCTTGACCCTTTTTGGCATGTGACCATCAATAACTACAAATTGTTCTCACGTCGTGTTAGAAACAGCACTGGCTGAACTGCCTCATAGGTTCCTCTTCATTCAGTGTTTCCTGTACGCTTCACATAACAGTGGTCCTTTAAGTTACAGGATACAACTGTCTATCCAACAGATGGGACATCTCCATCCAGGACAGGTCCCACTGCACCTCGGTCACGTCCTGCTTGGTCGCAGGAAGCTCCGCTGCTGGAAGGTTCTCTTTGGAAAATGGCCAACACCTACAGGTGCAAAACGTCTGGTACTTTCACACAAATACAATAATCAGTCATGCATTTTCTCAACCGTCTGTTGTGACGTGATCCATGCCAGGAAGTAGAGAGTGAGAGGGTGAAGTGGGCTGGAGGTTTCATAGATACTGACCTGTGGTGACGAAGCAGCCAAACAGTTAGAGGAATGAGGACCAGAGGTATGATTCCACATGAAACAATGATCCATTTCCAGGAGCCTGATGAAGAGAACAAATGATATTTGTTTTAGTGTCACCTGAACCAGGAACTACTTCACTCTTTCTTGGGATTAATAGGTGTTTATGTTATAGTAGAGATTAATAAATGTTTGTTTAACCCTTGTTAAAAGGTGCAATGTGTAAGATCTGGCTATAATTCTGGTTTAAAACATTCAAAAACAATAAACTAACATTATCAAAAGAATGTGACACGGTCACAGTGCTGACCTTATGTTGTAGAGTCTTTTTCTCGCCACTATGGAACTTTATATTTAATCCGATTCACAAACTTTCAAAACGTAAAGTTACTCGGATTGTACAGCCTCCGGTTAGTAGCCCAGTAAAATCACAGATGGCTACCGTAAACTAAAGGCTGACAAGTTAGTTAATTACTGATGACTGTAAATTTAGATTGTAGTAAAGGTGAAATGCTGCCTGTTAATATATTGTAGCATGTGGCGAGGGATTATACATATTTAAAAAATAAATTATTAGAAAGTGGTACTCTTTGTTTTACCCACAGTCTGTATACAAGAAGTGGACGTCATGATCGGGACGTCTCCCATGTATTTGTTGACTGACGTTTTGAAGCCTTGAGTTCAGCATTTTTGGCCGTCGCCATCTTGGTTTTTTGCAACCAGTGAACAGGAAGTGACCATATTTGGACTGAGGAGGAGTGACGTAGAGACGCCGTATACGTCTCTGGTAGAGACCTGTCAATCACTGTGTAGCCCCACCCTAAAGCATCCCCTGCTTTATGGTCTGTTTGACTCTAAATGGACCATAATGTACTAAATGAACATCATGCTGTATTGAAGAAGACTTGAAACTAGAGATTGAGACCATAAACTCATGTTTACAATGTTTACTGAGGTAATAAATCAAGAGAGAAGTAGAGTCATTTTCTCATAGACTTCTATACAACCAGAGGTGTCGCCCCCTGGTGGACACTAGAGAGAATGCAGGTTTAGGACACTTCAGCATTGATTTTACTTACCTTTACTCTTACTTTACAATCTTACCCGATAATCATTATCATCAAGTATTCTCTCTAAAACTAGTAAATTAATGTACAAACAAAACAATATCATGTTACCACTGGTGGAGGCTGCTGTCCCATCTGTTGATGTGAAGTTTAAGCCTAAAAGACAAGAATTGACATCTTTCACTGATCTGCCTATTTTACAAGAAGCACAATGGTGAATATTAATAAAGCCAGACAGCTGACCTGCATCAGGTCTCACTGACAACCAGCTCTCTGGACTCTCCATCTTTCCGTCCCGGGACGCACACTTGTAGAAGCCTTCATCTCGCCGTGTCACATTCTCAATAGTCATGTTTATTACTCCGTCTGAACTGGAGGAGCTGTAAGTGTCGACTTCTGCTCCGTTTTTAAAGAAGGTTGTTCTACTGTGATTGCCTGTCCAGTACTGACAATACAAGACCACTTTATCACCCTCGAATACAGGGGAGGCAGGAGTCTTCAAAATGATGGTCCCATCTGTGGGACAAAGACAGTAGACACTGTTAGCAGACAAACACCTTCACTACAACTCAACACTCATTATTACGGTTGTTTGAAATGCAGTCACTCACACAACACATTTAAATCCTCAGAGGCAAATTGTGCAGCTTTTGCAGCTGTTAAACTTGCACAAATATTTAAAAAAAGATAAATATGCTGCCAAGCAAATAGCGTCTCGGTGCTCCTGTGGTTTTGTATTTAAATGTGGTAATATTCAGACATTTGGTGCAAAATTGGCCCCGTTTATTGCAAATGGTCGTTATGCAGTTGCGTCATGAAAAATAAATGAATAAAGCTCCCCTACGTGTCATTTTTGAAGATACACAAGAAAAAAAAGGAGAAAGAAATGAATAAACAAATGATTTCTTCACTCTCCCTCCACAAAAAAAGAACAAAATTGCTCTCAGCTGCAAAACTTTATGGCTGTGTGTTTGCGCTGTAGAATAGTTGGCACATTATCTTTTCGAGGAATAGGGACCTTGACACGAGGAAGACAGCAGCTGAATGCGATCCGTCACAGCTTCCTTGTATTCGCTTTCTAAAAGCCACTTTAGGCACCTTGCAGAATTGTAGTCTTATAATTTTCTACGGCCAGAGTCACCACCAGGTGGCGATATGAACTTCCATCTTCACAGGAACAACTTAGTTCGGTTTAGGCAACAAAACTACTTTATTAGGTTTAGGAGAAGATCGTAGTTTGGGTTAAAATAACTACGGAAGTGGCGTTACTTAAGTACAGATGTGTGACAAATAAATGCATCATTACGTGGATTTCACACAAACTGATTTTGTTGGATTTAGATGAAGAATTACAGCACATTGATTTTTGTAGGTATAGCTCAATTTGCTGAAAAACATAATTTATATTTAAAATGTATAACCATTTATAACTTTATATCAAAGTAACAAGGGAAAATCATAAGATTAAACTTTTTTTTTTGAATATAGACTGATGCACTGAGACCAAGACGTTGAAGTGAAAGTGAAAAGTGTGATACGATGCCCCGCTCTCCCGTACTGTTGTGACTATTTACACAAAACAAAAAACAAAACTGTCTCCAACAGCATTCTTTGAGAATCTTCCCCTTTAGACTCACTGCTCACTGTGAGGTTGACGGCGTTGCTCCGGCCCTCGGGGCCCTCGAGGCCCTCGCACCAGTACAGTCCACTGCTCCCACCGATGGCGGTGAACGTGCATGCGTCCAACTTGTCTGCAGCGACAGCACCCCCTAATGGTGAACAGCGGTCAGTGACGAGGACTCCTCCTGACTTCCTCACTGCACGCTGCTCATCGCTCCACTGCCTCAGCATCCAGCCCGAGGGGCACCGCACAGTGAAACGCTCCCCTCTGTAGAGCTGCCTGCTGCTGGGAGTCAGAGTCAGGAGTGAGGGAGGAGGCAGCTCTGGATGAGACACGTGGACAGAGGGAGAAGAAGCAGACAGTGAGTTGTTTCAAACAGTATATGAGCTGACGAATGGTTCCAACTCCAAGTTTTACCCATTTGTTTGTTAAAGTCATAAACGTACCAGCAGTTTCTGTTTGTCCCGCTGCCGACTAACGGGTCACATGGGACCACAAATCTCTGTAAAATATATTACAATTATCACACAACAACAGCAGTAAATGTTTTTATTATTGCAACACCTGTCTTTACTGCAGCAACGAGCAATAACGAGAGATGAAAAGCACCCAGAGCTCTGTCACTAACTCAGCAGCAGCAGCACCGGAGAAGCAGAGATTGTCCGCATACTGTCAAATTCTGCTCAACATATTTCATTGCAAATTATGTAGTTTCACCTGGAACTCAATTGAATTTTCTGACACACACTACACCCAAAATTAATAGTAATTCATATGTTTTAAAATCAGGCAAACATATCCTATTTAGACATATTTTTGGGGATGGCAATTTAAATCTGTCGCTCGGCTGTCAACTTTGGTCCAGACTGAAATATTTCGACAACTAATGGATGCATTGCCCTTATAGTTTCTACAGTCATTTATGGTCCCAAAACGGTGAGTCATGTCTATGGTTTTAAAGGGGACACATCATGCTCACTTTCAGGTTCACACTTTTATTTTGGTGTTTCTACCAGAAGGTGTTTTCATGCTTTAAACAGATTATTTTTCTCATACTGTCTGCCTGAATATACCTGTATTAACCCCCACCTGAAACGCCTTGTTTTAGCGCCTGTCTCTTTAAGACCCGCTCCAGAAAAGGTAAGCTTATGTTATGACAACGTGAACAAGCAACTTTGGTGAACTTTCAGGAGAATATCTCTTCGGGCGCATGTGTGACCCGTGCACTCTAAAGTTTAATATTTTGCAGCCTCATTTGAAATTTAAATAATGAATACCAAACGCAACGCGGTAGACTCACGGACTGTGTGGGCGTCTTCATGCGCACTTTCTATTTTGATTCATGCATGTTCAGCAGTGCAACGTGCAAACATCTGCGTGAAGGTCAATGTTGATCAGCTGGTGTGGCGATTATTTAATACTCGATGATATGAAGGTAAACACAGTGAACGGCGGTTACGACTGTGCACTATAGAGGCTGCGGATTTATCAACATGTTGTGTCCTGCTGCCTCTGGATTTGAAGAACTGAAGGAGAAGCTTTTCATACAATATAAAGCAGCTGCAAGAATCAATCAATATTCATTCATAGATCAACACAAACTGATTAACCCACTTTATTGCTTTAATTACTTTTGATTCCAAGTAATACATAAAGTATTATTAATACTATTTAAAGGAGCAATAAGTAAAATTTTACTACACTTTCTGAGTAACTCAACAACTCCTGGATGAGTTGCCATGAAAATCTGGCACATTCGTGTTCCCGTCATTATGAATCTTAATAACTTTACAGATCACCTCAGTTTTCCATCTAGCGGCATCAATTGAAAGTCGATCCTGGCCGACACAAACCTGTGTGTTGTTGTGTGCATGAGGAGGTCGTAGCTGCTGCTCACCTGACACGCTGAGCACGGCCGGCTGGCTGAGGAGCTCCACAGAGCTGGTGTTGCTCTCCCATCGCTTGGCTTGGCACCGGTACCTGCCCGCGTCCTCCCCCGTCACCGCGGTGATGGAGTAGCTGTCACCCGAGACCCGGTGCCTGGGGTTCGGGGTCGAAGCGGACTGGTGCTTAAACCAGCGGTAGCTCCATGCCGACCCGAGGCTCGACTCCACCGAGCACCGCAGCAACACGCACTCACCGAGGTAGATGTTTGACCCCGGAGGCCACACGCTGATCTTCAGAGTCTCTGCGGGAAGACCGAGACTCCTTTGTGGACTTTTATTTTTTTAATGCTTGTGTGACAAATATACTGCAAGTGTGTGTGTGTGTGTGTGTGTGTGTGTGTGTGTGTGTGTGTGTGTGTGTGTGTGTGTGTGTGTGTGTGTGAGAGAGAGAGGCTCTCTGTCTTTTTCAGTACCTTTAGTTGTAGCGTTTTGGAGAACAAATGCACCTGAAATACAAAGAAATAATTTCACACAAACATGTTCAAAACACACACATACATCTACTTATGTCCTCAAGTACTACCATAGCTTGTTCCTGCACAGCTTGTTCCCGACCAGAGCTTGTTCCCGACCACAGCTTGTTCCCGAACCACAGTTTGTTCCCGACTACAGCTTGTTCTTGACCACAGCTTGTTCCCGACCACAGCTTGTTCCTGACCACAGTTTGTTCCCGACCACAGCTTGTTCCTGCACAGCTTGTTCCTGCACAGCTTGTTCCCGACCACAGCTTGTTCCCGACCACAGCTTGTTCCCGAACCACAGTTTGTTCCCGACTACAGCTTGTTCTTGACCACAGCTTGTTCCCGAACCACAGTTTGTTCCCGACTACAGCTTGTTCTTGACCACAGCTTGTTCCCGACCACAGCTTGTTCCCGACCACAGTTTGTTCCCGACCACAGCTTGTTCCTGCACAGCTTGTTCCTGCACAGCTTGTTCCCGACCACAGCTTGTTCCCGACCACAGCTTGTTCCCGAACCACAGTTTGTTCCCGACTACAGCTTGTTCTTGACCACAGCTTGTTCCCGAACCACAGTTTGTTCCCGACTACAGCTTGTTCTCGACCACAACTTGTTCCCGACCACAGTTTGTTCCCGACCACAGCTTGTTCCTGCACAGCTTGTTCCTGCACAGCTTGTTCCCGACCACAGCTTGTTCCCGACCACAGCTTGTTCCCGACCACAGCTTGTTCCCGAACCACAGTTTGTTCCCGACTACAGCTTGTTCTTGACCACAGCTTGTTCCCGAACCACAGTTTGTTCCCGACTACAGCTTGTTCTTGACCACAGCTTGTTCCCGACCACAGCTTGTTCCCGACCACAGTTTGTTCCCGACCACAGCTTGTTCCTGCACAGCTTGTTCCTGCACAGTTTGTTCCCGACCACAGCTTGTTCCCGACCACAGCTTGTTCCCGACCACAGCTTGTTCCCGAACCACAGTTTGTTCCCGACTACAGCTTGTTCTTGACCACAGCTTGTTCCCGAACCACAGTTTGTTCCCGACTACAGCTTGTTCTCGACCACAACTTGTTCCCGACCACAGTTTGTTCCCGACCACAGCATGTTCCTGCACAGCTTGTTCCTGCACAGCTTGTTCCCGACCACAGCTTGTTCCCGACCACAGCTTGTTCCCGACTACAGCTTGTTCTTGACCACAGCTTGTTCCTGACCACAGCGGTGGCATTTTGGGAACAGTATGTTTGGTCTGCTCCGCGATTCAGGAGTAAAGTGTATTAACACGGACGCCACAGGCAGCTCAGATGGTTTGTTCCTCACATGGTGGCACGCCAGAGAGTCAGTCACGCTCCACTGCTGAGAATTCTTTACTCCCATTTGAATCCCTCAAAACCTGTGTCCTTCATAGAATCCCTCTCAATGTGTAGTGGAGGCCTAAAGTGTCTTATTTTGTTCATGAGACATGGACTGTCGAAAACGGGGGGGGGGGGGGGGGGGGGGGGACAAAACAGCAATCTGTAATTCTGCTGAGACGTTTGCTACGAAGACACATTCCTCACCGTCGCAGCGCTGCCACGCAGTGTGACAGAGAGGAGAGCTTCCTGTTCCTTAATGAGACTGTTTGTACTGTTAGTCATCCCCATGGGAACGGAAGGAATGTACACACACTTGCTGTATTTCCCTGTGAGACACACACACACACACACACACACACACACACACACACACACACACACGTAGAGTAGTGTAACATAGTCCCTAGTCTCACATTGACTCATGTATTTCTATTTTATGCTGCTGTATACTTCTACTCCACTACATTTATTTGACGGCTTTAGTTCCTTTTCAGATAATGTTGAACCTTTACTAGCTGCAGCATTAGGGATGCTTCCACATTAAAGCATCATTAATTATTATCCAGTAATATAATGTATATTATTTAAAAATTCTGCCAAATTATGTTTTGGTGCTAATACTTTCACTTGAGTAAGATTGTGATTGTAGACCTTTACTTGTAACAGAGTATTTCTATATGGAATAGCCGACACAATGCTTTTGCAGCTCTGTCCATCTTTTTCGGATGCTGGCGTGTGTACATCATTATAATTTAGCGCTGTCTCAAACTCCCAGCTGCAGCCCAGTAAAATTTATAACCCTGCATAACTTCTGATATACTGATATCTGCATCAAAGCTGTAATTCAGCGCTGCTCTGAGAGCTGTTTGCTGCAGACGCTTCCTTCTGTTTTATCCAACAATCCAACACTGTTTTCATTCACTGGTCATTTTTTGAGTCTTTGGTCTATTTTTCTTCCATAACTCGTCTTCTTTCAGACTACAGTAAATACAACATTTATTTTACTACTTTGTCTGTTTACGTCTGTAGATTTCTACTAAATTCACCAAAAGTTACCATTACATAATGCCTCATTTGCATATTTAAACATAACATTTCAGAAAACTTGTAATACAAAAGATATTCATCTTAATGTGAGTGATGTAGTGGTGAAGTTTCATGGTGATATCTCTGAGTTCATGTTTTGACCCTATTCACCTGTAGAGTCTCTAAATGTCTGTAATGTAACTAAACGTCTCTTTAAAGGACGTTTCCTCTAAATGAGTTTGTTCTCAGACTCTGATCCAGAAATCTCCACTTCAGCAGCTCTTACATTCACCAAACTTTACACTTGCATTCCTCTGTGTGCTGAAGGTTAACACAGAGGGGTTTGTTCACACATCATTCATAGTCTGATTTATTCAACATTTTAGTATTAAAAACATGGAGAAAATTGATTTTTTTTATGACTGTGCACAATATTTTGTGATTTATGTCGTGATAAAAAGAGATATGAATCCCCTCTGTAAAAACCTTTCACTCTAATATGTCAACAAAATGAAGCAAGGATTTTGAACTTTCAATGCAAAAGAAAATTGTCTTAATGTCAGTATTCAACTGGGGAAGTTTCATGGCGATATCTAGTTAAATATTTTACCCCATTCACCTATATGTTCACACATATTTCTTGTTAGTCTTCCAGTCTGAATGAACCCATTTAATTGGTGATACTCACCCAGTAGTGAGGAGATGAGGATGATGTTCATTCTGTCAAACGTCCAAAATCAGATGTGCACCTCCGCTGTGATTTATTAACACAAAAAAAGAGAAATGGACAATAACTGATTTCAAGATTCAACAGTAGAAGCTACTTGAAACAGAATAACGGTCTCTCTGAGGAGGAGTTTCGACCGACTATCACGACAAACCACAGACAGAGATGGTCATCTTGGTGGAGACGTTTCCTTCCTCTGTCAAGCAGTTAACAGGCGGAGCCTTCAGAGTCCAGGGACACACGGAGAGGCGAAGATATACCGAACACAAGTCACCATCAACAAGCCGCTTTACAGTGAAATCTCTGAAGTCACGTCGTAATCAACGCAGCATCATATATGTGACCCTACAGTCAATGGAAAACATGTATTTTTTTTACATAGCCACGATAGCAGCATGTTTTTATGGATCACAATATCTGTCGTTTTGTCCACCACTTTCTAAAATATCTCAACAACTTTTTAATAGATTGCCATGAGATTTTATGTTAGATATTCGCTGTCCCCAGAGGATGAATCCTAATGACTTTGGTGACCCCTCTGACTTTTTGTCTAGCGCCACCAGCAGGTCAAAGTTTTCACTTATCCTGTGAATTAAATCAACACATACTGGATGGACTGGGACAAAAAAACATTCATGGTTCCCATATGATGCATCACATCACTTTTGCAGATTTTCTGAAAATGAGTTTGACATATTGTGGTTTTGAGTGAGGCTACAAACATATTGGATGGATCGTAATGGCATGTCATACACACATTAATTCACCCCTTTGCAATAACTGAGTGGGAAAAAAAGGACTGGAGGAAGAAGCGAGATGAGTTGGGCTCAAGATCAACATAGAAAAGATGAAGGATTCAAGATGGTCGTAAAAGACATTGAAGAAGTTAAAGAGTTCACTTACTTGGGAGAAGGAAGTGGAATGACGGACCTGAAGAACAGACTGGAGCTCCAACAACATCTCAAGAGGAACAAAGCTGAGGCTGTAGGAACACTAAATGAGTGTGAGACGTGGGCTACCGGCCAATAACGAGTACCGATCCGATATCTGGGCTTTGGGTACCGGCCAATAACGAGTACCGATCCGATATCTGGGCTTTGGGTATCGGCTGATATCGAGTACCGATCACATACTGTGTGGAAATCACTATCTCTAGTTTTCAGAGCTACTTTAGTCTTGTTTTACTCATTTTTTTAATTTTATGAAGAACAATACAATCCTCTGGATCACTGGACAGCAATTATTGTGTATTATAATCTTAAATAAATATATATATAATAGTGCAGTCTAATGAAATAGCATCAGTCTAGTTGCTGCTTCTTGAACTGTTTGCAGCCAAACCTCTTTGAGATTTTGCCATATTTTAAAGTGTGCAAAATAAATGGAATTCATTACTGAAAATGATTAAACCACATTGCAATTCCTATAAATGTCTACCCTTCTTGTGCTCTGTGCTTTCCCCCCAGGTAACTAGCTGCCTCATTATCCCTCCGTGATCCCCTCCCTCTCCTCGTCATCACTCCCTCCACCCTCCCGTCGCTCCCACATCCAGCCTCCCATCATCATCATCATCATCCACAGGGTTTCTTCCAGGAAGCGCGTCGGGCAGTCGGATGCTCTTCTGCTGGAATGCCTGGGAGAGAGAGCATCCTTTTTGTCCATTTCTGAGGGAGAGAGAGAGAGAGAGACAGTGGGGAGGAGGTGGAGGAGAGGAGGAGGAGGAGGGGTGGCGATAGGAGAGAGGATCAGACATGGCTTCTAAGGAGATCACTGCCTCTGGTTTCGTGGGTGCGAGCAAGGATATCACAGGTGGGTAAAGACAGACAGTTTTGGTTTAATTGCTCCGTGTTGCGGGTTACAACCGCGGTTGCCTCCCCCCTCCCTCCCCCCGTGTCCGCGTCCGCGTCCAGGCTCGGGATGCTTTGTTTTCCCAGACTGGCGACCGAACCGACGCATTGGACGGCGGGGTCCTGAGCTACACCTTTCACATCTCGTCCCGGAGCTCACCGGGCTCGGCTTTGTCCTCCTCAGCGTGCATGTGAATCAGTTGATGTGCATGATGAATTATTTGCAGGGAAATATACCTTTTGCTGTAAATCTGTCCCTTCGGGGAGGATCAGGCAATTAAAAAAAGAATAAGAAAACCCAGCCTTTAGGCCAGAGAGGAAAAAGGGGCGTTGTGGAGATAATGTTGTGCACTCGTGGGTCTGAGAGCGTTTTGTTCTGCACGTTTTTATTATTTTTTTGTACCAAACACCCTGATCCTGACCACGATTCCCTCTCTAAACCTGAACCCTGGAGCGTTTTATCTTTGTTTTCCCTGCAGCCTAGAACCAGCTGGAGCGCTATATAGTGATTGCATGCCAAAGTGAACGCAAGGGGGACTGGTGAAGGCACATGTTCACTGTGCATCTTGCCAACAAACGCGCATAAGCTATGGACAAACAGCCGCGCGCAAATATGTCTATTCCTTTTTTTTTTTATGTATATATATATATATTTTTTTTTTTCTCAAACAACAACAAAGTCACAGCGCAGCCTGAAGCGAATGCACGCGCACAGACGCACGCGCGCTCCTACTCATGCTCGGGGTCTGCCGCTGCGTTGATTACTCCTAATGGCTCTATTAGCCACACTGTGATGATTAATCCAGTGGAGTCCCTGCCTCCTCATTCAGTCACCTGCCTCCTCCTGCACTGGCTGACTGACAGGAGGAGGCACCGGGGTTGGGGGGCCTGGGGGGGCCACTGAAGGGGGGGGGGGGGGGGGGGCACCGAGGCCCCATACAAGCTCACCCACCTGATAGACTTCAGTCCAGATCTATTCTCAGTGTTGTATCTGACTGAAAGATCAGCAGACTGGTGCCAGTATGAAAAGCATTTATGTATTTGTTGAAGTCTTGGAAAGTACGTGGAGCCTTTCTTTAAACATACTGATAAACATTTCAACAGTAGAGGAAGAAGTACTATGATCCTTTACTTTAGTAAAAGTACGGTGTAAAAATATTGAAGGTGAGAAAAATATTTGTTGTCATGCTCTGGTCAATGTTGAGATTCTGGTCTATTTTTCTTCCATAACTCTTCTTCTTTCAGACTAGTTGAAAGAAAACGTTTATTTTTCTACTTTGTCTGTTTACGTCTGTAGATTTCTACTAAATCCACCAAAAGTTACCATTAGATAATGCCTCATTTACATATTTAAACATAACATTTCAGAAAACTTGTAAACTTTTATAAATACTCCTTAATGTGAGTAATGAAGTGGTGAAGTTTCATGGTGATACCTATGAGTTCATGTGTTCACCTGTAGAGTCTCTAAATGTCTGTAATGGAACTAAACGTCTCTTTAAAGGACGTTTCCTCTGAATGAGTTTGTTCTCAGACTCTGATGATAAATCTCCACTTCAGCAGCTCTTACATTCACCAAACTTTACTCTTTCATTCCTCTCTGTGTGCTGAAGGTTCACACAGAGGGGTTTGTTCACTCATCACTCACACACTCATTTATGCTATATTTTATATAGACACTTCCCTTTTGGCAGCGTCCACAGGTCAGAGGCCACAGAAGTGACGGTGATGCTGCTCGACAGGAACAGTTCTCGGTGCATCATAAACACCGATGCTCGCATGTGTCATGTTGCTCTCGTAAGAGAGAAAATGACACTGAAGCATATTGTGCACCACGTTGATGATGAGTGGGCTGAACTCACCGGGGCGATGCAGAAGGATTTCTGTGATTAATCCATTCGGTGCAGACTTTACTTCCCGCTAAATGTCAGCCTCTTCTTTGCTTCGGTGTCACATGCAGATTGAATCGCTTTTTTTTTTTGGTTTGTAACATATTTAAAATCATCAGGATGCGTACAGACTCGGAGTTCATTTGATTATTTCATCATCTGAAATGCCACGACAGGTCTGTTGAAATGACAAGTCAGACGTATCCCTCAGTTATTAGATGAAGACGTGAGTACAGGCCTGTCCGCCCAAAGGTCAGTCATTCAGCGCATGGTTTGATTTGGACTAATTTCATTTGATCTCATCCTAAATGGCCATTCGTATGTTTCTGATGTTTTGAAAGATACTAATATAATAATAATAATAATAATAAAATTTATTTATAAAGCGCTTTTCACAGACAAAATATCAAAGTACTTTAACAGAGCAGAAATTTAAAAGCATAAATAACACAATGTGACCATATGGTCAATAAATTACATACACAGATAAAAAATAAAAATAAATTAAAAATTAAAACATTTGGCCGTAAATATCAGGCCGATTTTGACTCAAATAGGTAACAATGGCGCCAATCTGTTCCATTCAGGCAGCAACCTCCGGTTCTGTTGGGTGAAGCTGATGTGGAAGTGTGTTAAAGCTGCATTCTCTCTAGTGTCCACCAGGGGGCGACTCCTCTGGTTGTATAGAAGTCTATGAGAAAATGACTCTACTTCTCTCTTGATTTATTACCTCAGTAAACATTGTAAACATGAGTTTATGGTCTCAATCTCTAGTTTCAAGTCTTCTTCAATACAGCATGATGTTCATTTAGTACATTATGGTCCATTTAGAGTCAAACAGACCATAAAGCAGGGGATGCTTTAGGGCGGGGCTACACGGTGATTGGCAGGTCTCTACCAGAGACGTATGCAGCGTCTCTACGTCACTCCTCCTCAGTCCAAATATGGTCACTTTCGTTAATTGGCTGCAAAAAACCCAAGATGGCGACGGCCAAAATGCTGAACTCAAGGCTTCAAAACGGCGGTCCACGAACAAATGCGTGACAGCATGCCGACTACGTCCACTTCTTATAAACAGTATATGGCACAAAAGTTTAGGAACCCCTGTTTGTGCTTATTTCTCCAACATGTTCATGTGTTTTTCATCCACAGAAAGCATCAGGAAGATTATCGATAAATCATCCATCAAGTTCCTTCATGGAATTAAGCTCGACGCTAAAAGTGGGAAAACAGAGGACAGAATACTGGTGAGTTGCTGTTTCCTCTCTCTGATATAGAAGAACATCTCAATCCTGCAACATAAGCAGCCTGATGCATTGCTCCACGTATGTGCAGTATCTTTGAGGTTAACCTCCCCACTGCAGCCTTAACGGATCTCTGCCACATCCGTGACAGCAGAGGTGGAGGCTCTCCGTGATTTAACGGTGAGGGTGAATGCCGTTTACTGACCGCCGCCCCTCTTCTGTGGCTGCTGTTTGGCAGCTTGGCGGGATGAATATTGGATAGATGGTATCTGCGGAGGCAGTGGGGGGTGGGGGGGCTGAGCTGCTCGCAGCCTTTGATTCTGGGGCGCTTTCATCACAGAATATGGGACAGAGATGTGAAATCTCGATGTGAGTGAGTGAAGCTCTGCCAGCTATCAGGGTAAAAATCTGGGCCAATCAGCACTTCTATTATGGACCAGAACGTAGACTGGACCCTGGGAGGATGCTCGTACTACACATGTGCATGAAAACACACACACACACACACACACACACACACACACACACAGAGGTGACATACAGTAAGTACAGATCAGCAATTATTGATTAAGTGCTCCTTTAAATGCAGCAACTAAACCACGTGATCTTATACAATGTCCAGGCCAACTGCAATGAAGTAAGTAGTTTTTACACAGTTTAATCTCTGAACCCCAAGCAGTGTTTTGCTTCTGTCACATTTTACTCTCCGTGGCCTTGATTTTCACTACAATATATAAGTTCTGCACCTCTATGGAAACAGAACAATGAGAGCTAGAAGTAGAGAGAACTCAAACATGTCTTCTTTTGTGCAGAATAACACACTTATAATGACATAAGTCATGAAAAAGAAAAAAACGCAAGTTGACTTTGATGAGTTTTTCTTCCAAAAATGGAAAACAGTGGAATCTTTATACATTTTTTCCAACTGCCCACAAATGTTACCAGTGTTGGGAATAAAAATAGAGGCTCCACATGCCTATATTCATTGAACTATTTATACAACCTCTACTTACAGCCTCTCCTCTCTGCTCTGTGTTCAGCAGCCTGTAGTTGAGTCCAAGTGTCACTGATTTTTTTGTCACGTGACTGTTGGTCTCAGTTGAGTCAATCATGGCTTCCTAGTTGCGCTGCGGAGCTCAGAATTTAATGTTTTTTACAGAATCTGTTTAAAGCAAACGGTTTCTTTGGGGCGATATTTTAAATGAGAACATGAAGAATAAAATGTTTTTGATGAAATATCACAATTTTAGGCTTCGTTTTGGCTGCTTTTTCTGACTTTTTGTTTTATAGCTTCTGGCTACGATAAACAGTGTAGTTCTCGCAATCGTTTAAAGAAAACATGCTTTTGAATCCCGTCGGTGGTTTTTGGGGGTCAGAGGGTTGAAAGACCCGTTGCTTCTCCTGTAATCTAAACTTCACCTCGGCAGAGCTCCCACCCAATAGATGCTTTAATGAATCGCTGTGTGGCGAGCGCGGGCGGTTAGGAGAGTTTCTGCATGTCGCAAACACTCTTTGATGCTCAGACACTCTGATGTGACTGTGTGCCAGAAACATCTTTCCAATTATCTCTTTCCAATCCATGTCTCACTTCCTCTTTAAAAGCTGAGCTGGAAAGACTTCTCGCTCATGCTGTGTGCGCAGAGAAGACGGAGAAATAGATTGGAGTTTGATCAAACGCTCTGGGTTTGCTTTTTTTGGGGGGGGAGGGGGGAAGCGGAGCTTAAACGTGTTACGTTTTTAAGTCAAAGCTTCTGTTATTGCTAGTTACATGAATTTATCTTTGATTTTCTAACTGGTCTCCTCACCCTAAAACCCCTTTCCCACTGGACACACAAACACTAACGTCTAGCTTTTGTCTTTAGTGGGAAATGTTACAATCAGCATTCATTCCTGGACAAATCTATTTGCAGTAGTTAAGTATTTATCAGCCTCAGCTCTGATCGAGGGTACGCCGATGCTATGTGACGCACGTTTAAGTGAATATACAATTATGAAAAGCAATATGCATAATTATTTGATGTATTAACTCACAAAAACACAATTAATATGCTCTCCTCAAAGCCACCCGACTCCAGTCAGACGACAATCTCATTACCTCGCCGCTCAGCAAAACACAACTTCATTCAAGGTTGACAGAAGCAAAACAAATCTCATCAGAACCGTACTGGTTAATCTTGCACTGTTCCAACAAACACCAACTCTGGTTTGGTCAAATTAAACCATTAATTCACAAAGTTAGATGTGAAAGGAAACATTAAATCCTCAAAGCTACCAGACTCCATTGATAGAAACGGTCATTTTACAGCGCTGATCAAACAACAGACGCGGTGTAGCTTGTTTATAACGTTAGCTTTTCACTTCTGCTGGTTGTGTTCACACTTCAACAATCATAACAGTGGTTTTCACTTGTGAAGATTATCTCGCAGAACCAAACATGTATCACGTATCAACATGTTTGTTTGCCACAGAGATTATTTAACAAACCAATGGCAACAAATCTCAATGGCTTTTTGTGGAGGGAACCAGTGCGACGTTAACTTCCTGTTGAGCCCACCAAAATACGTCACCCCCTTCAGGACTCTATGTTAAATGATTCTATCGGCTATTTTTAGCGGATTTTCCTGCATATACGCACTTATTTTGATGGGAAAAGGTATCAAACAAGAAAAGATTAGAATATTTGTCCTGCAGCAGCATAATTACACAATGAGCATGAGGTGTGTGTGGTGTCTCTCTTTCATGTGGAGTCTCCCTCTGTCCTGTGATAGGCCTACATACTGGTCTTCTTAATGCACTCCTTCAGACGGTCTCCTCTCTCTCTGTCCTGCTGCATCAGCACCATTTACTCCTGTTTACTCTCAACTCCCACTTGTAACCCCCGACTCACTCATAATGTGATACACACTGGTCTTTTTAATCAACTCCTTCAGACGATCTCCTCATCTCATTTTTTGAGTGACCACATTTTCGACACCTCACTTGCCGCGTGGGCGTACGAGGCTGTCGGTGTGCGGTTCTGACAGGCCCGTGTCAAGCTGCTCTCTCCGGGAAAAAAACAAACCCCACGACAGTGGAGTGGGAGAACTGTAATTTAATTACTGCTTTTCATTGGGGGAGAGGCACATGAAGGGGGGGGGGGGGGGGGGCTTTGTCCTGAGGGAGCGTTTTATCCGGGCTGTCGTAGAGGATGGAGTAAATGATTGAGAGTGACGGAGCAGGAGAGGAGAAGAAAAAAGAGCAGAGGGCAGTGCTGGTGGAGAGCAGTGAAATGAAGAACCACTGCTCTTTGTTTGCCTTGATAGAAGAGAGACAATTACTTATTTTTTTAGGGTGTGCTTGATACAAAACCCCCCCAAAAAATAAAGAAATTGCCGCTTATGAACTGGAATCAGGAGCTGAACCAGATTCATCCAACAGCCGCACGACACAAATGTTTCCAGAGCAAGCGGCTGCAGAAATGCTGCGTGGGCCCCATTCAGATGGAGATGCA
This sequence comes from Anarhichas minor, assembly GCF_050575085.1. Classification (NCBI taxonomy): domain Eukaryota; kingdom Metazoa; phylum Chordata; class Actinopteri; order Perciformes; family Anarhichadidae; genus Anarhichas; species Anarhichas minor. The sequence continues at coordinate 1,100,813 of NW_027466456.1, read as the reverse complement.
CAAATGAGCTCTCCGTTAGCTTTCGGGATCGCCGGTCACGTCTAACAACTCCCATGCAACTTTGCATTGGACTTAAAAAAGTATGACGCACTTCAGAACCTTAGCGGAGGGTAGCGTAGCAGAAAAAATGCTAATTTTGTCATCGTGACGCATCACTTGAAATGTGGAGGAAAAACCGGGCGGTTCTTTCCTTTAAATTGCGATATTAAAGATATTAAAGATCTGGGGCATGACTGGAAACGACACACATGCACGTCTCAAATTTAATGCACGAGCCACTTTTGTGTTTGCCCTCCGCAGAAGTGATGTGATGCTGATGAAATTACGTCTCGCATTTCGCGACATGCCGTCATTTCTCAGCCTGTTTGCCAGTCTATTAATGTGAGACAACTTGTCTCTGACACAGAAAGCTTTTAGCGGGATCAATACATGAATATGGAAAGCACTCCTCACTTCCCTCTCATCATTACCATGGAAACTCCCGGGACTATTTTCTCCCCACGGGGGAGTTTGACAGTGCAGTGAACTTTTCCTTACTCTTGATTCAGTTTGCTATATTCTCTCCCTTTTCTTTTTAGGTCCTCACAACATGGCGTCTCTACTTCTTGGCGACAAAGATTCCCGCTAAGGTACTTGTTAACAGCTCCGTGTCTCCAGTTACAGTATGCATCTCTTTGCTCTCTCATGGTGCCTGCTGAAATATTAACTTTGTCGACTCTTTCTGTAACAACAGATAGAAACCACATTCAACTTCTTGGAGATTCGAGCTTTGAATTCCCACCCAGAGCACCAAGTGAGTTGTGACATAGATACGGACCTCTGCCAAGGGTTTCAAGTGTTTGTACGGTTGTATAATGGTGGTTACATCACTTTGGCCTTCAGGGGATGACAAAACGCATTCATCCAAACAGCTGCACAGCAGTCGATGGGCTCTTATTAACTTGTTCTCTACTATTGTTGACGGTGACAGCAACAAGAAAAACGGTTTAGGGACTGTAGGAAAACGAGTGGGATGCGAGGTCAGAATCAGGGATGTTGTATCGTATTGTTTTCTCTAGCATCTGAATTCTTCTTTGGGAGAGCATGGGAAGGTCTTTTTATTCTTATTATTACAGAAAAAAAGAAGAGATCAAGCAGTCACAAATGATGCTTTAGTGTTCACCATAATGTCATAAAGGTGCACTTTGCCCTAATGCGGCGGACAACAATCTTTAATCTCACTGTTTTAGGGCTCAATGTTCCCATCACACTCAACTAGCTAATACAACCAATATGTCTGCATGAGGAACACAAACAAATACAATCTCTATAATCAAGTTAAAGTAACCACAGCTGCAACGATTAGTCGACTCATCAGGAAAAGAATCCCCAACTATTTTGGTTATAGATTAATCGTTTAAAAAATGGCAGAAAATGCTGTTTTCAGCCTCTGAAATACAGAGATGTCCTGCTCCTCTCTGTGTTGTATTACACAAAACAGAATATCTTTGGGTTATGGACAAAACAAGACATTTAAAGACATCACCTTGGATTTTAAGAGACTGGGATAAACACTTCTCACAATTGTCTGACGTTTCATAGACCAAGCGATTAATCGGATAATCTAGTAAATAATAAACAATAACATTAATGGATACATTGTTGCAGCCCTGAAGGTAATTAAGTCAGCCTTTTATTTCGTATCACTTTATTCTGAAATAGAGTTGCTGAAATAATCATAATTTTAATTCCATTATAATTGTCGTCTTTTTTTAACTTTCTCTTTTAGTTATTAACGGTGTAACGAAACAAACAGTACTATATTTTAAGATACTACAGTATTCATGAATCTGGGGAGGGTCTTCAGCCCCCCCTCCTCACCGTAATAATTTGCCCACAGTCCCTTACAGCTCCATTTTCTCTCCAGGTTATCATCGACACCGACAAGTCCAGCTACTCGCTGAGGTTCGAGTCACGCGAACATCTCAATCATGTGGTCGGCCATATCAATTTCGCTCTGTCTCGAATATTCAACAACTCCATTTTTGCGTAAGTACTTGAATAAATCACTTATCCACGGAGAGGTGGATACCTTTTTATTTAAAAATACCTTTATTTCTCCAATTATCTAAAGATGAATGACTCCTTATCTTTGCAGCCCTTCCATCTGTCATTCAGACAGCGACCTCTCTGAGGGCAGCAGGAAGTATTCACCCAGCTCGGAGACGTCGGTGGAGACCCAGAGGGCCTGTGGTAAAAGAGACATTATCATCAAATATGGGAATTAGCACACATGCATACACGGACGGGGGGGCACACTTGGCGGCCCTGAGGGGAAATTGGCTCGCATGCTTCACACATGCGTCTCCCAGATGTTCATTGAAAAAAAATAAAAACATTGATAATTTGCACAAATGTTTTCTGCCCTTTTCTCTCCCGTTGTCGCTGCAGGAAGCAGCTGTTCACATCGTCTCATTTTGTTTTTTCTCTCCCTTTGTTTTGTTTTTTCTTCCTCTCTCAGGAGGCTTCTCAGAGACGTACGCCGCTCTGTGCGACTATAATGGCATCAGCTGCAAGGAGGAAGTGCAGTGGGTAAGAGCTGTGGGACTGTGCCTGTGTCGCTGTGAGTGCTTTTGAGTGTTACGTACAGCACTGTGACCAAAATTGAGGGAGCGGGGGGTGTGTGTGTGTGTGGGGGGTGGAGGTGGTCATTTACTGCAGCATAACAGACTCATGGGTAATGTTGCTCCTGTAGGACGTGGACACCATCTACCACTCCCAGGACAGCCGAGAGTTTAACCTGCTGGACTTCAGCCACCTGGAGAGCAGGTGAGGGACGGAGAGCGCTCAACACGTTATTACCTCCGGAAAACGTACGGAGCCTCATTTACCTCGGTTTCATCTTTTCCAGGGATTTGGCGGTGATTGTTGCGTCGATGGCGTACAACAGCTGGTTCACTAAACTGTACTGCAAAGATCTGCGGATAGTAAGTATAAGTTCTGCTGTGTTACTGTTGAGTTATTAAAAGATGGTTTAAGATAAAACAGAGACCGCAGGATGAGCGCCGGGCTTTTGTTACATACTGACCAAACCGTAGAATTACATCCTCCGGGTCCATCACATGATGCAGTTGCGCCCAAACACGCTTTTTTTATAGACTTGGCAAAGAGATGTCTTGAACAGCTCTTATTTAAAGCTACTACAAGGAACTTTCACTTTGTGTTGATTTTGGCGGTCCCTGTGAACAAAAGTGGAAGTGTTTCTGAGCACCAGAGTCCCATGATTTAGTGTTTTTGGGAGGCGAGGTTACAGGAAACGCTGGTCGCTTGCTCTACAGGCCCATCGATGCAGAAGATATGGGTGATTTTATCTGAATTTGATCATTTTTTTTGCTTTATGAGCAACTTTCATAGGTATAAACGGGGCACGCATCCTGTTCTCTTTATACATCCGAGGCAGAAACAGGTGAAACATTTCATGTGAATATTTTCTTTTTCCTTCAGGGGTCAGAGGTCACTGAGCAGGTCCTGCACACGGTCAGCAAATCCTCCAGCCTGGAGGAGATCACTCTGGAGAACGCCGGGTTAAAATCGTGAGTTTTGATCCGTCTGGCACCTTTCTTTTGCTTTTCATACAATCAATCTTCTATAAACGCACACGAGTTCTACTCAGTCGGTGAAAACAGTTGCGTGATGTCTTCTGCTGGTCAATAGCGTTGAAATGATCAGACAAGCTTATTAAAGTCTTGCGACAGCCTCAGATTTATTGATTGCTGTTGGGAGGAGAAGAACAAGAGAACAAATACAACACAAATGTTTCTAAAAATACATTACCCACCCTGGCTTTGGAGAAAGTGCAAAGTTAAATCGCTCCCTTTAGATGTTTGTGTGTATTCACAACACATTGTTTGTCTGTAATAAACTATGGACCCACTTCACAGAGACTTTCCACAGAAGATGTCAGCTGCTCTTTCAGAGAACCCTGCGTCTGTCATCCACTCGCTCAACTTGGCCCACAACTCACTGGACAACCAGGGTATAACAACACATCAGCTACTCTTTGGTTGTCTAAGCTACTAATTTAGTTTGATGGTAATGAGGGAACTCCATTTTTACAACTCTTGTCTCTACGCTGCAGGTGTGTCCAACCTAATTCAGCAGGTGTGTCGCCTCAGCAAGGGACTTCGTCTCCTCAACCTCTCCAAGACCTCACTCACATCCAAAGGTTTGGGCCCGTCCCACTTTATTTCCTCTAAATAAACTAAATGAACATCATGCTGTATTGAAGAAGTCTTGAAACTAGAGATTGAGACCATAAACTCATGTTTACAATGTTTACTGAGGTAATAAATCAAGAGAGAAGTAGAGTCATTTTCTCATAGACTTCTATACAACCAGAGGAGTCGCCCCCTGGTGGACACTAGAGAGAATGCAAGTTTTAAGATGCGTCACTCATCAGAACCGGAGGTTGCCACCTTGGTTGGAACCTGGTCGGAGCTGTCTGATGCTACGCTATGATTGGCCAGGCGTTCGAGGGGGGCGGGACTTTGCGAAGGGTCAATTCCACAATTCACCAAAAGCCGGTAGAAATTGGTGAGATAATAGACCCAAAGGAGTTTTTACAAATCTGCAGCTTATTGAGCAGCTCTCTTAGCTCAGGTTGGATTATCATTTAGGGAGTATAAAGCCTCCAAAGCTCCAGAGGATTCTCCCTCCTGAGGAGCTTTGTTTCATGTTTTGCCCACCCCCCCCCCCCCCCCATATTGACTTTTGATGTCTTGTGCTGCCCTGCAGGCAGCATGCCTCCTGTAACCGTCTCATCTTACCGTGTACCCAGTGGAGAATTTAAATATTACATTGACACTTTCCCTTTAAATCTGCCGATACCTGCTGCTGCAGATGTGTATGAATAATGTAAGGGCACAAAATGTTTTGAGAGTGTTCTCTGTCTTTTACTAATGTGCAACATCCTCCTCCTCTTGTCTCTCTCTCTCTCTCTTTCCTTTCATCCGTCCCTCTCAGGAGTGGTGTCTCTCTCTCAGGCTCTGTGCTCCAGCGACGAGTACTCCAACTCTCTCCTGCACCTGGACCTGAGCAAGAACCCCGGGGTCCTCTCAGGGGAGGACGCCTCGGTCAGAAAGCACAACTCAAAACAAACCCCACTTCCATTTATACGCCACTTTTCCATCTAAATGTGACGTCTTCTTCTCCGTCTCTTTCCAGAACTTGTATCTGTTCTTGTCTCAGCCCAACTGCCTGGTCCATTTGGATCTGTCAGCCACAGATTGCTCTGTGGACTCAGTAAGTATTTAATGTCTGGGCGCGATTCGAATGTTTACAAAAAATGCATATCTCTCTCTGTGCAATGCTCAGCCCAGATTAACCGTTTCAAACCCATGTGTCTCATGCAGCTATTTGGGGCTCTTCTGAGGGGGTGTTGCGCTGATCTTTCCTTTCTGAATCTTTCCAAAAATTCCTTCTCCCACAGGTTAGTCATATCTTAAAGATTACCTAAACAATAAAGGCAGCTGCAAATCCAAATCTGGGACTATATCATGCTTATTTCACCGTGAAGGCCTCCTCTCTCATCATCCATTCTTCCTCTTTCTTTTCTTTGGTCATAATCTTCATCTCTTGCTTCAATTGGAGCTTTGTGGGAGTCACTGGTACATTATGCCCCATCTCTGTGGGTTTGTCTACCGCCGTTTAAAAAACAGAACTCCCAGAGCTGTCTGCATAGATAAGACTCATGCATATTTAAGCAGAAGCTATCTATCATTTGACCCCACTCCCCCTCTCCCCCTCCTCTCTCACACCAAAGCAATATTCACTCTATTTCTCATTCTGTGTCAGCGCTCAGCTCTGCACTGCACTCGTATTTACCCGCCATGTCAACAATGTGATTTAAATCTGTTCTGTGTGGCCGGTCTCATCCCATTCCACCCTGTCCATCATCTCCTCTCTTTCATCTCTCGTTTCGTTGTTTAATTTATCCAACAGGAAAGCGAAGGACACGCTGCCGCTGTTCCGCCAGTTCTTCAGCTCGGCCTTCAGCCTCACTTATGTCAGTCTGGCCTCTATGAAGCTGCCCCCTGACGTTCTGAGGTAGTCGCCGTGTCATCCTCGTGTTCTCTATAACCGAATCGCCTCCCGTCAGTCCAAACTCACTTCTTCTATCCTTCCTGTCTCCACAGGGCTCTCCTCACAGGGTTGATCTCCAATCCTCATATCAATGACCTTCATCTGGACATCAGTGGCTGCGAGGTAAGAGTTCATCTCCACGTCTGCAATGGATTCTAAGCTCAAGTTAAAGGGATATTCAGTATTTTCTTCTCATACAGTGTCGGGGATTTTCTTTACATCTCCACATGCAGTTTAAACGTACTAGTGCAGCGTGTGCCCGTCGAGAACGGGCGACCAGAATTGCGGTGTGGCTGCTTGCAAGCTTATGAAATGATGAGAAATCATTTCAAAGAGAAATTCAAGTTTGTGAATCTGTGGGAAAGATATTCAGTAAAATGTCCGAATGAAATTGCGAGGTTACGCAATCAAGACTCTTCTCGCTTCTGTGAACGTCTCAACTAGAAGCAGAGAAAACTATGTCTGAAACACAAAGTCACAAAGACACTAAAGTCACACACAAACAGACACATTCAAGTCACAAGTACAACCCAAGTCAAGGCCAAAACAAAAAACCCTCACAGTTGATATCATTCGTTTCATTCGCTCGACAACATTCAAAACATTGTTTTGAATATTTTCACAGGTTTTACAAAGTGTGATTTACAGACTTGAAATGAATTAATAGACCCTATTGATCCCATATCACCGCAGTCAGAAGCCTTTTGTTGATCATTTCCTAAAGTAAATGTAGCAATACCCCAAAGCAACAAAACTGAAGCAAGACTACTGCATTCAAAATGTGAAAGTACAGGAGGAATATCTGCTACAGCAAAGGCGTGGCCTGAGGAGTTATGTTTCCGGGTTGTTCTCGTGAACACGATATCTCAGGAACGCCTTGAAGAAAGTTCTTCAGATTTGTCGTAAGCATCCATCGAGCCTCAAGGATAAACCGATTCGATCTTGGTGGTCAAAGGCCACTGTGGCCTCACAATACACTTTCTTTGCCATAACTCAAGAATTGATATGCTAATTATGACAATTTGACACAAATGTCTCATAGAATTGCAGTTTGCATATTTACAAAGTTGGTAATGCCGGTCGATTTAAATTATATCAAACTTCCAATCGGTTCCCGTTTATGTGCACCCACAGCTGTGACGATGGAAAGCAGCTCTTCCAGGTTTTGAGGACATCTATATATTTACTTGTTTAAGAGAAAAAGTGATAAACTAACAAATAGCCGAAGATGTTTCCTTCCCACGGAGCAGAAGTGCTGCAGATCACAAGGCAGAGCTCAACAAAACCTTCAGACTGCTTGCAGAGACATATAAAAAAGGGCATTCATAAATCTGCCTCACTGTGGAAAAGTAGAACAATTCCCCAAAGACGACTAAACCTGAAAACGACGGATTCATCATGCCTGTGCATATGTTGGTTTTCCCTACCCTCTCTTTCTCTACAGCTACGGTCCGCAGGAGCTGCTGTAGTGCAGGAACTCTTCCCCAGAGTCTCCTCCATCGGCACTCTGGATGTGTCGGACAACGGTACGGTGGCACGCTGCACCACATCCCTCTGGGACCTTGACTCCTTGTCCTCGGGCAGGAGAGGTCTGAGTGCGCTGTTCATGAATCAAGACATGAGCTCTACATATATATATATATACATATGTGTGTGTGTGTGTGTGTGTGTGTGTGTGTGTGTTGACAGGTCTCGATGCAGACTTGCTCACGGTACTGCCGGCCCTCTCCAGACACCCCTCCCTCAAGCACCTCTATCTGGGCAAGAACTTCAACATCAAAAACAGGTGCTGCCGGTGCTCAACGCTGCGCTTTACTGCAGTTATTTGTGCGTGCATGTGAAACACGAGGGCGCGTGTGCGCTACACATGCCAGCTCGAATATACGTGTCTGTGATTTAACTTTCCGTTTTTCATAAGCGGCTGCCGGACAGCTCGCCGGCAGCAGGAAATGACGGACGCCAGCTCATCCCAGCCTCTGTGTTTATGTCTGCAGGGTTCTGGATGAAGTCCTGCAGAAGCTGGTTCATCTCATACAGGAGGAGGAATGTGTGAGTGATAACACAGGAAATAGCAATCATGCTTGAAGACATACCGCATGATGCAAATTTACCAGTCTGCTGCCACTAGCTTTGCTTTATCATATAAATTTTAAAAAAAATGGATCAGCTGCAAAGATGCAGAAAAATCACATATTCTCTTTTCACTCCGTCCACTTTGGAAGAAAAAAAAAAAAAAAAAGATAATAAAATTGACTTAAAGGGGACACATCATGCTCATCTTCAGGTTCATACTTGTATTTTGGGTTTCTACAAGAACATGTTTACATGCTTTGATGTTCAAAAAACTATTTTTCTCATACGGTCTGTCTGAATATACTTGTATTCACCCCCTGAAACGCTTCGTTTTGGCGCCTGTCTCTTTAAGACCTCCCCCATGGAAAAGCCCGGTCTGCTCTGATTGGCTTGAAAGGAAAATATGGCGCACCTTTCCAAAGATCGTTCTCAGATGGGGGCCTGTGTATTCCAATGAGCGTGCACATAGAGATGTTCCGATACCAGAGTACCAATCCGACACGCTAAAAACAAAAAAAGTAAAATAGGTCAATTCTCTCTCTAATATCTAATATATATTGCTGTGAAAAAAATCTCTTTCAAACTGTATTTATTAATGTTTCTCGGCAAAAACAAAATTTTACACAATTACATTTGAACACATCATAATAACGTTTTAATTTACTTGCGACCAATACTGATTTTTACCGAATGGATCTTGAAAGCACGATAATATTACTTAAACAACCTCCGTTAACGTTAGCTGTAACCTCCGTTATTTAGCAGAGCAGGACTGTGCTGCCCACTGGCTGCTAACAGCCAACAGCGAACGTTAACCAGCTCTCCTGACGATTTGTCGTTCACAATGTAGCATTATCAAGGAAAAAATAGAGTGCACAAGAGTGTTTAACCACAGGTCAGTAGTACTAGTTTGCACATGTGCAGTAGCGATCGGGCATGATGTACGGGTGGTGTAGCGAGAGACGCGTGCTGTTGTTGTTCCTGTGTAGTGTGAATACGCTGATAAATGATGTGACAACTTGGAATCTGATCGGTGCATAGACTCACGTACTCGCCGATAGCAGATCCAGCATTTTCGGCTGTATCAGAGGCATTACTGATACCGGTATCGGAGCAACTCTACTTGCATGTGACATAGGAAGGGGGAGCCAAATCTGATTGGCTCATTGAATGTCATGTTTTCTGATCTAGACTACCCACAAAAGAACTGACTGGGTCCTCTTATTTCACAGTTTGTGGGTTGGTAGACACTCCAGATACCCAAATGTATCTGAAAGAACTGAAATAAGTGAGTTTTCATGGCATGTCCCCTTTAAGGTTCCTGGACACATCATTCTTGCATTACGTTTCTCTGCAGAAGTGTCACTGTATCATTAATTATTACCGTCTCTTGCGGGCACAGTGTCTATATCAGTACACACACACATATTGTAAATAATTCATACAGACAGCATGTTAAGTCATGTGCGGCGAGCAGTCGCATCACTCCGCAGTAACTTTAACCACTGCACTTCATCCTCACGGCTCGCCAGTCACTTCCTCTCTTCCCACCGCTCAGTTTTAGATTTATTCCTAAATAACACACTCACTTTAACACACATGTGCCTCTCCAGGCCCTGCAGTCTCTGTCCCTGGCCGACTCGCGCCTGCGCTCTCGGGGCACCGTGCTGGTCAACGCTCTGGGCAGCAACACCTGCCTGAGAAAAGTGGACCTGAGCGGCAACAACATGGACGACATCGGAGCCAAGATGCTGAGCAAAGCCCTGCAGATCAACACCACGCTCAGGTGAGGGAAAAATAAATGTATAGAGAGAGAAAAATATATATATATACACTTTTTTATGAGTTGCGCTCTTTATGGAGGTCTTTATTCAATGCAACTCACCATTTTTGCCCTGCAGGAGTGTGACATGGGATCGCAACAACACCTCCGCATCAGGGTTTCTAGATGTGGCCCGAGCACTCGAACAGTAAGGGCATTAAGAAAAAAACATTTTTATGTGCACACTAGAGCGTCGGCAAATAAGAGGATATCTTGTATATCAAAAATACATGTGATACCTTATATTATATGTTTACATTTGCAACGTGAGCTGAGCAAATTGCTGCGTTCCACTTTGCTATCTTAACTGGTTCAGACTTTTCTTTAGGCTAAGGATGACATGGTTGCAAAGATCAAAGTATTACTCACTGGTTGCCGTGGCGTAGGAGGGATATTTTGGGATGAACTCTGTCCATTGGGGACATTAACTTTAGCCAACTTTAACCCGCTTTATTTTCTCTCTGTAGTTTGTTACCGTCTCCTTCAATAACTCGATTCTTTCTCTGTTCCCTCCTTTTTCTCTCTCAGTAATTTCATCTTGCAGTACATGCCTCTACCCTTAAGTGACATCAGCCAGGCGTACCGCGGCGCCCCAGAGAGGACAGAGCAGGCGCTGACCAAGGTTGTTCTCTACTATCTCCTAAATGCAGCTAAATCCTCCACTTAGCTAGTCTAACTGTGTCCGACTGCTGTTTGGTGCTGAGCCGGTAGTGTACGGTGGCTTTATAGAGCCTTTTTGCAGTGAAAGTGACTACTGACTGAAACATAGACTGTATATAAGAAGTGGACGTAGTCAATTTGACGTCACCCATTGGTTTGTGGACTGCAGTTTTGAAGCCTTGAGTTCTGCGATTTCGCCGTCGTTCGGAGATCTCGCGTTGAATCTACGTACATCGTCGAATACTCAGCCACCACATTGACCAGCTCTCACTCACGTTTTCCACCGTTGACCGTTCTCCCAGCAACAAGTCACAATAACAAACAAAGGTAAAGAAAAAGGTTACCCCTAACCCTATGTTGTCAGACACTCATGATGACAATCTAATCCTGTCAGTAGCCAAAACGAGCCGTTTTAGTGGCATTAACGGTGAGGAGTTGCGACTACATTGCAGCCCGTTTAACGGCTGCCATCTGCAATTGTTCTCCATCAATACTGGACCAATTTCAAAGATTGTTGTACCCCCCAATAGTCACTTAGACACAACAGCATGGCAAAATAGAGTTGAGGTTGAAAAATATTGAATTACCCGTTAAGATGCAGTTTGAAAACAGGGCCCAAAAATGTGAAATCTAAAAACGAAAAAACAGCCGCCTGTTCTCTGCATCCTTTCGCTCTGCTTCGTTGCACTTTGGTTTCCTCAACAATCTGCTCTATTGCATCATCAACATGTCTTTTCTATCCGTCGTCCTTGTGTTTTTTCGCTGCCAGTTATTATTACACTCTACTAACTCTCTCTCGCCTCTCCGCCCCGCACAGATCCAGCGCTCTCTGGTGAGGAACAACCAGACGCAGCGCTTCTCTCAGAGGCAGGCTCTGCGGCTGCACCAGGGCCTGGTCACGAGCACTGCCGAGCAGGTAGCACTCACCTTGGTGTACTGCATGTACAAGAGTGTTTATTGTGCGATTCTGCTCTCGTAACACCCGCCCCCCTCCTCCACCTGTCTGTTTCCAAGGTGATGGAGCGCCTCTGCGTGCGCGTCCAGCAGCAGGTGTGTGTGTTACGAGGCGCCGGCGAGATGGAGGAGATTCAAGCTGCTAAACAAGTGTTAAAAGAGGCCAGGAACTCCCGCGCTGTGAGTGATGCAGAAAAAGAACGTGCGAGCGTAGTATTTGCATTACATTAACACGGAAATTTGAATACTTTTTTGTTCCTTCGCAAGCTGTACCCATCGCTGTGTGAGCTGGCTCATGTGCTGTCCGTGGACGGGCCGGTGCGGCAGCGGCTGGACTCTCTGGCCGGTGAACTCGCCAAAGCTGCGGACAAAGAGCTTCAGGTAGATCCATCGGCCTCTTTCCACAACCGTGATTCACGGCGAGTTACTGATCGCAGGTGCTTTGTTGCAGGTGATCGTGGACTCCATGGTGTCGCTCTGCCGCGAGCTCTGCCCTTTGTCGTCCTCTGCGGCCGAGAGGTTGAGTCCTTCGCTCTCGTCTGTCTCCGAGCGCGTGTCCATCCCTCGCTCCGCCATCCGGACGGCTCTGATGGAAAGAGCAGCGCAGGACATCCACCGAGCCTTAGAGTAAGAGACGGCCGCAGGAACGGAAAAGCAGAGGGCAAACTGCAGTGAAGGAGTTGGAATTTGATAAGTAGGTTATTGATTTCTGACTTTAACCTCTTCCCGTCCGTCTCTCCCTTTCTCACCCAATCGTCTGCAGAGAAGTGAAGCTGTCGGTGGTTTCCTATCTCACCAACTCCATCGTGGACCAGATCCTGCAGGAGCTCTACGCCACCCATAAGACCCTGGTAGATACACTTCTTGTAAAATAGACATTGTGCGTCTGAGACAAAGTGATTGAGAGGGCGTCAAAGGGTTGACTGAAGAGCGTTGCCGTCTGTCTCAGACTCGACAGGTGTCTCTTCTTAAACGCTGGGAGGGGACGTGTGACGACGGGACGGGCTGGAGGTTCAACAGACACAGAGACTCTCTGGACATCACAGATGAGGAGCTCAGCACCAGCATAGTGAGTGGGAATATACAGACATCTTTCCATTTGTCCGCTGATACAGCGCGTTGCCACGTTTTTCACATTATTGAGATTTGAACTCATCTAGTGCCTCATGTCCACTGCAGGTTTTGGTACAAAGTGTTTTTCTCGATTTAGTTTTCCACTGCGGCGAGTAACCCCTCAGTGTAGGCGGGGCTTTAAGCTAATTGCCGTGGCGACGACATCATCTTCTGAATCCTTTCATTGGCAACCAAAAATCTGGGTCTAGTGAATAAAAAAAAACTTGCGGTTGCTATTGATAGTAGTTTGGCTATTTAGCTAGCTTGCCGTTTGTGCAGATGTCCCGTGTAGCGCTAGTGACGATTCCCTTTGACCAATCAGTGGTCTGTATTGTTTTAACTCGACAGTACCGGGTACTATCAACAACTTTTGATTACGGAAAACCAATAAAAGAGCCAGCTGAGTTGAGTAGATGCAGTAGAAATGCGTTTGTATTCTGCCTGCAACCATCTCCGTGTGATGGCCAAAAGAATTTGAAAGAGCTTTGAAAGGATTTTGCCGGGGTATAATATTATCTTCTCCCACCTTGTATACATTTCAATATTGGAGTCACAAATTATCACATCTTCCAACTCCTGCCAAGACACCGAGGTAGCATTTGTGTGACTTTCTCAATTATTCTTATATAATCTAAACCCATTTCTGTCTGACTTGAACAGTTAAGTAGTTTATAGAGTTTTGCATTCCATTGTTTAATCGTGACACAAGACGTTTGTTGTCTTGCATCGATGAATATGTCGACAAAACTAGGGTCGCTCTCCTCCACTTCTTTACCATGGAAATAAACTTCTCACCAAAATACAGTGATGGTTAGATGGAATGATGTATTTTCCTCTGGGTTCTGACATTTGAAACATTACATTGATTTTCTTGACAGAAGCACTGAAGGTCAAAATTTTAAGCCCTAAAACTCCACTGGAGATGTTTCAGCAACACTTGGATTGACGGTGTATTGTCAGTTACATTGTGCTTTGGCCTTTGGAAGTGTCTCATTGATTGGCTTGATTGAAGGTCTATAATTCCTACACTGTAAGTCCAACTGGCATTAAATCAGAATAAGGTTTATTGCCAAGTAGGTTTTATCTCGCAAGGAATTTGAAGAGTCAGTCGGGGTCCCAGGCCTAGAAACATGAGGATTTTGGTCCTGATGGACTGCAGTTGGGAGGGTGGGAGTGGTCGGGCACATTTGCCTATCCGGCCATTCAATCACCTTCTCTGCAGAGCGAATGACTCGCTGCAGTCTGCCTTGTCCTTGGCAGTGGCAGCAGCATACCAATCGACTAGACTTATGTCGAGAAATCAACTTTGCTTTCTCTTTGACATATTTCACAATGATGTAATCCAGTTTTTCCTTCAGCTGAGAAGATTTTCTATAATCAAGTTATTCACATCATCGACCATTTGTACCATTATTCGTCTACCTTTTTATGTCCCAGATTGTGTTTGATGTTTTGTATCGGCTGTTTTCACATGTTCGACTTGTGACTGGACAAAACTGCACTGGTAGAAGCACCAACTGGCCTAAAGGAGAGCTCGTATCATTTGTGCTACTTGACTCGTCTCTTCTTCTGTGTCTTACTCTAATGCTATCCTTCAGCATCTCAGTATTTTTTTTTCTCCTCCAAGGACACAATAGCCATTAAGAAGCGCAGCTCGAGAACGAGACGAATACGACCCGTCTCCACCAGGCTGAGTGAGTACTGCTTTATATCCTCCTCTCTCCGCTCTTTCCTGTCTTTTCCCGTCTCTCTTAGGGCTCCATTAGTGTTTTGTTTTTTTCTGTTTCCTCTTCCCTGTCTCTCCATCTTAGAAGTCTGCTAATGGCTGTTTTGATCTGACCTGAACCAAGTCTGAGTCAGTACATCTCAGAGCGGTTGTTTAAAAATTGTCGACTCTGAAACAAACGATCGTCTCGTCGACTTTGCCTTCTCAGTTTTCTCGCCCTCACATCTTCTATGATCTTTCCACCTGCCATCAGGCCTGTGTGACGACTCCAGCTCCTCCCCGCCCCCCTCCGTGCCATCGTACTCCTCGCCGCTGTCCCGCTCGGCATCCTGGGAGGGCCTGTCGGAGCTGCCAACGCAGGGCCTGCCGCTCCATCATGTGACGCGGGTTCGGCCGAGGCCTCCGCGGAGGCACAAAGGAGGCCACATTCCTGCTGAGACTGTAAGGCGGGTTTGATCGTGGCACCTTTTGACACATTGGGCCTATAAAGTAATTTGAACTGTGTGCATTATTCCAGTATACTATACATCTATACATTCATCTATCTAACATGTCTATATATATATCCATCTATGCAACGTATGACATATTTATCTATCTATCTATCGATCTTTAATCCTCACATTTCCTAATGTTCTTGCCTGCTGGCAGTGACTGTCTTTTTCAGAGGTAATATATACAAAGTGGATGGCTGCAATTGGATTATGCAATCTCACTGAAGCCAGTGTAATCCATTTGTTTTATTGCAGAACATTTACAAATGAAACCCAGTGAGAGTTAACTGACCTATTAAAAAGTGGTTGTGTGTGTGTGTGTGTGTGTGTGTGCAGCATTGCAGTGAAAATGGAGGAATAAGTCCTCTTGATGACGGACTCCCAGATTTCTATACTAAAAGAGTGCTCCCTGACAGGTAAGAGTTTCTCTCATCTCTTTGACAGAACATCCCCTCGATTTACATGTTTTAACTACCGATCGCATGTACATTAACCCTCGCGCATCCCTTTAAAAAAAGTTAATTAACAAAGTAAATAAATATTATTTTCCACTTCCACTGAGTAAAATCTTTTAATTAACATCAGCCCTGATTATAACCACCAAATATTAATACATTTTCAGAATGTTAACCCTTCAAATGCCGGTTTGTTTAAATAATGCAACAGTTTTTTTTAAATATTAAATAATTTTCTGTATACTTTGTGCCAGGGAGGTTTTATTTAATGTCAATGATTAGCAACAGCATTGATTTTGTTGCATTGAAACACTGCAATGCTCCATAATACAGCAGTGATGCCCATAGTGGGAACGAGGAGAATAGCAACGTATTAGCCTCGTTGGACAAACGTGAGAAGATGGCTTTATCTGATGGGAAAGAGTAAAAACTACAATTTGGAAGATTGAGGTTTAAATGGGGATATTTTTGTCCTCAAGGGTCTGAGTGTCTGTATTTTGGCTACACCGTTTATTGTAGACAACATAGGAGCTGAAGTTGCACTTCCAAAATACATTTTAAAAAGCTCAAACCCTTGCCAAGATGTATGTAATTTGCATCAACACAGCCAAGAATGTCCCTATTGATGCTTAAAGGTTAAATTACTACTGCCCAGGTGTTTAGAATGAGTTCCTACTTTTCAAGCGATCATTAGTTTCCTTTCATTGTTTCCACACTTTGAAAATCTACTTACAGAGTCCTAAAACTCGCTGGAGATCTTGTAGGTAATTCATCACAGTGAGCATTTTGTCACGTTGAAGTTATTGTCGCATGATAACGCAGCTGTGAGCAGAAACTGCTTTGAGAATATCCGAGAGAGCTAGCTGCCGAACAACTTGATACAGTTAATACAAGAAGAAGAAGACATGTTTATTTATCGATTGTCTTCTGGGTTTGATTGTCCACTAATACAGCTTGTGATTGAAACACTATTTTCATGGTTTACTGCAATCAATGGACACCTGTGGGGGAAATCATATTAAAATGTGTGTTGGACAATAAGAGGATTTTTCATCCATTGCTATATTCGCTCCTATGTGAGTGTATAACAAAAGGATTAATAACTTTCTCAGTAGCAAACCAAGAAGGTCACACAACAAAAGACACTAATATGAACAGACAAATTACACGATTGCAATGAAAGCAAGTGACTGTGAAAAGTGTAGCTTCAATGGAAACATGACAACGATGTAACCTTGGTTGGTACCTAAAGTGGCATGCCTACCAACAGGCTTCTACAAACCTAATAAATACCATCCGTTATATGAGGCTCTTTAGATTTGTAGTATCCTGCAAGTGAGATATTTTCACCAGAAACAAAAAGTTATTAAACACGACAGGAGCAAACATGAAGAGATTGCATTTCTACAATTTTCATATTCCATCTTGATTCAATGACATTTTTAATTAACGTGATACCCGTGATCACATCCACACAGTCCAACAGCCCTGCTGGGGCTCTGACAGCTTCTCCGGCGAGGCTTCCTTTTAATTGGCTCATGTTGAGGTTATTATAATTCAAGAAGGTTGTGTTTCTCTGACCAGTGTGTTTTCTGTCTTTGAAGTGCTCTCGTGGCGATGTTCAGCTTGTTTAGCACATCCTGCAGGCGGCTCTGAGCCAATTGAATCTGCTGTCCGTCATCTTTGTTCCATCATAACATAAATTTCGCTCTTTGATGATTAGAGGAGCAGGCGCTGGCTGTTTGCAGCGTTTGGGGATGAGTTGCATGTTGTTGATCAAAGGGGTCTGAGATTCAGGAAGGAGAGGTGATTTTTTATTTTTATTTTATACACAGATCAAAGTAGGATGTTAGCTTTTTTGTCGTGATTTTGTTAAATATGTGACGGGTCTGCTTTGGAAATGAAAAGGAAAAGTTTTTAAAGTTTGTTCCTACATCAATCGTGCAAATTAAGCTAAATTGAAAATGAATGTGGTAAAACATGCAGACAAAAGGCAGCGTGGATGACTGCGATGAGTTCAATGACCTCCTAACAGAGATGACCGGACTTTATGTGCGACGCTCAACCTCTCTCACCTCTTTCAGCCAGCTCTCCTCTCTGCACAAAGCCCACTCGCTGCGGAGGAAGACGAGGAGAAACATGCTGGCCATCTTCGGTTTCCGGAAGAACCGCAGCCAAACTCTGTCCAATCAGGGGCCGGAGTCTGAGGCGGAGGTTTACGGAGACGGGTGTCACTTTGTTGCTACAGCACCCTCAGGGTTCGTGCGTGCACAAACACCACACCGGCACACTCCAATTTAGAAAAGAATGGCCTTGAAAACACAACTCAATGCCCACGGGGTGCATTAGATTACAGGTTCTCAGAGTGGGAGCTGAATGGGGGCGTGAGGCACGACAGCTGATAAGATTTGCGTGACAATTCAACTCCTTTTCAAAAGATATAAATCAGCCGAATCTGAATGTAGACGCATGATGCACATATTTTTAGATTCAGTGTGACTCACACTTCCTGAGGATATCATTATCTCCGATCCCATTGTGCAGCACACTTGCATAAATCAGCTTAGAAATCATAGGAAATAAAGACACTCCTTTTAACTTCAGAACTTGCCTGAAAAGTCAGTTTTTTTAGATTTCTTCAGTATCAAAGTACTCCAGTGATAGCGCTCTATATATCCATGGGAACACTGCAACAAGAATCTGATAATAGCTGATTCGGCATACTTTTTAATGGTGCCAATTTGCTAAAAATGTTGGTGTGAACGATGGGCCTACAGTAGATAGATAGATAACAATACACACATTTTCTTTCCATATTCTACTGTCAGCAGCACCGAACTTCATAAATACCACGACAAACATTGCTCCAAATCTCCTTCATTTCTTTGTTGATACGAGAAATGGCTGATAGCTGCCAAAGTGCAGGCGGGCCGATACCAGCGAGTGTACACAGACGTAGACGACAGCCGGCGGCTCAGAATCCAGTCAGCCAAGTGACTACAGATGAGCTGTCGCATGTCAAATACGGATTAAGAGAGCAAGATGGCTGATTTCTGCCAGCAAAAAGATACTTCTTAATCACACTGTTCTCAGAGCTAACTTCATTCTGTATTTTGAATCTTTAGAAATATCAGCAGTTTTTCCTGCAGCCCTAACATCTTCAGTGTCTCCTAACTTTTAGGACAGCCACAGAGAACATTTACACACTCCTTCAGCCTCCGAGGTCCGCTGCCAGAGCTGGATCTCCCGGCGAAGTGGCTGATGGGAAAAATAATGACCTCCAGGGGACAAATACTCTCGTTTTGAGTCCGCCGCCAGTGCCGGTCCTCCCTCTCTCGGGCGCCGGAGGAAGCAAACACCCTGTTTATTCTCCCAGAGAGGTAAAGTCAGTGGCACCCGCCCAACCCTGTCCCCCAACAATGACGTTCCCATACAAAACAAAAACTGCCCCCTAATTTATGTTTCATGGGGCACACATTTTTTCCTGGATTACAGTTTGACACAGTTTAAAACACTTGGTTAACAATGTAAATTTAAACATAGGTTTAGGCAACGAGAGCACTACTTGGTTAGGTTTAGGCAACGATAGCACTACTTGGTTAGGTTTAGGCAACGATAGCACTACTTGGTTAGGTTTAGGCAACGATAGCACTACTTGGTTAGGTTTAGGCAACAAGAGTACTTTTGTTTCACACGGGACGTCCCGTGTATTTTGAGCCATCCACCACCCCGACCTCCTGCCTAAGCGGACTTCCTTCCTTCTTTTGAAACTTATTTGTGAAACATCAAAAGCAAACGTGATCCAAGACAAAATATGTTTCCTGCAAAATGAAATTCGCGATCACGTTTCATTGTATGGGATGTGAGGTTTAGGACACACGTCTGGACCCGCCACAAGTATTCACTGTTACTAGAAGTTTTCCTCGGGGTGCGATCTTCTCTTTTGCCTCTTCTTGTTGTGTTTCAGCAGAAATCAGAAGTGGATGCTGTGTTTGAACATCCGTTAGAGGCGGACAAGTACTGGGTGGACGACAAACAAAGGAGTACGGTGGTTCTGCATTCAGACAAGCCGTGGCTGGAAGCGAGGCCGACCGACCAGCACGCAGAGAAACTGCGGTTTGAAAGAACTCTTGGAGAGCCGAGGACGGCGGAGAGACAGACAGACCGGTTGTGGACTGAGAGCAGACACCCGGACAGACACATGGACAGACAGTGGACTGTGGACAGACACACCCAACGGCAGATCGACAGAAAGATAGAAAGACAGTGGATGGGCGGCAGGCAGATAGACAGGTCGTGGTCGGAACACAGGCCGATGGACACTCAACAGGTGGACAATCAGTGGACGGAGAGCAGACAAGCGAGCAGGAAGTCGGAGAGACAAGTGCAGACGCTTCATTTGGCTCAAAGGCCGCTGCCTCCGTACCCGTCGGACAGGACGCCCTCGCCCAAACAGGAAATGGATCCTCTGAAGAGCGCCGAGGCGGCGGCGGCGGCTGCAGACGGGCATCAGCCGGACGCCCAGGGGGACAGACAAATGTGTCCCGACGCCAGCGGAGGGTTTACGGAGGGATGGAGGAGCAGCGTTGGAGGAGGACGAGCTGCTCCCTGTGCATCTAAACCCGATCCCCCGCCGCAAAGCAGCAAACCCAGCATGTCCAAACTGAGGCAGAGACATCGTCTCGAGAGCTTAGACGCTCTACCAGGTACCTCACTTTGGAAAGGACGTCTTAGCTTTTGTAAAAAAAGAGGTTTTAGCTGCCATGGTGGCCACAGACCTACATGCGAGTGACGGTGATTTCTTTTTGATTCGCAGGTACAGAGGAGGAGGAAGGAGATGTAGAGAAGGATCCTGGAAAGACGGAAAAGAAAGAGAGAGAAAAAAGAAGAGACTCGGAGGGTCATCCTCCTCCGATCCCAGAAAAGGTGTGCATTTAAAAGCCATGCATGGTTCGGTGTGTCCCGTTTGTTCTGTGTAAAAAAGTATATATATATATAGATATAGATAGATATAGATAGATATATATATATCTAAGTACATCAATGGTTACTGTAAATCTACAGAGAATATGCCGATTGCAATAATTGTCTTTTTGATTTGTTATTTTTTCTTCTGGTCCACAACAAACAGCCAAAGACGTCCTCGTATGGGATTTTTCCAAAAGAATCAGCCAATGAGAGGAGCTTACCTCCTCCTCCTGTGCCACCTCCAGTTCACAAGCCCGTGCATGGATTACCAGACAGAGCTGCAAGTCAAGGTAACTCTAATTATGAGAAGAGAAAATGTTTTCAGCATTTTCAGCATTGCTGAACTGCCTGACTTTGACATCACAGTACACGTTGTGCTTTTTGTTCAAAATCTTATTTGGTTATATCAAGGTGCAGATGAACAGCTCAACTTGCAGAAAACTTTAAATGGACCATCATTTAGTCAATGAACATCACGTTATTGAAGGAGACTTGAAACTGAGATTGGGACGGGCTGTTATCATACAGCGTTCGTAGCTTTACCTACGAATAATGAATGCGCTGTAGTTCAAGAAGTCAACGTTGATTTATTTGTCATGTAACTTCGGTACTTCAGTAACAGCACTTCGGTCATTATTTCGAATCCAAACCACGATCGTTTGCCTAAACCTAACTAAGTTGTTTCCCGTGAAGATAGTTTATTTTGAAAAGACAGTTTGCTTGTAACAAATGGACATTGACACGTGTTGAATAACTTTTCATACGACATCATAAGAACCGCAGTATGAGGATACGTTGACTGAGACCATAAACTCATGTTTACAATGTTTACTGAGGTAATAAATCAAGAGAGAAGTAGAGTCATTTTCTCATAGACTTCTATACAATCACAGTCGCCGCCCCCTGGTGGACACTAGAGAGAATGCAGGTTATAGACACTTAAACTGTCATTGGCTTTACTTTTCAGAACCGGAGGACCCGCCTTTAAAATATCTAATACTTATGTTCCTCATTACATGTAAACTAATTAGTCTTTCGTACCTGTTCAGGTGAAGAAGGACTGCGACCTCAGGCACCGATGAAACCACAGAGAAACAGAAAGGCCGTGTCTTGTGACGCAGGTGCAACTCGTCTTTTCTCCATCACAGTATACACAATTATTACACAATTAACAACAACTTTCTACACGGTGTTATATATTAACGTTGGGTATTTATGTATATACGTTTATCTGTGTGTAACGCGTCTGTATCTAACTGTTCATTTGTGTTTTTTTTGTCCTCACTGAACTCAGGCACTGACAGGGAAAGCCCTAATAACGTTGAGAAGCCCCCAAATCGCAAACCCCCCGTGAAAAAACCTAGACTACCCCAAAACAGAAATAAGTCACTGGAGTTGTCTGGTACACGTCTCTGTATTTATTTATATGTGTGTGTGTGTGTGTGTGTGTGTGTGTGTGTGTGTGTGCGTGTGTAGCAGATGTTACTAAGTGTGAGTAAAGTGGTAATAAAACCACAATATGTGTTGCTGTTAAGGAACATGATTGTTAAATTGCAAAACAACGATAATTCAGTGGACTCTTTACTGTACATGTCTATATGTTGTGACCTGATACTATGTTGTATTGCTGAACCATAGATAGATAGATATATATATATATTGTTTTGATAATAGTCCCTGCCAATGATCCGTTTCCTGTCCTCTTCTATTTCACAGACAGCCTCGACTCAGCCTCTGGTCACAGCGAGCTGTTGTGATGCCGGGGAAAAAATAATTCACCCCGACGCTGTCCGGCTGAAGCGTTTTCATGACACCTGCGGAACATTTCATTTCAACGAGGAAAACAAAGAAGATAAAAAAGAACATACGAGGAGGGGAGAGCCAGACAGACATCATAAAGCATCAATAACTCGCTTCTGTTGAAACGCTCACTTTCCTTAAAGGAATAGTTAGAATGTTGATGTGTGTGTATGAGGTTCTCCTCCACAGTCAGGGTTCTACTGCAGTAGATGAGTTCCTAGAAACAGACAGGAGAACCAGCACGGGAGCAAAGTAATGTTCTGCTGTGGACGTATGTTAGACTCTAACAGAATGTCTCTCAGTTGAAGTGAAGCTATATTCCGAATGTCTTCACCTCTTCACCTTGCTGTCAGACAGACCTTTCTGAGGGGAACTCAAGCTGTTATCTATGATCTCTACAAACACACCAGACTCCATTCACTCAAACACTGATTCTACCTCTCAGGACACGGGGGTTCGTGCCTCCATCGATTGATTGTTGTGTTTTTAAAGGGTTAGTTCAGATTCAACAAAGTCACACAATAATGGTATACTTATGTATTTACGTTTATCTGTGTGTAAAGCGTCTGTATCAACTGTTAGTTTCAGTTTTTTTGTTATCACTGAACTTGAGGTAGACCAGCAGCTCCTGTGTGTTTCTATGAACTCATCTACTGCAGTAGAACCCTGACTGTGGAGGAGAACCTCATACACACACACTACAGAACATCTAAACTATCCCTCTAGTGTCACGTTCCTCCCTCTTCACCCAGACTGTCTTTGCTTTCCCCTCACATGAAAACTCTTTGTGTGGCTTCAGTATTTTGAACAGTATTTGCTACTTTAGAAAACCCAAACGATCATCGTCTGTGTGCGTCTGTGGGCCGAGTGTTGGAGCGCTGTGGCTTTGCTAGACAGAAAAATAAAAACAAAGTAACGTCTTTATTAGAATGTGATTTCTTAAACCTGCGATGCATCTCTGACTGCTGATGCAGCTGATTGCCTTTGGTTGACACTTGAAAATGAGTTGCTTCTTATCAGATGAAACTTGATGATTTATATCTAGTTTTGCTTTCAGGGAACTGAAAGGTAATATATTTTATAGAGAAAAATAAATATTATGTATGAGCACCCTCACTGTATGAATAAAACACTAATGGAAAACTACTACGACTCTTACTGTGTCATCGTTAGCTGTTGTTAGTGCTAGTTAGCTCAACCCGGATGTGGTTTTTACGGTGCAGTTAGATGAATCATTAAATGTATTGTTTCATAACATGTTAATTAGAGGATTTAGGAGAGGAAAGTCACTTAAGTAGCTTAAGATCACAAACGGTCCTATGTGGACGGAGTTTGACCAGAAAGTTGAGGTTAGTGATTTTAAATGTACCTCGAGGCCGACTCTATGGGGATCATTTTAGGGTATTATTGTAAAATGATAAATATTTCTTGGTTGTAAAATGAAAGCCTACATTAGAACATTGGACTAAGAGACTGACACAGATGTTAATGGAAGAAATGACGGCACAATCTTAAATGAGAAAAGATTTAGTGTGGAGATGGACACACATTTATGTAATTTCAGAAGGAAATATTGTACTTTTTACTGCACTACATTTAATTATCTGACCGCTTTAGTTACTTGTTAATTTACTAATTAAGATTAATGCAGAGAAAACATATGAAGAGTTTGACTATGAGAGCAACTGTTTTTGTGATAATCGTTTTTCATGGTTCCAACTTCTCAAATGTGAAGATTTGCTGATTTTCCTTTTAATTATATTAATCATTTTAATGTATTTATTTTTTTAATATAAACTCTTGAGGTTTGGACTGTTAGTTGAACAAAACAAACATTGTGAAGGTTTCACTCTGGGCTCACGATCGATCAATCAATCGATCACTGGGGGAAATATTCAACAGATTAAATGATAATTAAAATAACTTAGTTAATAGTTCAAAAGTAATAATAAAAAAGGTAAAGATTTAATATACAATAGCACAACAGTCACAGTGGACATTTTAATACTTTTAATACTTTTCCCAATTGTACTTTTACTTTAGTAACATTTCGATGCAGCACTTTAACTTGTAACAGTATTTTAAAGTGTAGTAGTCGTACTTGCACTTAAGTTTAGGATCTGAATACTTCCTCCACCACTGCCTTTGCGCGCCTTTAATCATTACTAATTAATGTGTAATTGGTTCACCATCACCCTAAAAGTTAAATGAATGAAGGTTAATAACATCTAAAGACCTCCAGCAGTCTGATGTCGATGATCACGTGTTTGATGCTAAATTTACTTTCTGACTTCAGAAATGCACCTCACCAGTTGGTATGGCAACCTCATATATTCAGAAGTCAAAGAATGTGAGAAACAGCAGGGGGCGACTGATGCCTACGAATGAGGCAGGCAGACACACACACACACACACACACGAATGATTTCAGTCTCACAGGTTGTCATTAGCAACCGTGTGGTGACCTTTCTCTTGCAGAGATGCTGTAACATAACGAGTCAGATCGGAGTCACTGCCAGAGAGAGGAAACCTTCACGGTTTGGTCACATTTAGATTTCCTGTTTCTTTAACGAGCAAACAGCCTCTGGGGAAATGTTGAGCAGCGTTTTAAAGATGACTGAGAATCATTTATGTGACAATGTGAGGGGGAAAGAAATCCTGTAAGTCATCATGACGAGAACCTGTACTCAAAATGTACTCCAAGTACTGAGTTAGTATCGCAAAATAATGACTTAGTATCTCAAAATAATGACTTAGTATCTCAAAGTAATGACAAGCCTTCTCAAAATAATGATTAGTATCTCAAGTAGTGACTTAGTATCTCAAAATAATCCCTGAGTATCTCAAATGACTAAGTAGGGACATAAGTAGTGACCTAGTAACTCTAAAAAATTACTTTTATTATTTAGAGACATTAAGTCATTATTTTGAGATACTAAGCCATTATTTTGAAATACTAAGTCACTTAAGTAGCTTAAGATCACAAACGGTCCTATGTGGACGGAGTTTGACCAGAAAAATTTAGAAATACTAAGTCATTATTTAGAGATACTAAGCCATTATTTTCAAAATAATGGCTTAGTATTTTGAAATACTAAGCCATTATTTTGAGATAGTAAGTCATTATTTCTAGACATTAAGCCATTATTTAGAGACATTAAGCCATTATTTAGAGACATTAAGCCATTATTTTGAGATAGTAAGTCATTATTTCTAGACGCTAAGGCATTATAATGACTTGCAGGATCTTACATTAGACAAAGTTTTAATTTTTTTTTTTTCTTTAACTAGATGAAATGGGCTTCCGTATATTTTGCCCTGTTATAAACTGTTTTCTCTCTTCCCCAGATGTCATGGCTACTTAAATGCGGGAGATACTCCACGTGTGAACTTTAATTGATCTATTCAATCATTCAGCCTCGGTTTCCTTGTTAATTAATCACTGCAGTTTTCCAGATAGAAGATGATTTAATATCCTCTCTCTCAGCCCAGTGTGTGAGCGGCAAGCAAGTCTCTCCTGAAGCAATTTAACATCTCAAATCCTGATGTATGGTGAGATCACAGGCAGTGCATTGGCAGTCTCCGAAACAATGACTTCATAACAGTACAGTGAAATATATCCCTGGTGTTGGTTTGAACTATTACTCCCACTCCACCTTGAATAATGTGGAGTCCACAGTGGTGAGTCCTCTCATGTAATCATATTCCCCAAAATGAATGTGCCCACTGTTATTGATGAGCTGTCAATAAACAAAGAAGCTGCAGAAAGTAGAGCTTTGAGAACTTTAAATAGACGGGAAAGTTCACAATGTGCGGTGAAAGTTTAAATGTTTTAACACACAAAAGTATAAATAATTCGATTTGATTTGTATTTCTTTCTTTTTTTAAGAACACCTTTCAAGCTACATTTTCTTGATGAATACTTTGCATCTCAACAAATGTTCTTAAAAATAATTACAGATGATCATTATTTTGAGCAAAGACACAATTTTCTTGTCCCCGACAACGTCAACCAAAAAGTGTAGCGAGGAGAATATCTTCTGAGTCCTCGCGCCTGAAATATGAACTGACATTTTCGACAGTAAGATTCCTTCGGCTGTCATTTGCGCCTTATTCTTTCACAGCTGATGTGAAATACACATCACATCACGCAGGAGGCACCCGAACACATCCTACCCCTCTCATCCTTCTGCTGCAGTTACCAGGCAACATGATCGCATAAAAGGCCGAGGGAAGAGAGGAGCCGGAGAGAGAGAACATGTGTGGGTAGAGGAGAAAGAAATGCGTGAAAATAAAAAAAGGATGCAGGCAGTCCACAGCCATGTGCATGAGTGTGCTCACACAATAACTCACGGAATACAGATCCTCTCCTCTTCCTTCCGGCTCGAAGGAGGATCCTCCGTGTGAGAGAAAAGGTCGTAAAGACTCGTGAGGCTCAGTTCTGTTAAGAAAAACACAGAATAAAACGGTTTACTTCTACACACAGTAAAGCTACTAAACTGGCCTGATACAAGTATTTTATCCTATTTATATCCTTATTATTATATTATTATAAAGTATTATTTTCATTATTATTTATTTGACCTTATAATTAACATTATTTCCTTATTTTTTTCTTTATTCTTAATAATATTCTTATAAATAATAATAATATTTTTGTCTTTAATTATTTTGCCCTGTTATCATTGCTTTTATAATACTTTTATTATTATTATTATTATTATTATGTGTTGTATGAACTTACTTATCAACATTATCATTACCATTTATTTATACATTTCTCTCTCCTCTTTCTCCTCAACCATACCTGCACATTCCTCTGGTCACAGTTATTCCTATATGAATGTATGACACACGCTTACACCACACACCTTCATACAATACTCCCTCGAACAAAAAACCTGCACCATATTAAGTCTGTTTGTACGTCGTTTTCTGTTATTGTCTGTATATTTCGTTACACCTTTGTCTGTCTAATTCTTAAACCTGTGTGTACTCTGTCACACTGACTAAATTAAAATAAATAAAACAAGGATTCCGTCCTGAATGAGGTTTGTTAATTAAACACGAACAAGCTGTGAGAGCTTATTTGCATGTGGCTCCTCGCAGCGGAGCCTGCTGGATGGATCATATTCGTGCCACAGCAGCTACACTGGAAATGACTCATGCAGGCAGACAACGATGAGCTGCAGTGCAATTAAATGTAATTACAACCATGTCTACAAAAAAAGGTCATGAGTGAGCTGTTCAGCTAGGTCGTCATGGGAACTGTCTCCCTAATGGCTGAGAGACGGCTGCCTCAGGACTCACCTTACGGCCTCGGCAGCCTCAAACGCAACCAGTCGCCTTATGGCCTCTGAAGCCTCAAACAGAACCAGTCACCTTACGGCCTTAGCAGCCTCAAACACAACCAGTAAAATGGTAGCAATCTTAAATGCTATTATTTAAACACACACTGACATAAATGCATACCTGAGCTTACACACACACACACACACATGCATGCATGCGTTTATATTTGACAGAATGATCAGTGAATCTAAAATGCTGCACCGTTAGTCATGTGCGTGCATAATAACAACTGAACATAACTGCAGGTGCACTGCGGAGGAGCTAAAGCCTCAATTGAATGCCTCCTCTTACTGAAGTTCATCATTCCTGTAAATAAATGGATCGTTATACATTTTTATTTTAAGTTCCCTCCTCGTTAAATCATCGTAATCCTGCAGGAGGACGATGGAGGAGAGAATAATCAGTGTGTGAGGACAGAGGGAGGGCTGCAGAGGGGCAGTGAATGAACAGATTTAATGTCATCTCTCAGTCTGGGAGAGGAGCCAACGTATCGACCACCTTAATCCCTTCATCCCTCTCTTCCTCCTCCTCCTCATCCTCCCTAACCTCTCTGTCTGCTGCCACCCCCTGATTTCCATCTCTGCTCATCTGCGTATTTTTGTTTTGTTTTTAAGATTAAAGTTGTGCTTCCCGTTTGGTTGTTTGGTTGTATTGTTCAGTGTTGATGTGAGCTTGGACATTTTTAAGCCGCCTCTTTAGATTCAGATTTTTACTGTTGTACATTAATTACACGAAAAAGATTGTTGCGGGTCACAGTGATTTACGAGCAACGTTTTGACATTGATGAAGGCAAATAAAGATTTATTCATGGTTATGTCGCAAATATGCTGTGAGGGAAATTTCATCAGTGTGGCTATATACATTATCCCAATAATGGAAATTCACCAAGATCAACTTGGTGATCAACTATATATATATATATATATATATTTATTTATTTATTTATTTATTTATTTTATTTATTTATTTATTTATTTATATTTTATTTATTTATTTATTTATTTTTTTTTTTTAATCGGGATTCGCAGCGACCTGTCAATCACAGTAGCCCCGCCCTAAAGCATCCCCTGCTTTATGGTCTGTTTGACTCTAAATGGACCATAATGTACTAAATGAACATCATGCTGTATTGAAGGAGACTTGAAACTAGAGATTGAGACCATAAACTCATGTTTACAATGTTTACTGAGGTAATAAATCAAGAGAGAAGTAGAGTCATTTTCTCATAGACTTCTATACAACCAGAGGAGTCGCCCCCTGCTGGACACTAGAGAGAATGCAGCTTTAACACATGAAGCAAAGGCATCACTCGGCAGAACCGAGGTTGCCGCCTGTTTTTTGCAACATTGTTAAGGTAGTTGTTTACTTACGGTAGTTACGTTACTTAGTTACGTTATGTTGTTACAGTTGTTATTTTAAACACAAACCTTTTCTAACATTAGCCGTAACCTTAACATGTTTTTGTTGCCGAAACCTAACCGATCGTTTCATAACTTTAACTACGTGTCATTGTACGTTTCTGAAAGCATCACACGAAGATGAAAACGTATTTTCGGTTTAGACATATTGCGCGGTTTGCAGAAACACACCATAATCCGTTTAGTGGCAAACTTCAGCAAAGGATTAAACACCCAAATGACCGAATTAACCTCCAGCAGCACTCACAGACCTGGCATTGACCAAATGGCAGTGATATGATCACGATTAAGTGCGTTCATTGATCTGAGGTGGGGATAGACAGTTGAGGCTGGGTGAGGTAATAGCAGGGGTACGGACAGCTTATGTCTACATTACAGATGGTTTATGAACGCACGGGTATCTGTTAATCTGACACTAGTTTCTGGGGGAGAATCAGCGCTAATCCTATGACTAGCCCGATTAGTCCACTCACAATGAGACCACGCGAGTAAACAAACTTAACGCACACAGACACAAACAACAAAGACAGACTACCATGAAAAATCGATAAAAGACAGTAAATAGTAAGAGGTATGAAATGCGTAACCTTGTAGCTACACGAGCTCAAAGTCAGACTTCAATGGGCCGTTTAAAGCTTAGCAGTTGAAGTGATGGATTAGATGTTACAAAAACACTGAGATTAGAAGCAGCCAGGAGAAGGGGGAGCGACGGAAGGTATACGATAAACAAATGCTTTACTTCGGAGATGAAGACGATGTAACAGAATGTGTCTGGGTGTATGAAAACATCACAGCATGTTTGTTTACGTCATAAATGATATCTTAAAATCAATTAGAAGAGTAATTTGTGAGTTTTTATGGACACATTAGAACAACCAGCAGAAACATTTACAGTATGAGTGCTAAACATACAGTGTACTGTGTATAGCATACGGGAGGTTGATGGACGCCGCTAATGCTTCGCTTCACAGAAGACATTTTGCCAAAAATGACAGAAATCGATGATGGCTGGATTCCATTTAGCTGGTTCAGTTTAAAGGCAGGGTTGGTCATCTTAAAACCTGTACGAGTACCCTAGATTTAAAAATGATCAAACTGAAAAACTCAGGCCTCCTTCCAAAGTTACTCCCCCAAAATTATAAATTTGAACGTAAACAATGAACATGGATATTGTTGGTACTCACAGCTGACTTCTTGGGCCCTAGCCCTATTTTTAGTCGCCCCCTGGTGGACATTAGAGAGAATGCAGGTTTTAGGCAGTTCTTCAATGGCTTCACTCGGCAGAACCGGACACACACCTAAGCCACTCCCATAGTTCCTCAATGGACACTGATTGGTCTGAACCACTGGACATAAACACATTACTTGAAACCTGACAAGATGGATTTTTTAATGGGGGTCACACTAGCACCAACAGACTATATCAAGACTCAGGGCAGATAGAAGAAAAGGTCTTACTTGTAAGCAGGGGTTTGGTACACAGGAGATCAGTCCACAGTAGGCAAAATTATCCCAAAACGCAAAGGTGGAGTCAAAATACACTGAAGCAAGGTCTAAATAACACTAGACATGAGGTCTATAACACTGGAAAAAAAATGAGGAAAAGGTGGAACGCTAAACTGTGAAAAGCTAAGACCAACTGGCAACAGAGAAGAGGAGCTCAAAGACCAACAACACAGGGAAGGAAGGGCAATGAGGGACAGGTGAAACTAATCAGGTTAGGATAGGTGATCAAACAGGCAGGAAACACACACAAGGGCAGGAAGTGAAGCACGTGAATCGAGAGACAAGGTGAGTATTTCAAAATAAAACAGGTAACACTTAACTCTAACGTAGGAGCTGAGCAGATCACAACAATTGTGAGGGAACCGATATATTGCTGTGGAGGCACAAATCTAACAAATAAAACCCAAACTGGATGGATAGAGTTAAAGAATATATATATATATATATATATATATATATATGTGTGTTTAATTTGGGTGAACTAACCCTTTACAGTAAATGTTCTTCCAGTGTTTGCATTGTTTTCTTTCTACCCCTTTATCACTTAAACTTTTTCACCAATTCCATTAAAGTTTTGTCATTTATTATCATTATCATTAGATAAATCAAACTATCAAAATATGTTTTTTGTCTTAAGGCTTTCACACACTGTTTTCTTACGTTAGTAAGTTTGAACGTCAATATATTGTTTTTGAAAGGTTGTTTTTTTTGATAAATACTTTCACATGGAGCAGGAATTTTACTCAAAAGCAACAGACTTTATTTCTCGGAACAAAATTAAACAAATCAACCAATCACATTGTGCGGAACGAGTTGAGTTACACCTTTAATAGAAAACAACAACATGGAGGTTTTGTAGTCTGAACCAAGACAGCAAACTTTATTACTCCTTTCAACCTTGACAACCAGACGAGTTTCGATCCTTCCGTTTTTACCTTTCACAATAAAAGCCCGAAACGTTTTATATTCGTGGTGAGAATTTAGTATTTTCGTGCAGTTTATCCGTCATTATTCGTCAATATTTGCCGTGTGTGTGTATGTGTGTGTGTGTAGAGAGTGAAGGAGACGGATCCTCAGAGCGAGGGAGTTAGGGAGGGGGTCTTGAGGTGAGACGAGTAATCCTGTTGCTTGTATCAGAGTTAGCGGGGATTAGGACATGTATCTGTGGGATAAGGCCGAGGTAGAGGGACAACTACCATCTGTCCAAACAGTCCAGGCCTGTCCTCAACTCTGTCACTCTCTCACCCTCTGTCCTGTCCCTTAAAATCTGCTTCAGTGTCCTCCTGAGTTTCTCCCGTTTCGTGACCCCACGTTGCCCTTAGAGCCTCTCGGAGGGTAAAAGCTGGAGGACATGAAACCGGGTTTACAAGGTGTTTGGGCAATGATATGAGATGCTCCAGCTTCAAGGATCAAATTCACCCAAATCACCAAACCATTTTGTTTTTTTCACATGCAGATAGTTGAGGTTTTATCAGTTGAGGTTTTGAGATATCTGCCTTTGAAGTTTCTGCTGTGAAGTGAATTTAACGGAGGAGGAAGTGATCTAGTTTATGGTGCTCACAGCATTTAAGAATAATATTTAAAAACCTGGCTACTCTGGATAATTGATAGGCCACTTATATCTCTCTACCTCCATATAAATATATTCAGACTTTGCTGCTGTAAAAACATCACGATGGACTATTTCCTGAACGGGGACATTAACTTCCTGGAGTCTCCGCTGGTTGCCTGTGACGACATGACACCTTGAAGAAAAACATTACACACTTCCCAAAACTATTCCCTTTAAAATCTAGCTGATGGCCAGCGCTAAAAGGGCCTAAAATCTTTCCCATTTAGTCGTGTTTTCATTCAATTGTGAAGCGAATTTTAAGCAAACTTTCGAAAATGTCGTGAATAGGAAATGCGAATTCCGAGCGGTGACGTAAAACAGTAGAATCCATTTGGATTTTCCGAATTAGGATTTATGCCGAATATAGCATTTTGCAATGAAGACATATGGGATATATCGACATTATTCTGGTTTTAGGAGCATTCTTTGGACATGTATACAGCGCATTTAGAATTCTCAATTTGTGTTTTTACTGCAGTTTGCAGCCGATCTGTGTGTTGCACACAAACCTATAGCCAACAGTTTGCAAGGGTGGAGTGGAGATGCAAACAAAAGCCCACATTTCTGGTAGGAAGGAGAAACACATACTTTTAAAAAATATGAAAGACTTGAACAGCAACAGGTTTTTGGATCGGCGCAAAAACATCGAAACGCCGACCTTTTCATGGTGGTTGAAGGAATGAGAGTCCACCAGTGGTGAAAAACTTAAGAAAAGAACCCATATTTGAATTGTTATATTTACGGCTGCATGCAAACAGGAATATTAATGGATATTCATTTTTCATGAGACATGTAAACAGCTTAGAAGGAATATTACTTTTTCGAATGAGGGCAAAAACTGCAATATTTTGTGCATGTAAACATAGTGAGTGTGTATTTTTCTTTGCTGGACGCAGTAACTTCCTATCTACACATATTTCCCAAAATGTTAAACTATCCCTTTAAAATGTAATATCCCACCAACAACCGCTGCCCAAAGGTACAAAAGTGCTTCCAGAAACATGAGCACAGGGCATTTGTGGGAATGCTTGTAAAGTTAAATTAAAATAAAGGAAATACACAACCTGCAATCAGAAAACAACCACTACAGCATCTACTCACTACTGCTACCGCTACACCATTACGATAATCACAGTGCGGGATCCTAACGGGCTAATTACTTAAATACGCCTCTGGAAATGAGACTGCAGGAGAGCTTTGAACGGTAGAATGTCGTCCCACCTGAATGTGAGGCGCACTGAGAAGCATCTAAGGGGCTATGGGGGACAAATGTGTGTGTGTGTGTGTGTGTGTGTGTGTGTGTGTGTGTGTGTGTGTGTGTGTGTGTGTGCGTGTGTGTGTGTGCACGGCTGCAGATGCAGGAGGGCTGGTGGTGCGTTCGGCATGAAGCATGAGGTAAGTTCCTCTGTGTCTCTCCCCTCTCTTTGTCCCTCACCCTCATGGGAGGCCCTGTTGGTTTAGCGGCTAAGCTTCGCCCGGAAACACAAATGATGGACAGATAGAGAGGTTAAAAAAAAAAGAAAGAGCGGACGGGAACCTGAAAGAAGAGAGTAGAAACTGTAATAATAGTTGTCATATTTTCCTCATTCTTTCATATATTCTCTACTCGTCACAGATCCTAATTTTGTTTGTTGTCAAACTGCAGTAAAACTGCAGTAAAATCCTGCTTATGAGCCGTTTGTTTACTGTCCAAATCATATTTGTGTCAGCGATATTAACTCACTGATTCCTTAACGAGACGCTATTAAGACACAGAGAGACTCCGGATTAACAAGTTTAGCTTTTAAGGAGCATCGAGAAACGCTAGTTGTGCGTTCCTCTGCTCATCGACAGACTTAACAAAAAAAAAAAACTGAGTTAATTCACAGTTTTTGAGCCTAACTGCAAGAGACGGTGCAGCGTTGAGACACAGGGGCCCAATTTGTGAGAAGAAAAACAAACCCCTTTGGTGGAAATATTGAAATCTTTTCGACAGCTGCACTCTTTGGTTTTTTTCCGCCACGTCGGGGAATTTAGCTAAAAAAGTTCTACTGCGGACAAAAGTTATTTACACTGCTGTTTACTGATGTTGTAGGTACAACAATGTTGTCAGTGAACAATACTTTTGATTGAGATTTCAAAACTACATCCCCGATAGATGAGAATAAATACAGTGAAAGCACAGTTGTACTGCTTTAAAGGAGAGAAACGTCAGCTGCACGTATGACAGCAAAATACTGCTTTATTAAACCCCAAAAAAGTGTCTGATAGACTTCTATACAACCAGAGCACTGAAAATGATGACACTTTTTTCAAATAATGAAATACAGTTATCTACATTAGACACGCCATTCAAAAGTAAGAACCTGTGTTGTTTGCTTTTGTGTCGCTGAGGACGATAATAATTCCAATGAAAAGTCAAGTGGGATCCTTTTATCGTGGTGGACACAGAAATGAAATGCAACCATGTGACTTAAGCAACAGTCACAGCAAGTGACGTAGTATTTAATATTCAAAAAGACCTGTTATGTTGGGGGGGAGGGGAGGTGGGTGGTAAATGGGCTCGTACTTGTATAGAGCTTTTTCTAGTCTTTCGTCCACTCAAAGCGCTTTTACACGACACATCGTTCACCCGTTCACGAGGATTCATCCTCCGATCGAAGGACGACCCGCTCTGCCACTGAGCCACAGTCTTGTCAAGACTTTCAACCAAGACACCAGTGTTGTGGTGTTTATGGTTGTGGTTTTGTTGCCTTAATTTAACTGTACCTAGTTATTTTAGGCCAAACCATGTTTTTCCAAAACCCAAACAAAGTGGTTT
Source organism: Anarhichas minor (assembly GCF_050575085.1). Classification (NCBI taxonomy): domain Eukaryota; kingdom Metazoa; phylum Chordata; class Actinopteri; order Perciformes; family Anarhichadidae; genus Anarhichas; species Anarhichas minor. The sequence continues at coordinate 1,065,940 of NW_027466456.1, read as the reverse complement.
TGTTAGGCATTCAGGGCATTTCAAAAACCAGAGATTGAACACTACAAATAGGATGCAGGTTTTTTGCAGCTCTTTGGTGGGCACAACAATGGAGGCCATTTGTGGAGAGAGAGTTAGAGTGGTAATTGATGGAGAGCAGAGCTTCAAGCCGACACCACGCTGCTGGAGAAGCGGGACCGTATTGCTGGACCCGCTGGAGGGAAGGGAGGCACGGGAGAACCAGAACCAGGACTGAGCGGGGACTGTCAGATCCTGCTGCAGTAAAGTGAGAGGTTTCCTAAAGGGAGTCTGGTGCTCAGAAACACTACCACTTTAGTCCACAGGGACCGCCACAATCAACACAAAATGAAAGTTCCTCTAGTAGCTTTAAGTAAAAGCAGAAATACTATAGTGTAAAAATACTACGTTAAATATCCTGCATTCAAAATATCATTAAGAGAAAAGTACTATGAGCAAAATGTACTGCGAGTGTTATATTATTTGTATTAAGTTGCATTACTGGATATAATCACTTAATGCAGGTTGTCAATGTAGAGTCATTTGATTGGTTTAATGGTCAAGTATTACATTTCAAATGCTCATCATATATAGTAGATCAAATTAAAATACTCAAGAAAAAGCACCTCACAATTGTACTTGAACAGTAAGTAGAGTAAATGTATTTAGTTACATTCAACCAATGCTAGATATAAACTCAATCAAGGAAATAAGCCTTTGTTTCCTGGTTTTATTCTGGTGTCCCAGCCTGTATATTTTGTGGACATCACTTGTTCAGTAGCCATTAGCGTCCACTGTGAGGCAGTACGGAGTCTACAGTCCAACGTATGTCAACTCAAGTGTCAAGAACAACTTTAGTTTTCCTCTCTGTCTGACTCTCAGGATGACAAACTGAATCTGAGCAGACGTCATGGCGCATTGTTGTGAGCAGACGAGTGTGTAAAAACTGAGCATGTGTGTTACAATTGAGATGATTTAGCATTTGATGAAATACCTGTGTGTGTGTACGTGTGTGTACGTGTGTGCGTGTGTGTGTATGTGTGTGTGTGTGTGTGTGTATGTGTGTGTGTGTGTGTTTGTGTGTGTGATTCCATAACCATGAAGCGAGAGCAAATGGCTCTCATGGTAGTTGTTCTTGTGAGATATTTTTGCTTAATGTCTTGAGCAGTGATAGGCTGTTAGAAGGTAACAAGGTACGAATAGGAGCAATAAAAAAAGCATTAATGGGCGTTTTTAATGGACTATAAATTAGCAGCTATTAGAGATTATTTAATTTAATACTGCACCAAAAAATTAATAATCCATCAAAATAGATATTGTTGCTTATCACTGACATATAACTCACTGTGAAGAAATAAAAAATAATAATTCTGCTGAGCATTTATTATACGGAATGTGTTTTTTCATTAAAACGTAGTCGCATCATCTCAAAACCTGGCGTTTAAAGGGTTAAACTTCTGAAAATAAATGAATATTTGGTAATTATGATCAGGACTGATGTTGGTTAAAACAATTAACTCGGTCAAAGTGTAAAATAATATTGATATATCGTATCATTTAACTACATTAACATATCCCAGCCTCTGATAACCCCCCCAAAAAATGTAGTATATGGAAACAAATTATTTTTGACAGTCACATTATGTAAACAGACGGAAGGAGTAAAATCCCCAAAATAAACAAACATTTGGTTATGATCAGGACTGATGTTGGTTGAAAGATTTAACACAGTGAACACAGTAAAATGAATATATAATATTGTTATGGCTGTTTTATATATAGATAAATATAGATATAGATAGATAGATAGATAGATAGATAGATAAATATATGATTTCATGTTTTTGAAAGTCTCAGTAATTTCCTGAGTTCTGTAGTTTTCATCAACAAACAGGAGGAAATGGAGCATCTGTTGGGGACTATTTTCAGCGGCGGATGAATCCACATTTGGTGCTCTAGTGAGTGTTTGTATGAGGGATTGGATCAAAATAAACGACAGTGTGATGATGATGGTGATGAAGGAACAACAGTGAGGTTGTGAGTTTTTTGGAAGTTCAACCTCAGCTTCAATAATAAGTCTTTAATAAACTGTGAATCCAAAATATACAGACACTCTGCTCCTTACAGACCAAAATGTCCCCATTGGAACAGTCTCGAGCCCTGGCTTCAAAATTGTAGTTTTTACTATTTTCCACCAAATTAAAATAGTTTCTCATGTGAGGCAAATATGTGCTATTCTCCTGGTTTCCACTCGGGGCATTGCTGCTGTATTATGGAGCTCTGCAGGCCAGTTGACCAAACAAAAGTGTACAACTACAATGATGTGTGTGTGTGGGGGGGGAACTTGGCACGACACGTGTGCAATATTTTCACCTTTTCTATGAGAAATAATATGAGGCATAAAAACTACATAATTACACACATCCACTGCCTCTCATAATCACACACACACAGACACACAGACACACACACACACACACACACACACACAGAGACAAGGTTAATTGTTTTCTGCTATTTTCTTGATTTTATGAATCATACCTTTTTCTTATTAATGTCACTATTACTGGATGCTTTAGCAACATCAGCATCAGAATCAGCTTTATTTGCACACGAGCCCATAAAAGAAGGAATCTTTTGCAATTCTCCTGATGTGAAACAGAACAGCAGCTAGAGACAAGGACAAGAAAGCTGAACAAATAGAGTCAACACAGTAAATAAAGGAAAAGGATAGATGAGACTGTTACGCACACAAATAGTGATATATTTATATATATATATGTATATATACATATACATATATATAAAAGCACCAATGAACACATCAAAATGAAACATCTATATACAAGTCACGTTTTCTGTAAGTTAGTGCCAATAAATGAATAAATAAATACTGAATGGTGTGAAACACTGAAGGCGCTGGACAAAAAAAACCCGTCAAGTTACCATCACTGTGACATCATCATCAAGTATGACCTCCTGACCTTTGACAGCTCTGTGTGTTTAGTGTACAAAGTAATCACTGATCCGACTCCTCCCCCATTAAATGAGTTCATATCAGATAGTGGGAGGACGACCAGGATGACCAACAAAGGAGATCTACTGAGTTTGGCCTTCACTATAAGACCAGCACAGTTTTATATAAGAGAGCTGCAGCCTGAGTGACTTTAAACTCAGGATGATGGATAAAAATCAACCCAATCGTGTAGCTCATCAGCTCATCACGCACGAACGCAAACACTTGTGTTTCAATGTTGTTAAATCCTGTAGTTTATGTTGTGCTGCCTTAATGTTATTCTTATAGTGTTGCTGATGTTGTTATCGTATCGTGAATATGTATTGTTGTTAAATTGTTCGTATACTACAGAGATGTTATTGTCTGTTTACAGATGTAAAAACAGCTCATAGCTAACTGTGGTACAGCTAAGAAGCTGAGTGCTGTCCCCAGTCAAATAAATAATAATAATATATATATATATAGAGATATTCTTTGTTATACTCATGCTAATAAAACATGTTGCATTGAGAGAAAAGAGAGAGACAAGGAAACAGAAAGAGAGAAATTCAGATTTAATTAAATGAGAATAGAGACACAGAAATAAAGACAGACAGAGCGAGAGATTTAAACAAACAAAAAAAGAGAGAGAGAGACATTACCAGAGAGTGTGAACATGCCTGTGAACCATGAGAGAGGGATATGGGGGAGAGAGAGAGAGAGAGACAGAAAGAGAGAGACAGACAGAGAGACAGAGAGGGAGAGAGAGAGAGAGAGGGGATTGTTGCAAACAGGGATTTGCAGCAGAGGGGAAAGAAAGAAAGGGGGCAGTGGCACTCAGTGACAGAGTGCTGTGCTATACACACACACACACACACACACCAACACACACTCCGTTTCCTCTGCGTCTCCATTCCAAACGTGTCAGTCAACCCGGTCAGTTGATTATTTGTGTGTGTGTGTGTGTGTGGTGGGGATGTCGAAGAGAGCACGAAACCATCCTTCATCTCTATGACCGACGGTAAGAATCACTTCACTCTCACGCCAGGGCCTTCATCTTTTATCATACTTCTCTCTCTCTCTCTCTCTCTCTCTCTCTCTCTCTCTCTCTCTCTCTCTCGTGTGTGTTGCTGTGTTTTTTTTGCCTTTTGTTTTTGGAGCTGTGACTCCGGTCAAAAGCCGTATTGAGGCCTCCATTGGAGCCCTGTCCCTGTTCGCTTTCCTTTACAGTCCATTTTGAGCCACGGGGGGTGAAACTAATGAGCTGAGCAGCCCAGGAGCTACAAGTCCAAGGTGGACTTTTTAATGAGATGTTCATTTTTGGTGCTAATAACTGTTACATCTGAAGGCCTGTCAGTGTTGTTGGGGGGGAAAGTGCTTTGCTCTTCGGTGGCTTTCTTTTAGTAGTTACCGCTAAAAATATTGAACTTTTTCCCGATGTTCTGAGGGCTGACTTTGTCTTTTGGCTTCGCTGAATGTTTTTAGTTGTTAGATGAACGTTGAGCGTGTTTGTCACATTTAAAACTCTGTTTTCATTTAACTTTTAAGTCCATGCAGAACAAAAGTTTCTCATCTTGAATTTGACCGATCTGGTGTTTTTTTTCGTATATCTATAAAAAGTGTTTTTCCGATTCATTGGAGGACGTCTCGGGCTCCGGATCAAAGCCTGAACCTGATGATTGGATTTGGTCTCTGAGACGAGTGGATCTTTTAAAAGAAAAAACGATTTCAGCCCTCTGAATTCTTGCGCTTTGGTCGGTTATGTGTCCGGTCAGATCTTTCTAGAAATATTATGTTATATCTGTTGTGTGTGTGTGTGTGTGTGTGTGTGTGTGTGTGTGTGTGTGTGTGTGTGTGTGTCTGTGTGTGTGTGTGTGTGTGTGATTGCAATAACCTGCAATCATTTCTACATGGAGATCAATTCAAACACTTGGCAAGCAGAAGATGAGAGATTTTTCTTATGTGTTTTATTTTTAATCACATAGCAGATTAGATATTCATTTAATTCTCCCTTTTACAGATTGGATTCATTGTAACGATTCATTGTTTGTCGCTTTAAATGAAGCGCTTGTTGAACAAATTCTTAAACGTTTAGCGATCTCAAGAAGTTCTGGTTTGTCTGTAAGCGTTGGAAACTTGTGCACGTGTTAGTAAGTGTGCATGCGTTTATAGTCCTTTAACTGTGTGTATAATGTGGTGGTGGGGGGGGGGGGGGGTCGGGTAGATTAGTGTCTCAATATAACAAACAAACAGACTCGCAGAGTCACAGCGTCTAAGTTCACGTTGAACAAAGTCAGAATAAACCTTTTGTCTACGCATTTATCGCACCATCATGTTTGAAACTGAGCTGTGAGGAGACGACTGAGATGTTGAACTGGTTTTGATTTTGATGGTTTATTTTGTATAATAATCCATAAAACATGAGATGATCTCATTAAACAAATGTTATAAATTTTTAAAAAATGGGTACCACTTTCTTATAAGGCTTAATAAAATGCAATTAATGGCTTGATTAATGGTTAGTAAATAATTTACTTCATAGATCAGTTATAAGCCATTTTCTTTTAGCTAGCCCTTTAATTCATTATAGGGACTTAATACACTAACTTACTGTAATAAATGAATGTTAATATGTTGTTAATCTTTTTTAACCTTTATTTAACCAGGATAGTCCCATTGAGACTTTGAATCTCTTTTACAAGGGGTTCCGGGTCAAGACGGCAAGTTTCACTACATAAAGACAGAGAACAGATTTGAAAAACAGTAAGAAGTTAAAAACAGCAGAAAAATGTTTTATTTTAATTACATACAAGAGACGATAGACTTAAAACAGACCAGCAAATTGCGTCAATCAATTCAAAATCTTGCATGCTTAAATTATGCATTTTATATATGTATATATTTTGATGGTCTAACAGTATATTTAAGGGGGCTTTCTGATGGATTTGAGAGTCAGCTGAAAGGGCAAAGCAGGTATAAAGCTAGAGGAGGATTTTACACAACCTGGCAACCAGAAAGTTGTTCTTATTAAAGGCGTTAGTGAAGGATTAAAGGGGAATTAAACACATCACATGCATTAGCTGCTATACTAGCATAAGACACTCAAATCTCCAACTGAACTGGCTGGGGTTAAGTTGCATTGTGGGTAATGTAGGTGGCAGGTGGAAAACGAATATGAAGAAGAATGCGAATGGAATTTTAAAAAAAGACAACACTGGTTCGGCTGTTTTGATTTTGTCCATCCAGAAGCTGACAATCCTATGATAAATCAGTGTAGTACTCTTTTAATACCACTTAATAAAGCCATTGTTTACAGCTTATAAGCCCTTTATAAAGGGTTCCTATAAGAAAGTGGTGCCCAAAATGCTTTATAATAACTTTTTATATATATATTTATACCTGGAAAACTTGTAACACTATTCCTGTCTCTTGTCCCTGTATCTCAAACCCCCTTTTTGTCTTTCTTCCTTCAGGACAAGAGAGACAGAGACAAGGACACGGGGACGTACAGTTCCTCACCGGGGAAACTCACCCACCAGTCTACTTCCTGTCATCACTGCAGCGGTCTATGAGCTGCACTGAGGCAGAGGACTGGACTTTCCAACCATCCTGACACACACAGAAAAAAAGAAAAACAATCTTGTTGAAGCTCCCAGCAGCAGCAGACACCATGTCCTCTCCTTCCCTCCCCATGCCCTCCCTCCCCCCCAGCCCTCTCGCCATGGAGTACCTAAACGACTTTGACCTCCTCAAGTTTGAGGTGAAACCGGACACTCCTCCGCTCCCTCCCCTGTGCGTGTACCCCAAATCTGGCCTCCCGCACGACCCCTCCAGCTCCCCGTACATCGGCCACCCTCCGCAGGACTCCAGCTTGAGCTCGAGCCCTTACAACTCGCTGCCGCCCTCGCCGACACTCAGCGACGCCCACCCGCCACCCTCGGGCTCCTCCTCCCTCTCATCGTCATCCTCCTCCATCTCCTTCCCGCTGTCCATCCCCAACAGCTTCACTTCGGGCATCAGCTCCGGCTCTCAGGGGAACGTGGAGGGCAGCCCATCCCACGGCGGGCCTCAGGGTCCCACCCCGGCCTCGCTGGAGGACCTGATCTGGCTGGCAGCGCTGCAGCAGCAGTTTGGCGGCGAGGTGGCGGGGCCCGCCACGTTGCTAGGGGCCTTGGGAGGAGTGCCAGAGCGAGGGGACAGAGAGAGGGGGCCGGTCAACGGCTTCCTGGGCTGCGAGGACGCTGTGGAGGCTTTGCTGAACTCAGCTGCTGCAGCTGTCAGCTCGCAGGTAAAACAATGCGTCATCTCTGCTTCATTAATTCTTCTCTCTCACACAGAATGTATCTTCTCCACGCTGCCTCCTCTTCATCATCTCCACTCTCTTTCTCTCTACAGTTTCCAGGTCTTTCCCAGAGTTCGAGCAGCAACCTGGGAGACTCCAGCAGCGACAGTGGCGCCGACATCTCCTGCCCCAAAGGTGCGGACATGTGCCATCGCCCACTTGTCTTCCTCTCCTCCGGCGCTCCCTCGCTCCCCAACGCCGGCCTCGCCTCAGCCCCTTACCCACAAGCCCTCAGCCCCCAGGGGCGCCTTCATCACCACCAGCATCACCATCACCACCCGCACCACCCCATGCATGGCAGTCATCACCATCACCATCATCACCATCCACAAATGAATCAGGTACACACTCATCGATCCGTGATTAAACGACAATGACGCTCCAACAGGAGGAGGCGTTCATCAGTAAAACGCAGGAGAGGTGAAAGAATTGAACGGTGACGCGTTGTCACCTTCGAGCGCTGAGCGGCTGGAGAGAGGGATCGTGCAGTGAAGGATTAAGATTAGGACATTAGAACATGGTTATTAATGTCTGTGTACATCTGAAGCGTCGCTTTAAGGATCGCTCTCTGCATGGCAACAATTGGAGAAGATAAATCTTTGTTGCGGCGCAAAGTCTTGATTTCCCATGAAAAAACATACGTTTATCTGTAAGAATATGCCCTCACACCCCATTTTAACCATTCATAAGCACCAAATAAACATTTAATACATGCTTTATAATGCACTATAAAGTAGTTATAATCGTGTATAAGGACATCGTTAAGTGTTAATGTGTGGTATTTGTCAGCAATTATGACTTCTCCTATAAATAAATATTTTATATTATTAACTATGTTTTCATATATTATCCGTGGTGCTCACAGGGCGAGTTATAGATGTTGACAAATGCTGCAGTTTATGACTATGTGTTATTTATTAAACAGTTATGTAGTTCTTCTGTACTTATAAATGCTAAAAAAAAAAGGGGGGTTCTTGTTTTTAGATGTCTCTGTATTTCAAAGTTACGCACAGACATATAATGAGCTCCTAACATTCACACAAGCAAGTCTTTAAACCAATAAATATTCATTTCAACACTTTTGTGTTTGGAGGAAAAATCAATTGTTGCTGATAAAACTCTAAAAGTGTAATTTGAATTGGTAAATAAAGTTTGTAGTTGTGGTCGATCACGATGTCTGGGTGGATCTCTATGTGCAGCACAGCGGGAGCTTATTATGATAATATCTGCTATTATTGCTGCGCGTAATCCTGATAACTGTCACCCACACTTAGTCAGATTACATGACAGATTATGGACATGTGGTGTCGAAATGTGACCCCTGACAGAGACAAACACACACACACACACACACACACACACACACACACACACACACACACACAGTATAACACATCACATGTCCACCAGTCAGTGGCAGACTCACCAGCTGTATGCAGAAAGTCTTCTAGCGTGTAGGGAATCCAATATAGCACTGCATCCTGTTTTCTCCAGATTAGGGGAACCATTCGTGCACTGCATCTCATTTTTTACTACTAGAAGGGCACCCAAGTTTACTCCACTGGAAGGGCGCCCTTGAGGGTACTTTATCATGTTTTCGATACTGGAAAGGCACCCTACGGAACACTAGATCCCGTTTTTTTGACTAAAGGGCACCCAAGAGGGAGGTTTATCCCGTTTTCTCTACTGGAAGGGCACCCTATAGAGGGCACTTTATCCTGTTTTCTCTACTGGAAGGGGGGTACTTTGTCACATACTCTCCACTGGAAAGGTCAGCCGAAAGAGACTTTCATCATGTTTTCTCCACTGGAGTCCACCATTGCCACCAGTCATATCACAGTCATATATTTATGTTAAATCAACTTCACACTCATCCTACTCATCAATCATTTCCAGCATTTGTGTCGTTGCCAATTAATTGCAGCATATTCTCTCCGTCTGCTCGGCAGTGCGGGGCGAATGACCGCTTCTCTGACGAGCAGCTGGTGAGCCTGTCGGTGCGGGAGCTGAACCGACACCTGCGGGGAGTGAGTAAGGATGAGGTGGTACGCTTGAAGCAGAAGCGCCGCACGCTAAAGAACCGAGGCTACGCGCAGTCCTGCCGCTACAAGCGCCTACAGCACCGCCACGCTCTGGAGTCGGAGAAACATGTGCTCACACAACAGGTACGCGCTTGATATTTCACCCCAAGAACTTTATCTGACCCCAAACTTTATCCTAATCTCATCTGTAATTTGGAAATTCAGACAACCCTATATACCCTTCATTCCTGACACTTTATCGAAAGAATAATAAGTGAACATCTTTGCACTGTGGCTCAGCAAAAAGCACAAAGATGTATTATTGTTCTTCTCTCCTCCTCAGTTGGATCAGCTACAGTGTGAGCTGACTCGAGTGCTGAGGGAGAGAGACGCCTACAAGGCTCGCTACGAGAAGCTCCTCAGCACGAACCACGGCATCGGCGGCGACACCGCCCCACCGACCCGCAGCAGCAACCCACCTTCCCCGCCCCCTGACTACTTCCTCTGAGCTTAACCCACAGGGAGAGGAAGAAAAAGACGAATGAGAAGCCAGCCAACGTGGAGCAATCAATGATGAGTAATCAGACTTGGGGAGGAAAAACAAGGATGTGTATGTGTGTACGTGTGTGTGTGTGTGTGTGTGTGTGTGTGCATTTGTGAGTGTGTGTGTGTGTGAGAGAGAGGCATTGGCAGGCAGTTTTGGGGCGATACAACTGTGAAATCCACTGTTAATTCGTAGAGTTAGACTCGGCTCTGGGCTGATTCACGGACTTTTACTTCACTGTGAATGACGGTTGCACAAAAACTTGCTGAGAATGCAACAGTGGACAAACGAGACTATGAAAAATGGATCGAGAGAAAGAAACAGAAGCTTTATCTTGCATTGAAACTTAACAATAGTCCCTGACACTGCTGAGCATTTTATCTGTGCAATATTACAGAGCTGCAATGTACTCTCCCAATGAGTGGTTGAGGCTCAAACTGTAGTTGCGTGTTGTTTTTTTTATAATAAGCTGCTAAAGCTGCAGAGGTCTGAGTAGTGCAGTGGTGGTGGATGTGGAGTGGTATGAGCTTGGATAAAGTATCCACGGCATGCGGCTGTGTTTGCCAGCTAATATTTCAGAGTTGCCTACCAAAGTGTTTAAGCTCACCAAGACTTGTTATTCTTTGTAAATTGAATAATCATAGATTAAAGAATGTACAAGGATACCTTTCATGGGAATCTTCCACTGATTGTGCTAAATGGGGATATTGCTCTTGTGTTTTAGCAAAGAAATCAACTTTTTGCTTGTTGGAAATGGCGACTTTTAGCCATCAACAGTGACTTGCTGTTTGCTCTTTTTTTAACAAACAAAGAGCTGGTAGCGTGCTGAACTCTAAAGCGACTGCTTATGGTGAAAAAGAGAAAGAAACCCATCGCAGCAGGAGGAAAAGAGTGTGGCATGATTGGTGTGGTTCTCCAGACAGAGAAGCTATTTTTGGGGCAGATTGAACACCTCTGTAACATGGACGACCACCATATTAATGCAACATGGCGGCACCACAGAGCTGGTCACTGTGGACTCGGGGTACTGTGGGCTACGGATGCAACAGAAAATGAACGGTGCAGGGATTCAAAATTTAAAAAAGAAATAAAAAATGCGTGGAGACACCTTCTTAACTGTCCCATGAAATCATTGCCAGGGTTCATGCATTAGAGCTATTTATTTTTGTTTGGGTGTAGGTTAAATAAATTGTTCTTTTATTTATTCACTTATTTATTCAGTATTTATTGTTTATTTATGTACTGGTTCTAATTATTTTTCCTTTACTGGTTTTATTCCACTAGCGTGTATTTTTACTTTCTTACAATTTATTATTTTATTCCAATTGTGATTAGAATTAACATAATTGCAAAAAAATGGACATTATCAAGGTTTCCTGCTCCTGTTGTAGTGTGGTTTCATACATATGAAATAAACAAAGTACTTTACCATCCCTGTCATGCTGCTGTGTGTGTTTTTGTGCACCTTTCACCTATCACCTATCTCAGCATCTGCACTCTCGGCCTGCAGCCCCCCGTGCCCCGCTGCATCCCTCTCTCTTTATCTCTGTCCCTCTATAGTGAGGCAGTGACCCTGGGTGTGCACTGTTTGGGATGACCTCATCTTCAGCTCTACCTCACCCTCTCTCTGTGTGTGTCTCTCGCTCTCTCTCTCTGGCCTGTATAATAGGAGCAGGATTAGGGCTATAATAGCGCCCCGGCTGTTCACTGCCGGAGTCTATTGTGGCTTTGTGTGGGAGGGACGCACCACAGCTCGCGGACACACTCGCATTTTGACAGAAAACATGTTCAAACACACTCCTTGGATCAGGAGGCTAGAAATGACTTGATTTAACTAAATGCAAAAGAGCCACTGAAATAAAAACCAGGAGACAGACTGATAGAGCTGGTAGGCAGGTAGGTATGTTGTCATGCCTTTGTCTACCAAAGGAATACCCAAATGAAATGACACATGTATACATACAGTATATCCCCCAAGGACACACACATACACACGCACACAAACAGAGCCAATTAGTGAGGAGAAGACTTGTGTTGTGCTGCGCCCTAGTGGCCATTCCCCGTATTGCTCCCTAGTTCTTCCTCGGGGTCAACACTGAGAGCTTCGTGACACTGAGCATCTCTCCACACTCCCTTCCTGCACCACTGCTCCACTTTTACCGCCGAGCTGCGCGCACCTTTGCAGCAGCAAAACGCTCGCTGCGCCGCTTTATAAACTTACCTCTGCAGGAAGAAAAGAACAGAGGAGCGTTCTGTCTAGTTTGAAAGGCGGTGATGAATGACGGTGCTGGCTTCAGAACTGGACCTGGACCCGAACCCTGAGGAGACAGAGAGAGAGAGAGAGAGAGAGAGAGAGAGAGAGAGAGAGAGAGAGAGAGAGAGAGAGAGAGCGAGAGAGAGCGAGCGAGCGAGAGCGTGCCTACTTTGTGGTTGCGGAGAGCCGCGTGACAGGTGAGAGATCATACCGTGCTGTTTGGGCTTGGGGGGTAGTCATAAAGTGAGTAGGAGGGGTGAGGAGTTTTATTGGAGTCCTTTATTCCCGGTCGCTTGATTTCAGTTTGCAGATGCCGACAGATGTGCCCGAAGACACGCTCAACATCGAGGAGAAGGCGACCAAGGTAAGGTGCACGGGGGGGGGGGGGGGGAGGGCTGCGTGCGCGAGCAAACAAGCTCCAACATCCAGTGTTCAATTAGCAGGTCAGGTTTGGGGCAAAGTGGTGTTTTGTGATGTTTTTATATTCTGATTAACATATTAACGGAGGGCGGTTATCGAGCTGCCAGTGTGTGTGTGTGTGTGTGTGTGTGTGTGTGTGTGTGTGTGTGTGTGTGTGTGATTATGAGAGCCAGTGGATGTGTGTGATTATGTAGTTTGTAGTTTCTATGCCTCATATTATTTCTTGTAGAAAAGGTAAAAATATTGCACAAGACATATCAGCGGAGGGGGGTTATCAAGCTGCCAGTGTGTGTGTGTGTGTGTGTGTGTGTGTGTGTGTGTGTGTGTGTGTGTTATGTAGGTGGTGCTGCAGGGAGGTAGTGTCCTGCATTTGAATTCCTCGTTTTAATCACTAAATCCAACTTTTGGCTAATTGAAAACGTCAGTTAAACTGATTTAATGTGTATTTTTCTATAATAATACATGTATGATATTAAAGGTGTTGTTCTCAGTGATAAACCCAGAAGTATCACGTGACTGGTGACTGTAGCCCCCCCCCCCCCCCCCCTCAGCTGCTCATGCTCATGCAGCTTCACAGCATCATTTAGCTAACTGAGCTAAGAGGAGAGTGAATATTTTGACTTACGTTTAACACGACTCCAAACGAATGCTAACATCGCTCCGTATCTGTGTAAGTGGCCAACTGTTTGCTGATAAAGTTCGCCATATTAAGTAACCTACAAGTAGCGAAAATCTCGCTGGCTGATGACACACGACCCTGCAGAAAACATAGTTAACTGCTAATAAATGCATAATAGAGCATGTACTAATCTTAATAAAGCAACAACAAAAAAAGCTTAGTTAAGGTTTAACAATGACAGAATAGATAAGTTCGTTAAACTCAATACATTTGTATCATCAGAAACATTCTTAAACACTATAAGCTATTAATAAGTTCTGTATAAGTGCTTATAAATTCCTTATAATCTATCAATAAACATGTTTATGATGCTATTACTAACACATAGTCTTATTAACACCTGATAATGTTAATAAGCACCTTATTACTATTAACTAACACTTATTACAAGGACCTTAATATAAAGTGTTACCAGAATTAGTTAAACTGAATACATTTGTATCATAAGAAACATTCTTAAGCAGTCTATGAACTATTAATAAGTGCTTATAATCTATCAATAAATGTTCATTAAGTGTTACACAATGAAGAGAGTGTCCCTCCATGTTCCTCTCTCCTCCAGTGTGACAGCATGACTCTGTCCAGCACCCCGACGGTTCGCAGAGGAAGCACTCCTCTGCCGATAAAGCACCAGCTCAGACGGGAGGAAGCCGTCCACGACGACTGCGACTGGACCTCGGGCGCCGCCGGACCGTCCGCTACACCGATCAGCTTCAGCCTGGCCTTGGATGACACCCCGACTCTGTCCGTGGAGGGCAGACACGACGGGCCTCTGAGGATCGCCCTGCTGGGGCAGAACGGCGTGGGGAAGTCTTCTCTGGCCGTCGCCCTCGGCGGGGACATGGACAGGACTGCGTCTGTGGATTGTGAAGGTGTGAAAGCTATAGCGTGTTGGACTGGACTAACGCGGGTAAATATATCACCAACACCCCGTGGCCCAGGTGAGACCTAACTGCTGCTCTCCTCCCTGTCCTCAGGGGAGGGATACGTGCGCACAGTCACCGTGGATGAAGAGGACAGCACCATCATTATCTTTGACAACTGGAGACAGGTGAGCCAAACAACACACTCCCTGCTCCCTCATTAGGCCACTGAGCCCTCTCTGCAGCTGTATACGGCATTTCACTGTGGTATATATACTCTATATATATATGTGTGTGTGTATATATACACACATATGGTCTTGTCAGAGGGCCAGAGGACTGTAGGATCCTTGGACTGTTTTAAGAAGGAGCTCAAAATGTTCCTTTTTTTTAGTTTAGACTCTTAACGTATTTCTTCTTCAGCCTAATTTGATTGTAACTTTATTCGAAGCCATCTGTTTGCTGCACATGATAATGTTTGTGCTTTATCAAGAAAAACATCTGGTAAAACAGTACCTGGATCTCTAGATGAGTGAGGGAAAAAACAACTTCATCCATGCATTCATCCCGTCGTACATAAATTAGAACCTAAGCGTATCCCAGCATGCACTGGGACAGGTCACTAATACAACTAACATATAGCATAACAACGAGGTAAACAAAAAAAGAAAATGAAATAAACTACAATATATAAACCGATTCTGGTAATAAGCGTTAGTTGATAGTTAATAAGGCCCTAATAAGATGCTTATTAACATTATTAGGTGTTAATAATAGCATCATAACCATGTTTATTGATAGATTATAAGGCATTTATAAGCACTTATACAGAACTTATTAATAGCTTATAGTGTTTAAGAATGTTTCTCTGTTATGCATTTATTAGAAGTTAATTATTCCTTCTGCAGGATCTAAGTTATCTAAAGAGAGAACAATGCTTAAGGTTAAGAGATCTTTAATTGGGCACTTATTTACAGTTAACTATGCTAATTAACTAACCTTGATATAACGCTTTACCCAGATGCTTGCTGTGCATGCAGCGTATTTCAGATGTGCTCATATTGTATATCTGGAGAGCATTGCATTCTTTATTGTACTTGACGTCACTATAACTGTAACGGAGAACCGCTGTGGCAAAAAGAGGACAATAAATCTGCATCTGGTTGAAGGAGGGAAAGCTCATTATCAGGTTGTTTTGCACACTTTTCTCTTCTTTTCCCTCGAGTGCAGCTCACAGGCATCTGTGAGAGAGAGAGAGAGAGAGAGAGAGAGAGAGAGAGAGAGAGAGAGGGAGAGAGAGAGAGAGAGAGAGAGGGAGAGAGAGCGATAGACAGACAGAGAGAGAGAGACAGAGAGAGAGACAGAGAAAGAGAGAGAGAGAGAGAGACAGAGGCAGACAGAGGCAGAGAGAGAGAGAGAGCTGCCCACAGAGCAGATGTGCCAAATGAAGAGGAAAAACTGAATTCACACAATGGTGACACAATCTGTCTATCTTGATGAGGGGATTCACATGTGTTACTCTTTGTATAGTGAGCTATATTTGTTGTGAGAGACACTGTGATGCCTTATAAGGAATGTTCTTATGTAAGTGTATTACGTCTGTGACTAGAGTGCCTTTGGTCTGTGTTACATTTTTAATCAAAATTAAATGAAAAGTCAATGAGCCATGGCAGCCTGAGAGGTTTAGTCAGTTTTCTAGATATTTAATTTTTAGGGATTTCTGTCTCTCTTGCTTGGAGAGGATGATTGTGTGTGTGTGTGTGTGTGTGTGTGTGTGTGTGTGTGTGTGTGTGTGTGTGTGTGTGTGCTTAGATACAGCACTTCCACTGTTTTTCTGCACATAAAGCTTTGACAACAAAATAAAATGAACATTGCAACCGCCTCATCTTCTCCTATCATAGTATAATTCAAATTGAAATGTGTTTCTGTTCCTCACTATGAAACAGGTCTGAAGTATTTAGGTTGAACAGTTTTATAAAACCAATAGTTCCAATGTCATCTAAGAGTGCAAATGGTAGCAAGTATACGATTAATTGGTGTTATGATTAAGAGCGGGTCCTTTTTAATTACTGCTGCTGCTCACGTGTGATGATGGTCCCACAGTTGACTACTTACGTCAGTATGTGCTAGTAAGTACAATTGTGATGCATCTTTTCCTTAAACGACGACAGTCTTGTACCCAACGGTGTGTTTCTTCCCTCAGGACCTGTCGGCTCTGCAGTGTGAGGTCGGCGTTCTGGTGTTCTCGGTGACCGACCGGCGGAGTTTCCACCGAACCGCTCAACTCCGACTCCTCCTGAGAGAGACTCAGCCCCAAACCCCCATCATCCTCGTCGGTAACAAGAGCGACCTCGTTCGCACACGTGAGGTCACCTCTCAAGGTACGATGAACCTTTTCATATATGTTTTTTCCATCTTTCGCCACGTTGCCCTTTTCTATTCCCCTCACCTGTCTTTGTGGTTCACTTCCTTTCCGTTGTGGGTATTTTTCTCATCCTCACAGTCCGTGTTGACATGTTCAGCTCTTTACGTCTGTCAGCAAACACCGACGTCGGGGGAAATATGTGGAAATGTAAAACGCTAGAGTCATCAGCTTCCTCGCAGTGGAGTCACAGTTACAGTTAAAGCATTCACTGTGAGTGCAGCACGTTCATGCAGTTGCATTGCTGTGCAGCCATGTATTAGTACACAGCGTTCCTCCCAACTCAAAGCCACGAACACTCGGCTACAGCCTTATGTATTCCTCTACAATATTTATTAGAACTGACTAAATAAGCAACGATCAAAATCTTGAAAGAAAACATGCACATGAAAGACGTTTGCCTTCTGTGAATTCTGCCAGTTTATTTAAACCCAGATCACGATGAACCTAACCAGGTCGGTGTGTGTGTGGTCAGATGAGTCTCAATGTTAACGAATGCACACAGAAGGTTTCACTACATATTTATGACTTGTACATAAATGACTCTCTCCACAAACATATATTTCAACACACACAAAAAATAGTTCCTCATTTTATACAAAATCCACACGTGTGCCTACACAAATATTTCTTGTTTTAAATAAAGGTAAAAAGAAATCCACAAATGAATGTATTTAAAAGGATTTGAAAATATCATCAAAAACTATATTTGGATGTTTTTACATTTATATACAAACCGTTGAACCTGCATTCACAAACTGCTTGTCATGTCTGAACTGCACTGCATGTGTTTTTATTGTTATTTCTTGTTATACAGATTGTTCTCACCTCATGGGTTTGTGTCTTAAACCCGAGGAGATTTTCTGGCAGAAAATACTGATGGAAAATTTCTCCCATGTCCCAAAAACATCCGTCGTTATTTTAGGCGCTCGTTGTTTTTCTGCTGAAAAGTCAGAGATACAAGCCTTTGTTCATAAAAACTTTGGGTGAGAAGTTAACTACAATTCCCAAGGTGCATTTCTGCAAGAAGCATCCGAGCGCAGAGCTAAAGTTCTGTTGTGTGCGTCGGCAGGTCTCGAGTTTATTTACTCCAAAGTAACCAAAGTAAATATTGGACCTATTTTTCACAAGACACACATATATTAAAAACATTCGGAAACATTCAAACCTAAATCAGAAAACGATTAACTTACAAAAAAAATACATATAGTAACAT
Organism: Anarhichas minor; assembly: GCF_050575085.1. Classification (NCBI taxonomy): domain Eukaryota; kingdom Metazoa; phylum Chordata; class Actinopteri; order Perciformes; family Anarhichadidae; genus Anarhichas; species Anarhichas minor. The sequence goes on along the minus strand of NW_027466456.1, from coordinate 1,048,187 downwards.
AAACATGGAAGATAGACGTAAAGACAGACATAGAGACGATAACAGCAGATACGATGACGTAGGTAATGAAATGATTAGATTGGGTTACGTAGGGTGTGTGTGTGTGTGTGTGTGTGTGTGTGTGTGTGTGAGTGTGAGTGTACGTCCAAGTAGTCTGTGAGATGTGTGGTGGAAAGACAAAAGATGTTGTGGAATAAAAAAAGATATGCTTCAACAGCAATATCCTAATATAAATTATAATAACAAAAAATATAACATGTTATCCTATAATGGTTTTATTATAATAATAATAATACATATATAATGACATGTTATCCTAGAATGGTTTTATTATAATAATAATAATACATATATAATGACATGTTATCCTATAATGGTTTTATTATAATAATAATAATACATATATAATGACATGTTATCCTAGAATGGTTTTATTATAATAATAATAATAAATATATAATGACATGTTATCCTATAATGGTTTTATTATAATAATAATAATACATATATAATGACATGTTATCCTAGAATGGTTTTATTATAATAATAATAATAAATATATAATGACATGTTATCCTATAATGGTTTTATTATAATAATAATAATACATATATAATGACATGTTATCCTAGAATGGTTTTATTATAATAATAATAATAAATATATAATGACATGTTATCCTATAATGGTTTTATAATAATAATAATAATAAATATATAATGACATGTTATCCTATAATGGTTTTATTATAATAATAATAATAAATATATAATGACATGTTATCCTATAATGGTTTTATTATAATAATAATAATACATATATAATGACATGTTATCCTATAATGGTTTTATTATAATAATAATAATACATATATAATGACATGTTATCCTATAATGGTTTTATAATAATAATAATAATAAATATATAATGACATGTTATCCTAGAATGGTTTTATTATAATAATAATAATACATATATAATGACATGTTATCCTATAATGGTTTTATAATAATAATAATAATACATATATAATGACATGTTATCCTATAATGGTTTTATAATAATAATAATAATAAATATATAATGACATGTTATCCTATAATGGTTTTATAATAATAATAATAATAAATATATAATGACATGTTATCCTATAATGGTTTTATTATAATAATAATAATACATATATAATGACATGTTATCCTATAATGGTTTTATTATAATAATAATAATACATATATAATGACATGTTATCCTATAATGGTTTTATAATAATAATAATAATAAATATATAATGACATGTTATCCTATAATGGTTTTATAATAATAATAATAATAAATATATAATGACATGTTATCCTATAATGGTTTTATTATAATAATAATAATAAATATATAATGACATGTTATCCTATAATGGTTTTATAATAATAATAATAATAAATATATAATGACATGTTATCCTATAATGGTTTTATTATAATAATAATAATAAATATATAATGACATGTTATCCTATAATGGTTTTATTATAATAATAATAATAAATATATAATGACATGTTATCCTAGAATGGTTTTATTATAATAATAATAATAAAAATAACTACTACTATCAACTATCTGACAAAGGGGAAAATACCTGATGCCAAAGAATGACATTTACTTTTTCTGACTGCGGGGCTGCTGTGCAAGGTTTTTCTCTTATTTTGTCCACCTCCTACAACTGAGAAATAACCCTGAAATTCAACACTATGTAGCTGCTTTTCACCCTTTTGTGGTTTGTTTCAGTGTTAGTCTGTGTCTCCGTGGTACAGGACGAGTACCACATGTGACAATACACGCACACTCACTACAAAGCTTAAGAGAAACTCTTAACATTGGTCGCCGTCACTCTAAAGGTGAACTTAAAGGCCCAGTTTAAAAGATTTAGTGGCATCTGGTGGTGTGGAGCAGATTGCAAACAAATAAATACCCTTCGCTCACCAAGCGAGAAAAAAGTGGCTTTGGCCGATCGTGTGTTCTGTGCTAGCGGCGGTGGATGAGACATGCGGGTAGAGCCGGTTGAATTAGGTTTCACTTTTGTTTACATGTCTGTGTTTGTTGCAGATGTATTGATAAAGTATTGGCTTTTTTCTAATGGCAAATATTTTATTGCATGTACAGTTGCGGTCAACTCGAGTGTCCTTCACATCTACCTGGTTCACTTCAACACAGGCGGCATATTTTCTTGCGCTTCCTGTGTGTGCAGTAGGAGGAGCTCAAATGCGAGCTGCAGCGTGATAATAAATGACATCAAAACATTAAAAAATGTACTAATAAAAACGCCGCTAACTTCGGGGCTTATCAATACGCCGGTAATATTGCACCGATGCCCGTTTAATACTGGGTTTCGGAACGCATCCCGATCTTCAGATAAGGTGAAGTCCCTTGTGGGCTGCCGTAGAAACTTGGCGGTGCAAGATGGCGGACTCCGTGGAAGACGACCCGCTCCCTACGTAGATATTAAAGGCTTTTTATAAGCTAACGAAAACACTACGATTGTTAATTTCAAGTGATTATACACTGATGAAAACGTAGTTATGAATATTGTATTCCATTTCTGCCAATTAATCCCCTTTAAATGTTTCACACTGTTCCTTTAAAAGCCGTCACAGCTGCATTTCATTCCTCTCCTCCCCTCCCTTTAGAGGCCATGTCCAGCGCCGCCCTCTTCAACTGCCTGTATCTGGAGATCTCGGCCTCCCTGGACCACCGTACCCCGGAGCTGCTGGAGTGCGCGGTGCGGCTAGCCAGGGGCCAATCACCGTGGCCCCCGGGGACCAGCGCGGAGGACATGAGCGGTGACGGCGGCCAGCGTGAGAGCATCACGTCCCGCGCCAAACGTTTCCTGTCCAGCCTGGTGCCCCGGTACCAGCGGGAGCGAGAGGCGGGCAAGTTCCTGAGGCAGAAGTCCCGCTCGTGCCACGACCTGGGGGCCCTGTGATGGTGGGAGTTTAAGGGTTAGATTGTTAAGCTGGAGGCGGTGTAGTGTAGAGCGATGGCAGGACAATGGAGAAGTTGATGTTTATCCATTAGAGGAAGATATAGAAATTTTGTACACAAGACCAAGCAGCAAAGATGAGATACTGTTGTAGAACACATGTAAATAAACTATAGTACTGACACATAACCCTCATAGCTAAATAAATTGCTTTTTTTTTTTGAGTCTTGAGAAAGTCTGTTTGTCTCCGGTTTCTGTTTTTACACCAAAAGTGTTTTTTATTTTTGTATTATTGCGATGACGAGGAGAGCGCTGATCTCATTTAACACTTCAGCTCAGGATGAAGCCATGAACGCACACATGCAGGAGCTCATCAGTGGGTTAAGAGACTTCTGCTGATGAATCATGTTGTGTTCATTTTACACCATCCGGTATCCATGGGGACGCTGAGCCGTGCGTGGAATAGTGAAAAGTGCCAACGAGGAGAGAAATAAATGAAAGGGAGATCTGAAGTGGATTTGCAGAGCGCAGCAATAAGAGTCGGAGCAGAGAGACGACAGATGATTGTATACGGAGTGATTGTTGCCATGTTACGGTTGTCACAGAGACCTGGAATCAGGGAGATGTACACATGATGTCCACTTCAGCTCTTCATGCTGCACACAGAGCTAGAGACGGGAAGGCCGATTCAAATGCTGTGAAATAGATTTTATACATTTATTCAGCTCCAAATTCAAATGCAGAGGATATCAGCTTCACTACACTCATCTGGATCAATCTCTCTCTCTCTCTACCCATCAGCACTTCCATCCTCCCACATCTTCCTCCCACACGTGAGCAAAGATTTAGCACATCACAGGTCGTTATACCCATCAGTTGTTATCAAAAGGGAGAGAGCTGTGCTATAATAGAAGTTGAAAGAGAAAATGGTGGCATGATATTCTGACTCATCGCTGCTTGGCTGCAAACTACTGGAACAGATTGAAAGGTTAAGATTTTGGAACGGTTCAACGTGAGCTGCAGGCGCCCTCTGGTGGCCGAGGTGAGGCCCCACAGCTGAGCAGGTGATGAAGATGAAGGTAGTTGAAATGGCAAATATAGCAGAGCACCATTTCACTCAGAGGAAGTGCAGCTGGTTTGAACACGATAAGGGAAAGATTGTTCGATATTAGAGATGAAAGGATTTGTGGGTGTTTTAAGGGTTTTAACGTCACTGAAAGGAGCTCCAATTGTCTACTGAATTTCTAAAATGATGCAGTTGTTGGTGAAGAGTGCATCGAGCGCATGCATGTAAAAATGCAAATGAAATAGGACACTATGAACCTCACTCCAGCTATAAGAACATAAGTCCAGTACAAATATATTCACCTGAACCGCTATTTGATCAACTTGGTCCCTGTATTCCTTTTACAGAGAAACAAACTCCATATTCCACTAAACACGTCAACAGCATCTCATCAGCTCCAATTATATTAAACATGATAAAATCACAGACCGACCACTGGCAAGAGAAAACACACAAACACTTTGGTCCAAATCAGAGCCACAGCCGAATCAACAACGAGCTACTTCCTTCCTCCAAACGTACAGGAATATAATTCTGGTGGAGAAACACTAAAAATGACCAGAAACTCTCGAATTTAAATATGTTGAATTTAAAAAAAAAAAAAATCATCAGAAGCCTTTCAAAAGCAATTTTGTAATTTTATAGCGTGACCTCTGAGTCGGTAACTACGGCCCAGGGTAAAAATGGGAGGAGTTATACAGCCAGCAGCGAGTTAGCTTAGCTTAGCATAAAGACTGGACGCAGGGGGAAACAGCTAGCCGGGATCTGACCAAAGGTAACATTAAAAATGTATATATTTACCATTTTACATGGGGGTTGTGTGCCAGACAGGCAAGTCCCGAGTCAAGACTGAAAAGACCCGAGTCAGGACACAAGTCAAGTCACGAGACAAAACCCAAGTCTAGACAGGCAAGTCCCTAATCAAGACCAGACAGTCCAGTCCCGAGCCCTAAACTTTGAGTCAATGGAGTTTCGAGTCCTAAACAAGTCGTGATGCGCTCTTCAACGAATGTAACGGCATTTTAACAACAGTTATAATGTACAAAATTTCAAGAAAATCATGAATGCTTTTTAAAAATTGTATTTATTCGTTAAAACAAGTCTTAAAACAAAGAGTGAACTAAATCAAAAACAAGTAAACGTTCTGGGTATTAAGTGTCTTGCTGGGAATGAACAACGTTACCGTTAGTCGAGTCAGGAAATGAAGATTAGTGGCTCACTTTTCAAATCATTTTAACCTTTGGGTGAAGGTGTTAAGTATTGTTATGTCAAAAAGCTCAAGTCTAAGTGAAGTCAGAGTTAAGAGTCAAGTACTTGAAATACTTCAAGTCAAGTATTTTATGGTTCACACTCTATTCTAAGTCATGTGACTCTACACCTTCGATTGGACAGATAACCAGCTGTAGCATCACATCTTTAAAAAGGTTACAATCTTCTCTAACAAATAAGTGAATACCCCAAAATGTTTCATTATTGCTTTAGGTGATTAGTCATTTTATAATTTTGGAAGTTAGTGTGCAGAAACAGACGGCAGACATTCTGACTCGTGACCGCAGTAAAAGCACAAATGGAACTACATTCTGTCAGCGATGGCTCGGTGCCATTAAGTTTCCCCAATAAGCCACGACAGCGAGTCAGCCAGCGCGACACCAGGACACTGAATCACCTAAATGGAACGTTCTCCTGCCACGACGCGTCACAAAGGTCTCTAATGGGATGAAACAACCACAGAAGCTTTTGATTAGTTTCTATTTTTAATGGAATGATTTCCGTGTGTAGATTTTCATGGTAAAGAAAGACATTTGACGGAGCAGACCCCTGAACGGGTCCTGAGGCGCCTCAGATGCTGCAGGCCTGTAACTTCTGGTCGGCCAGCTTGAGAGACACCCAGGTGTTGAGCATGGAGGCCCTCAGCTTGCACCAAACCAGGTGATCGGTCAACCCGAAGATCTGCGCGGCAAACTGAGCAGCGGCCTCGGGGGAGAGGATCGTGGAGCAGCCGAGACCTGGACCACAACAAAGGAAAGGTTACGATACAATAATACGATTAGGGATCTCGCAGTTTAGTGGACCGTACCAGGCAGGAAGGTGAAGACTCAGTAATAACAGTTTTGTACTGCGGTACTGGCTGTGTGCGCGGATATTGTCTTGTATTGCACATTAATTAATTCCGTGGTCCTGGCCACACCTCTGATGGTGTAAAACCCACTTGGGGACCAACAATTAAAAATAAAAAAAAGACAGGAAGTGGTGCGCTTACCGCTTGGCATACGCAGGGAGGACCAGACGTCTTGTGCCCCCCAGTCTGGAGTAAGAGGCGGGCAGTTGATGACGGGATACGCCGTGTTTCCAGACATCACCGGGCCGAGGCCGTTACTCCGGCCGGCCACGGCCACAAACACGGTGGGTACGCCGTCACCTGACGGAAAACAAATATTAAGACACGATAGAGGGAACGAGATCCTCACGTTTGGTCTTTTTTAGAAACGATACACACCTTCATATTCGGCTTTGATGCGGAGCGTCTCATCCGGACCCTTGTGTGCCGAGGTGACTCTCAGGATGCAGGGGATCCCGTAGGAGGTGCAGGCCTTCCTGATTTGCTCACAGTGAGCCAGGTCCGAGGTGGAGCCCATCAAGACCACCACCCTGCCGCTGGCCTGGTGCTCCAGCAGCAGCTTGGGACGCAACACAGCACTCGTTAGCATTAAATGCAAGTCCCACTTAAAGCGAGGCTGTGCAACATTAGCTGAGCAGTGACCACACAATACCGTTGGTCATAACAGACCAAAAAAAATGTACCTTTGGCTAAGATACCTGCTCCACAGGTTTTTCTTTACATAGAAACTAACCTCGGTTTCTGAGAGGTGAAGCCAAGTGTGTTAAACCTGCATTCTCTCTAGTGTCCACCAGGGGGCGACTCCTCTGGTTGTATAGAAGTCTATGAGAAAATTACTCTACTTCTCTCTTGATTTATTACCTCAGTAAACATTGTAAACATGAGTTTATGGTCTCAATCTCTAGTTTCAAGTGTTCTTCAATACAGCATGATGTTCATTTAGTAACTTATGGTCCATTTAGAGTCAAACAGACCATAAAGCAGGGGATGCTTTAGGGCGGGGCTACACAGTGATTGACAGGTCTCTACCTGGTCTGGCAGTTGTCTTCCAACCTAAACCCTTTCTCATCGTGTTTTCAGTGCATGGACGTTAACTCTAAAAATGTTCAGCGTTTGGTCGTTCTTGGCTCCACCCTCTTGTGTCACAAAAACAAGATGGCGACGGGAAAAATCCATAGGAGACATCACGGTGACTACATTTACTTCTTATATACAGTCTATGGCAGAAAAGCAACATATCTCCTTAATTCAAACCTCTCCAGGTAACAAGTATCACTATTACACAACGTTTAACCAGGACGAGCTCCAAATCCACAAAACCAGCCTGAAAACGAAGAAAACCTAGTTGTCGGACCCTGGTCAGAACTGGACGATGCCACGCCATGATTGACCAGTGTGCATTCGAGGGCGGGCCTTAAGCGAAGGTTCAATTGAGAGTGCGTTGAATTTATGACTTTAAGAGAATAAAAAAAAAAAGTGCAGTTTCTTCTTTCAAGACTTGCATAGAGTCACTTTAAGGTTTGTAGAAACAGTCGAATGTAAAATCAATATATTATTTTTTTTAAATCCTTGAAGAAGGGACAACTAACAACTCTTGAATGAAGAGTTTAAGAAATCGATCAGACGGAGGCAACAAAGCTCAGATAAGTCAACAACGAACTGTGTGCGTCTGTTGAAACATGTTGATTAGAAGCAAACAAACGGCGGTCCAGATAACACAGAAGGTTCAGTGTACCTTGACCCTTTCAGAGACCCACTCAAAGTTCCTCTTCACTATCTGCATGGCCTCAGGGGTAACTTCCTTAAGATCGCGGTACACCTAGAAAAGAAGGGGGGGGGGGGGGGGGGACCGGTTATCTCAGCTTTTATAGTTATTCTTTAAGGGTCAGAGGCCAAAGAGAAGTCCTGACCTGCTTATCCTTCTGCTGGCTCCGGTCTCCAGCCGGCCACAGCCTCCACGAATCGTTGTCGATCACGTCAGCGAGGACGATCTCTTGAGTCTTCATGTTCACCCCAAACTCGATCTACAAAGCAGAGAAGACGATCCTTAATTGTGAAGCAGCTTAAAAGAGTCAAGTAGAAAAGAAGTGTTAAGGTATCGTGTTAACCAGCAGAGGGCGCCGCTGTGCCGCATACCTTCATATCCACCAGCGTGCAGTTCTGAGTGGCCCAGGACCTCTCCAGGATCTCAAAGATGGCCACAGTGCTGCGGTTCATGATGTCCACCTCGCACTGGCCGATGGTGAGCCCGGCCAGAGAGAACTTGGTCTCCAGCAGCTGCTCCTCGGACCACTGGGGGTCGTTGTTGGCGTCGTCCTGTCAGAAAGCAACAGATTTGCATAAAAGATGGAAGGGACATTTGGACTCTATTGAGTCAAGTTGCAGCACTTAAGGGTAACACCTATTTCCTGATGTCCAGTATAGAAGGAGAGGGCTGCAGCTGCTCAACGGGCTCCGGCCAACTCCTCACCGTCGATGTACGTCCACTAAAAGTGTTTGTTTTTGCCACCGACCCATCTCGTTCTAAAAATCTCTCGTCACATCCACGTTGTTGAAATCTGCTAAACATTCAGCCATGACGTTGAAAATCTTTTAGATAACAACAAGCTGTGCTTTATGTATTCCAACACAACAAACCGGCACTCCTCTCTGCAACTCTCACTTAAACTTCCACCATTATCTTTCGGCAACAAGTTGCCACTTGCTGGATTTGAGAAGGAGACTTCTCCTTGAGCACTGCTTGGGTAGAGACGATAACAAACAGACCGGATCAAGCGAAAGGTAAAGAGAAAGGTGTTAATTATCTGTAGGGTTCTTTCCATAATGTTGTCAGACACTTTAATAACAATCTGAGGCTGAACAAATACTTTTAGTGGACGTATGGACGGTGAGGAGTCTCCCCGAGCGAATAAATTGCAGCTTGTATTGAAAAATACAGAAGTTACCCTTTAAAGACTGATGAAACTTTAAAAAGGCAGTGGGGGGGGGGGGGGGGTCTCAGTCTCACTTTAAAGAACATCTCCATCTTGAGGGGGGAGAAGCGGTAGCCTTCCTTGACCCCTGGATTCCTCTTGAGGAAGGATCCGGTGGCCACTCTGCGACAAACCCACTCGATGGGAATCATCTCACAGCGGGCGGCGACGAACGCCGTGTCAGAGTGCTGCTTCACAAAGGCAGTCTTAATGCCTCGAAGACAAATAAAAGGGTAGATAATTACAAAGCAGCCTCAGACGTATTGCACAGCTCCACACTCAACATACCATCATTGAAAAACACAGCAGTACTTCAAATTGTCCACGTTATGTCCCTAAAGTTAAAAAGGTTGAATGTGGTTGGTTACGTTCTGGGGAATTAAGAGCGGCAAGGTTTGGTTTCATGTCACAAGACGGCCATGACTGCACTCACGAGCGGCATGCGGGTTACACTTATCCTAATTACTGTTAAATCAAAGAAAGGAGGAGAGTCACTTAGGGCCCTACATGTTAAACATGCACCACGCCCCCCCCCCCCCACACACACACAACATTACTGCGTCAGCTCTGCACGTGAGATCAGTGCGGAAGGGTTTGATAACAGCAGGGATCACTTGGAAAACAAAACTAATGATGAACGACTATTAAAAATTGTTACTGAATTTTGTCATAAAAAGGGTGGAAAAGTGGCAACACGATCATGAGTTCTCAGTGGAGCTGAAACAATGCATCAGTTGATGAAAACATTTAATTTCAAACTATTTTGTTTCAGCAATTTAAAATTTCAAAAAAAAAAAAAAATCTGTTTTTCAGCTTAAAAAATGTGAGAATTTGTTAGTTATTAAAATAAATCCTTCAGGTTTTTCACTGTTTGTCAGAGAAAACAAGCACGTGGGGTTTAACCTCTTAATAAGACCGGCAATTCAGTTTGTGTCTTTTATTGTTTTTTGGCTTTAACCCAAGTTGCTCAACATGTGGGAAAGTTGCCAGGGGGTGATGGAGTAACGTTGCAACACACCTGCACCTGGCAGAGTGACTCTCCAAACTGATCCACCAGCTAACATGATACCAACTGTTCCTTCAGCCCTCACCAGCCTCCTGCAGCAGCTTGAACACGCAGCTCGTGGTTCTGTTGGCAATGGCTGCCTTGCCCTCCATCTGGTCCTTCCTCACGGCGTTCCCAGCCGTGATCTGGTCCTTGGACTGGACCAGGACCAGTCCGGGCTGATCCGCGAGCTCGAAGATCTGCTTCGTCTTTCCCTCATTGAGCTTCTGTCCGATGTTTAGCTCTGGGGAAAACAACCCAAAATGACATTTGGGCACGTTTGCACATTCTACTTAAGTTAACTGCGCATTCATAGGTGCACTGACGGTACCTGGTGTGGAGGCCATGCTGCTGTTCTGCAACACGCGACGATCCTGAAACACAAAAAGTAAAAACTCAACTTCTTAAAGTTGCGAGATGAAGAGGCAGCAGGAGGCGTGCAGGCAGCCAGGAAGCAGAGGGAGGAAGTGAGAGTCTGTCTTACGTGCTCTGAGGACCAATCACATCTCTTAACTCACTCAGGCAACCAATCACAGCAGCGCATTAATTACCACGTGGTGGGGAGGGGGAGGAGAGAAGAGAGGAGACGCTTCAACTCCAATTATTGTCGAGGCTGAATAACTTCTGTGGAGTTTGTCCACTAAACTAAAGCCCCGTTTGTGTTTCTCTTTGGACAGGAACAAAAGATTGATTTAAAAACAAACGTAATCAATAGAAAACAATCCGGACTGATCGATTAATCGGATACAGGTTGAACTCCTCACCGTGGAAACACCACGTGTGTTTGGATTCATTTACGTGATATCAGTTTACGGCCTGTCTTCTGACTGTTGAAGCTTTTTTTTTGTTCCGGACTCGTGATTGCAACAATATCAGCTGAGTTTGTGTCGTTTTAAAACCACGTTTTGCACGCGGAGAGTCGACGCTTTTCGCTGCCCCCCCCCCCCCCTGCACAACGCGGTCAACAGTTGTCAGGTATACGCACGAGTCAGTTATCGCCCGGGGCAACGGAAGCACGTGTCCCCCGGCCTGTGTGTGTGTGTGTGTGTCTGTGGGGCTAACTGAGGACCGACGGGATGGAGTTCGAGGGGTCCGGTATCGGGGAGGAGTGCGGGGTGTTCGGCTGCGTGGCTGCAGGAGAGTGGCCCACACAGCTGGAGGTCGCTCAGGTGATGACGCTGGGGCTCGTGGCGATACAGCACAGGTGAGTTACGGAAAGGTGTGTGTGTGTGTGTGTGTGTGTGTTGTGTGTGCGCGCGCGCGTGTGTGTATTTTTCTACTTTGTCTGTTTACGTCTGTAGATTTCTCCTAAATTCACCAAAAGTTACCTTTACATAATGCCTCATTTGCATATTTAAACATAATATTTCAGAAAACTTGTAATACAATAAATACTCTTCTTAATGTGAGTGATGAAGTGGTGAAGTTTCATGGTGATATCTATGAGTTCATGTGTTCACCTGTAGAGTCTCTAAATGTCTGTAATGTAACTAAACGTCTCTTTAAAGGACGTTTCCTCTGAATGAGTTTGTTCTCAGACTCTGATGATAAATCTCCACTTCAGCAGCTCTTACATTCACCAAACTTCACTCTTTCATTCCTCTCTGTGTGCTGAAGGTTCACACATCACTCATTTATACTACATTATAGTACTAAAAATGTAACATTTATGTTTTTCATGTCTGATGACAGTATTTTCTGGTTTATGGAGTGATATAAAGAGATATCATAAATGTAAAAACCTTTGACTCTAATATGTCAACAAAGTGAAAATGATTTTGAACCTGCAGCTTTATCTAATGTTCAGATTTCTGTTTTAGAAATGTATGCAAATCAGCACATATTTGATGTTTTGCTTTTTTTTTGTTCTTGACTAAAACGATAAATTGATCGATTCTGTCGATCAGCTGACGGATTGATCGACTCGAGGATGGATGTATAATGTGAGTTTACAGCATCAGGTCTCTGCTGATGTGATGTTTCCTTCAGGTGAACTTGAGTTGCGTTGAACGTCTGTTGTGCTCAGGAGAGTTACCTCTGTCTCTGGGGACGGACTGCTGGAGGCGATGGAACACACTGAATTGATCTTCATTATGGGGATGTGATCCAGCTCCTCTTTACACCGGGCCTCCACCGCATCACTGCCAGAGTCCAGTCTTTTCACGGGCGTCTGGAGTGAGAGGTCTGGGGGGGGGGGGGGGACAATTTAAAATCTATTATCCGTACATTACCTCGACACTGTTATGTAAAAGTACACATTTTTGATCTTCGTGGACGAGGAGAGTTTCCTTCTCTTGAGGGTGGACGTCCTCATGGGTTGTGCCTCCTGTTAGCAGGAACAACCAGACCCTTAGACGTGATGTAATTACGCCATCATGGGACTCGGTGAGTCAGACATTAGAACGGCTTCAGTCCATCGAGGACATCATGTGACGCACAAAGTGATTTTAAAAGATGGACGTTTCAAACCTTGATCCGCAGCTTTCCTCTTTGTTCTCCTGTTTGCTGAATGGAGTTCTTCTCTCTTCACCTGAGGTTCAGAAGAGCCTGAAAGCAACACTCACAGTCACGGGCCGCTCTTTAAACAGATGAATATGAACGTATGTTCGGTGGTATTTATCGAGCTTTTGGAAAAGGTCGTTTGTTTCCCATTTAATTGAAGGATTTTCATGGATTAAGATTCAAAACTTTTTCTTTTATCTTTTTAAATATCCATATCTGAGATGTCTACTCCTCTCCCAGTACATGCTTTTTAAGAATAATAATATGAATACAGATTGGAATAACTTTCTACAGAAGAGATGGGCCTCCTTCACCAATATCTGAAGTGTTTTTGTTAGTTGTGTTCCTGAGAAAAGTCTCTTGTCTGATTCGTGACTGCAGATCTGTTCGTACCCGCGTTCTTATGATGATGAATCACATTGTCCTCGTGAAGTACAAGCGCTTGATAAATTGAAAGCCAGTTGATCACATATCATCAATAAGTGAAGATAAACGGCCCGCCGATCCACTTTAAGGGGCATGAGACTGCAGGGCCGTGTGCACACGCATGGATGTGAAAAGAGAAGTTGAGAGAATGAAGTAAAGATGAACGACCGAACGAAAGTCTGAAGAAGGTGAAGCACCGGACTCGTAGAAACGTAAGAAAAGACTTCAATAGTTCTGAAGTGAACGCCGACCCCACGTCCATATGTTAGTAGTGGATATAAAATAAGTGATGTGATCAATCGCTAATTATTGGATGCCGTGGTTCCCAATTAACATAACTGAAAGGGTAGTGTTTATTTATTTAAAATGATAAAAAACATTATTGTAATTGTTAAAATGTTTCTTAGCAGTTTAGGGGAACCGACCCTTTAAGGCACTGGTCCATTTTTAAACAAAGAAATAACACGTCTTCATTCAGACGAGTAAAAATAAACATTTATTTTACTACTTTGTCTGTTTGCGTCTGTAGATTTCTACTAAATTCACCAAAAGTTACCATTAGATAATGCCTCATTTGCATATTTAAACATTTAAAAAACTTGTAATAATTGTCTTAATGTCGGTAATGAACTGGTGAAGTTTCATGTTGAAATGTAACCTCTTCACCTTTAGTGTCTACCCTTTTAAAAAGCCAGGTATGTTGACATTTGGGAGATGATGAATTGGATTAAAGTGATGGAACATTTTAATTTGCTACATAATAATGAAGAGGTATAGAGTGAAAACAAAGCTGCACATGAATACATAATGACATTGGACTCACTCATTAATCTGTGCTGTTGATCCGAGTGAAGCTCCTGGACCGAATGCAGCCTCGGCTCTCCATTGTTTGTCGTAACGTTGAGGTTTGTGGACAAGACAGAATCAGAACTGCAAGTCCGGTCCTCCGTCGGTCCACTCATCGTTCTCACTGTGTTCGTCTGATCACGATCGTTCTCCTCGCGGCCCTCCAGCATCGTAAGTCTACCTGAGTCGGCGCGTTTGTCTGCAGCTCCCGTGTGGTACGGCGAGCCGTTAGTCGTGCGATTCATAATGGCGTCCACCTCGTCGTAGAACCTCATGAGGCGCCTCGGGTCGGCCTCGTCGCCCTTTCCTCTCTGCAGGGACCGGTAGAGGTACTTGAGGTTTTTGTACTTGGTGTGGCACTGCTTCCAGTCGCGTTCGATGCCTTGCTGCATCAACCTGTTGGAGATCTGGACGAAGATGTCCCTCTTCCTGGTCGAGCTCTCCAGCTGCCGGCACACGCGCTCTTCGGACCAGACTTGGATCAGCGCTCGTACCTCCTGGTCGCTCCAGTTGCGGCCCGTGTCCGACACCATGACCACGTGGAACTGCTCGGAGCTGGACGGGTCCGCGAGCGTCAGATGGGCATCTGGAGTGAAGAGAAATAGATTAAGAAAAGAAGAGATTACATGTGCTGCAAGCTGCACTCATGGATGGATTACTGAACGGGCCTACGCAGGCCCTTACCTACAAAATGTCACTCAAAGATACGTAACAGACAGGAAGACACATAAAACGACCGCAAAGAGACACAAATCAACTACAAAGAGACGCAAAATGACCATTAAAAACACCCAAAATGACCACAAAGAGGTTAAACATGCATGTCTGTGCTCAGCAGCCCATTGTCTCATCATCGGCCCATGACTGCTCTGGTTATTTATGCAGCGTACCTGTTCCTCTCCATTTGGCTTCCACGTCTCCATCCATATCGTAATCATCGCTGTTGTCATCTGAAAATAAAAAGAGAGAAATAGATTTCTCTTTCAGCCGTGAATACTGAACTAAAATATGCTCTGCAGACTGAAAACATACCATCATCAATTTCAATGACGACCTCGCTTTCTGAGGCCGGTGTCTGCAGCCTCCCCGCTCCCATCTCTCCGTCATACAGCCTCTTCTGCATCTCCGTGGTCCCGTTTTCCAGCCCCCGGTCCAGCAGAATGGCCTCCACCTCCTCAAAGAACTTCATGTACTTCCCGGGGCCCCCGGCGCCGCCTCCGACGGCGTGAGCGCTTTTAGCGGTCTTGTAGTCGTATTTCAAGTTCTTGTACTTAGTTCGACATTGTTTCCAGTTGCGCACCACCCCGAAGGTTCTTTGCATCTGCCGGGCCATCTCCTGGAAGATGGACTTGTTGCGCAGCGTGCACTTCAGGCGTTCTCGAATGCGCCGGTCGGCCCAGACGCACAGCAGCGCTCGCACCTCGTCGTCCGTCCAGTGGCGGCCGCCCTCCTCGGCCACGCTCGTGGTGTAAGGAAGAGCCCGGTGGATCAGACCCTTCATACCTACACACACACACACACACACACACACAGTTTTGTTTTTGGAATAAAGAACACAAGTTGGAGCTTGTGTTCTTTATTTGGCCGCTGGTCTTCCTGAGGTCCACACAAAGATGAAAACGATTAAAAACAAGTTCAAATCAAGTCAATAAGTAACAAAATGTTTTATTCTAATCTGACTTCAGACTGCGTTCACAATGTTTAGAGCAGGCAAAAGTTTTCTACTTCAGTCTGAGGCTTAAACCAGTTTGACTGACTTGTTTATCTCCTGCGCTGTCGGAGGATTAGATACTAACACAGTCGGATGTTGAAACCTTCCATTTACCTTCCTGCGTTGGGTTTGGGACTGAGGAAGAGTAGCTTCCTCTTTGATTGTCTCCCAACACCTCCTCCACCTCTTCCTCCTCCCAGCCCTCCACCGGCCTTCCATCCCCTCCTGGGCTGTAGTTTGCTGCTGCGTCTGTCTTCCTGGTCTGGAGTCCCAGGCTCCTGCACTTGGCCTGACACTCCCACCAGCCGCGCACAACGCTGAGCCTCCTCAGACGCTCTGAGATCGACTGGAACGCGGTCCTGCTGTCGGCGGCGCGCGGCGCTCCCACCTCCTCGTCCCACGCCGACACCAGAGCCAGCACCTCCTTCTCCCCCCACTGCCTCTCCGCCACCTCACTATCACCTCCTCTTTGTCTCTTTGCTCCTCTCTCCATGTTTTGAGCTGACCTGGAAACGCGTTTTTTTCTCTCTTTTTTTTTTTTCTTCTTCTCTCCCCAATCCCTCTGTCTCTGCCGCCCGGTTCCCTAGGCAACCAGGCGGTTAAGCCTGAAAGCAACGCCTCCATGCTGAATAGCAGCCTCACCACTGGCTTAAGCTGTGTGCCGAGGGGGCGGGGCCAGCGGTAATCTGAGAAGCAGCTTGGTATTTGGCTGAAAAACTGCAGCGAGGCGACTCTCCGTATATGTGGGAGCTCCACAGCAGAGAACCAGACGTTTCTGGTTTCTTTGCTTTTCTCTCTGCTCCAAACAAACCAGTTCAGTTTGCCTCGAGCGTGCAGAGAAGAGGCTGGGTTGTAAAAACACTCACTCCCCACTGATTTATATTCACACTGGTACAATTAACTTCCATGTGCTGTGTTTGTGTCCTCAGGGGTCAGGAGAGTGCTGGGATAGTCACCAGTAATGGAGCCAGTCCGCCCACATACGCAACCCACAAGGTAACGCTGGGCCGGACTGGAAGCCCCCCCCCCCCCCCTTTGTACAATTAGACTGAAGCTAAGTTTGAATACAGTCAAAATAGACTGACCTATATTTCCATAATGGTCGCTGTAAAGATCGTGACCTGGTCGTTCTCTCTACAACATAATGGCTGCATATTAATATTTAATTTTATAATTTGTGCAGATTAGTTGTTGTTTTTTGTGACCTAATTTTTATTGGTTTACCTTTTCATCCCCCCATTTTAACTATGGAGGTCTATAATGCATTATAAACAAACTTATAATTCGTTGTAGTCTAGAACTGTAAGATTATAGTTATAATCACTCATAATACTTTATAACAATAACACATTAGAAACCTTTTTTTAATGACTTATAAGGTCAAGTATACGTCTTCCTAATTGTCAATGTATTGTAATTCTCATAATGCATTATAATCTTTTTTATAATGCATTATAATCTGTTATAATGTGATTATAAGTGACTCAAAGTGTTCATTGTCTACAAAATAACATTAAATCTAATTATGCCATTAAGCAATTATAAAGTCTTCTGATGCTTGACCGTATAAGTCATTATAAAATGCTTTAAATGTGCTGCGGTTATTGTTATAAAGCATTACAAATATATACGAGGATACACTGCTAAAAGCAGAATATAACTTATAATAAGTAAGATTCTTTATTGCATTAGAGACGTTTAAATATTGAGTTGACATTGCATAACTAAGGTAATCAAATGTGCAGATACATTTACACTGTGACATGGAATGAAATATAAATAGTGTGAATAAGCACATTGTTGTGCTATGAATTAGCCCAAACTTTAAATTATAATTTGATTGCAGTTTACTATAAATCATTTTCCAACCTCCATTCCAACATCCTATGATCTTAATTATAATGTACGCCACTCTGTACCCCTTCACCCTCCCGTCTGTCAGTGTGACCCCCTCCTAACCCTCCACTGAGATACTACATCATAATTGGATCTTGTATATATTTCCCCATCTTCAACATTGATACAGATATTAACATATTGTGGGTTAATGTATACCCTAAATTTGTAAATTTTTGCAGATTGTGTAACTGAATTTTATTATTTCTTCTTTAGGGAATGGGATTAGTAAACACTGCTTTTGCACCCGAGGCTCTTCTGAAACTGCGCTACGGTAACCTCGGTATTTGTCACACTCGCTATTCAACCACTGGGATCTCGGAGCTGCAGAACTGCCAGCCCTTTGTGGTGGACACTCTGCATGGCCAGATCGCCGTGGCACACAATGGAGAGCTGGTTAACGCTCAAGCCCTGCGGAAAAAGGTGAGTGGATCCCGTTAACACACTGAGCCTGGTGCATGTCAATTGCTCCTCCTGGGTTTCACACTGTGCATAACATGTCTTTAATCTGTCTTGTGTGTGTGTGATAACTTTCTTCTATCAAAGACTAACTGAACCTCAGAGCTTTTAGGCTGATATGCCTCTGCCCTGAAAATTGAAAATAAGCCTCCAGAACATAAAAAAATGATGCCCTTGCGTCTGTTATGGTCACATCTTGTGTAACCAGTGTAGCATCGCAGCACAACAGTGAAGCTAAGCTATCAGCACATCACAGAATCTGGTCAATCAGAGTAAATGACTGATTATCTGATTATAGCAATGTGCTTTAAAAGTGTGTGCATGAAGCATTAAGTTGTTAAATTTTACTCCTTTAGCGGCTTGCTAGTTGGCTTGCTAGCTTGCTAATTCCACCATGCCTTTGTGCTAAAGTTAAAGATCAACAAAAAAGCACCACATGAACTGCTGGGTTTGGTCTACGCTACTTGAACATTTAGCAGGACTTTACTGTTTTTAAATTAGCATTCATGATAGCCGTTACCCTTTAAATTAGCCTCTGCTTATTGCTAACGCTAATGCTAATTGGTAGCATCCTGACTATTGTTATGGTTAGGTAGAGGACTGTAAAGGGTCTGTTATGGTGACAAAAACAGTATAAACATTTGTGAATTTGAGTTTGGGCTGGGAACAGTGTATGCTAGCCATTAGCATTAGCTATGTGTGTGCTAGTGATTAGCATAACCGATTCACAGGCTAATTTAAATAGTTATGGCTATTGTTACTTCTCAAAAACCTCCTTCCACAGTCTGTAGAGTCAGGAATGGTCACTATGCATGTTCATAGCATAATACGTGGAATACAAAGACTGCACTAACATGTCAAGATTCAGACCTGAATCCATCAACATTACTAAATACCCAAATACTGTACTGTATTATCAGGTTTTCAGATGAAAAAATAGCTTTGGGGGTTTAGTTGCTCTTTAAAGCATAAATAAAATATATGTACGGAAATTGTGATAATTTTCTATCTTGTGAATTCATGATTGTGAACGTGTTGTGCAGGTAATGCGCCACGGTGTGGGCCTCTCCACCAGCTCAGACAGCGAGCTCATCACCCAGCTGCTGGCACTGACTCCACCTATGGAGGAGCAGGACGCACCCAACTGGGTTGCCAGGTCAGTGTTATGACTGGACTCTGCATGAATAGATATTTAAAATTATTCTACACTATTTATATACCCTTTTTTTTTAAATATTGTAGAATAAAAAATCTGATGTCGGAGACGCCTACGTCGTACTCTCTGCTGGTGATGTTCAAAGACGTCGTCTACGCCGTGCGTGACCCTTACGGAAACCGTCCGCTCTGCATCGGACGCATCGTTCCCGTCTCTAAACTGCACAGTTCAGGTATTGTCAACGTGTTTGTTTTACATGTGACCGTCACATCAAAGACGTGTGTGTGCTTGGAAGACACCCCCCCCCCCCCCCCCCCCCGGACTTCTACTACTGATGAATACAAGAGCTTAAAGAGCATTTTCTTTTCTGTCAGAGGTCAGATCGGTAAACTGCTGGAGGATTAACGTCATTCTTTGTCTCCTTTTTATTTCCCGGTCAGGAGCCGGAGAGGAGGACACCGAGGGCTGGGTTGTGTCATCAGAGTCCTGCAGCTTCCAGTCCATCGGTGCCAAGTCAGTTTTAACCACATGAGTGACATGTTCTGCACTCTGAGTGAAGCATTGTGGGTATTGATTGGCCATTTTCACGTCCTTCCTGGTTCTCAGGTATTACAGAGAGGTCCTACCAGGAGAGATAGTCCAGATATCGAGGCACGGAGTCAAGTCTCTGAGTGTTGTCCCTCGTCCTCCGGGAGACCTCCCTGCATTCTGCATATTCGAATACGTCTACTTTGCCAGACCGGACTCTATTTTTGAAGGTTTTAAGCTTTGTTTGATCCTTAACTGTTTTGTCTTTCTTGTAGAATTATTAATAATAACTTTATTTGTATAGCACCTTTTGGAAAACAGAGTTTATAAAATGCTTTGACTGAAAGCAAGGCAACAGTACAATAAAACCATTCAGTACTATAAGAACAAACTAATAAAAAAGTTTTATATTATATTAAATAGATAACAATAATAGAGTAATGCAGTAAAAAGACGTCACATTAAAGCCAGCCAAAAATGTGTCTTCAGAAGACACTATATACGATACTAAGAGATTATTGATTCATTAATCCGTCTCTGCTCAGGCAGCCCAGGCACCTGTTTTTTAGTTTTGAGCCTCGACTTTGGAAGGGCTGCGAGCTGGCTCATAAGGCGTCAACATTTCTGTTATATATATATTTTGGGGCCAGACCCAGACGTGCTTTAAAAGTGATCAGTAAAATCAATTCTAAAACGAACAGGGAGCCGGTGGAGAGAAGCCAGGATTTGGGGGTGAAGGCGTTGCATGCTCAGTATTTGTCTCCACTGTTCCACAGGGCAGATGGTCTACACCGTGAGGCAACGCTGTGGTCGGCAGTTGGCCATCGAGGCTCCGACGGACGCGGACGTGGTCAGCACCGTGCCGGAGTCTGCAACTCCTGCTGCACTGGGCTACGCTCAGCAGGTCAGTCCACCAGCGCTGAAGAAAAGATGCAACACGCCGGCCGTCTGATGGAGCTCACACGCTTTTCCCCTTCTTCTTCTCCCCCCTCGTAGTCCGGGCTGCCGTACATAGAGGTTCTGTGTAAGAACCGCTACGTCGGGAGAACGTTCATTCAGCCAAATACCCGCTTGAGGCAGCTGGGTGTCGCCAAGAAGTTCGGGGCTTTGACCGACAACTTTGCCGGGAAACGTGTTGTGCTGGTCGACGACTCCATCGTCAGAGGCAACACCATCTCTCCCATTATTAAGCTGCTGAAGGAAGCCGGGGCGACCGAGGTTTGTTAAGGATGTTGAATACTCTTGTATATGAGGCGACATGACACAATGTTTTAATAGTGGTCCTAACTCAACCCTCAGAAGATCATTTTGGTTCCCAAGATGACAAAGAAAAACACTCATATTACACAAAATGATATGTACTTCCTGCTCATGTTTATGTTTTTGTCTAATATAATAACAGGTTGAACTGTAATACAGTTCATAATACAGATTTACATTCGTGGGCTTTAGGCTCAGTCACCATCGTGTTACTTCCTTTGTGACTTAAGCAGAATTGTATTTAAATGAAAATCTTCAGATTTGCCACGTAAAAGAGAATAAGTATTCTGACCTGTACTTCCTCGTGGACAGGTCCACATCAGGGTCGCCTCTCCCCCGATCAGGTACCCGTGTTACATGGGCATCAACATCCCCACCAAGGAGGAGCTCATCGCCAACAGGCCGGAGTTTCAGGACATTGCTGGATACATCGGTAAGTACTAATACAGCGAATAGCAGCATTCTTTGACAAACTTCTTATATCAGAACAAAATGATGCAGTTCTTGTCTTCACTGCATGTCGTGCAGGTGCAGCCAGTGTGAAGTATCTGACCGTGGAGGGCCTGGTGTCGGCCGTTCAGGAGGGCATCGCCTCCCTCCAGCAGAGCGACGAGATGATCAGCTCCAGCAGCAAGAGAGTGGGCCACTGCACCGCCTGTCTGACCGGGAAATACCCGGTGGAGCTGGAGTGGTAACGCCACCACCAGCCACACGCTACAGTTTACTGCGAGCTCCCACATCCAATGAAATGTTCTGTGTAGACTGGGGAGGAAGTGGTCGACCATTTGAATACTGTCATCAGAGACTCTTAAGAGATGTGTTCAATACATACAGCAGATGTTCTCTACAGAGGAACGTCATCCTGCTGGTAGTAGTGATGTTCTGTAGTGTGTGTGTATGTATGAGGTTCTCCTCCACAGTCAGGGTTCTACTACAGTAGATGAGTTCATAGAAACAGACAGGAGAACCAGCACGGGAGCAAAGTAATGTTCTGCTGTGGACTAATTCTAGACTCCTAACAGAATGTCTATCAGTTTAAGTGAATGTAACAAGAACCCTGACTGTGGAGGAGAACCTCATACAGACACTGTCTCTTTAAGTTGGAAATATTACATTTCATAACCAGTATTGGTCTGTTTACTACATCCTGATGTCACTACGGTGTGATCACAGGTGCACACGTCTCACCACACTGATGCCTTGGTTTGTTTTTTAGAGTTACTTTGTAAATGTATTATCAGAAAGGTTCACATTCGCAGCCTTACATAGAATTTATTATGTCAGAAAAGCGCACAAGGCTCGTGACCAAAACGTATCACGTTTTATTACTTTTCTACCTAAAATGAACCTTTAGGCTCTTTAGTTACGTTGTTGGATGTTTTGTTTTCTTAACTTTAAAAACATGCATGAATATAATGAAGAGGTTAAATAATAAACCGAATAATTGCAATGAAAACAAGGACTTCATTTTTTTTTTTTCTCGTCATTTTTATTATTATAATAAACAGATAAAAATAAAATCATGAGGCAGTATGTACGTAGATAATGATGCACCATCGTAAAAAGGTTTGAGCTAGAAAATATACAAGAGAATGAACCAAACGAATGGTGTTGACACAGTGAGATACACATTAGGACGGACCGCTGAGAGAAGAAGCTTCTCACTGGCGTTAGTTTTCCTTCTGTGGACACGCAGATTAAATCCCTCTTCACCATTTTCTGAAGAAGAGAAGGAGATTATTAAAACACATTAATACTCAGGGGTCAGAAATCAAACATCAGAATTCATTATAATCACCTCGGGGAGAATCTTCTGCTCTCCAGTGAACTTCCTGTTGAATGAAGCAGAACGAGTAAAGGAAACTGATTAAAAGAACAATTACACAAACTGCTCAGAGGAACACTTCGTATATCAGTTACTCACACCGTGCTGCCTTGAATCCTTAAATAAAACGGATGTTCTTGCATGCCTCTACGGCGAATGATGAATCCAAAGAACGAAGGAAAGAACGAGGGCCACGTTTAACACCAAAACATCCGTCTCACACAACTCATTTATCCAGTTGTATGCTCACTACTTACCAAAATAAATGCATCCTGGCTAACACTTTACTGTTTATACAGACTCAGTGTGTAGCACTTTAGGGGGGGATCTATTGGCAGCAATGGAATTTAAAATTCATATCCATGTTTTCATCAGTGTAGAATCACCTGAAACTAACTGTTGTGTTTTAGCTTAGAATGAGACCTTCATGTCGACATAGGGAGCCGGTCCTCTTCAGAGTCCGCCATATTTCTATGGTAGCCCAGAATGGACAAACTAAACACTGGCTCTAGAGAGAAACTTTCACGTTTTTAGTTATCTGAAGGCCACCGTAGTTAGTCAACTAATCAATCATTTTACCGCAAGCCGCTGTCTGACTTCTTTCTCCTAAAGTAGTAGTATATATTATTATGGTATGGATGACTTCTGAGCGAGGCCAACGGTGTTCCAATCGGTGGCTCTTGTTACCGTCTTAGAAAGAGAGGAGTGAGCGGACGAGTATTCAGTTGGTTGCCACCAAATCCTGCACACTGTCCCTTTAAATAGTCAGGTGTTTGTGAAGCAGTGAGCATAAGATGGATGAATAACACTCGGATAAGCTGCACGAGTTGTGTGAGAGTTCGTAAACAGATGTTTTGATATAGTTTTGCCTCCATTAAAGAGGCATGCGAGAAGAGTTTTCTTCTAGAACTCTCACGGTAACATGTGGTGAGTAACCAATATAAAAAAGATCATTCTGGGGTAGAAGTATTCCTTTCATTTAAACAGCAGACAGGACATGAATAAAGGCTCCTGGAGCATAATACGATGTTTAGAGAGGAGGCTCACCCATTCCAGAAAAATCAGCAGCAGACACGTGGCTTCTCCGACTCATCCAGGTTTCCTGATGTGCATCTGCTGAGCGCTGCTGCGCGCTGAGTCTTTGCAACATGCTGGGTTTCCTGGAGCTGTAGGAGAGGCCGTACTCAGACGGAGAGAGACAGCGCCTCAGCATCTCTTTGCCATGGCGTTTGGACCCCGGTGAGGACGGGCAGCGCTCGTCTCTGTAGCGTTTGGACTGCGGGTGGCCGTCCCAGTCCAGCTCCCTGTGGCGTTTCCTCAGGAGGGAGCGGTGGGGCGACAGGGCGAGAGCTGCCAGGGCCGAGGAAGAAGAAGACAGGACTCTGCTGGCCTCAGAGCTTTTAGCACAGAGGCGGCAGTGGAGCCCGTTGAAGAAAGAGGATTTGCTCTGGCACACAAACTTGTGGTAGAGCTTCAGAAAGTCCTCGTCGAGCTTCTTCGGAGAGTACGAGACACGGAACGACGGCAGGGAGGAGTCAAAGGAAAGGTGCCGCCGGAGCCCGTGGCGACCTTCGGCTGCTGCTGCTGCCGACTGAGGCGAACGCAGCTGTGGGTGGAGGGAGTGATGGGAGTCTTGAGGGTGAAGCATCCTCAGTGGCACAGCCGGCTTCTGTGGAGGGGTGGAGATCGATCTGGGCTTCGAAGGCTCTCTGGAGAAGCTTTCCCCAGAATACGTTCTCGGGCTTCTGGAGAAGCCATGAGGAGAGCTACTGAGGCTGGTCATCATCCTTGCATGTGAGGGACTCTGCCTGACCGGGGAGCCGTAGATGTCTGGTCTTTCTCTGACGGTTTCCGATGCATACGTGGAGCAGCGATCAGCCTGCAGCGAGTGTGCGTTGAGCGAAAGCCTCCTGGACCTGAGAGACAGGTCTATGGGTCCTTTCGTGGCGGGATGGCAGGGTCGCGAGGGACTGAAGGTGCATGTGGAGGGCTGCTCTCCCAGCCGGGATGCTTCAGACACCGTGAAGGTCTCATTCAGCGAGCTCTCTCTTGTCATGAAGGTCTCAGAGGGACCGGATAAGTCCATCACGAGGACCGGCTGGTGCTGCTCCCTACGCGTCCTCCGAGGAGACTGCTGCTGCACGTTGTTGCCCGTCCTCAACGGAGACCGAGATGTAGTCTCAGTCCCCATGAACTGCCGTTTCACAGGGCTGTTTCTGCTCTCCTCTAACAGCGTCTGGCTGGTTTCCTTTTCTGGATTTCTGCCGGCGTGTCTCAGCGTGACGACGAAGGTGTTGCCGAGGTTGCTTCTGCCCGACTGCTGTCGCCATCGGCGGTACCTCCTCAGCACTGAGTCGGCGGCCTCTGAGACATTCTGCCGACGCCACGCCCGTCCTATCCGGCTGATCATGTCGGGGTAGAGCTCCAACAGAGAGCTGCCGTGACTCCTCAGGCTCATCTCCAGCACCTCGTCTCCGTCCTCAGGCTGGACCTCCGTCTCAGAGACGTTCCTCTGACTCTCATCCAATGAGCTCACGGTGAGGCCGGTCGAGTCGTTTGTAGACATCCCTGTAGGACGCAACAGGGGAGAAGAACGTCACATACAGTTCTTTTCTTCACATTTTCCATTTTAAAATTCCATTCTTCTACAACCTTCTCTCTCTGGTGATTGTTCAGATCATATTTGACATCTAGGTATAAATAGCTGGATGTTTATGAGCTCTTTTAAATTGATGACCACCAAACACACACAAATTCAATGCTTAGCATGTAATTCAAGCTTCTTTGTCAGGTAAATTTAAATAACTGTAAATCTTCAAGCCCTCCAGTAACAGAAGAGATGTTTTCCAAACAGCTCCTGGACACTTTATATTTTACATTTCTGCCATGTTGTGTTGAAAAGTTTTGCCTGTTGCTTTCTTGCTCTTACCGTCGTCCTGCTCAGACAACTGTGTGGTGGAAACACAAGTGTGATCAGCTCCGCCATCTTGATACGAGAAGTCCAACTGTTGAAAACAAACCACGATGACTTCACGATGTGCTGGATATTATACACACGGAACTGTTGAAGTGAATTCCGTGCATTTACCTGAGAGTCTCTTGTAACGTCCTGGGCTGTGGTGGAAGAAATGTCAAAGGAATAATAAATATACAATTCATGAACAATTCAGTTGCTATTCGTGTATTTGGTTTGTGGAGACTTACCTCTTATTGACTCCTCTCTTAAATCTGTCAGGCTCTGAGGAGACGACAAGTGTTTGATTATAATCGCTGAACACATATTTAATATCTAAATCCACTGAGGACTCGCAGCCCATAAAACTTCTTGATTAATCAGTGAGGGTGGGAAAAAAAATCTAAATGAGATTTAAGATTCTGAATCGATTCACAACTTTTAAAAATCAATGTTTAAACGAAGGAATTTGGATATTGACGGACAGTAATCCGACATGAAATGTGTGAGTCTGATTTGTTGTTGACAATTGTTCGATAGATTCACACCTTTATAAATTATGTTATTGTGTTTTGTGTCATAAGTGGCTGCAGTATTTGTTCATCTCGACCCAAACCTTTGATTCCAGTTTGCTGATCTCTGCTTTCGACAGAATCATGTAGCGTTCAAGAGCTTCATCATGAAAAGAGTCGAGAGCGAAAGAAACACAATGAGAACACATGACAACCGCAGACATGGAGACAAATCACTGACTGGTTAGTTTAACCAAAAGAAAAACTTACAGCTGCAACTTTATTGTAACATAATGTAATTATTGATTAATCAGTAAAATGTCTTGATTGATAATTTAGAATAAAAAGTTGAAAAACTTAAGGGACTTATTTAAAGGGGACAACCAAAATAAAAATAAAAAAAAATCTATTTTACTAGCATTATATACACAACAGCTAACAATAAATCAATTATTAAAAGTGCTACTTAATATACTGTTGATTGACTAATCGGTGGATCAAATGATTAATTCAGCAATATGCTCACACATTGATGATTTAAACTAACTTATACTACAGTTATTATCAGTCAGGAAATATTGTATAAATTCAAACAAATTGAGTGATTACTCGATAAATAAAATAAAATGTAATAAGCCTTAGTTGCAGCCCTAATCTCTTAAATTATATGTGCATTAGCTAATTCCTTTTGGCAAATTGTTAACAAGGACCGAAATATATTACTACTACACATCCTAAAGAGAGTAACGTTACTGTAACGTTACCGTTTAACGGTGCGTTAAGTTACTTACTTTGTGTTGTTGTGCTGTCGAGGTCCACCTCCACTCCTCCATCTTGGTACTGAAGCTTTGAATACTGTAGTAAACAAAAACAGACGTGACGTTAAAGCAAACAGCTTCAGAGTTCATCTTTAAAGTGAATTCAAGCTAACGGTAGCTACGCTAAGTTACTCCACTAACGTTAACGTACGTGCTAACGGTAGCACAACAACCGTTAAACCCGTTAGCCTCATTGAACACACCTTGTCTATGATTCGTTCCATTGAGCTTTTGTAGTTGAAACTATTCATATATAGTCGTGTCTTTAAAACGTCGTCCATGTTGCCTATAAAAGTACGTTTATTTAATAGAGTAGTAGCAGCAGGCTACTTGTTCGAAAACAAATGGCGCTCTTTAGGTTTAAAATTGTTTCTCGGGACCGATGATTGGACAGGGTGGCCTTCACAGTCACTCGGAAATTATGCTTTCTGAAATAGCGCTCTTGAATATTTTAGGTTGAAAAAAAGGTTTTCATTTTTCTATGTCAGTGTTACACATATGTAGTCAGTAATATGGTGGAGGGAATTTCTTATGTTTTTTTGTTCTGTATATTGTTGTTTTTTGGGCCTAATCACGATAAGTAAGATGTCGGTACGACCTACTATAACAGAAGCATTTGAAATATCCATCAGTGGGGACGTCATCTTCACGCGACAAACAGCAAACACGTTTCCGCCTCTTCCATCCAAAACAAAACCCCAATTCGTCTGAATTGAACAATATATAAATTAGAATACGATCTAAACGTTGTTGGGTTTTTTTGTACAGAGTTGACACTAACAGAGGATGAGCTGGTGGTCCTTAAACGGCTCATCGTCAGTATGGCCGCTCGGACGCTGCAGGAGCTCGTAGCCGCCGCTGCCTCTCTGCACTCGGACAGAGCAGCTGTGAAGTATGACGGGTCCATGCTGCTGTACAGAGACCTGGTCCGACTGTCCGGTGAGCTGGCTCGTGTTCTGCGAAACAACTGCGCTCCTAATAGCGGAGTGATCGGGCTGTACTGTTCTGATGATTTGTTCATACCTGTCTGGATCCTGGGGTGAGTTCACTTCACTCCATGTGACAACACAGCATCTGACCAGGAGGCTACAACAGTATCATCTTCTTCTTTTTTAAAGACTTAAAACGTATTTTTAGTTGGGTTTAAAGTCTGCGGTTGATGGTCCAAACCTTTATTTTAGAATTAGTTCTATCATTATTATACCCTTTTTAATAATAATAAGTAGCATGAAGGATGATGAACTGTCCTGTGTTGCTGTCCAGCATCCTGCAGTCACCGGCTGCCTACGTCCCGCTGGACCCAGAAGCTCCAGGACTCCTCACCGCCAGAGTCATGAACCAGTGTGGCCTCGAGTACTGCGCTGTGAAGACCGACGTCCTGCAGGTTTAATATCTCATGAATGTATAGATACAACAATAATGACCATGATTCATTATGCAAACATTATGCGGATGACATTACTCCACCGCATAAAACATTACACTGGCTATCTTTATCTCTTTATCTCTTAGGACTGAGAGAGAGATTTCATTTCATTTTATGATCCAACCTGATCACTGAGGTCCTTTTTAAATGTTCCTTATGTGTCCCATAAAAGATGTGGTGAGTGTGCCTTCTGGTTTTATTCCCTTAATGGTTACCAGAACAACAAGCTCTCTCTGTGTTTTTATAAATAAATTAAAGGCCTATCATTTTAATTTGGAGTAATATTATAGCCTTAGTCTTTAAGCTTTAACTAATTATTTCTGGGGTTTCTTTACTCTTTTTTTACATTTTTAATATTGTATTGTTTTACTGTTGTAATTTATTTGTCTTGCAAAATTGTATTTCTGGTTTATTTCATATTTGTCCCATGTGAAACTCTTTGGGTTGCATGTTTGTATGAAATGTGCTAAATAAATAAATAAAGTTGAGTTCAAACTACAGCTGAATTAATTATTGTTCCTCTCAGGACCATGTGAAATCTGCTCAATATAGATGAAATAATCTAAATCTTAAAAATGAATTATGACATCACAAGACAGGGCCATAAAATTAGCTAATATTCCAGGACCCAGTGTAGCTGTTATTGTATTTTAGTGGTGCAATTAATCAAATCACAGAAACAGACTGATAAAAACATTTGTTAGTGCATCAAAACCCTGAGTTCAACCAAATATCTCCGATAAATCCTATAAAAGCATTCACGCTACACTTGAGTTTCTTGTATATTAGTTATAGTTGTACATCTGTTGAAGTCCCTCTTTGTCTCTTCTTTGTGTAAAAAAGCGGTTCCAGGCAGCTCTCGTCGAACACGCGTCCGTGGAGGTTTGTGCGACGCTGCCAAAGTTCAAACTGACTCTGGTACGACTGGAGCTGCTGCCGGTCGCTGAGCACCAACGAGGACCAGAACAAACCGGAGCCCAGACAGCAGGGGGTGCTGGTCTCCGCCGTGATCCGGCTGCAGGGTCAAAGGAGGCCGGGCTCAGAGACCTGGCGTATGTGCTGCACACATCTGGAACAACTGGGCTCCCGAAGATCGTGAGGGTGCCGCACAAGTGTATTCTCCCCAATATCCTGCACCTGAGGTGAGTGTTTGTGTCTTTATCGGCCTCTAAACCATCGTTGCATGTTTTTAAATCGTTCATCCTCTCTTGGCTCAGGTCTTTGTTTCAGATGAGTGCAGACGATGTGGTTCTCCTGGCCTCGCCCTTAACCTTTGACCCCTCTGTGGTGGATATGTTCCTGGCCTTGTCGTCCGGCGCTCAGCTCCTCATCATCCCGACCGTGATCAAGAAAACGCCCGGCCGACTGTCTCGACTGCTGTTCAGGGACAACAAGACGACCGTCCTGCAGGCGAGCGGGACCTTGTTTCCTTTCTGTCATTTGGTTTCATTTTTTATCAATTAGTACAACCACAAAAAGTCCAATATCTTTTTTTATATGTATTAATGTTATCATTGTTAATATTGTTATTGTTGTATACCAAATGATACTAACTATATATATGTATATATATATATATATATATACATACATACATACATACATACATACATACATACATACATACACACACACACACACACACACACACGTGTCTGAACAAAAATATATGTGCATATGTATGCATACATGTATGCATCCAGATTATGTATAATCATTTTGTATATATGTATAATTATGCTCACCTACACACAGACGGGAGAGAGGAAATATAAATAAATAAACTGAGTCTGTTGCCAGGTGTTTTATATCAGTACTGGTTTCCTGCTTTAGCTCTGGTGGTGATTTTACAAGAATAATGTTTACAGTTAAATGTTCTTTCATTTTAAAAACACCCACGATACCAAAATGATTTAAAAACAGGACGGAAAAAGAAATTGTGCAAATGGTTTGTCTTTGTCGCCGCATTTCCTCCAGCAGTCTGATATCGTCGATGTGTTCATTTTATAAAGTAATAAAGTTTTATCACTTTAAATGTGATCGTTTTCTTGTTTCCACGCAGGTCACGCCGACCCTGCTCGGCCGCTTCGGCCGCCGCGTCCTGAGACAGGAAGTGCTGTCGCCCGGCTCCTCGCTGCGGGTGCTGGCTCTGGGCGGAGAGGCCTGTCCTTCTCCGGCTCTGCTGAGCAGCTGGAGGCACGAGGACAACCGCACCCACATCTACAACGTGTACGGCATCACCGAGGTGTCCTGCTGGGCCTGCTCCTACAAAATACCAGAGTCTCTGCTGCGGGCCGGCCACATGTGAGTGCTCACTGTTTGAAACGATTCATTGAATCTACGCTTTAACTTTTACTTAACATGAAGTGCCTTTCAAGCTCGCCGTCCTCTGTGCCTCTCGGGACTCCTCTGATGGACACAACGGTGGAAGTGAGGGACGAACACGGCCGCGTTGTTACCGAGGGTGAAGGGCAGGTGTTCATCGGTGAGGAAGATCTCTCTCTCACACACACACACACACACACACACACACACACACACACACACACACACACACACACACACACACACACACACACACACACACACACACACACACACACACACACACACACACACACACACAAATCTTATTCCATAAATCCGTGTGATGGCTGGTGCAGGCGGAGAGGACAGAGTGTGTCTCCTGGACGACGAGGAGGCGGCCGCCCCCGGGACGATGAGAGCCAGCGGAGACTGGGTGGACGTCAAGGACGAGCAGATGTTCTACCTGGGACGGAGAGACAGGCTGGTGAAACGCCACGGGAAACGGGTGAACCTGGAGAGCGTGCAGCAAGTGAGAACGTCTTAAATACTTTTATTTATTTCTGAACATCAAACGGAAAGAAAGAAAAGCACCGGAACCGTTGAAAGTCAGTTTCTATGTTGATAAGGAGGGTCATGGACGGAGTTCCTCTGGATTTTTAAATACATTTTTTTACTTGCTGCATTAGAAATCTTCAAAAGGAATGTTTCGCTTTTACCGAAACCTTTAGGAATATTTCCAACATACAAAAAGGTAAAACAGAAATCAGACTTCAGGTCCAGAATCCAGAAAGATTTTAACTGACTGTAAACATATAAAGCTTTACATCATTTTCAGGAGAAGATGAGTATTAATGTTTCATCGCCGGCTCCTCCAGCTCATATGCAGCCTGCCTCAGGTGGAGGCCTGTGCCGTGTGTCTGCACGGAGGCTTTCGGCTGCTGGCCTTTGTTGTGGCGTCCACATCTGGAGACCAGAGAGCAGCTTCTCCTCTCACGCCTGCGCAGGAGCGAGCGGATCCAGTCCCCGCGGAGCACCGCCGGGCGGGGGAGACGGATGGAGATCTGAGCCGACTCGTCCTGAACCGGCTGTCCCTGCTGCTGCCGTCTCACAGCGTCCCCGACACGCTGGTGCTGGTCCCGGCCTTGTGCCTGACTCCTCATGGTGAGCGTCACTGTGATGCACCGTTCATACTTACATGAACAATAACTTAAATCTCCAGCTCATCTCTCTCATGTTTCATTAATTCATTCATCCATCTTCTCTCTCCCTCTTTCTCCCTCCACCTCCACACTCTCACATGGATCTCCACCCATCTTTACCCCCCCCAGGCCCCACTCAAGTAAATCTTCATCACGAATGGAGAATTAGAAGTCTTAGAGAGGGATTTGACTTTTTTTAAATTAATATTATCAATAATTAATTCATAAAATATTTTTTTGTAGCTTTTTTCAAATGAATAATACAAAGAAATTTGACTAATAATAATTATAAACATATATTTATAATTACAAAATAGAATACAATAATATGGAATCAACGAGAATTTTATATATATATATATATATATATATATAATTTAAAATAAATACATTTAACAATAATAATTAGATAAAAGCAATATTTATCATGATACATATATGTATATAATAAAAAAGAATTAAATGATAATAAATAAATAAAAATAACAAAAATAGTTAAATAAAAACAACATTAATCATGATAAATTTATATATATATATATATATATATATATATATATATATATATACATAGAAAATGAAATAAATACAATCGCATAATAAAATAATAAAGAACGATTCGACTTCCAAGAAAGGAGAAAAGAAAAAGAAACAACAACCACCACATTGCGCCCTCATCACTGTTTTCCTGTTTGTTTCACGTTTCAGGTAAAGTGGACATGGAGACTCTGATGAAGACGTACCAAACACAGAGACGCTCTTTAGAGTCTTCACGGTTAGATTTCACCAAACTAAAGCGAACCCTGCGGTCCTTGTGGCAGGTATGGCCAGCTGTCCATAACTCCACGTTTAAATACTTCCTGGTTTCACTTGTCACCTGAATATTTCTTTATTCTCCACGACAGGAAACTCTTGCTCTTCCTGAGGATGCGGCCGTCGACGAGGCATCAAACTTCCTGTTGAGTGGAGGAGACTCTCTGAAGGCGCTGCGCCTGCACGAAGACATCCTCGCTGCCGTAGGGGCGACCTCGCCGGAGCTTTTGGAGGCCATACTCGACGGGACCTTCTCTGATGTTCTGCGCCACGTCGAGAGAGCGGCACTGATGCCGCCACCTGAGAGCAGCCCGCCACCGACGACCGTGAAACGCCACGCTGACGAACCCTCCGCCGTGCTCCCGAAGAGAGAACGCACATCCGCAGGGAGGCCGAGGGGGGAGACGCCGGCTTTTAAAGTCCTAAGACGAGCAGGTGAGGTGATAGAAATCGGAAATCCACATTCAGACTTCCAGGCCGACGCGCTCGGAGAGAAAGAATCCGGTGAGGAACGCAGAGGTGGAGTTCTGGGCCTCGATCTGAGCTGGTCCTCAGACGCGGGCAGATGTGTGGACGCCTCCCCGGTGCTTCTCGTGCAACACGGAACCGATCCGAAGTCAGACGGCGGTAAAACAACGGTGTTCATCGGCTCCCACTCTCACAGGATCCAGGCTTTAGACCTGACCGACGGGAGCCTCGTGTGGGAGCGAGTTCTCGGGGACAGAATCGAAGCTTCGGCCGCCGTGTCTCGCTGCGGGAGCCTCGTGGTTATAGGTCAGCTCTCCGAAAACACTGTGTGAAAAATATCTGTGTGTTATCTTTCTTTGGGATTTATGGACCTTTTTTTGGGGGGGTGGGCTGATTTTTCCAGGTTGCTACGACGGCTGTGTGTATTTCCTGTGCGCTGCGTCTGGAACGACGCGGTGGACTTTTGAGACGGGAGACGCTGTGAAGAGCTGTCCCGCTGTGGACCCCCTCACGGGTCTGGTGATAGTGGGCTCACACGATGGGCATGTCTACGCCCTGGACCCAAAGGTAGGACAATTAGGTAGATCATTTAAAAGTTATATAACCTAGTAAATGTAGATAAATAAAGGTGACATGTTTCTGTTTCAGGTGGAGCAGTGTGTTTGGAGGCGTCACTGTGGGGGCGGAGCTGTGTTTTCCTCGCCATGCCTCCACCCGTCACTCAGACAGCTGTACGCCGCTTCACTGGGAGGTCATTTACTCTGTCTGAACCCTGTGAGTAAAATATCAAACTACAGCTAACTGCTCTGTTCACTGAAGGCAGTTTTGAGACTTTTTAATTTTTTGTTTCCCAGGAGAGCGGAGAGGTCCTGTGGTCGTACCGTCGGGACGTCCCGTTCTTCTCCTCGCCAAACGCCTCCTCCGGTCTCGTGGCGATCGGATCGGTGGATGGAAACATCTGCTGCTTCAGCAGCACAGGGACACTGGTGAGACTGCTGTGTTTCTCCAATATGTGACCACGGTCTGAAATCTTAAAGGGACAGCTCACCCCAAAATTAAAAATACATATTTACAAACCGAGAATCATCTAGTCCCACTATAGTGGAGAAAAGACAGACATCTCTAGTGGCAATATCTCCAACACTCTGGATTAGATTGATAAATAGCACTACAGTTAAGAGGAAAAATATAAACTTTAGATTTTAGAGTGAACTGTCCCTTTAATGATTGCAAATTGAGCAAAAAATGTCATTCTTTCCTGCAGGTTTGGCAGTTTTTAACAAAAGGCCCGGTCTTCTCCTCCCCGTGTGTGACACCAGACCAGCAGAGGGTTCTGTGTGGGTCACATGACGGCCGCCTGTACTGTTTGAGCCGCATCGACGGCTCTCTGGTTTGGACCTTCCAGACCACGGGGAAGGTGTACTCCAGTCCGTGCGTGTTCGACGGCTCCGTCGTGGGCAGGAGGGGGACTCTGGTGGCTCTGGCCTCCACAGACGGCACAGTGTGGATCCTTGACGGACACGACGGACGGACGCTGGCCTCGTTCCGTCTCCCAGGGGAGCTGTTCTCGTCCCCGGTGGTGCATGAACGCTCCCTCGTAGTCGGGTGCCGCAACGACTACGTGTATTGTTTAAATCTGACCGTCAAAGAAGAAACATAAGACGTATTTCTGCACAGTTTTTTTTTAAATAATAAACACTTTTATATCCGTATGCTTTGGGAAATGAATGAGTCCTTCAGTTCAGACATCAGTATTTAATTTACATTATTCATAACATTTTCTGTCCCTTTTAAGAATTTTCTTGAAGTTGGGACAAAAAAAAAAAAAAAGTGCAAATAATACCAAACATTTTTCTCGTTACACATAACACTGCGTACACGACACTATTGTGCACGAGCAACGTTAGAAAAACAAAAATGACAAAGTGACTCTTTGTGAAGCTCCGGTGACGCCTTCTGACTTCAGACATACATACAGATCATTAAGTGAGTGGAAGGGAAGGAGAATGCTGGAGGTTTTTATTACCTCTTCTTCTGTCACAGAGGAAATGCTTACGTAAGATCATATCACGTTTACGAGGAAGTGATGGCCGACAAAGGAGTGTGTTACGGGGAGGACGAGCTATGAGAGTTGTATGTTACAGCAGGCGAGGGAAGAACGTCGTCACACGGCTGTGAGGACGCGACGCTGTGCAGCTCACTGTGAATGCCCCGTAAAACACGTAGTCTTCAGTGCTGTGTTCACGTGCACCCACCGGGGTGGTTCATGACAGAACGTTTCAGGTGACTTTAAAAATGGCGAAAAATTGTACAATAGCCTGTTTGACAGCTATCACAGTCGTCACGGACACAGTGAGGATTGTTACGCTTGAGTTTAGAGAATGAGTAAGAAAGAACATGACGAGGCTGAGGAGAGATACAGTATCGGTTCATCCATAGACGGATTATGAGACGACGGGGCCCTGGACACAGACATGTAAAAGACCCCTCACATCTACAGGAGCAAGACAGACTTTATATCTGTTAACTCTTTTTGCCCGTGGATGTTATTCCCTTTTTTTGTAGTCGATTTGAGTCTCTTTGTCGTTGTGTCTCTTTGTAGCTGTTTTGCATCTCTCGGTGTTGATTTTGAGTCTCTGTAGTTGTTTTGTGCCTCTTTGTGGTAGTTTTGTGTCATTTTGTAGTAGGTTTGTGTCTTTGTGGCTGTTTTGTGTTTCTTTGTAGTCAGTTCAAGTGTACTTGTGTCTCTTTGTGGTCATTTTGAGTCCCTTTGTGGCTGTTTTGTCCCTTTTCATAGTTGTGCGTTTCTTTGTGGCTGGTTTGCATCTCTCTGTCGTTAAGTTTCTCTTTGTAGTCATTTTGAGTCTCTGTGTAGATGCTTTGTGTCTCTTTGTGGCTGCTTTGTCCCTTTAATAGTCTTTTGAGAGTCTGTGTTCTCTTTGAAGCCGTTTTTCCGTTCTTTTACATTTTTGTGTCTATTTGTGGTTGTTTTGTGTCTATTTGTAGTCAGTTTGAGTCTCCTTGTAGTTGTTGTGTCTCTTCGTGGTTGATTTGGTGTCTTTGTAGTTGTTTCATGTTTCTTTGTAGTTGTTTTGAGTCTCTTCCTGCTTGGTACGTGTCTCCATGATTGACGATTAGTAAGTGAAGACCAGGGGGGCCCCCTGACACGTTGGGCCCCTGGGCCTGTGGTTCAGTAATCCATCCATGGTTTCAAACATAGAAAAATCCACTGCTTTACATAAATAATGCCTGTAACACTTCCATCAGCAGATGCAGCAGGGTCACGATGAGTTCTTGTTACTGGTAGCCCTTAAAACACGATCAGTTACCCTCTGTTGATTAAACACCGTCGCATGTCAGAGCTTCACCTCCACTGAAGAACTGCTTCACCTGTTACTGTGTGGAGCGAGTGATTTATATACAACCATGGTGACACAGTTGGCTACAAAATAAAAAAACAAAGAATTGGGGTTGGCTATTGCAATGGCCAGCTGTGGTTCTGATTGGCTGCCCCCCCCCCCCTCTTCCCAGACTGCGACATGTGGGACATTATACTTTGTGTGTTTGTATACAGTATGTGCATGCGCGCAACAATTGTTTACATATATCTGTGCGATTGTGTTGGAATATTTGAATGTGAAGCGCACGTTAACATGATAATAGTACCAGCCAGTGTGTGTGGGGTCACGAGGACGACGATGGTGAAGATGATGGGGGGGCGTTACTTGTTTCACAGTCAGGAGGGTTTTCATGGTGAGTGTGATGATGACTCTCCAGGTGCCTCAGAGTCCAGTGGGCAGTGTGCAGTCTCAACGCAGGCCGGTGTGCAGCCGGGGTGGGGGTGTTATTTGATGATTTGAGGACAGTCGCTCCAGGCTTTGGCCTTTCGCTTGGCCAGCGCCAGCCACGCCGGCTCCGTGGACACCTGCGGCGAGTCGCTGGAGGGGAAGCGCTTCGACACCTCCTTGACGGCAGGTGGCGACGGTGTGGAGTCTGCGATCTCGACTGACGACAACAAATCAAGCACAACAATTAGCTGCAAATCTATCAGTTGCACCTTTTTTAGGCTAATTTTATGAGAGAAGTTTAATGAAAGTGATTCAGCTGTAACATGTAACATTTATCTTGTCTTCAGCTCATCTTATGGTCTTAAAAACATCAGAAAACTACTAAAACTCACAAGGTGACGTCTCGCTTTGTCCGACCAAAACACCCAAACCCCAAAAGATTCACTTTAAAAAATGTAAAACTAGAAAAATAATAAAATTCTCACATTTGAGAACCTTTGAACCATCAAACTAAAGAGTCACTGATGGATTTTCTGTCAATCAACAAAATGTTTCAATTGATTAAATGTTGGAGCTCTGTTCTAATATAAAATACATTCTAATTCTATTTTCAATCAATAACTAATTAGTTTAAATATTCAAGAGTTTCAACATCCTGGAAATATGGATTCAGCGCTAAACATAACCAGTAGAATCAATATTGATTAAGCTGACCATTTATTTGATCAATTAGTGTATAAAGTGTATTTTATTTACTCTATATATTTTTATATACGATATAGTAAATAGTATATAAATCGTTTATTTTGTCTGGATAGAAACTAGGAAAAAAAAAAAAGCTCGTCCTCATTTCAGAACTTTAGCAATTGTTTTGGGTCATTTCCACTTAATAAATGAAGAATATTTAAAGCAGATATTTAGCTTTATTAATGTTAGTCGTGCGGGTTCTTACCGGTGACGGAGCTGGGTAAAGTGTTGGCTTTTTTCAGGTGTTCTCTGCGCTCGAATCGTCCCAGGAGGCTGTCGGGTCTCTTGGGCTCCTCTGGCGTCTGCGGTTTGGAGGACGGGCTGGTGCTCCCGCTCCCTCTGCTCTCCGTGGGACTCAGCAGCGCCACCTGCAGGAGGAGGTTAACGCTCGTATGAGAGGAAGAACACACGATAACGTGAACCTTAGTAAGTGAGTAAAGAGGCGCGTACACTGTCTCTCTCTCGGGCGTGTTTCTCAGACAGTTTGTTGTCTCTGTGGCTCCGACGGTCGTCTCTGTTCTGCTGCTGGTCCCTGAAGCCCTTCTGCTTCTGCAGAGCCAGCGTGATCCACAAGGGCCCGGCCTCCTTCTCCTGGACCTTCGAACTGTCCAGCGAGTGCCTGCTCTGGAGCGATGGCTTTTCTGCAGGGCAAGTTTTGACACATTACTATTGTTTCTACAAAAACAAGTTCTTTGGTGTAAAATAATGTTGCTGTAGCTACATATTTATCAGACAGTCCTTCTCGTCTAACTCTCGGCAAGAAAACTAATTGACACACTGCCCAAAACGTCAAACTATTCCTTTAAGGGCCCGTGTCCACATGGCGCCATTGTCTTTTTTCAATTGTGTGCAGCGTCTCTTTTTTCTGAGCGCCCCCTATTTTCTTTGTGCGGTATCTCCGAGTGCTTCAAGTTAAAAAAGAAAAGCGCAGGTGACGTCACTGCAGTAAACGGAGGAGAAGTTTGTTTAAAAACCATCTCTGTTTATCCTGAACTTTTATATTTTTGGACAGACACTATCATCATGACAAAGACCAAAAAACGCCCATTTGTGGGAGCAGATATGTGGTGCGGACACTGAATGTTGCTGGTGAGCGTTGTGCTTTTATTACCGTACGCCTCGAAACACGGCAAAGCAACACTGACCTTTCTTCATGAGCTCCGTCTTCCTGTCCGTCTTCTCTCTCCAGGGGATGTTAATGGAGGGGAAGAAGGATCTCTTCTCCTTCGGCTCCTCCTCCCCTTGGACCTGGCCTTGGCCACTCCGGTGCAACTGAGCGACCGCCGACGGTTCCTCGCTCCTGCTCGCCTGCTCCTCGGCGGCCCCCGTCCTCTGGATCGCGGCCTCGCTAGGGGGCCCGTGGACCACTTTGGGCAGCGGCGACGGTGGAGGTGTGGGGGCCGCTCCAGCGGGTTTCGGTGACGTGGTCGGTCTCCGGTAGATCGGAGGCTTGGAGAGCACCTTCTCGCCTTCGCCGTGTGCGGCCGGGCTGGTGGATTTACCCGGTTTAGCCCGAGGGGCGGCAGGGGAGGCGGATGCGTGTAAGTACTTGCCCGCCGCGCCTTCTCTCTGAGGCGATGTGGGACTTGTGGATTTGTCGGAGAAGACGGAGGAAGTGTCGGAGTCCGGCTCGATGGGGGTGAGAGGCGAGGGGACGCCGTCGAAGCTGTCCCCGGCGCTGTATCGCTTCTTCCTTTTCTCAGTGGACTGTTCGCTGTGAAAG
This sequence comes from Anarhichas minor, assembly GCF_050575085.1. Classification (NCBI taxonomy): domain Eukaryota; kingdom Metazoa; phylum Chordata; class Actinopteri; order Perciformes; family Anarhichadidae; genus Anarhichas; species Anarhichas minor. Next base: position 1,008,643 of record NW_027466456.1, on the reverse strand, counting down.
CGGAGCGAGAAGTTGGTCCTCCTCAGCTTTATGCCGAACGGCGAGGGCTTGTCCTCACCGTCCGGGCCTCGGTACTCTGCCTCCTCTTTACCTTCAGACGCCTCCGTCTCCGACTCAGAGGCCTCGGATTTGGCTCCAGGGCTGGGAACCAGGAAAGACGGGAGGTCTTTGGCGAACATGCACTCGTCTGAGCCTCTCTCTGCGATGCGGACGGTTTTACTCATCCTGTTCTGAGGTTTGCTGGTTGGAGCTGGTGAGGTGGCGGCGGCGGGGCTGTCAGGCGGAGCAGCTTCCTCTCCTGCGTCCTTCTCGTCGGCGCCGAACACCTCGGAGTTCCTGTTTGAATCTCCAAACTTCTTCTTCGCAGGGGTGATGGAGAACTTGGCGCTGGCAGACATGGTCTTCCTGAGGTTCGCGTGGGATAACGCCTGCGTGTCTTCGCCGCCGGGCTGGTTCTTGCTCGGTTCTGGGTCGTATTTCCCCTCCTCCACCCCCTTGAATATCTTCGACCTGATGCTCGCCCATTCGGCCAGGACGGACTGGTCCGTGGAGAGCGAGGACTCGTTGAGCGATTTGGTTTTGCCAGACTTGCGGTCCGGCGAAGTTTTGCTCTTGGTCGGCGGCGGCGTTCCCTGCGCCTTCCTGTCGTCCCCCAAACCCAGCAGGGACATGCAGGCGGTGTCCTTGATCTGGTCAAGATTGACAGCCGTCCCGCAGAGCTGGGCGCCCGTCACTAAGATGGCGGTGTGGGGGACGTACGGAGACGTCGGCAGGTTGGGGGACTCCGGTCCTTCGGAGGAGGAGGCCTTGGCGCTCTCTCTTTGCTCGGATGCACTTCCGCTCTGGCGGCTGGACGCCGGCGTCACGGGCGTCAGGTGGACCTTCTGGAACAAAATCAGTTTTTCTCCGGAGGAGACTTTGAAAGAGAAAGGCCTCTGTCTCTCCTCCATCTCCCTCCAGCGCTGCTCCTCCTGCTCCTTCCTCGTCCTCTCCTCTGCCTCCACGTTTTTCTTTACTTCAATCTCCCGCAACCTCAGCTTCTGCGCCTCCTCCTCTTTCTTTCTTTCCTCTTCTTCCTCTCTTAGCTTCCTCTTCCTCTCGGCCTCAAGCTCCCGCTGCCTCCTCGCTTCCTCCTCCTCCTCCTTTTGTTTCCTCCTTTGCTCTTCCAGTCGTCTCCTCTCCTCCTGCTCCCGCTCCTCCTGCATCCTCCTTTCCTCCTCCTCCCTCCGCCTCCTCCTTTCCTCTTCCTCTCTGATCCTTCTCTCCTCTTCCTCCCTCCTCCTCATCCTCTCCGCCTCCTCTCTGAGCCTTCGCTCTTCCTCCTCCTGCTGTTTACGACACCTCTCCTCCTCTAGCTCACGCAGCCTCAGCTCTTCTGCCGCTCTCCTCCTCCTCTCCTCCTCCTCCCGTTTGAGCCTCTGTTCCTCCAGCTCCCTCTTCCTCCTCGTCTCCTGTCTCTCCTCCTCGTGGAGTCTCTGTTTCTTGAAGCTTCTGAGGGACTCGACGGATGCTCTGCGCTGGTCGTCCGTCGAGACGCCTGCAGCCTCGAGGTCCTCTCGCACCACGCCGGGAATAGAAACCTCTTGGAGGTCCTGAGAATGTGGAAAAATGATGAGCTCATGTTTTCAAAAAGGTAAGAACGTCGCAAAAATAAACCGACAACACGCTGAGGCACATTTGAGGTGGCTCACCTGTGTGAAGCACCGGTGTTTCCGGGAAACCCTCTGGTTTTTCGGCTTGACAGACAGTTTATGCCTGGCAGCAGCGTTGTCTAAGCGAGGGGCCGACTGCGGGACGGAGTCCAGATTGATGGACTCGATGGTACCAGCGGGCGGAAGAACTCGTCTGGACCTCGGCGACCTCACTGGAGTGCTGTGTGGTCCGGCTTGTTGAGCGCCCTGAACCTGGATTATGTCACAATAACTTGTATTAAGAGGAGACACTACAGGTGAATAGGGTAAACTAAATCAACTAACAGATATCACCATGCAAATTACAAATTACAACATTACAAACATTTAATAAGAACATTTGAATAAGCTCAGAAGTTGTTACCTTTGGCTCTGTTGTCTCTGGTTCGGCTTCTACCTGAGCCAGAACCTTCAGGGGACTCTGGGGAACCTCTTCCTCATCTGAACTTCCCTCATCTCCCTCACTTTTCCTCAGAGAAGGAGGCCTCTGTCCAAACTTGATCCCTTGTGCTATCTGCCGCTGTGTGAACAAACAGAGAAACACGTTACGAATGCAGACGGAAGATAGAAATGTCCGGCAACCGAGTGCACACCGCCGCGAGGCCCACCTGCAGATTCCTCACTTTATCCGAGACGTTTTCCTGGGACATGGTGTGATCCGGCCCGGGCTCGGCCGCCGGCTCCTCCGGGATGAAGATGCTGTCGTGCGAGAGGGCTCGAGAACCGATGGGATTCAACTCCCTGCAGAGGGAATGAGAGCGTCTTCAGTGCTGCAGGCAGCGCGTCACTCATTCATTCATTTATCCGTGAATCATTTCACACAAAGAAAATGAATGACCTCTGTTTACACACCAGCTTTTTCAGCACATCAATTAAACGGCTGAACTGGTGTCGGGGCCTTTCAGCAGAGCCTCACCCTGTTTCTCTACAGATTGTGCAACCACAACGTGCAGCTGTCACATAAACACTTTCACTTTTCTGCAAGCGAAAGAAATCTGATGTGTCTGGGTGAAGGCTGCACGAAGGTCACAAACTTCCTGTGTCTTATTATTATTATCATTATTATTAACACATGTGGTTGCAGATTTTATCAGCAAAAATATGACAAAAACAACAAGCTCAAGTTCATTAACTCAAGACAAATATGTGTAAGAAATGAAGCTTTATAAGTGTAAATACCTCAGATGTTGATTGGACTCCTCATCGTCAGATACAACTCCATTGCACACTTCCCCGGTAGAAAAACTGGCCTTAAGGTCTGCTCCATCAAGGCCCCCCTTCGCCTCCCTCTTCTTCTTCCTCCCAAAGAGTCGTCTGAAGGGCTGGAATTTGCCGTGTCGCCTTCTCTCTGCTGGCAAAAAAAAGAATGGACGACAACCGCAGCCACCCGATATCAGATCATCAATCTTTATATCTCCCTCGTGGAGAGATAACGGGCAGGACGGTGCCTCTGGGCGGGTTGTTCTACAGTGTGCGTGCGTGTGTGTGTAGATAGTGAAATGTAATTGATTGAATTAAAAGAAAACAAATGTAAACAGCAGATGGAATGAGAAGAAAACCTCGGCTCTTTGGTTCATACTTATTCACATTTTAAAGGAGGTGGGAGAGATAAACAGCACACAGGGAAAAAAGAGGAGCACCCACAGCCTGAAGTAGCTTCAGAGAAATCCATGAAAGCAGTTTGAGCGACATCCTGAGAGGCTGACGTCACACGAGTGACTCGCATCATACATTTGACCCGCTATATTCCAACAGATGACAACCCTCCAAGATGCACACGTGTGTTATCTGCTGCAAAGCTAAAGGAAATGAACTTTGATTTTTACTTTATGACTCATATCACTTCTCTGTATCAGTCTATTAAAGGCAAAATGCCAAAAAATAACCTTGAAAGAAACATTAAAAGACACGTGTACTCAAAATCACCACAAAGACACTAAAACTACAAACAGATGCAAAGAGACACACAAAGACTCACAACTTTGAAAAGGAGTAAAACAACCACGAAGAGACACAAAGCAACTGCAAAGAGATTAAAAAGGATAAAAGAGACACACAAGGAAACTACAAAGAGACTCAAAATGATGACAGAAAGGCACAAAACAACAACAAAAAGAGGCTAAACAACTCTAAAGTCAGCTTGTCTTCTCTTATGTAGGAGGGGTGGTGAGGCCTTTTGCATGTCTCAGTCTCAGGGACTCACTGTCTCATAATCTGTCCATGGCTGACCTACATAATAAAACAGCTGTAATAAACCCTGTTGCTTTATGAGGAATTCATGAGCCACAGTTATGAAACCAACTTTTGGACTTTTAGTTGATTGGTCTTTATTTCCTCATCATCTTCAATGCCAGAAAGTCTCGAGCTAAACTTTCCCACAGAAGTTGACACTAAGCGCTGCTTAGTGCGTTTTGTTTTTGTGTACTTGTGGAGGTCCACTGGATGAACGAAGTGGGTGAGGTTACAGAGCTACGCAGCTACTCTACACCGCTGTGCAGACAGGCGTTCTCAGGGATCTGTGGGTATCCCTTTCACAGCTATAAGTAGCAACTGGTGTGGGATTTCACTTCGCATGCTGCTCACTGTACCAGAGGCATCATGGGAAATGATACAGTGAACTAATTTCCCCACGTACAGTAGATCCCCGACTCTGAAGTGTGTCTTGCGTGCGTGGGAGAGTTTAAGTGCCGTGTATGTATAAATATACTGACGAAGATATTAATATATTGAGAATGTGGGAAGTATGCTGTAATTATGAACAACAATGAAAAGACACAGCATGACTACAAAGACACAAAGCAACAATGAAAAGAGGCAAAACAACCACGGACAAAGAATGATTACAGAGAGACAAAGAAATGACACAAAACAACTACAAAGATTCAGAAAATGACCACAAAGACACAAAACCACAGAGAGATTTATAATAACTTCAAAGAGACTCAAAACAAAAACAAAGAGGCTGAACTATGAAGACTGCGTGCTGAACGGTGCATTAGAAGAAGGCTGTTTTTCGTGTGATTCACGATATTTGAGGCAATGATGATTCATAATTAGATGAAAACTACGTTATAATTATTATGGTGTGATCTTTTGCGAGGATGTTTTCTTAAATCTGTAGAATACGATTTGTAGGCCCGGCATCAATCTTGTCATCTAACCTTTAGCATGAAAACGAATAAATGTATTTCACAAAATGTCAAACACTTTGACATTTTGTTTTGGGTTTGGAAGGACTTAAGAAAAAAAGTGAGATTATGGTCTTTATATATTTAACTCTCTTTCAATAGAAATATAAATAAATATATATATATTTTTTTTTAATTCTGTGTCTGTGCAGGTTTGAGACTTTGTGTTTCTCTGTGCATGGTTTTACTTATTATCACAGTGTAATTAAAGACAATGTGTAGTGTTGGTGCTGATGACATTAATACTGCTTCTTTCTCTGTCTAAGTGCAGTGATATTACGATGTGACACTGATGTTCTGTTTTCCTGCAGAAAGCTCTTCCGGCGTTTCTACTCTGGTACGAAGCCCATAATGCACCGCCGTGGGCACGCTCACACACTCATGCGTGAAACCAGAAAGGGCACTTTTTTTTCCCTCTGCAGCACAGACGACTCAGCAGAGCAGCTCCCGGATTTATAACGCCGAGGTTAACTCTTGCTTTTCTGTGCGCTTGTGATGCAAACGTGGTTTTGAACCACCGCTTCCTCTCAACTCAAGACTCCTGATGCTTGATTATTCTAGACATCTGAATCTGGGAATATCTCCCATCTGGGGAGGGAAAACTAACCAGCTGGCAGCAGAAGAAACCCTGCTTGTGACTTATTCCACAAACCAAATATTAAATGCAAACAATGCAGCAGCTCACTGTAATAGCAATACAAGCAATAAACTCGAAGAACGTCCCATGATTTAGGACTACATGCACATTATCTGGACTAACTTGGAGCTCTGCCAGAGACTAAATCTGGGTTCAACAGTAAGGGTTGCCAGGTTGCCATAAACCATTTTTAAGAAATTTGCAACCAATTCTTGGCCATCCACGGCCACAGCATAAAGAGTGAAAACAGCTGGTCTGGCTGTCCAAAGGTAACTAAATCTGCCTAATTAAGACTCACCAATTCTAACTTTCATTATTAGATTAACGTTATATTTCTTTTCTTTACACTTCTGATAAACCTGACGAACAAATTCTAGTAAAGAGGAGATGAAAGAAGTCAGAACCACAGCACACCAACCCGTCACCACGCCATGCAGCTCTTAAAGTGACAGCGCTTTGATACGCTGTCTCTTTAAGACGTTTGTTGTCGTTCCTCTTTACCTGGGCCTTTGGATTCGGTTACCTCTAAAAGCACGTCGTGCTTAGTTTCCGTGGCGTCCGTGGCCATGGTCACTGCACACCTCGGCTGTGGTGAGAGAAGAAGGAAGTGAGCACGAGGATGCTGTTATCACCTGTTTACTGCGGGGGGAAAAAGCAGATACTGCCAACATTACAAATATAAAAAAGACTTTGAGTCTTATAGACTTCTATTTTTACAGCCAACGTCACCAACGATATATTTGTGCATGTTGTCAACAGAAGTGGCGTTTTACCCGAGCCATCCAGAGGACTTGGCAAGCTTTTAAACGTTGAATTAAAACTGTTACCAGCATCAGAACGGCTGGTTGTTAAATGTTGGGACTACAGGATTCAGACCGGATCACGACCGCTTCAGAGCAAAAGGTGTTTCACTTTAACGAGTGGCCGTGTTAACTGGTGGCTTTTAGCTCCTAGTGACTCAATGGTTCGTGTAGACAATAAACAAAGATGAATCTGTATTTAAAATAGATTTACAGGCTTTTTACGACGACAACTACATGATCTGTTGGTGCTGCTGACACTACGAGCAACCACGATGCATTGGGCTGAGAGTCACCAGTTCACTTCGTCTGTAAGCTGTTAAACGTGTTGACGACCACTGGACTGTTTGTAGCTCCTGTCAAAGCTGGATGAAGTGAAACCTCTGAGTCTCTTCATGGTGTCTGACGTTCTGCTCATGAACTCAGAGAACAGAGTTGATCATCTCGTGACTTGTAGCTCATAATGTCTCTCTGGTGTAACGTTACACGCTGGGTTTCTCCTAATACATGTTTATATCTGGACACTTGCTAACGTATTCTACTCTCTAACAGCACTCAGACCTGTAAAGTCACCTTGTTTAGGTTGCGTTCTCCATCTTTGTTGGTTAATGTTCTTACACAGCTTGACAAGCTTTTGCACTCCGCCGTACTTCCGTTGCCAAACTTACGTACGACATCGTTGTTTACAAACTGTGACTGCCCCTATAGCACCTGAGTCCAACATACGTCTGTGTCTCATTCCAAGAGATCCACAGCAGAAGTAATCACAAGAAAGCAACCTCACCGGAACCAACAAACCACAGGACCTGCCTGCTGAACCCGACCAGAGGTTTTCTGATGCACAGCGGCTGAATGTGTGTGTTGTGTGAAACCACAAGCAAACCCAGAGTGCATGAGACAGTACTGAGAGAGAGAGAGAGCCATGCTGTCTCCAGTGGGATCAGCATGCCGTGGGCTTCCTTCCTCGCTGGACAGACTCTCTCAGAAATGTCTCGTCCCTGAAAGAAAGGCTCTTTGTCCTGCCAGCGTCGAACAAGGAGCGAACAAGCATGTTTGTCAGTCGGGGTGTGTGAACACAAGACAGTATCTCTATGTGTGAAGAGAGAGATACTGTGGATTCTTCTCTTTGTCTGTTTATTTACATGTGGCTTGGCTGCAAGTTTCCAATGTTGTCTAAGAAACAAGTGTGTGACCTGTTTTATTTGTGTTGTGTTGTTGGTGTGTGTTGGCAGCCTTATTGCTGCAGAAAAAGAGCAGCCAGAGATGGGATGAGAGAAGCACGAGGAGCGGCCATGTGCTCTACAGAAGCAGAGAGAGATGCCTTTGACGAGAGGATACAGCTGCATCATATACACGGCGTGGCGGGCGGCGCCATACGACACTACGTCTCTCGAAAACGACCCCTGGCGGCCCCACGCGACGTCAGCTACCTAAAGTCCAAAGGCATGAAGGCCTTTTCGTGTTGCAGCGGCCGAGTGCAACATAACCTCACAGCACAAGCAGCTTGCTGACAAAGCAGACAGACGAACGTGGCGGGGGGGGGGGGGGGGATGACGGTTTACCTATTTCAGCTGCACAGCTCGAGACGGCAGCGCACCACTGCAGTAAAACCTTAGGGAACATCGATCTGCCCCTTTTCTTTTTTCTTTTTGCACAAAGCTCGTTTTTTTACCCAGACGAGCGTCGCTGGCTTTGAGAGGAAACGGTGAAATGAAGACAGAACAGAGACAAAAATAAAACAGCAGGTTTTGGGTTTGTTAGGTCTGTTGGTGCACAGTAGGAAACATGACATAGAGGGGTGACATGGGATGGATGAGGAAGCATTTCTAAACAGGAGAACATACAGGATGCAGGAATCTACATTGTACTCATCATGTTAGGGTCCAGAGCAGGCGGCAACATCTGGTTCTGAAAAGTGAGGTCAAAGCTTCATGTGTTAAAGCTGCATTCTCTCTAGTGTCCACCAGGGGGCGACTCCTCTGGTTGTACAGAAGTCTATGAGAAAATGACTCTACTTCTCTCTTGATTTATTACCTCAGTAAACATTGTAAACATGAGTTTATGGTCTCAATCTCTAGTTTCAAGTCTTCTTCAATACAGCATGATGTTCATTTAGTACATTATGGTCCATTTAGAGTCAAACAGACCATAAAGCAGGGGATGCTTTAGGGCGGGGCTACACGGTGATTGACAGGTCTCTACCACGACGTCACTCCTTCACAGTCCAAGTATGGTTACCTCCGTTCATTGCTTGCAAAAAAACAAGATGGCGACGGCCAGAATGCTAAACTCGAGGCTTCAAAACATCAGTCCACAAACCACTGAGTGACGTCACGACTCCACAGACTGTGGTCTAGACTTCTCTCATCAACACCAACTCTTTCTCCCAATCTCTGAAGCTTGAACAGCCTCTGGTATTCAGGGCAACATGTTAGCAGCAGCAGAGGCCAGAGGAGACAGACGCAACACAAACTCCTCATCTACTGCAAACAGACTGAAATGCTAGTTGTCACTTGTTTCTCCCGATTAGTTGGTTTCAACAGCAGCTGTGGGTTGGGCAATTACAAATATGGAAAATAAATATTGTGTGTGTGTGTGGTGATTAATCGTGATGGCAGCCGGTCACACGAACGTTGCCAAAACTGTGAGTGTGAAGCGAGTCATGACATGGTGGTTTAAACTGACAGTGATCCTGTTTACATTCCTTCTCTGGACGTTTAAAATAACGATTATTTTTTCACTGTGAATTGTTTGCGTCACCAGAACGTCTCTGTTTCTATGGAAGATTAAAAATGCCTAAATACAAATAATTCAGACAGAGAAATACGTCCTCTGCTGAGCGCTGAAATGCAGACATTACACATTAACAATTTATTCAGTTATTTAAGACAAAGAACTTTTCAAACAAAACGTGTTTTTCTGTAATTATGACCCAGTAAACACACGTTTCTTTTTACATCATGGCTGTCACAATCTCAGATTTTCACTACATGCTTATCGTGGTGAAAAGAACTCACGATAACGATAATGTCGTAATAAATAATTGGAACAAAAAATGCTATTAGTCATCTTTAACTTTTGTTTATCGTCTCTTTTTTGTCAAATGGATTACAATCAAACTACTGGTGTGGGGAGAGTCTGTGATCATAACTGTATATATATATATATATATATATATATATATATATATATAATGGTTTAAGATGCGCTGGATGATTTACACAATATTATCTATGTATCATTAACGTTATATCAATATGTATTCCCCCCCCCCACGGTTATCGTCAATACCGGTACATCGCGACAGCCTTGATATACATATATGTATTGAATATGGATTGAATTTCCTTTTATTTCCTATTTTTGCATTTAAATCTTCCATATAAGTGATGGTTTGCAAGATGAGACGAAGACTACTTTGATGTGAGGTGGTTTTACAGCAGCCTGCTGTTATGAATGACTTTATGTTGACCTAAATCTATCACCTGGTTACATTATTTAGCATTATTATGTCACTTTCCTGTTTATGCTTTTGCACGTGCAGATGGAATCACCAAACTATCAACTGAGTGATGTTGAGCGGACAATAAACTTTGTCCTCAGACAACTATTTTAAGGGCAAACATCTTCCGAACATATCTTCATGTTCTTCCTCTTCGTCATGCAGCGCTCCGCTCCCTTCATCTTTGCGTCCTACAGACCACAAAGATGGCGAACAAACGGGCAAATGTTCACGCAGCGATGAAAACGGAGCCCCAGGTGTGTCGGTAAATACGTTCAGAGCTGAGGAACGTTGTATTCATGAGATTAAAGCTGCCAGCGTGCTTCATCAGAACAGGACAGTTCAGAGACGCCCTCCCTTCCTCCCTCCCTCACCTGTCCCACCTCAGAACCGACATTCACACCCACTTCATGCCGTGATTGGCCAGCTGTGTGGAGGCAAGAAAGTAAGCTGGGTTTGAACTTCTCTCTCTCTCGCTCTTTTGGTTATTTCTTGACGCAGCTTCTTCGGTTACTTTTCATGTTTAACACTCTGAATGTCCTCCAGAAGAGACTCAGAAATCGTGCCTCCATAGACTGTATTTAAGGAGTGGACATAGTCACTGTGACGCCACCCATTGGTTTGTGGACTTCAGTTTTGAAGCCTCGGGTTCGCCATTTTTGCCGTCGCCATCTTGTTTTATCTTTTAGCTGAGTACAACCAAACACTGACACTTTTAAGCAACAAAAAATGTTACAATTCACTTTCATGAAGTGAATAAAACATACTGTGAAAGGGTTAAAGGTTTTAGACGAAAACACAGACCGCACAACACCGTGGTAGAGACCTGTCAATCACTGTGTAGCCCCGCCCCTAAAGCATCCCCTGCTTTATGGTCTGTTTGACTCTAAATGGACCATAATGTACTAAATGAACATCATGCTGTATTGAAGAAGACTTGAAACTAGAGATTGAGACCATAAACTCATGTTTACAATGTTTACTGAGGTAATAAATCAAGAGAGAAGTAGAGTCATTTTCTCATAGACTTCTATACAACCAGAGGAGTCGCCCCCTGGTGGACACTAGAGAGAATGCAGCTTTAAAACACTTCAGCATCACTTTTCAGACTTCAGTTTCCCGCCTGTGTGCGTCCCATATTTAAACGATGTCGCAAAACTCGACTGACAAAAGGACGATTTCACAGCACTCCATCCTCTAGCTGTTGAGATATTTCCCTTTGCACCAAAGAGATGGATCACCCGACTAACCGACATTGCTATCCTTCGAGCCACCGCACTACCAGCATGGCTAAAGAACCACCAGCAGCAGCAGCCATCAGTGCAGCTATAAACACCTTCTTCATGAATCATATAACGCTCTGGTTTTGTTCAGACCTTATGCTGTAAGCTGCTGTTGGCATTTGTCCGCTCTCTGGATACCCACAAAGGATTTTAGAGCGGCACGCAACATGTATCACATGACCGTGGTTACATTTTCCACATTAGCCAACGCTTAAGTGACAAACATCGGAAAGGTTTTCTTCTCCTGTTTGAGCATCTCAAACACTTTGACTCAAACCAAAAAGTACAGTTATATTCACTAAATCACCCGGAACAACATGAGCTGATTATCATCGTTTTTTGCACGAGAGCCAGAAAACACACAAAGAATCTATGTGAGCTATATTTAACCGGCAAAAACTATCACTTCAACTGTTTGTTTGTTTTTTAACTTTCTGTATAAGAATGCCTTCTTACCGTCCTGCAGTCGCTCTGTGTGCGAGGGTATCTGTGAGTCCACCTGCCTGCTGTCACTGTGGATCTAGGGCATTACCTGGAGTCAGGTGTCAGATGCAGTGAGGGTGTGTGAGTGTGTGTGTGTGTCTCAGGAGAGTGACGGCGTAAAAATCCCTCGATTATTGTCATATCGATACAAATTTGATTTGATGCTCTACGAATCAGCCACAGACTTTAGGAATGAAAAGTGTTGGTGATGCATGTTTGAGTGAAGCACATGTACAGTCTGAAGGGGGGGGGGGGGGGGGGGGGGGGCAGTGAGGAGAGATGGGCATCCTCCTGTGTCTTTGCTGAGGAGGCACAAAGTGACACTTTGTTTGCGACGCCAGATCGGCAGCCACAGAAGAACAGAGTGGCATTCATCGTCTCCACCGGCCGACAAAACACAAAGGCTCTCATTGTGGGCTAACAGTAACCGGGTCTGCACGTGCGTGATTAGAGCGGCTTGTAATGCGAGCGCACCACAACTGCTTATTAATCTCGTGGTCATAAATAGAGAGCGCTTGCAGGAATGAGTCCTAAAACTAGGAAATGAGTCAGCATTTCTGCACTTCCGGTTCCCTCATCTCTTTAGAATGCCCAATCTCAATGTACCCCCTAAGGCCTTGAACCCTGAACCCTCAGGGACTTCACTGACGTCACCTGGTGAACGGTTGAGTGTGAGAGACTGAGGGCTTTAAATGGTGTAAATACGAATGGGACAGCACTTTGCACGGCATTTCACGTTTCGTCCAATTGTTGAGTTGTTGAGTTTTACGTTTTTCACTTCCTGATTTGAACGTCTTCCAGTCTTCTTCAATACAGCATGATGTTCATTTAGTAAATGATGGTCCATTTAAAGTCAAACAGACCATAAAGCAGGGGATGCTTTAGGGCGGGGCTATACGGTGATTGACAGGTCGCTACCAGAGACGTCTACGTCACTCCTCCGCATTCCAAATATGGTCACTTCCGTTTATCGGTTGCAAAATAGCCAAGATGGCGACGGCGAAATCGCCGAACTTGAAGCTTCATAACATCAGTCTACAAACCAATGGGTGACGTCATGATGACTACGTCCACTTCTTAGATACAGTCTATGGGCTGAAAACACATGTGCTGTCCTCTTTGTTTACCTTTTTGTTTTTAAAGCATCTCCTAGCTTCCCTGGTAACCCCGTGTTTAACGTCACTATGCTATGAATTGTGGGTAATTCCCTCAGGCAAATTCTTCAGAAATGTGAATCTAGAAGCTTCTACGTGTCTTAAAAAAGAGTGTAAATGAGGAACACTCGTCCTCCTTTAGCTTAGTGGTGGAGACGTGAAGTCATGTGACCGTGGTGGAGTCCCTTTATAGGTTAACGGTAGCTGTTTACATCTATAGATTCAAAAATCATAAAAGTGGTATTCATTTTTTGAGATTATCTTAAACGTTTAGAGATTATTTTCTGCAAGAATCCAAAATCCAACAGAAGAATCTCATTGGTTTTTAGTCGAGGGAACCAGTGAGACGCTAACTTGCTGGTTGGCTACAAAAACACCTCGTCCCCGCAGCACTCTGTAGTTAGTGGTGACTGACAGCAAACATCATTTACATTCATATTTTACTGTAAAAAAAAGAAAGCAGCGTAGCTCACTGACAAGCCTCAATAACATCTTCATTTTTATATATGTGGAATCACAGTGTTAGTGTGTAATAAGGACAGCCCCCCCGCTCCACTCCTGGCAGCTTCACACTGCAGTCTCACAGGGATGTATGGTAATGATGGGGCTTCACCAAACCTGCATGCCGCCTATATTACAGCAGCACTTCAAAGACAGACTGCTCATCTGACTGACTCAGAAATAGAACCCCCCCCTCCTCCTCCCTGTAGAGCAGCACAAACATGCTCTCTAAAGAAATTCACATCCGCACAGAATGAATCTTAATGAGTCCACATCATGTGTAAAGAGACCAGGATCCACCCCCCCCCCATTGCTATTCTCAACGACACTGTAGCAGCCACGACTCATTCAGAGTTTGGGATCAAAATTGGATGTTAGGATGAAAATATGTTTTATTCTCATATTCAAACATGAATTATTTTTACTCTACAGAGATATGAAACCAGGCGGCAACCTCCGGTTCTGCAGAGTGAAGTCGATGCTTCATGTGTTAAAGCTGCATTATCTCCAGTGTCCACCAGGGGGCGACTCCTCTGGTTGTATAGAAGTCTATGAGAAAATGACTCTACTTCTCTCTTGATTTATTACCTCAGTAAACATTGTAAACATGAGTTTATGGTCTCAATCTCTAGTTTCAAGTCTTCTTCAATATAGCATGATGTTCATTTAGTACATTATGGTCCATTTAGAGTCAAACAGACCATAAAGCAGGGGATGCTTTAGGGGCGGGGCTACACAGTGATTGACAGGTCGCTGCCTCTACCAGACGTCTTCGTAACTCCTTCGCAGTCCAAATGTGGTAACTTCCGTTCCTCGGTTGCAAAAAACAACAACATGGCGATGGTGAAATCGCCGAACTCGAGTCTGCATAACGGCAGTCCACAAACCAATGAGTGACGTTACGACGACTACGTGCACTTCTTTAATAGTCGATGATTTAGTTGTTATTTCGCTGACATTTCGGAGGTTCGGAGGAAACCGTATCATTTTATTTTAACAGAATAAACACTGCATAGTGTATTATTAAGAGCAGAGATGTGTGGTATATAAACATTGGTATTACCTTATTTAATGTGTACATGTTATACATCAGAAAGGTTGATAACTTGCACCACACTGAGGATGAGATAAGGGCAGTACTGTCTAATCTGTATAATAGTATATAAAATACTGTGTTCGCTCATAATGGGTGATATATAATATACACTGTTTGACATCTTAGATCTGATCATTTACTTCACTATTCATTTAATAGCTGTAGTTGCTAGTTTCTTTGATAAAACAGTTTTACACGCAAAACATGCAGATTATATGAATTATAACGACAAAACAACATTTTAGTGAAACGCACCCAAGTTCATTTCGAAGCTGGGAGGTTCCTCTGCTGTTTGTCAAATGACTGGAAATCAATCGACATTTTAAAAAGCGCAGGAACAACAGAGAGTCAGGCTGTTCTTTTGTCTGCCTCGAGGTGATACAAAAATCAAATCCACGTTTGCAGTTTTTATCTGAGGTCAAAGGGCGTTAAATGACTCAAATAAAATGGACGCTGTCTGGCGTTGCAAAGGCAGTCAGAAGTGTTTGTCAGTCACCATTCGGTGTGTGTGAGAATCTAAACCCTGATAACATTGCAGCACTTCATAGAACGCTGCTCTTGAATCAGTGGCGGTGACGTCTTTACTACGAGAGCTGATCCATGTTCCTTCTGCTGAACACACAGACCGGACATGTCATCACAACTATCAGTCCACCATAAACAGCTTATAGATTTATATCCGATCAGGTGCTGAAGAAAAACAGACCAGTTTCACCTTAAAGCAGCAGCATCAATCCAACAACCAGCAGCCTGTGAATTAATTTCTGTCAAACTGCCATCTGTGCTGCCTCTGAATGTCTTTATGCACCATGAGTCCACTGACGGTGACAGTAATGCAGCATTGATTTTCTTTAAAAACAGCTTTTAAACAACACGCAGATAAATAAATCCATTATTGCACATGCAGGCCTGCAGCATATGGCCCGTGCACGGTTCTCCAGCTGACTCGCATACCCTGTGAAAGGGGGCTGATATTGTGCAGCCTGTCGTTTCGGAGACGGTGAGAGACATCAACATGGACCGAGAGGCGCGGATCGATACGTCGCCGTTAATGGCAGATGAACGGAAGCTGCCGCACAGCGATTACAGCCTATTAATTGCAGAGTAAAAAAAGGCGCACGGAGAACAAAGAATGTGGCCTTTGCTTTTCTCACATGTGTTGACAGAGATGAAATCCAAATAGCGTTAAATTCATTGCCGTTATTTTATATATAAATATATATATATATTTTAAAACCCCGATTAATTACAATTTGGCCTGTTGACATCTGCGTTTGCGCATTTCAAGTCGGATCAAATCGCATGTCCCAGCCCATTTACAGCGCGCGCGCGCGCACACACACACACACACACACACACACACACACACACACACACACACACACACACACACACACACACACACACACACACACACACACACACACACACACACACACACACACACACACACACACACACACACACACACCTGCGAGGGATGGAGCAGGAGATGTGAGCGGGTCAATGAGAAATGATATACTGTGACAAGGTCATCGTCGTCGTGGAAATGTAAAACAATCAGCATAAAAAAGAAACAGACGAACAATAAGGAGGAGAAGAGCAGAAACAAACAATCCACCTCCTTGCTGTTGAAACGCGGTTCCTCCTCCCGATCAGCTCCGGCAGCTCCGACCCTTTTGTGTTGCTGATGCTGCTGCTGATGGTGGTGGTGCGGGTGCCCGACAGGGGAGGAAGCACGCACGCACCGCCTGTCCCCGCACAGCTGCACGCGTGCGAGGCTGGGGGGTGGAGGGGTGGAGGGTTGGAGGAGGATGGAGACGGGAGGGTGTGGCTGCGAGCGGCGGAGGTTCAGTGTGCAGCGACAAACACACACGCGCTCTCCACGGCCGTCACGACGCGAACGCGTTACTGTAACGTCAGCTCGTTGCTTTTAGGAAGCAATTAAAGAAGAAGAAGAAGAAGAATGGAAAGACGACCGTAAACCGCCCCGAGGAAGAAAGACAAACACACCTTGTATCCCTGAAGGTGTTAATTCTACTGGGATGTAGAAGTGACTTAATCGCCCTTTTTTATTTTATAAATATGATCCACACCGTTTTATATTAACCCTCCAAATTGATGCTCTCCAATTCAGTGATTCTCAACCTTTTTGGTGTCAAGGACCCCTTACATTTAGACACATTAGTTCCCAGAGCCCTATGTGATAGGATTTATATACAGAGACCTCCATCTGAAAAGATTTTGGTTGTTAGATTCAATTTAATATATTTGTATAGCCCAATAATCACAAATCACAAATTTGTCTCAGCGGGCTTTACAATCTGTACAGCATCACTGTAATGAATTGCCGTAAATTTACGGTAGATTTAAAACGGCATCTTAGTATTTCATAATAACTGTAACATACAGTTTAATGTTCATCCCTCGCATGTAAATTAATAGTCAATGTCGTCAATTAACCAAAACAGCAGACAACTGTCATTTATCAGCATAATACAGTATTTTCTGTGAAGTGGTGGAAATACGCTTCTCTATACAAGTTCAGTGAATCACAATCCATCTACATTGTACTGTCTATTGTAGGTTAATGTCTCTATAATGACGATAAAATATCTTTTATTATTCAAACTGTTCATTGCTTAAAAGTCATGTTTGAGTGACCGACTGCTCCTGAACATGACTTTGGACAGAACAGCTTCAGTTCATCCTTCTGAGCCATGTGGAGATCGACCGCGAGATCAAAAAATGATCAAAAATAACCTCCATCCTGGTCATTTGTGAGGTTGATTTCAGCTGCTTGTATCCACAATTTCATTCTTTCTGTCGCTATAAGCTCATGGCCGGTGAGGGTCTGAATAGATAAACTCGACTTTAGAGGTTTTCCAGGCACGTCCAACTGGTAAGAGGCCTCGGGGTACAGACCCAGAACCAGTGGAGGGATTATATATCTCATCTGGAAACCCCTCTGGGTCCTCCGGGAGCTGGAAAACGTTGCTGGGGAGAGGGATGTCTTTTTTCTCTAATTTATATACACTGAATATATTTGGCTTTTGGATTATGGTCGCACAAAACTATATTTTAAAATAGGTTCCCCCGAGTATTGTGATGGGCCTTTTCTCCTATTGTCTGACATTTTTATAGACACAACAATAAATCAGTTAACCAAGAAGATAATCGGCAGATTAATTGAAAATAAATATAATCGTTAGTTGCAGGCCTGAAAGATAGGTTCTCTAACAAAATGTTTTCCAAAACAAAACATATAGTCCTTATTTAAAGATCTCTGTACGAGAGGACTGACACAATGTGTTCCAAATATCAAAACTAATATCAGTATATGGAGGATAATCTCCGAAGCTGAAAGCTCGTTTTAGCTTCTAAATCTCAAAGCATGAAGTACGATTTAACCCACTAGCTCCATATTACAGGCATTACAGCCCTTTAGACTCTGAAGAGACCTTTTTAAACACATTTTTTTTTTCTAACAGCATAATGTCGATAAACCAACTCCCAGGAAGTGTGCAAAGGATTAATATCAAAATCTGCCATTTTCCCCCAAGGTTTATGGTAATAGGCTTTAAAAACTAAAGGAAGAGGCCAAATACGACTTAGCTAGCGCTAGCTATGCCGTAAATGTGTTATAACCTAGATCTATGATTGATACTTAGCTTTTAAGAGTTAGGACTAGTATTTGTGGTTAACAAAAGTGTTTGCATTCACCTTTAATACGTTCTCGGTTTGTGAGAGATGGTGTCGGCCTCGTGTTGGCCTTTTTGGGGAGAAACTGACTTGTGATTATGTAACTCACGGACAGGACACCCAAGCAGAGGTGGATGTGAGACATGAGTCATGATGCTGCTGCTGCTCCTCCACACTGAGGAGTCAGGTGGTGATGTGGCTCTGAAGGATCTCACAAGAACATTACACAATGGGATTGTGCTTAAAAAGGATCTTACTTCACTGTAATGTTAAACCTTTACCGACTCAAAACTATAGAAATGACTACACATTGAGTGGGCTTTAAGGAATCGGAGTCTCCTTAATTACGGCTAAACGCTGAGGAACACACAGAATACACTAGCTGAACTACATGTCCCAGGGGGCATTGGGGTACTTCAGGATCCCAAAGGAGTTGAGGACAACAATCACAAAAACTTATTCTGCAAATATGCAGCCAGTATAATTAAAACGTTTACTGAATGTACTACATATCACTCCAAATAGTTTATGCTTTATCCAGTGCAGCGAATGCACCAGGGAGGATTTTATTTTGAAAGTATTGAAAACCGGACGTCTTTTTAAAATGTATTCTAGCTAGTTAAATTGGCATTAGTTTCCTAAAATTGAAGATAATCATGAGGATATCGTCATAGGAAGTAGACACACGTAACGTACTCCAGACTTATTTAATCAAAATATTTTAATTTGTTTAAATCACCTTAAATCGGAAAAACGGTTTTATTTCTAAAGTGTTCGAAATCGGAGGTGAACCGGACGTCTTTTTAAAACGTAATCTAGTGAAATTGGCATTAAATTCCTCAAGTGCAAGATAATCCTATGAAAGAAAATATTCATAGGAAGTAGACACACGTAACGTCCTCCAGACATATTAATGTAAATGTTTGAATTTGTTTAAATCGGAAAAACGGTTTTATTTTGAAAGTTCATCCGGAAATGGCTACATTTACGCTAGCATACTTGATGTACTTTTGAAGTTTATTAAGGGTACGTGGTAGGTAACCAACAGTTTAGAACAGTTTTCGCTCTCACGTAGAGACGTTAGTTAGCTAATAATAAACAGACACGCCGGATACCGATGATGCTTCCTCGCCGGCAGGACTACGGAGTGAAGAGGACCGGAGGAGGCTCGGTGATAAACTTCAGGACGACCGTTAACAGCTCGGGCGCCATCCGCCGCGGCTCCGCGGTGCTGCCGTCGGTGCTCACGTTCCTGGTGATCGTCGCGTCCGGAGGCCTGCTGCTCATGATAGAGAAAGGAATGCTGAGCAGCATGGAGACGCCTCTTAATCCTCGGGGTAACAACGGCAAGAGGGTGGACTTCAGGAAGCTCGGACCGGCGGCTGAGGACGTGGACTCACAGGTATAAGATAATAAGATAAAATAAGATAATCCTTTATTAGTCCCACAGTGGGGACATTTACAGGATTACAGCAGCATAGTAGATAGTGCAAACAAGATGCATAGTAAAAAAGCAAGATCAAAACAAGTATTATAAATAAGTAATTAAGTAATAAAACAGTAAAGCATATTAAATAAGTTTAAAAATCCACAATAACTAAAATATATATAGTATATACAGACAGAATAATTGTTGTGCTGCACAGATTATATAGAAATCTTTCTTTAATAAGAAGCACCGTGAAGTTCTGCTGGAGTTTTTGTCATTGGTGGATTTTATGTGTTTCACAATATTTACAAGATCTGTTGCACAAACTGTGGGATTAAAGGCTCGACAAGCCATTTAGTGATGTTAGTGGGTGAAGAAATTTAGTATTTAGTATTGCACTTCCTTGATGTTTGGGAGTAAAAGACGGCTTTAAAAACTTTAAAGACTCGTGAATTTTAGTCCCATCATGCAACTTGTTAGTGTTCATGTCTCACATCTGACTCCACACCTCCAGTCTGCATGCATGCTTTCTGTTACATTGTCAAGCCTACGATTAGATAGCCATGATGACATCCCGATGACAGTCAGCGTGTTGAGACTTGCTGTTAAACAGTTTTCACAAGGCTCAGGAACACAAACCAGGACCAGTAAACTGATGTGTAAAATAGCTGGAATGCACTTTTTAAGAGTCGCCGACTTGTGTTCCCAATCAGATCCTCCAGGAGATCCGTAACCGGACCATCAGGACCGTGTGCAGCCAGAAGAACATGCCCCACAGCGTCTGGTCCCTGAGCCCTCTGCAGAGGAAGACGCTGCTGCAGCACGTCCTGGTGAACGACCGCTACCACTTCCTCTACTGCTACGTGCCCAAGGTGGCCTGCTCCAACTGGAAGCGGGTGCTGAAGGTGCTGAACGGAGCCCTAGAGAGCGTGGACGTCAACATCAAGATGGACCACCGCAACGACCTGCTGTTCCTGTCCTCCCTGAAGCCCGAGGAGATCCGCTACCGCCTCAAGCACTACTTCAAGTTCATGTTCGTACGCGAGCCCATGGAGCGCCTGCTCTCCGCCTACAGGAACAAGTTCGGGGAGATCGAGTCCTACCAGAAGAAGTACGGCGTGGAGATCGTGACGCGGTACAGGAAAAGTCGCGCCAAGGACGCGTCCGTGAAGGGCGACGACGTGACGTTCGCCGAGTTCGTCCGCTACCTGCTGGACGAGGACGCGGAGCGCATGAACGAGCACTGGATGCCGGTGTACAACCTGTGCCAGCCCTGCGCCGTGTCCTACGACTTCATCGGCTCCTACGAGCACCTGGAGAGAGATTCGGATTTTCTGCTGCAGCACGTCGGGGCGCCGCCTCATGTTCGCTTCCCGGAGAGGCAAACGTGGTACAAGCCGGTGACGGCGGAGACGCTGCACTATTACCTGTGCGGCTTACCGCAGAAGCTGCTGAGGGAACTGCTGCCCAAGTACATTCTAGACTTCTCCCTCTTCGCCTACCCTCTCCCCAACACGACCACTGAACACTGCCGGCATTAGAAATGTGCAATATTTTATAGTGAGATTATTTTTTATAGAGAATCTTTTTTTTTTAACTATTTTTTAATATTCCTTGGGAACAAAGTGTTTTTATAGCTGTTAAACATTTTTACTTGAGATGCTTCCTCAAAACAAATTGACCATAAAACCACTAAAGCTTGAAATCAGCTGAATACAAAGAATTAAAAAACGTTTTCCTGTCGTGCACTGTTACAGCAAAAGAACCAATGCAGTATATAAACAATGATGTAAATAAGTTTGCGAGACCAAACGTATTTTGCCTGTTTCTTCATCTACACGTTGAGGAAGTCAAAGGGTTAATAGCTTCTGTGGGCATTCAGTGTTTCACGTCACCGCCTCTCCTAAAACTTTGGACTATTTACCTCGAAATAAAACTCAAGTTTAGCACATTTCTGTAATTTTTGTATCGCTTTATTTTATGAATAATTTAATAATTTAAAAAACAAAAACATGAAGCGTAATACACATAACCACAGGGCTGAACTTCTTCTTGTTACGTATAATATGAGGTTATAGTTGCTGAGGACTAAATTCATTTCAGAAAGAAGCGGGATCCTAATTTTTAAGAGCGGACACTTTGCATCCAGTTGAGTCAACGAGAAGTTGGATAGAAAAAAACAAATTGTGTTTGAATGTTTCGCACAGTCATGATTTCACAAAGGTCGCTGGCGGCTACGGAGACTCACGGAGACCTTCACAATTCATGTCCAGACTTAAACTTAAAGCTGCTAGTGGTTTCTGACTCACGCATCAAATCCTCCACTCGTCTGTCTCTCTAGTCGTTAATCCTTGAAGCTCACACTTCTGAAAGAGAAAGCAAAACATATTCTTTTTAATATTTTCAAAGAGCTTTTGATGAAATCAGGCTGACGTATTTATACAAATACTTATGACTCAGCTGTGCTTCCTGTTTAAAGGATTACATTTGTATTCATTTTAAACTTTGACCCTATTTTCCCACGTTTCTGTGTCTAAGTGACTAATGTGGACAAACACATGAGAAAATACGGTCCAGGTTGAAACACCAGCGTTAATTCCCTAGATCGCAAATCTAAACCAAAAACAACGAGCTCTAAAAAACACGGCAGAATCATTTTCATGTCCGAAGCCTTACTTGTCCGCCGACCTGTCCGCCGACATGTCCGCCGACTTGTCGGTGGAGCGGTTCAGAGTTCGGAGGATGGAGCGCTCTTGGGAGGTGTGATGGGAACCGGCGGAGGCGTCGAGGGACAGCGAGCTCTGCAGCGATGAGAAGGACAATCCCTGTCTGCGCATCTCCTGCACGGCTCGTTCACTGAGGACGCAGAGACGATCAGACGATCACACAGTGTTACGTCCTTGTTACGACAACGTGTATTAAAGATACAAGTACCTACTTGTAAATGACTGTAAGACACTTGTGATAATCAATAAAGTCATTGAGTCATTTTCTTTTTAAAAAGTCGTGAATAATTGCAGTTTGTTGTGTGTATTATATATAAGGAAGTGGAGTATCGTTGGGACAGTCCGTCTGACTGATTTGACAAGAAAGTTATTAATTTATGTAAAATGAATCCTTAGTTTCAGCTCTGTATGTACAGATATTCTAAAAGTACGACCGGTTTATTTTCACCAAGAGGACACACGTGGTTCACAGTAAACAGGAGATTTTCTGTAGCGTCTCTCTCATCCTGATGATATGCTACTTCAAAACGTTAAACATTGGAGGGATAGTTGGGAACGTCACACAACCACACTTCTAAACATCCAGTTAATGAAGTCTGGTGGCTTTGACGACAGCATAGATAACTGATTCAGTTCCCCGTCAATGTAAATATCGCGCACACTTAAACGGATTGATTTATTTTAAGGTTGCTAAAATAGTTTCTCCAAACTGGACTTTAACAAACAGGAAGAAGAACGTCTGTTTTTGCAACCTACCTCAAGTGAAGAACTAGCTAATATTGGGAATGAATCTAGTTTGTTGCATCAACTATGCTACTAATGAAGTTACAAGTCTATAAAATACATAACAAATGTATACGAGTTGAGTCACATCACAAAGGGAATATAAAATGCCCTTTAGTGGTCACACACCGACATATTGACTTTGGGTCTTTGTGCTGGCGTGTGAGTTGAAGAGTCAGCTCACCGTTCAAAGCGCTCGCTGGTCAACTGTCTTTTCAGGACGTCCATCTCCGTCTGCAGCTGAGACACTCTGCCGCGGAGCTGGGACACTTCTCTGGCATGCTCCGCACTGAGTGCATTCACACACACACACACACATCATCATCAACAAACAGGGCATTTATTCAAGTCTTCCAGCTCGAGCCAACATGTGGGGTTTGTTTACGTTTTGCTATCGGCCAGCGTCAGCCTATCACGGAGGACCTTCAGCTCGGACTCTCTCTCGCTGGCTGTCAGGTGGGTTTGGAACTCCTTGTGCCGATTGGAGGAGAGAAGAGTCTCGAGGTTACGCACAGTCAGCCTCTCGCTGGCCATTTGCTTCTTCAGCAGCTCGGCCTCTGACCGAACATCCTCCAGTTCTCCTGTGACCTACAACACATGGTTTTATTACAGAAAGCAGAAGTAAGGGAGTCAATAAGACTTCTGATCACCAGAATCCGACCCGGTGGCTCCGATGACGAGCTTTAAGAATAACTCTATAGAAACAGACCATCTTCTCTCTGATGGTCTCTTTACTGATGGAGGTCTTATAGAGGATCAGGACTAACCTGAGACTGGTTCAGGACCAGTTAAAGGTTCCTCACAGTAACTTTAAGCCAGAGTAGCAGGACTCACCCTCTCGAGGTCCATGCTCCTGGAGGTGAGCTGACGTACAGTGAGCTCCTTGCCAGAGTCCAGCTTGACGCACAGCTCCCTGACGGACGCCAGGTCAGAGAGGAGAGCCGCCTTCTCCTCCTGTGTTTTGTGTAGCTCCTCCTCCAGCCGGGACATCCCGCGCACCAGCGACGACACCTGGGCCTCGTACGCCTGCAGGGCCTGTGTGTGCTTTGAGGGAAACGCCGGAGTGAAAGGTACATTTATCACACGCTGGTATAAAGACATAACACCTCTGAATGGCTTTACTATCCAGCAGCATCTCTCTCTACAGCTCTAGACCCTCCCACGTCTCACCTGCTGGATTTCTCTCCCCTGGTGGCCGACAGTATTGCGCAGGTGTCTGCGTTCTGTGTCTGAGGAGAGCAGCTCCAGGCGGATGGAGCTATTGAGGCCTTCGACCTGCTGCAACTTCTGCTCCCGCTCCTCCACCTCCGAGTGGGCCATCCTGAAACGCTCCAGCAGGTTCCTGTTGTCCTGCTCCTGTGGGGGGGTCGACACCAAGCGGTGAGCCATCAAGACAGGAGAAAGGGTGTGTATAGAACAACAGTATCTGCTGTACAGGCGACAAAGGCAGAGTCCCTCTTGCCTTTGTCGCCATCAGTTTCTCTATTCTGGACACTTCAGAGATGTAAGAGTGGACCCTCAACTTCAGCTCGTCCTTCTCGTGCAGCGCCTCCTCCATCTCCACGTGTACAGCCTGCACAAACACAACAGGAGTGTTGATTCCTGGTTGTTCCCTTCTTTATTCTCTTGGTATAGAACCACATTACCATTCACGACATACTTGGTTCTCTCTGGTCATCGTAGCCAGGTCGTCCTGCAGCCTCCTGTTCTCTCTGACGGTGATTTCTTTGTCTCTCCTGAGTCCGGCCAGCTCCTCGTGGCCGGCGTCCAGCTGCCTCCTCAGGCTGCCTATCTCCCTCTCGCGGCTGTTTAGCGCCCCCTGCAGCTGACTGCAAGGATCACACCTTTAACACTTCAGCTCACTATTTACAGCAGGGCACATTTCATGGTGACGTTAAAAACCAACGCGGAGCTTTGAGAGCACGTTACTCACGCTAGCGAGTTGTCCAAGTTTGTGACTGTGAGTCTCACATTTTCAAGGGTCTGTTCCTGTGCAAATACAAAATATTATGCATCATTAGTGCTCTTTAGGCACAACTCATCATGGCTTTCAATGCATAGGTTACATTCTTCCTAATAAAACACTCACTTGTCCATATGTGCATTGAAGAAGTTACTAGTCTACGTAATCATTCCTTCGTCACTAGGAGGAGACCTTCTCAAGATGAATGATCTTTTTCATTGTACATATGGTCATGCGAGTATTGTTTTTAGACAGACCTGGAAAGAATGTGAAGCTCTCCTTTAATCAAAGTGTGTAATCTTAATGAGGTGTGTAGGTGGAGGTTACCTTTTTAGACAGATCCTCCTGGAGAGCCACCAGTTTCTCGGTCTTTACATCCACCTCGTCCTGCAGAGCGTCCTTCTCTCTGTCCAGAGCAGAGATGGACTTCTGCAGAGCAGACAGGTCCTCCTTGTGCTTGGAGCCCCGCTGACTCAGCTCGCCTGTCAGACAAAACACAAATCAAGCAAACAAAACAAACACAAGTAGACCAACCAAGTGTGGCGGTCCATCCTGACCCTCATAACATCCACAAATATCCACCTATCGTCTCCTCCAGTTCCTGGATGTGCTGATGGGCAGCGTGCAGCTCGTTCATCTTCACAGACAGCCTGTGTTGGGTGTCCGACAGTGACTGCTCCATCTGCTCCTGTAGCAGCCTACAGACAGACAATGAGCCCCGATCATTGTCAGGTCAGGATATGCAATGATGGGGCCAAAAGCTCAGTGGAAGTGGATACTGCAGATATACAATATATGGTCGTATTATCCATTGTCTACGGTCTGAGTTCTGCACACTGTTAGGCTCTAGGGTTATTATTATTGGAGAGTCTTTGCCTGGATGTGCACTCACTCCGTCCCTCTTCCAAAATGTTTATGACGAACCTCAGAGCGTTAGTCTCGGCCCTCTGATGAGAAACCTCCTCTGCATTCTGGACCAGAGCGGCGGACCGAACCCTCAGCTCGTCCTCAGCGGCGTCCCTGTTCTCCTTCAGCAGACACACCTGAGACCGCAGCTCCAGCCTCTCGCGCTCAAACTTCACCCAAAAAGAAATACAATTAAATTACACAATGTGCCAGGGATCAAAGTTACAGTACTGACCATTGCATCATAACTGTGTCCTGGTGATATTTCAGACTTCACGAGCACACGTCTGAACAGATTCATCTAAATATCCACCAGACTTACCCTCTTAACGGCGTTCTCCAGGTCGAGGATCCTCCTCTCCTCCGTCTGTCTGTCTGTGAGAACTGAAGTCTGGGCAACCTGCAAAAAGTTATTGTGTGCGTTAGGCTCAACACATTCAAGTTATACAACTAGTTTACAATATAGCAATGTGGTCTCTGAGTTAAGGAGCGCTGCATCTAACGATTGTTTTCATTGTTAATTCATCTGCAGATGTTTTCAATTGATTGATTTTAGAAAACGGTGTTGTTGTGGTTGTATAAATGTAATTGATGGTGCTGTTAGATTGCTGCTAGACTGCCCCGCTAACCTTCACTCTCTCCATCAGTGCGTCTCTTTCTGCGGTCGTCTGCTGGATTCTGACTTCTGCCCGTTTAATCTCCGCCCTTAGTTCCAGGAGATCTGCTGACGCGTCTGTGCTACGGGCCAGCTTCAAGTCCTCTTGAGCCTGAATGGATGACAACACTTGGTTACTTAAAAGTGTTTAAAGAAGAAGTCTCCCACCTGGTGGAATAACGTTTGTAAAACTCACTTGTTTAAAGAGGGCTTTGAACCGGTCTCTCTCGGAGCTGAGGCCCTTCACACTGTTCTGGATGTCCTCCATGTGGTTCTCAAAGTCCAGCAGAGCGGCCTTCAGCTCATCTCTCTCCTTCAGTAAACGGAGCAGCTCCGTCTCTGCAGCGCCGCCCTGAAAATACGACGCCGTTAGATACTTGTTCCATCAGTTTTATGAGGAACAAAATAGTATGTTTTCTTCTTCCTTTCATCTCGTACCCTCGTTGCTTTGGACCGAGGACTCCTGCCCCTGACTGGACTACGACTGGGGCTTGAATCTGGACCACCGGCCCCTCTGGCTCTTTTGTAGCGGTCCGCCTCCTGGCGATAGTAATCCCTCTCCTCCTCTAGACTCTTGACGAACGCATCCAGCCGTGACGGGGAGCGTTCCCTTCCACAAACGCCATGTTTAGCCCGCATGGTCTCCAACTCCAGAACCAGGTCTTTGTCTAGGAACAAATAAAGATCCGCCCGGGTGGGTTTCGGGTAAGATTACTAGAATATATCACGAGTTTGGGCGGGCGGGCGAATAAGCGACGTTCCAAGCAGGTTATTGAGAAACATACAGAAACATCGCGTGTTATAGTCCATAACCTTCTGTAAGTTACGGCCCAATTCTGATTGTGACAGAACTTCCGAGGACTACCTTCCACAATAACAAGCTAAAAAACAAACGCTTAAGAACTTTTGCTGGTGCAGGTTGTCTCCTTTGATTGTAAACAAAACATCCGGTACATCCCTACACTAACGTCAAAGATGTAAAGCTGCTGTAAGAAAAGGTTTCAGCAGCTTCTCACCAGCTGCCATCGTTTTCTCCATTTTGTCCTGCAGCCTGAGTTTCTCCTGCTCCAGGAAGTTCACGAGTCCTTCCATCTTCTCGTTCTGCTCTCTGAGATCCTCCAGCTGGTCTCTGAGACGGTCTTTTTCAAAGTCTCCTTCGGAACGCTCCTTGTTTCAATCGACAACACGGGGCAGATATTTGGCAACCGTTTACGTTCACTGAAGAATGTCAGTAATGTTGTACAAAAGTTTAAAAGTATTCCAGTAAAGGAAATATAAAGTTAGAGTATTTTACTCTACGTACCGATCTTAACTTTGTGATAATGTTCTCCAAGTCTTCGACGATTTTCTGTTGCCTTTGAATTTCTTTCTGTTGATAAAAAAGTTTGAGGTTTGTTTTCACTTATTCACACTTTTATGTATTATTTATAGCATATGTAATAGTAAAGTAATGTTTGTGAGTATATTACAGGCAGATTGAACATGGAACACGTTGTCTTTGGTTCTTCTTTCTCGTATTCTTACTTTAGTTTCTTGCAGCTCCATGTCGGCCGTTTCCAACACGTGCTCCTTGTCGATCTCCAGCCTCTTCGCCAGGTCGTCGATGTGCGTCAGCTCTTCACACAGCTCCAGGTTCTTTATGGACAGATTGGCCACTTCGGTGGAGGCGTCCTTCTTCTTCTGCTGCAGCGCCTCCAGCTTCTGGTCCAGAGTCCTGTTGGTCTCCTGCAGGTACTCGATCTGTAGAACACAAAGCAGCAGCTGAGGCTCAGCAGACAGCAACCACGACGGACCACTTTTTCTTCCAGAGGAATGGGGCTCAGGACCGAGTTCACCGCTCTGTTGAAGCACCTTGTGTTCCAAAAAACTTAATTTCTACATCAGGGTAAAGGTTCTATGTGAACGCTTACCTGAAGGTTAAGATGGGCGATCAGCTTCTCGTTGCTGACGTTCTGAGCCTCGAGAGAAATCACATCGTGAGGTCGTCCTCCGTGAAGAGCTCGGTTCATACGCTCGATCTCTTTGTCCCTCTCCTCCACCTAAAACAAGTGTTTAGAAAACAGGTTGAATAACATTTAACACATCACAGTATTAAACGCTTCTAGCTTTAATGTATTTCTTACCTGTGTGTTTAAGTGTTTTATATATTGTTGAGCGTTCTCCAGGTCGAGCTTGACTTTTATGATGTCTTCCTGTAGCTCATGAATCCTACAAATGAAATAAAAACTATGTCAACACAGTCGCTGAAGCAGTAACGCAATCATCTCACATATCAATCGAGCGGTTACCAATGACACAGCTCGGGCATCGCAAAAGAAGAAAACACACCTTCCATCTGCCATCTGCAGCAGGTCGGCTATATACGGGTCATCAGGCTGCGACGCCGGATACGCTGATGTAGAGGAGGAAGGTATGAGCTCATCAATCTGCATCCTCTGTCGTCTGAAAGGGATGCTGCGCTTCTTTCCACCTGTGAGTGTTTGTGAGAGGAGGAGGAGGAGGTGGAGGATTCCATTCTTTAGTTCACTTTTCATTCGTGGTTGCTCTTTAAAATCTACCAAAGTCACTTTCAGTGTGTCGTCACAGAGCTGAGGTCGGACTCGTGGCTTTACCCGGCGTCTGCACCACCGCTTGCATGTTCTTTTCCTGCAGCTGTTGGATGCGCTCAGCTTTCGCCTTGCTGTCCTTCTCCAAGCAGCGGACTTTGTGCACATACTGGTTATTTAAAAACTTCAGGTCAGACGTCTGGTGGTCCAGTTTTCTGATGTGGGTCTTCAGCTCTAAAACAAGACAGGGTTGTGTCAAACCAGTTGTGTGTGAGTGTGTCAAGGATGTAAGAAAATGTTTGAGATTACACTGAGGATGGACATCACAGCTTACCTCTGCTGACACGATCCTTCTCCTCCTTCAGCTTGAGAAGCTCGAGGTGCAGCTCATTGTTCTCCCGGACCACTCGGGCATTCTCCACCCTGTACGGCTCCAGAAGAGCGTCAAAGTTTCGAGTTTCTTTCTCAGTTTTCCCTGCTGACAGTTTGGCATTTCTCAGGCTTTCGGTTGTGTGGACCAGGTCACTGTAACACAGAGGAGAACATGTCTGAGGAACATCTCATCATCTGTAACTGACTTGCTGACATTAAAGGAGATAGTTTGGATTGTTCTGTAGTGTGTTACTATGAGGTTCTCCTCCACATTCAGGGTTCTACTACAGTAGATGAGTTTATAGAAACAGACAGGAGAACCAGCACGGGAGCAAAGTAATGTTCTGCTGTGGACGTATTTTAGACTCCTAAAAGAATGTCTATCAGTTTAAGTGAACGCTATATTTAGAATGTTTTCACCTCTTTGCTCCCGTGCTGGTTCTCCTGTCTGTTTCTATAAACTCATCTACTGTAGCAGAACACTGACTGTGTAGAAGAACTCTCATACAAACACACTACTGTCCCTTTAAGTTATGAAGGAGAGCAGGTGCAGACAGATTAAAGGCTTCACCTGAATAGTTTCTCCACCAGCGGCAGTGACTCTATTCCCAGAGGGTTTCTGTAGCCCAGCTGATCCAGACGCTTCCTCAGGTTGACGAATTTCCTCTCTGCATTGTTGTTCATGGCTGTGGCACTGAAGTTACCTACCATGACACAAACAAACAGGCAGATTAGATTAGTCAACGGCAGATAAGATACTTACAATAAGACAGACAGATATATAGATAGACAGACAGACAGACAAATAGATACAGACCAACAGAAAGACAGGCAGAGACAGACAGAAATATAGACAAATAGACAGACACTCACTCATTTTATTAATCCCGCAATTATGGTACAGGTAAATAAAATAACAGAGTAAAAATATTAAATATCAAATGCACAATATATACAATGAAATATAATAACAGGAAATTAATAATAATAATTAATAATAATAAAAAATAAAAAAACTCTGACACTTTACAGAGGGGATAAAAATTAGATAAATATTTAAAAGCATACGACATAGAAATAGACAATCAAGCAGTAATGACAACCTACTGTAAAGTGCAACGTACGGTGGCTAACTAACAGCTTGCTAACCTATAGTTAGCCATGTTTTTAGCTAGCGTTGGCTAATGTTACGTAGCTATCTTACAGGCTAATGAGCAAACATTAGCATTGTATAGCTAACGAATGAGCTAGCTCAAGCTAAAACAAGCTACCGTTGACTCATTAGCTAGCTAGCTAACGTCAACTCTCGAGGAGTTAGCCTCAACGTACCGTGCTTGGAAGGACACCGTTTTACATGTTATTGTCCGTTAAAGTTTGATAGTCAACAACTCTTTTTGAGTTGACATGTTTTCCGCGGTAAAGAGGTTTGAAAAGAGCGCCGTTGATCTCCGTTTTGTTATTCGTCACCATGGAAGTGAGACGCAGCAGAGAGCATCTGGGGCAGCTTGTTTTGAGAGCCGGCGTTGTCCGTATCAGAAGGCGGGAGGGCGGAGTCAGGCCATAAACGTGTAAATAAATAGCTGTCATGTGCTTAACAACGAGATAACTACAAATATTGGACACAGAATTGAATAGGTTGGCAGCAGCAAATTTATTATGTACATATGGCATAAAGAAATAATAGACATACAACAAACGATTAAGTATTTAGAGCGCATCTGTTGAATCAAGCACACACACAATGCAGAAACATCTGCACCACTGTCAAGTGTACAAATCCCTTTCATTAAAATACACTGACACACACAGAAGAAATATTCATCGTCCAAAAAACAAAAACAAATAAACAGTACATGATAGTTAGTGAGTAGCTAGTGTATCATCAGCCAATGTGAGGCGAATCAATCTTGAAAAGTGCATATAGCAGCCAGACTAATGGGACTGAGCAATGCTGGAGAAGTACTCCAACATGTCCTGGATGGTGAACTCCATGGTGATTCCAGATCCAGGGTAGCATCTGCCGATCAAGTCCTCAAAGTGCTTGTACTGACGGATGAACTCTTCCTGCATGGAGTGCCACACCACCTGGTGGAGAGAATCAGCACGAATCAGAGACGACGAGGAATCTCAACCAGCAGTTTCCCCTCATAACACTTTTATTTTTTTTATTTTCTCACCTGTAGCAGACTTTCCTCCTCACACAGATGTTTGTCCACCTTCTTGTAAAGGTTGTCGAGTCCCTTTTTCACCTCCTTGCCAGGATACTCTTTGATAACTTTACGCAGCTCTTGTTTGTTGAAGGCCAGCTGGTAGCTCACCTCCTCCTCGCGAACGCCCTGAGCCACGCGGGCCTCGACACCTTCGAAGAAATGCTGCAGGAGGGAGATAACAGGTTAACCAGCTATGATGCATCGAATACAACCTCTCTGTAAATGCTCACATCCTGCGTATCTACTCATGACCAGGAACGCGAAGAAACTTTGCGATAACCCCCGACTTACATTGAGTTTTTCTAGCGGCTGGCCCAGAGAGTTGATCACGTAGGACTGCAGATGGTCCGTGTATTTGTGCTTGGCCTCTCGCCGCTCTGCCTCCAGGCACGAGATCTTCAGACGCGACAGCGTGGAAAAGATGTGGTGGAAGTTCTCCATCATCACAACGTCCCGCGGCGTCTTCTGGCTTTCATTGGCGACCTTCTCCACTAAAAAAAAAAAAAAAATATTCAGGAGTTTGTTTGCGGGGGCATCGCATCGTCTCCAGCCAATTAAAGCAGGTCAGACCACATAGAGGTCTCACCGTTCACGAAGACAGCCCTGATCAGTTTGACGTAAGCTTTGTCCAGGTCCCCTCGGCGCTCAGCGTTACGGAAGATCGTCTCAGCCAGCTCGGCAAACTCCTCGAACCCGGTGACAAAGAGGAGGATACCGACTTTGCTTTTCTTGGAGATCTTCACTTCCTCCATCTGTCTGATCTGAGCCGACTGTGGAAAAGACACGTAGTATTAAATTCATAGCACGATATGTGTAAGAACTGAAAAGGGAATACATATTCTTCCTCTTACCTGTAGAGCTTTTTATCAATCTAGAATGTTTTGAGTGTTGGAGGCATCGGCAGTAGAGATGTCTGTCTTCTCTACAATGATAATGGGCTTGTGGTGCAAAAAGTGCCAAAAAATAGATGCATGCTTCCTGATGTGTGCATCTACGTCTTCACATTTTAGTCCCATCTAGTCCCATTATATTGGAGAAGACCAGGCGGCAACCTCCGGTTCTGAAGAGTGAAGCCGGTGCTGAAGTCTCTTAAAACCTGCATTCTCTCTAGTGTCCACCAGGGGGCGACTCCTCTGGTTGTATAGAAGTCTATGAGAAAATGACTCTACTTCTCTCTTGATTTATTACCTCAGTAAACATTGTAAACATGAGTTTATGGTCTCAATCTCTAGTTTCAAGTCTTCTTCAATACAGCATGATGTTCATTTAGTACATTATGGTCCATTTAGAGTCAAACAGACCATAAAGCAGGGGATGCTTTAGGGGCGGGGCTACACAGTGATTCATAACGTCAGTCCACAAACCAATAAGTGACGTCACGCCGACTACGACTACTTCGTATATACAGTCTATGGAGACGGTCGACATCTCCAACACTCGGCAACTCACACCGAAACAATCTAGATTGATAAATAACACTAAAGGAAACGTGTGTTTTTGATTTTGGGGTAAACTTTCCCTTTATACTTTGTCTATTTGTCAAAAAGACGAGAAGTTTTGGACTCTACTCACAATGCATTTGTCAAAGTTCCTCTTGACAGTGACTAGAACGTTCCCCAGAGTCGTGCTGAGGTAAGAGGCCGGGTCGACGTTCTCGGCGGTCCACACGTGGTGACTCATCTTCACCAGCATGTACAGAGAGTTGAAGCTGTCGATCTTGTCGCCCAGAGCGATGAGACTGTTGAGCTCCGTCTCGATGCTCTGAAAGATCTTATTCATCATCAGCCGCACGACGTCTTTCCTTCAGTCACGAAAATACATAAAAAAAGAGGTGAAACAAAGAGAAGCGGTTATTTCATGGACGATATATAAATAATGTTTTTTTGCAAGTAATAGACGGGTTATTTTTTTGCAGCATAACTGTCAGCCGACGATGTGAAACTACTCACTCTGAGGACAAAGACTGTCTGTGTTCAGCCTGGGGAGGCATTCTTGACAGCGTGCCTCCATCTGTCTCCTCCGTCTCAGGCTGTCAACACAAGAAACACAAAACATGACAAATCCGAAGAAACGTGATGACGATGCACCCGTTATTTCTGAAATATATCTCGGGCAAGACAAAATTCAGATTGACGCCGCTGACGTAGAGTTAAAGGGTTAAGATTCACCTGAGCGAGGGGGGGCATGACTGCCGGGTGCTGCTGCAGCTTGAAGAACTTGCTGATGAAGTCTTGTTCAGCCAGACACAGAGGCTCCAGCTCACTGAGGACCTGCTCAAATATCTGTAAAAGAGAAAGTCGTTTAATACAGAGCACGTGTACATAGTTTTATTTCCATTACACATTTTACCTTCTAATCTGCTATATTTTTTCTTTTTTTAAATGGCCAAAAATACACATTAGCATGTAAAAACTGATGTTATTGTCGGATTTTCAACTTTTCCCACGGTCCTTGAACACATCATGTGTTACAAACATTTCTATCAGGAAAAGCAACCAAATGAAAAGCTTAAAATTGTGATATTTCATCAAAAACACTTTTCCAAATGTCTCATTTTAAAGTTCTCCCAAAGAAGCTCTTTGCCCCAAACAGATTCTGTAAAAAAAATAGTCACATTAAGAAAATTTGGTGAAACTTTGACTGAACTGCAGGCACATAGCAGACGAGAGGTTGTAAAAATGTAAATAGTTAAATATGTATAAACACGTGGAGACTCCATTGTTATTTATTGGAAACACTGGTGGACGCTTGGAAAAAGTTGGATATGTAGATTTATGGCGTTATAACTATGTTATAAAGCACAAAAGACAGCATTCTCTCCCGACTTCTAGCCGTGATTGTGTTTCCATAGACGTGCAGGATTCTTATATTTCAGTGAAAACAAGGCCACAGTGAGTAGTGAGTTCAGATTAATAGTTTGGTTAAACAGAAATAATCTGTGTATATCTGTCACCTTGTCAAATTTGGTCCTGTCGGCCACGTCCAGGTCGGAGGCGGACATGTTGCCCATGTCCAGCAGCGAGGACGACTGGGACCGCCGGCTGTTGGAGCCCTGCACGGTCAGCTTGTTCAGGCTCGAGGTCGAGCCCGTCAGCTTCCCAGAGCTGCCGTGGAGACCTAACACAGCACGCACGTCAGGTGTTCAGTCGGAGAGAGTCAACCCCGGCAGCCGTTTAAACAGTCAATTATGACAGTATTACTCAATAAATTAAGCAGTCAAATGATTTAAAAATAACATGGATATCAAAGGTTAGCTTTCATTTGGCTTTTCTCATAGAATCAGAAGATTTGACGATGCATTCAGCTGCACTGTGAAGATGTATCACAAACCAACCAGGTCCATGGAGAGGTAATGGTGTGGCAGGGCTGATAAAGTGGTATGTGTCGGGGTTAGCGAAGGGCGCCGAGCAAAGGTTTTCCTTTTAGTGCGGCGGTGTCAGGCGGAGTGGTGAGAAGCAGCGGGCGGTAATTGACAGTGGAACAGCTCTGTTGCCGAAGGTCGTACTTACTCTCCGTTTCCTGTTTGAGTGCGCTCTCTTTCCGCGGAAGCGTGGCTGCAGCCAGTTAGAAAGGCGGGCATCAGAGACAGAGACAGGTTAGAGCTCAGAACATGCAGCATGGGGAGGGGTGAGGCTGGATGTTAGACGTACACAGTTACATATATGCTGACGTGCACTGCGGTGGCTTAGCTATGCTGGTAGCTCGGACAAAACCTTTTGGAAAACAATCTTCTTTTATGTTTGTTTTCAGCAGGAAAAGCCGACACAGAATGCAGGAAGCAGAGTTTCTAGAATGCTCGACCTAGAGTCCTCGTCAGACTTTAAATATTCAAAAGAGCAGAGAATTCAGAGCATGTGAGGTCCTTCAAAAGTAAAACAAGGGGCAGGACTCAAGCATCTTACGAGCACACATTAGTTGGTAAAAATATGCTTTTGGTAACAGATGTGATGCAGAAAAGACCGTAAAACGTTGAGGCCCTGTTTCCTTATTTATACACTAATAACTCGATAGTACAATAAACAATACTGGACAAAATAATCTGGAGATGCAAGTGAAATTCTCATTGCCGTTGAGTAAACTAGATGGTACAGAAAAAAAGAAGCAAGAAGACAAAAACAGTTGTTACTTGAGACACACAATAAGACGAACGTGCTTCACGTCTTCGCTGCAGCTCTCACCGAACTTGCCCTTGGCCTCCTTGGTTGTACCTGCCATCTTTATCTTGGCGACCTCAAAGAAGTCTTTGATTTCTCGTTCGTATAATCTGCTCATATAGTCAACGTAGGTCTAAAAACAACAAGGGGAGATGACATTTGTTTAGGTCTAAAACATCACATCTTGAGTACTCAAGTGTTTAAGGAATAACTCAACATTTTGACTGACTCAGCGAACCGTCTCCTGGCTGCAGCTTCATTCTTGAAGTTATAATTCTTCAGATTTTCATGGAATCTAACGCCGTTATTGATAATGTTTATGGTCGGCATTTCTTTCCTGCAACAGCCATTAAATGACTTCTCTATGGAGTAGTTTTCATTGTTAGTGTTGCTGTCACCACGGGACTGAAATCTACGGGATGACAACTTTAACGGACAGATATGAGTGGTGTGAATCCTCTCATCTAGCTCTGGTGTACGACGATATGTTGGGCTCATTGTAGGTAAAAAATTTTTTAAATAAATCTCTAATATTAACGAAGTCAGGGGGTAATATTCAGAGGAAAGAAATGTGCAAGAAAAATCAGATACTCTGAGATTAAAATGTAAATTTGCCAGAAAAGATTTCACAAAATACGAGAAAAAAAATATTAACAGATAAAATTATCTTAGATGAAAATGTAATTAAGGTCACAAATTTACAAGAAAACAACAAAAAAAAAAAAAAAAAAAAGAATCTCGGAAATTCCGTCATGTAGGCGTTTCTCTACTACTCCTTTAACTACGTAGCCAGATAACAGCACTGACCCTCGACAGGCCCTCGTACTTCTCCCGGTGGGTGTTCTTCAGCCACTCCATGAGCTTGGAGTAGCGCAGCAGGTCCCTGTGGAGGGGGCTGTGTTTGGGGAGGCTCAGCTCGGCCGTGTGCTGCGACAGCGTGGAGCTCTGGTCGTGGCCCTGGACGACAGAGCGACGGCAGACAGTTAGAAATGTAATCAATGAAAGCGTTAGTGTAGACTGAAACCGAATATTAGTGTCCCATTCCATCCACAAACACACTCAACACACCAGGAATATTTACTCATCACAAACATCTGGGGATGTTGCCTCAAACTACCACAAAAAAACGAATGTTTTCGAGGTAAACAAACACTTCTTCAACTCAAACTCTCTTTCTGCCGTACTGACGTTCTCCTCTCTTCCCCCTCATCGTCATGTTGCTCAGTATCCACTGACATGCACTCAGAGCAGACAGGCACAGGACTTCATCACATGAGACAGCACCAAAACACAAAAGAAGAGCCCTCGGCTGTGAGGAGTGCAGACTGTTGATGAAGGAGGAGGAAGATGAGCAGTGGCCCGTCAGCTTCGACATCAAATGAGAGATGTTAAGTAGTTAGAAAACGTACCCCATGCAATAAAGAATGGGCTGCGTTAGGCAGATGGAGGGCAGGAGGTCTCATGTAAGTTGGAGTGACGGTGTGAGAGGTCAAACACTATGCGGGGGGGGGGGGGGGCTGTGAGGGTACTCACTGGAAGCGACAGACAGGAGGACCTATAGAACTGAGGGATGGTCATTTTGAAGTGACTGAAGTAGTTGAACTGACACACAGAGACAGAGAGAGATCAGAGAGGGATGATTCAAAGTGAGCACAACACGGAGAGTCAAGAGTAGGAGGGGAGGACACAACCAGGAAGGAAATGACACAAGGAGAGGAAGAGAGTCACGGATAAACAGGAAGTCCGTGACGGGGGTGAGGGAGAGGGAGAACAGGAGAGAGAGACTCCCTTTCGCAGCAGATTCACAATGACAAGTTGTGAGAACGACAAAAGGTTTTAGTCTTGAATCTGCTTCAAAGTAAAGGAGCTGCTCCCTCTACTTAGTTGGACAGAACTTTAAGTAACATTTGCACCAAATATCTGCTGCGCATTAGCTCATTTAAAGCCGCGGGTGCTTTAAGGATCACACGGTCTCTTTTTGTCTTATTCGTGCAGGTTTAACGGGCTTGAAAGACACGCTAACCTTTTGTGAATTGAGCAACTAAATGAATCATTTAAACCAAAAAACAAACCATAACAGTTTACAAACAGCCTGTTTGATAGCAAAGCTCAAAGAGTACTCATTCTGCAGTAAAATGTCCCTTGTAACCGATATATTATTATATATGACATTACTATTAATATTAATACTGGTGCCACCGTGTGTAAGCAGCATTTTACTGTTGTAGCTGGTCGAGATGGAGCAAATTGTAACTACTTTATCTACTAAACTAGTAAAAAATGAAAATGTTTCTCTCTGAAACGTAGCAGAGTAGAAAAATGTAACATCCTCATACTCGTTTATAGATGCTCTTGTAGATATTTAATGCTCCAGGGACATTAAATCAGTAAAAATACAGTTTAAAGGATATCTTCCTATGTAGCTGCAACTTAGAAATCAGAGCAATGCTACACTAAATGCTCTTTAACACGTTGTATATAATTAGTAAGTCTGGCGTTGCTGTTACCTGGTGAACGAACACGTTGTTGAGGTGATTGGTGAGGCGGCGAGCGAAGGTGTCCCTCAGCTCGGCGAACAGGAGGTGCTGCTGCGTCACAGCCATCAGCTTCTCGTGGCCTCGGGAGGGAAAAAAGACACTAATCTCACGAAAACGTATCGGCATTTGTAAGCATTTAACGTTCAAATAAACTGAATGAATCTGCTCGTATCCACGCCAAAGATTTAGTTGATCGACAAGTGCGATGTGTAAACTAACCGGGTCGCAGTGCCACGTTCATGCACTGGGAAAGAGCCTCGGAGGCGTTGATGCAGGCCTCGATGCCTTTAGGGGAGGTCAGGTCTCCCTCCTGTAAGGCTCGGATGTGTCCCTTTGACAGGTCCATGTAGTTCTACAGGAGGAAAGACACGACGCAGGCAGCAAGAGAGAGAAAAACAATCCAGCAATTAAAATAGTGTATTGTTATGGCTTCATATCTGTTATTGTGTTTGTGTCTCACAACAACACAAACTCAGCAACAGATGGAGGCAGCAGGAGAGCAGCAGCTCCTGTGTCCTGAGAGGTAGAATCAGTGTTTGAGTGAATGGAGTCTGGTGTGTTTGTAGAGATCATAGATAACAGCTTGAGTTCCCCTCAGAAAGGTCTGTCTGACAGCAAGGTGAAGAGGTGAAGACATTCTGAATATAGCTTCACTTCAACTGAGAGACATTCTGTTAGAGTCTAACATACGTCCACAGCAGAACATCACTTTGCTCCCGTGCTGGTTCTCCTGTCTGTTTCTATGAACTCATCTACTGCAGTAGAACCCTGACTGTGGAGGAGAACCTCATACACACACACACTGCAGAACATCAGTACTAAATGTGCTCCTAACCACTAAGAACTGGATCTCGTCCAGCAGTTTGACGTTGTTGGTGTTGCTGATCTGGATGAGGCGGTTGCTCTGTGAGATCTGGTCCATCTGTTCCTTGACGCTCTGCAGCATCTCCTCGTAGCTGCTCAGCTTCCCCTCGATGGTGTCCACCTCGCCCAGCGCCTCGTCCAGCAGCTGCATCAGGATGTTGACCTGCTTCTCCGACGCCATGATGGACTGGATGTTGGCCTTAAATAGTGGTCAAAAAGGAAGAGGGTATTAATATGAAATCATTTCTGTCCATAAGATCGCGATACCTTTCACTTCACTCACCCCGTCGAGGACCTGCAGCTCCCTGGAGAGCTGCTCTGCGAAGCCCTCTGCGTTGGAGACGGCGTACTCGCACATCTCCATCATGCTCTCGATGTCCTGCTCCTCGCGGGTGCTCAGCTCCTGGTAGTCGTCCAGGGCGTCCTCGTCGCCTCCGGCCACGCTCTGACTCTCGCCACTCGGCACGGACTCTAACGCCACAGACAGAGAAGGAAACGCACGCTGAAGACAAGAGCGAGTCCAAGACACATTCTGATATCTTCCAACACATCAGGGTTCATAAAACACCTCTACTAAGAACAACTACAGACAAAAATACATTCGGTGACGGGGAAGAACAACACATTTTAAAGCAGCTACTCATTTTCTGCGAGAGATGGAAGAAGTATTCCTGCAATCTGGAATAACTACTATCAGCTAAATGCACTTCTTATGTTTGTTCTTGATTAAAAAAGACTGTAAATTTAATTAAAGTACAAAAACATAAACATCTGTGCTCTGGAAAAATAAGAAACAATATGAGCTCCAAGTTTCGGTCAAAATATACAGAGTACATTAATGCACACATCAGTGAATAATCATATGAACTAAAGGTGGAATGGACACGTAAATGAGGTAAAACATAACCTAAATGTGTGTTATGATTATAGAAAAACATGAATCATGCCGTCCGTATTTAGTGTCAGATAATTCACACAGCTGGAGCTTTAAGGAGGTGAGAGTCTCTAATGAGAATGGGGGGGGGCTGAGGTCATGAGATAGATAACAATGGAGAGGAGTGAAGAGGGGGGGAAGTTAAGTCCTACCAACCTTCCGCTTTAGGAAGTTCTGGCCAGAGAAAGTTTCAGAGAGAAAAGCGAGAATAAAGAAGAATTTAACACGGAGAGCCAAACCAACAAGCCAAGATACAGAGGAGAGGTCCAATACTTATTAAAAACCTGCTATTCATAAATAAATTAAACAAAAATCCAGCAGAGATTCTCACTCATTAGAACGCCTCAAACACGACCAACACACATTATTGGTTTAAGAGGGAGATCATAATTAAATCATGCGCTCACAGGGGAGGGTACAGTAAAGACGGAGCGTTTCCACACCTTCCAGCAGCTGAGAACTGACATTCACAAACTCCACCTTCTTCCTCAGGTACCGCTGGTTCAGCTTCCAGATGCAGGAGATGAAGGAGTTTTTCTCGGCCGCGCTGCTGGCCACCCAGCGGTACACCTTCTCAAAGTGGAGGTCGAATTCAGGGTTTTCCTGAACAGCGAGAGTCAGAAGAGGAGGGTGTGAGCGGTGAACGAGGTTCTGGGACAAGAAAAGAAAAGCAAGAGATTTCTCCGACCTTGCTCGCATCTTTGGCATCTACTTCTGTCAGATCTCGGAGCTCCCACGTCTGCTGTCGTTTGTAAAAGTCCCCTTTGTCGGACTTCTTCACCTTAACCACTTTGACCTGGATAGGCCTCTCTGTGGTAACTGGAGGAAGAAACACAAAGAAAACACAATATTTCAGAATATATTTCCATTGTTATCAGCAACAGTTCTTCAGACTTGTTTTTCCTCTTACCCGTCGCACACAGGAAGCAGTTCTTCTTTTTCTTTCCCGCCTTGCAGACGTTAACGATGCCGAGGAGACGCTCGTCGTTGGGCGTGAAGATGTCCCTCTGGAGAGCATGCTTGATGGCCGTCATGGCGGATGCTGCCGTACAGAAGGTAGCAGGTGTTTATTATTGTGACGGTAAGAGACACACATCCATCATGCGAGCACGAACACTCGCTTTAAATTTGATTTACACGCCGTTTAGCCTCAATAGCATTTCCTTCCCCAGTATCAGGACAAAACTGAAGTTAGCGTTTGATTCGCAAGCGACATTTTGATCCTTAACGCTGTCGGAAACTCACTTTAAGAAAGATGTCAGTGAAACCTGCAACAAATTGGAGATTTCACAGTTTTTTTTCACATCTAGACCACATTAGACCAGGTCCAGATCAAAAACCATGATACCTAGACTGGTGAAATCTGATCTAGATTATCCCAGAGAGGCCAGAGAAAGTTTTAGATTCGTGAAAACTTAATTCTATTTGTGAAAAGACTTAGACTTGTCAAATCCGGACTACATAGGACACGGTCCAGATTTGCCGGGGCGATCTCATGATTTTTGAATTTCACAAATAGACTTTAGTTAATACATCTTTCACAAATCTGAAATTGAATCTCTGACTTCTCTGTGATACAATTGTACATTGACCAGTCTAGGTCTGGTGGTTTTTGATCTGGACCTGGTTCAATGTGAAGATTGTTTTTGCATTTTCACAAATAGAATACAGTGTTTTAAAGAATATTTAGCCTCTCTGGGATAATGTAGTCCAGATATGAACAGTCTAGGTAGAGTGTTTTAGAATGAAATCTGGTTCAATGAGGTCTAGATGTTTAGCAGTTTTACTAATAGAATAAAGAGTTTGACTTTTAAAGAGATTCTGGCTTCTCTTGAATAATCTAGTCCAGGTATGACTAGTCTAGGTATGATGATGTTTGATCTGGAACTGGTCCAATGCGGTCTAAAAGCAGTGATACCCCCTCTGACATGGATGTTTTTTAGTGTTTAACAATGCAGCATAATCTTGTCTTTACTCCATGTTTCTATTTAACATTGTTATCCCTTATTATATTTGCTTTGCGTGTGTTGAATTTGTCTTGTTAGTACTTGACAATGTAGTATAAGAGTCTCCTGAATGATGATACTACTTATATTGATATTCTCACTTCTTCATTATTTCTGCACGCTTTGTAAAGGGTCAGTATTGCATAACTTTGTAAATGTAATCTTATATTCTGTTGTTAGGTTCACTTTGTAATATCTCTCCTGATGACTACGGATGAAAAGTAGCCTCTTGGCTAACTGTGGAGCATTTACAGCAATGTTTTTATTAATGTGCACTGTCCCTTATTAAATAAACCAATAAATAAGCTAACCTACGTCACAACATTGACTTTGGACTTAAGAGTAATAAAGCACCCTAAAAAAGCACCTTTCCTAAAATAAATGTTGTCCTCTGTGTCTGTTAGCTAGCTAGCTGTATGCTAACGCTCCTGCTAGCTTCGAGAGAGCTAAGCTAGCTCCCTGTTAGCATCCATGACGCAGAACAGGCGAAGGTTTGACCACATAATATAATAATCTACTGTGATTTTGAATCGAAATGCACACCGTCAGTATTATAACAGACAGATGTAACGTTATGAATTCATAAGTGTTGCCTACCTTGGTATATCAGCCCAACAGCCCTCTGCGAAGCACCGCCCTCTCTCTTCCGGGTTCGGACGTCACGTGACAGCGACAGTGTCAACATCCGCCCTGATCCACTCACAGAGGCAGTAATAACCGTAGACTGTGGTAATAACACATTTATCAGTGCTGTTCTCGAACACTTCATGATTATATGATACAGTTGTGTAGGTACGATATGTAAACGTTGACTCTTATTGATAAAGCACATTCTGAATTTATTAAATGGCATATTTCCCCAAAATTCAGATTATTCATAAGGTTTACCCGGCAACAGAATTTATATATTAAAAAGTAATTGAAGTCTACCTTTTGTAATGTGACAGACTCATGCCCTGTTGATTTTGGGTATACAAATACACTTTTCGGTAAATGACATTTCTGATATTTGAATTTAAACTCGTCTATTTCTGACATGTTTGATATGATCGTTGTTATGGGTGAATATCATACTCGTTGTAGAAAGTGGAGAAACACAAGCCCTCCTGTGTTTTATGAATGATTTTAAGCTATTTTTCTTATCATTTGCAACAAATGACTAATAAAATAGCAACAAAGATTTGTGGGGAAATATCGTGTCTCTTTGTTCTTGTCTATGCGTCATGATGAAGAAATGACTGTTTATTTATATATTTCTATGAATAATTTCACATAAATCCCCCTTATTTTTTAAATTATATTTTCATTTATTTTGATAACGTTTATATTGTATTAAGTATTCTCTTTGAGATCTTATATTAATGTGTGTTCAATAAATTGTATTTAAAAAACACACAGAGGCAGTACAATGTTGCTGCGCCCAGTTTCCTGAGGTGTCTTGATAAATGTATACAAACATATAAAAAGTGTATATATTAGTTATTATTTACATGGATTAAAATAAATGACGCTGCTTCTTTTTCTTGATCTTTAGGTTCTGAGTCCTTGTGTCAAAATCTAGTTTACGGTGTAGATTTTATGCTTAATACTTTTTACATATTCCTTAATTAGTTTGTGTTTAATCAAATTACCACACAGCCAATCTGTAGTCAGGAAGTATTCTAACTCATTAAAACTACATAATAAGGCATTGGTGTTCACAAAAACCTCACACATACACACATACTGTTATTATTTCAGATTTGATCAAGGCCTCAAATTCTGGA
The DNA here is from genome assembly GCF_050575085.1 of Anarhichas minor. Classification (NCBI taxonomy): domain Eukaryota; kingdom Metazoa; phylum Chordata; class Actinopteri; order Perciformes; family Anarhichadidae; genus Anarhichas; species Anarhichas minor. Next base: position 964,755 of record NW_027466456.1, on the reverse strand, counting down.
GGAACTGATTACGGATGCAAATGTGCAAAGTAAGTAAGGACGACATAAATGCATGCAGACTGTGTCGTCTATCGTCTTTCAGAGTTTTGGAGTTGATTGTTTTTTAAATGTATGAGGTTATGCCTGAAAAAGCCATGTTGCATTCATAAATGATCTTTTTAAGCCACCAGGTGGCATTGTTAATCCATATTATAGTTATAATTCCTGCGTGTCTCTTTCCTTCTTCCACCTGTTCATGTTTTCCTGAAACATTAAAAGTGATTAAGCAGCTGTGGTAAAAGCCCACAGAGGCTTCCGGAGACTGAATGTCAACACAGCGAGGCGGGAAAAAGAAAGTCACGAGTGATCCTCAGACGACGACGTCGCCTCGAGGTCCTCACTGTCTGCTTGTTGAAGTCATTCTGCAGAGACAGCACTTGATTTCCCAGCTGGTGGATGAGACGTTCACTGTCATCGTTCACGGTTTATTGCTGCCTGTGACGTGTGAGCTCGTGAACTCATGCACATACAGAGATATCCTCTTTAGATGATTAACATCGAGTCCACATCCGTGCTGAAGGTCTCTGCGGTGTCTTTTAACGGGCGGGAATGACATGAATGTCCCTGAACATCACTGTCTTTGCTCCAGAAGCGGAAACGATGTGACTGAAGCTCATGGATGTTGTGTCGACATCTTGATCTGTGTGCTATTATGTTATCTGACAAAGTTATCGCTTTAATATTGAAATAAACACACAACATTATCTTTTACCGACAGAGAAGACAGTGGAAGAGTTTACAGTGACTCCAGCCGGTACAGGTTTTATTTTTATGGACATTTTGACAGATTTTAACAGATTTTCGTAGAGTTTTTTTTTAAATGGATGTTCACAACAACATGAAGATACATATTTTACAAGATTCTGACATGAAAATCATGAATCTTTAATATTTAATCAGCAAGTGTACATTTATTTTTTTTCATTTTGTTCTTCGTCATCTAAGATTACTTTAGTCGATTAGTCGTTTTTTATGCTTTTTACATTCTGAAATAATTATTTTCAAGAAACTTATGAGCACATTTCTGGTAAACACGAGATTTAAAGTGATGCCTTTGTGTGATTCTTTGTGGAGAAACTCAGTTTTACAGATCTGAAGATTAAATTGATTAGTCGGTAAAGTCGTGAGTGTTAGTCGAGTAAGAACTTCTTTGGTTGAGGACAGCCTTAATAAATAAATATGAATATGAATTAATAGGATATAGTTGAACGATAACTGATAAATTCAAGTCATTGTAGCAATAAAGAAGGAAACAACACACACATTTGTCTCAGTTGTCACATCCAACCGGAGGATCATTAGAAACGTTTTTTTCCCATATTTATTCAAAGATATGAACTTGATTTCTGCTTCTCATGGTTGTTTTTTTCCATTCCATATATTTCATTTACAAGATACTTCCATTTGGTTAGAATCAAGTTATTATCTTTTAAACAAAATCCCTCGTAATTTATTTAATTATCACGACGTTAGAATGCTTCTTCTTGATCTGTGCTGGTATTTTAGTAGGATTAGTGTGTTTTTATTTAGATAAATACCCCAAATATTGAAAGACTTTTTGTATTCTCTCCAATAGTTTGAGTTACTTGTTTTTTGTTGAGAAATCTTCATCCATTTCCTGTTCAATGTAAATATTTTACCACTTTTTTCCTTCATTCAAGAAACTAATATTTCTCATGTTCAGGTCATCATGTCCATGAAATGTTTTTGAGCCCAACATGTGTAACATGTAAACACTGCGCACATCCCATGCACACACATTACAAAACAAACAGCACCATTATCTTTCCTGTAGTCATGATTCTCCCATTCTGGCACTTACTGTCTACGTATTCTGTGAATGTCAAAGGTCTGCAGTCAGCGCTGACGTTCATCCTCCTACAACAGACTGATGTCAGCACAAAGACATGTAGAACTAAAGGAAGCCTGCTTAATGAAACATTAAGATGCAGTGTGTGTTGAGGTGAGAATTCATTTTAACTATCATGTACAATTTAACCTCTGCATTTACTGTTTTTATCAATCGTTGACACACTAAAACAACACATAAAGCAAAACTCAAAGAGCAAAACTCTAAACGTTTTCTGCTTTAAACCTAATCAGCAGTTCAACCTGGCACTTTCTTTGTCTCACACTGGACACAGTTCTCTGCAGAAGACACAGGAATCTGACATGAAGTCAAAACACTGACATTCAAAATGCCACACACATGAACCAAACACCTGACTGCTCCATGTAGACTCATTAATCAGGTTGTGTAACTGAGTAACTGTTCCTTTTTTGTTTCCAGAAATGTTCTTTGATGCCTTTATGTCATATATGTTCTATTTAGAACATGTTCTGTCTTGAAGTTTGGTGCAAAATGCAACCTTTGGAAATGCATTGATGTGATGATTGATTTGAATGTGGACAGAAGTAAATATTCTCATCAGTCTGCAGTGAGTACTGTTCTTGTGTGTTGTGTTTGTTCAATACACTCATGTTCTTTCCTCTAACTATGTCTCTGAAAACGCAAACTCAAACCAGAAAAGAGGAAACGTTAACATGTTTTATTGAGCAATTTTGTCACCGTATGGTTTATTAGATCTGATTCTCTTTGAACCAGCTCAATAAAACACTTTTAATACTTTCACTTTTCTAATGATGTATAGTCTGGGATTGGTTTTTATCAGAAACATTGTTAGAGTGAAGTACACTAATATATTGACCAAACACAACACACAACACCAGTATACTTACTGCACACTGATACGAATATTTATTCATTTCCACATTGTAAAATCAATCAATACATCAATGCATTTCCAAATGTTGCATTTTGCATCAAACATCAGGACACAACGAAATCTAAATAGAATATAAACACAGCAAAATCAAAAAAGAGAAATAAAAGAAACCACGAATTACAGGTTATTTTTAAATGGCCAACACATTGGTGAGAACAGGCCTCTCGCTGCCATGTTGACTTACACTGTTGTTGTGAACAGTTATTAACCTGCAGTCTGTGTTAAAGTGCTTTCATCATTAACCAAATAATCGATGGGTGTGGCATTATGAATGGCAGCGTTTCAAAATGGCAAACGAGTGACTTCATGTCAGATTCCCTGAAGAGAACTGTGTGCAGCCTGTTGCGCCATGTTAAAATTGCAAATTGGATGCAAAGCAGAGCTTCGTAGACTCGAGCTGAGGTTTTGCTCTCTGAGTCTCAATAATTGTGCTTTACATTTCATTTCCGTGTGTTTGCAAATGAAAGAAAAACTGTAATCAATCGTAAAACAACAAACTGTAAAAGGACAAACCAGCTTTTCCCGCTAAGCCGCCCCACATGAACTTGCCGCGGCAGGCGGTGGACGACACACAGATGTCACCAGCAAACAAAAGGGGCTTTTGGTGGCGGGTGGGGCAGCGTCGGGGGACGGCGATTACATCTGTGTGATCTACGTTTGACATTAACACGGGTGATTAAAGGCGGATAGCATTTTCTATTTGTGTTTGATACCAGAAGCGCTTGGGTTGCTATCTGGATGGCATTTAGTGCAGCCCTTTAAGGAGGCATCACCAGGGTTGTTTTATATTTGTTTTATGGTCAGCGTGGCAAAAATAAACACCGGATTAAGATCTTCATATGTTCAGGCTGACTTATGATATACTGTAACTAATCTTACGATGCACTGTGGCTTCCATTATTATCTTATTACGTATGTTATGCAGGACGATGGGTATAGATGCCTGAAATAAGGTCTCTGGGTAAAACAAGCTTGAGAGATCCTGTAATCACTATAATGACAAACTTTCTCAAAACATTAGTTAGTATCTCAACATACTTTTAAATCATTGTTTTGAGATATCAAGTCCCTGCTTTTGAGAGTCATTATTTTAAGAAATTAGTAATTAAGTACTTTGAGAAAATAAGTCATTATGTTGAGATACCACCTCATTATGTTGAGATACTAACTCATTATTTCATGATACTGACTCATTATGTTATGATACTAACTCATTATTTCATGATACTAACTCATTATGTTATGATACTAACTCATTATTTCATGATACTAACTCATTATGTTATGATACTAACTCATTATTTCATGATACTGACTCATTATTTTGAGATACTAACTCATTATTTCATGATACTGACTCATTATTTTAAGATATTAAGTCATTGTTTTATCAAAAATCATAAACGTGGTGGTCATTCGCGATGAGTATTTTACTGAACAAAACTTAAATCTTAAACGATTGTTTGCATTAGAGATATTTTTCTGACATAATCCAAAAGCCAATGGCAGAATTCCATTAGATTTTTGCTCGAGGGAACCAGCGTGACGTTAGCTTCCTGGTTGGCTGATACACAACCACATCCTCCCTGCAGCTCTCTATTATTGAGGTGATGTCTTTTGCAGTTTGGAGCCCTTTGTGACTTCGAACATAAAACTCTAACAAACCAAAAAGACCTCTTCACATGAACACTGACTCAAGTGTCCTCCTGCCACCGTCGTGGTATTTCCTCTCGACTCTCAGGATGTGGCTTTTTCACAGCAGCACATAAACACATCGACACAAACAAACTTGTGCGAAACGACGGCCTCACTCGGGTAACCTCATCCCGAGGTGAGGCCTTCGCTCATCATCGCTGCCAAATTACACAACAAAGAAGAACACGAGGCTCTTTCAAACCGAAGTCAGCACGAGAGCAGCTATTACACGAGCAGCAGCTCTCTGCTTGTTAGGACGGCTCGATCATGTGTGTGATTTTGCTTTAAAGCAATCATGTAATTTAATGTGTAGGCTACTGTGTACATGTGTGCTCCTGCAGGAGAGCTTTGTTTTCTTTTGAGAGGGTTATAGAGAGAGAGAGATTAGAGGAACTGATAATATTAATCTGCCCTCAACAATATGAGGGAAATGTCTCTTTCATCAGCTGCATCACTTTACTGACATTTCTTTTTAAACTGATCTTCATCAGAGAGTGTTTACATCTCCTTTAGGTACTTTTACATTTATTTATCGGTCTGTTAACTTCACCAAAAGTCTTTTTTCTCTGGTGGGAAACTGATTTCTAAACACCGCTTGTTGACACACACACACACACACACACACACACACACACACACACACACACACACACACTCAAGATGCATTAACAATGTTCCTCTTAAAAGATGTACTTTTTAATTTGCCTTATTCGTCATTAAAAAAATTTAAAAAATTAATTTAGCAAACAGTGACTTGATGTACATTTCTGAATGGTTAACCGGGAATGTGATGCACTATATGAGCATATTACACCAGGACTAATATACATATAACATATACTTTGTATATATTTATCATATTTATCATATATACTTAATTTTGGCTGAGAGTTAGACAAGAAGATACTCAATATGAAGCGACCATTAGCAGCCGGTTAGCTTAGCACAAAGACGGGAAAACCGAGGGAAACTGCTAGCTTAGCTCTGTCTACCTCTAAAGCTAACTAACACAATATTTATTATTATATATTACAATATCATGTGATAATGACAATTTACCATTTTACAGGCATGCGGCATTAGATTAGATTAGATTAGATTAGATTAGATGCATTATTTAAGTAAAACAACTCCTCACCGCATGCATGCATTCATTCAGCTCAGCACCGCCTGCACATGAAATTATAAATGGGCCGAGATAGAATGTGATACTCGGTCTAATGAAACACAACGATACTTACAGTAAAATCTGATACGTGCAAATTGCACAACTGATGTAATATAAATCTAAGTGGAGTTTAAAGCAGATTCTAAAGTGAAAAGGATCCGATTTATACCAACGATCTGCTTTACATTCAGGATCCTCAATAGTTCTATGATTGAAGTTAATAATCTGTTATTGTCTCCTCCGCGAATCGCCACCTTAATGTGGTGGAGGAGTTTGAGTGGCTCAGTGATCCTGGGAGCTATGTTGTCCGGGGCATTAGCCCCTGGTAGGGTCTCCCAAGGCAAACAGGTCTCAGGGGAGAGCCCAGACTAAGAGCGGTTCAAAACGACCCCAATGAAAAGCAGCCCACGGACTTCAGTCACCTCCCTCGGACCAGGGAAACCGGGGCACCCTCCCGGAGCCAGACCCAGGAGGGGAGCTCGTCGGCGAACGTCTGGTGGCCGGGCCTTTGCCCATGGGGCCGGTCGGGCTCAGCCCGAATAAACAGCATGGAGCAGCCACCCTGTGGACCCACCACCCGCAGGGATAAGCATCGGGGTCGGGTGCAATGCAGACTGGGCGGCGGGTCAGGCGGGAGGCCTGGGCGAGCCGATCGCCGGCAGCATAGACTAGCTCTAGGGACGTGGAACGTCACCTCGCTAGCGGGGAAAGAGCCAGAGCTGGTGCAGGAGGTGGAGCGGTACCAGCTAGATATAGTTGGACTCACCTCCACACACAGCACTGGCTCTGGAACCAAGCTCCTGGAGAGGGGTTGGACTTTGTCCTTTTCCAGAGTTGCCCAGGGTGAGAGGCGCCGGGCGGGAGTGGGGATACTCACGAGCCCCCGGCTGAGCTCCGCTGTGTTGGAGTTCTCCCCGGAGAACGAGAGGGTCGTCTCCATGCGCCTACGTGTTGCGGGGAGCAAGGCTCTGACTGTGGTTTGTGCTTATGCACCAAACAGCAGTTCAGAGTATCCGGCCTTCTTGGAGTCGGTGGGAGGGGTCCTGGAAAGGGCGCCGCCTACCGACTCCATAGTTCTCCTGGGGGACTTCAACGCTCACGTGGGCAATGACGGAGAAACCTGGCGGGGGGTGATTGGGAGGAACGGCTTGCCCGATCTGAACCCGAATGGTGTTTTGTTATTGGACTTCTGTGCGTGTCATGGTTTGGCCATAACGAACACCATGTTCGAACATAAGGTGGCTCATAAGTGTACCTGGTACCAGAACACCTTAGGCCGGTGATCAATGATCGACTTTGTAATCATATCATTTGATTTGCGGCCATATGTCTTGGACACTCGGGTGAAGAGAGGAGCAGAGCTGTCAACTGATCACCACCTGATGGTGAGTTGGATCAGATGGCAGGGGAACCGGTTGGAAAGACCCGGCAAGCCCAAACGTGTAGTGAGGGTGAACTGGGAACGTCTGGCGGAAGACCCTGTCCAGGAGGTCTTTAACTCCCACCTCCGGAAGAACTTCTCACACATCCCGAGGGAGGTTGGGGACATGGAATCCGAATGGACCATGTTCAAAGCCTCTATTGTGGACGCGGCCGCTAGGAGCTGTGGCCGGAAGGTCATCGGTGCCTGTCGTGGCGGCAACCCGAGAACCCGGTGGTGGACACCGGAGGTGAGGGAAGCCGTCAAGCTGAAGAAGGAGACCTTCAAGGCCTGGTTGGCCCAGGGGTCTCCCGAAGCAGCTGACAGGTACCGGCAGGCCAGAAGGGCTGCAGCTGCGGTGGTCGCGAATGCTAAAACTCGGGCATGGGAGGAGTTCGGGGAGGCCATGGAGAAGGACTTTCGGTTGGCCTCAAGGAGGTTCTGGCAAACCATCCGACGGCTCAGGAAGGGAAAGCAGGGCTTACCCCAGGCTGTTCTCAGCAAGGGGGGGGGGGGAACTGCTGACCCGGACAGGGGACATCGTCGGGCGGTGGAAAGAGCACTTTGAGGAACTCCTAAACCCGACCAACATGTCCTCTGCAGAGGAGGCAGCGCCTGAAGATCTAGGGGGAGGCTCACCCATATCCCTGGCCGCTGAGGTAGTCAAAAAGCTCCTCAGTGGCAAGGCGCCAGGGGTGGATGAGATCCGCCCTGAGATGCTGAAAGCGCTGGACATAGTTGGCTGTCCTGGCTGACACGCCTCTTCAATTTCGCATGGGGGTCGGGATCAGTGCCCATGGACTGGCAGACCGGGGTGGTGGTTCCCATTTTCAAAAAGGGGGACCAGAGACTGTGCTCGAATTACCGGGGTATCACACTACTCAGCCTCCCGGGGAAGGCTTATGCCAGGGTGCTGGAAAGGAGGCTCCGACTGTTTGTCGAACCTCAGATTCAAGAGGAGCAATGCGGATTCCGTCCCGGCCGTGGAACAGTGGACCAGCTCTTTACCCTCGCAAGACTACTGGAGGGGTTCTGGGAGTTTGCCCAACCAGTCTACATGTGCTTTGTGGACTTGGAGAAGGCTTTCGACCGGGTCCCTTGGGGGTTCCTGTGGGGGGTGCTGCGGGAGTATGGGGTGCCGGACCCATTACAACGGGCGATCCGGTCTCTGTACGACTGCAGTAGGAGCTGTGTCTGCATTCTCGGCAATAAGTCAGACACGTTCTCGGTGGGTGTTGGCCTCCGCCAGGGCTGCCCTTTGTCTCCGGTCCTGTTCGTGACTTTCACGGACAGGATATCTAGGCGCAGCCGGGGGGTGGAGAACGTCAGGTTCGGGGGTCTCGGGATCGCCTCTCTGCTGTTTGCAGATGATGTGGTCCTGTTAGCCTCCTCGGATCGTGACCTCCAGCATTCACTGGGGCGGTTTGCAGCCGAGTGTGAAGCGGCGGGGATGAGAGTTAGCACCTCCAAATCTGAGGCCATGGTGCTCTGCCAGAAACCGGTGGATTGCTCCCTCCAGGTGGGGACGGAGTGCCTACCTCAAGCAAAGGAGTTCAAGTATCTCGGGGTCTTGTTCACGAGTGAGGGTAAGATGGAGCGGGAGATCGACAGATGGATCGGTGCGGCTGCAGCAGTAAAGCAGGCGCTGCACCGGACCGTCTTGGTGAAGAGGGAGCTGAGCCGGAAGGCAAAGCTCTCAATTTACCACTCGGTCTACGTTCCTACCCTCACCTATGGTCACGAACTCTGGGTCGTGACCGAAAGGACAAGGTCGCGGCTACAAGCGGCCGAAATGAGCTTCCTCCGTAGGGTGGCCGGGCTCAGCCTTAGAGATAGGGGAAGGAGCTCGGTCATCAGGAGGGAGCTTGGAGTCGAGCCACTACTCCTTCGCGTCGAAAGGAGTCAGCTGAGGTGGTTCGGGCATCTAATTAGGATGCCTCCTGGACGCCTCCCACTGGAGGTTTTCCAGGCACATCCAACTGGGAAGAGACCCCGGGGAAGACCCAGAACACGCTGGAGGGATTACATCTCCCAGCTGGCCTGGGAACGCCTCGGGATCCCCCAGAATGAGCTGGAACATGTTGCCGGTGAGAGGGAAGTCTGGGTCAGCCTGCTTGGCCTGTTGCCACCGCGACCCGACCCCGGATAAGCAGAGGAAAATGGATGGATGGATGGAATCTCTTATTGTTAACATGTAATATTAAACCTTTATTGTCTGGTTTAGTTTGCAACCAAATCTAAACGGAGATAATCTAAAGAGAATATTTTCCTATTTTGTATTTCCAGCATATTTAGATTCGTGAAGCCACATTTGCAATGAGATTATTTGGGTTTGAACCACATTTAATGAAGACAGAGTGACTGAACATTACGCCAAGGGAGCAACTTCCATTTCATGCACATGATGGAAACAAAATTAAGAAATAAAACATTTCACTGCAGGATGCTGCCACACGAGCCAAATGCAACGATGATTTCTCTTGATTCCAACAGTTTGGAAATACAATAAAACCAGAAGCTTGTTGTGTTTTACGAGATTAACTAATTGTCTTTGTAGGAGGGTGTGACCTTCTCTCGGCTCATTCTCCTCTGGCTTCCAATCATGAACATCAGTCAATGTTTACAGGTAAACGTTTTCTACGTAACAGATGATTCTGTGCTTTAATTCATGATGCATGGGCCCAGTGCTTAAAGCAAAAGTTTGACCTTTTTGGGACATTAAAAAAGTTTGATGAAATAGCTTAGCACAATGACTGAAAACAGGGGGAACATGTTCCTCGGCGTGAACGACAAATTTAGGCCTTTAGAATAAATTAAACAAACAAAATATGTGTTGTTTGTGAGCTTCAATGGTGCTGCTGATTGTGTTACCTTCGGACACAACAACCGTTTTCCCATCTTCAGATGAAGATATTCAAGCTTCTACAAGAAACGTTCATTTAGTGTAGGTTGTGGTGATCCCTGTGGACTAAAGTGGTAGTGTTTCTGAGCACTAGAGTCCTTTTAGCAAACCTCTCATTTTACAGCAGCAGGGTCTGACAGTCTGCTCCTCTCAGCCCTGGTTCTGGTTCTCCCGTTGCCTCCCTTCCCTCCAGCGGGTCCAGCAATACGACCTGGATCTCCAGCATCGTGCTGTCGGTCTTGGCTCCCAGAGAGGAGAAGCTCTGCTCCTGGAGGAGGAGGAGGAGGTGGAGGAGGAGGAGGAGGAGGAGGAGGAGGAGGAGGAGGAAGAGGAGGAGGAGACGCTGCTGCTGCTCCTCCTCCCTCCGGAGCTTCGACTGCAGGTCCGAGGCTGCGGGTGAAGCCAGATCTGGGTCTGTCCACGGTGGACCGGTCTCTGCTGGAGGATCTGGGTCCGTCCACGGTGGATCGGTCTCTGCTGGAGGATCTGGGTCTGTCCACGGTGGACCGGTCTCTGCTGGAGTCTGAGCTGAAGGAGTTTCTGGTGAGCCTGCATGACTTCATCTGAGTTCACCAGAATCTGAGATTGATGTGTAACTCATATAAATACCGGAGAGAATTCAACTTCAGATTTCCTGTATTTATTTCTGACGGTCCTTGAACGTAGCTCAGATTTACAGTGAACAATAAAGACTATAATCTGGCCTCAAGGTGCAACAGTGTGTGAATCATACACAATAACCTTCCCTCAATACCTTTGGGTTTTTGACTCAAACAAACCAATTAGACCAGCGCATGCAAATGCCAGTCACTTGCCAGAAAACTGTTTAAAGGGCACGACATTTCAGGCCTTTTCCAGAACGGTGGCCCAACGGCGAGCTTTGTCCAGAGAAAACACATCCGGTCTAGTTAATGAAAGCTAGATTGAATGAACGCTCCTGCAAAACACATCTCTTCGTCCTGTTTCTGTGCTTGCCCGCTGCCCTCCACTGTTGAGTCTTAATTCATTATAATATGGATTAAAGAGGACAGAGAGATTAGTGTAGGAGGACAAGGGTGGGGATGAGTGTGATGACTCCCTGGAATTGCTGTAATTATCAATCCACTCGAATTGTTGCTGCCCTCAAACAAAGTCGCATCCGGTTTCAAAAGTCAGACTGTTGTTTTGGTCAAGTTTCCACAGCAATCCGCCCCAAAGATGATCTTTCATTTGTACAGTGATAGTATGTATATAATGGCAGGCAATGGAGGAGAAGGAGCAAGTTAAACAAAATGTATTTGTGCATGGAAGCAAAAAAAAAAAAGTCAATCCAGGGTCATAAGGCAAACGTGGCGCGTTAGTATTGTGTGTATGACGTTTTGTATTCATTCATTCCCACAACACAGCAGTGGTCGTTGCAGACACACCTGGTGGAGAGCTAGCACTCCACTGAGAGCAGCAGTTGTATTATGTCTTCTGGTTTATTGTAACAGATCAAAATGAATGATAGCACCGGAGAGAATGTATACTCTCACACAAGCTGCGTCACACAAAGACTAGCACATTACCTGACTTATATGAGGAAAGATCATTTAGTAATGATCCATAATGAGTCTCTCAAATAATGAAGGCGATTTATTTTGTCATTAATAGTGAATGCATGAAATATGAGACAAAAGTTGACAATGAAGTCATATTTCATACAATTATCCTCATTACATGAACATAATTTGATATACTTTTGATGTGGACTGACCTGTTGTGTCCAAAGCATTGAGTTGAAGACATTTACATAAAGATTATGCTTTTTCTTTCTGAAATAAGAGCACGATTTCTTCTTAAAAATCACATTTTCAGCTCCACTGATGTAAATGTAAATTCATCTTTTATTAAAACACTATCATTGTGCCTCAAAAAATATGTCACCGTGGCGGAAGTCAGTGTAAGAAGTGATAATGATATCATTTAGAAAATAAGTAATCAATCTGATAATCAGCTCCAAATGTATATTTGTATTACAGCTTACTGATCATTACAATGTGGCTCAAGCGTGAAATAACGTTTTCCATCACAGATATTATGCAGAAATGTTTTCCTGATGACCACCAAGAAAACAATTCAAGCATTGTATTAAAAAAAGAAGAAGTATAGTCCTTACAAAGAACAAGAAAGTGGTTCACATCAGTCCGGTTTATAAAACACTGCTGCTATTATTATTATTATTATTGTTATGAACCGTCCAACCTGCTTACTGTCTGTCCCCAAAGTCTAAACTAAACACGGAGAAGCACCGCTCAGTCTTTATGCACCACTCAACCATCAGCCATGTTGCAATGACTACAGTACGAACAGCTTAAAAGGTTTGAAAGTGAATCCTGTCCTCTTTGTAATAAATCTCTGACATTCAATAATGTGTGACTTTGGGCTGTTAAAATATGATGTCATACAGAAAAAGTGCAGCCTTGTGCATCTTCAATCAGAGTGCTGCAGGGACGACCTATGTTTGTAGTCAAACAGGAAGTTAGCGTCACTGTCACCTCGACAATGATCCAATGGGATTCTTTCATTGGATCGTAGATCATTGCAGAAAATAATCTTTGTGGCAAACAAACATTTATTATTCTTACAGGTTTTGTTCATCAAGATAATCTTCACAAATAAACTCCACTTTTATGATTTTCGAAGCTTGAATGCAATCAGTAGTAAAAAGCTAACGTTAGGCTATAAAGGAGCTCCACCGGTCACATGACTTCACGACTCCAACACTAAGCTAAAGGCCGAAGCATTTGACTAAATTGATTATTTTGTGCCAAATGTTTCATTCATAAACAGAAACTCCTAAAGTTTGTATCTTGTCTCTGTTTTCACTCTCTTCTCAGCTCACTTAGTCTACTGAACAACAACAAGTCAAATACTGGCCACTTCTTCCCTAATACCTCTGATTGACTGATTTAAACTGTGTTTATATACACTCACTTGTTTGGTTGTTTTCTGCAATGCAATTGTCCTTTAATCTTATTATTTATTATTTTAGTGTTTATGTGTATTACATATGTTCTGTATGTGCTAATGTTTTTCTAAATTATTTCTATATAATGTTTTGTCAATAAAAAGAAAAAGAAAGATATGTGTGTTCTAGTGATGCCACTTAGTCTCATTTAGACACAAAGAAACCGCCTCGTTTAAACTCGTAAAAGCTTCTAAATTCACCAGAGAGGTATTTACTAAACTATAGACAAATTCATTGACATATTTAAATTCATTAAATAATACATATGTATTATTTATTAAGAGATAAACTGAGGATTTTGAGCAAGTTGTAATCCATGTAATCCATTGCGTTTATGTTGTTTTTGTTACGTTTTGTAAATGGATGACTGGAGAAACGTACCAAAGTGACAGAGAAAAGTTGTGATGCACAGCAGGATTGTCAAAGAAACGTTGGTTCAGGGTTTATGTGGGTTATGTGGAAGGTTTCTGTGTGCTTATGCACTTGTATCATTACAGCATCAACAGAAACATACTGCAGCAAAAAAGCTTTCAAAGCAACATGCAGCTGCTCTTCTGACACGAAGTTGCTGAAATAGCCTCAAATTACATCGATGCGTTACAATGTAATGAAATCCAGGCAAACAAACTACAGCCACAACACAATGTTGTAACAATGTAACCGCCACGAAGGAAGAACGTATCAAAGTATACTTAAGTATAAGAAGAGTCGTATGAGAAACAGATGTTTGAGGTGAACTTTCTGAGGTCTTCAGGGAGACACAGCTGAACAAATAGTGTAAAACATTAACTCATATATCACCATGAAACTTCACCAGTTCATTACATTCAGACAATTATTATTTTGTATTACCTGTTCGCTGAAATGTTGTGTTTAAGTATGCAAATTATGCGTTATCTTGTTAAATATGAGCACATTTTCATACGTTTCCTGAACATAAATGTGAACATTGGATAAAGCTGCAGGTTCAATATTCTTGTTTCATTTTGTTGACATATTAGAGTCAAAGGTTTTTACATTTATGATATCGCCATGTTTTATTAATAACTGTAGCATAAATGAGTGTGTGAATGATGTGTGAACAAACCCCTCTGTGTGAACCTTCAGCACACAGAGAGGAATGAAAGAGTGAAGTTTGGTGAATGTAAGAGCTGCTGAAGTGGAGATTTATCATCAGAGTCTGAGAACAAACTCATTGAGAGGAAACGTCCTTTAAAGAGACGTTTAGTTCCATTACAGACATTTAGAGACTCTACAGGTGAACACATGAACTCATAGATATCACCATGAAACTTCACCACTTCATCACTCACATCAAGAGGAGTATTATTGTATTACAAGTTTTCTGAAATATTATGTTTAAATATGCAAATGAGGCATTATGTAATGGTAACTTTTGGTGGATTTAGGAGAAATCTACAGACGTAAACAGACAAAGTAGTAAAATAAACGTTTTATTTCCTCTAGTAAGAAGATGTGTTAAAATAGATCAGTGCATGAAAAACAATGTTTTTGCTCGTAGTGTCTCGTCTTAAAAATTAAAATCTCCATCACAGACCTTTTGATGCTGCTGCAGAGTTTATTGGTGTGTTTTATTTGCCGTCTTGTTTTGTCTCTTAAATGTTCATTCTGTCTATTTCCTCTTAGCTCTCTGTGCTTCATCTCTTGTATTCTAAGTGATATACAAATAAAGCAACTTTTCTAACATTGCTTGATACTTTTCTGATGGTCACCAGCTTTTAGATTGACACTTCACTCACCTTCACTTTCAACATTCTATCGTCTTCGACCTAAAGCTTCACGTTCAGTCACCTGCTGCTGTTGATCAAATCGAATAACTATTTTTTTTTTCTTACGCGCGCGGAGCTCCAATGACGCAGCCCCGGTGCGCGCGAGAGAGGGTGTGTGCCACGAGCCTTCATATCTCTCTGACGTGAGATGAAAACTCTCAGAAGAGCAAGAAGTCAAGCGGACACTATACCAACAACAACAACAACAAAAGAAGCAGATAAAAAAAGAGGCCAGCGCGAGAGAAACAGAGAGGTAAAGAGATAGAGAGAGTGAGAGAGAGAGAGAGAGAGAGAGAGAGAGAGAGAGAGAGAGAGAGAGAGAGAGAGAGAGAGAGGGAGATGAGGACCTTCCAGACCCAGAGCCAGGCAGCGCAGCGCGGAGCCTCCAACAGCACCGTGAGTCCCCTCAGCGCGGCCAGCGTCACCCTCACAGCCCTGCTCATCCTCTGCATCCCGGTCTGCAGAGGTAAGTCTCATTCTATTCTGTTCTATTCTATTCTATTCTATGATACCTAACTCATCCTCTCCATCCCGGTCTGCAGAGGTAAGTCTCACTCTATTCTGTTCTATTCTATTCTGTTCTGTTCTATTCTATTCTATGACACCTAACTCATCCTCTCCATCCTGGTCTACAGAAGTAAGTCTCACTCTATTCTATTTGATCCTCAGCGGAGCTGAGGAGATGAAACTCTTTATAAAAGTTTTCTTAAGAACATCTGATCTTCTTCATGAGAGGAACAGAAATGTAACTTTTTTATCTTGCATTGTTGCTCATGTAAATCTGTCTATCTGTCTGTCTGTCTGTCTGTCTGTCTGTCTGTCTATCTATCAATCTGTCTGTCTCTCTGTCTGTCTATCTGTCTGTCTATCTATCAATCTGTCTGTCTCTCTATCTATCAATCTGTCTGTCTCTCTGTCTGTCTGTCTGTCTCTCTGTCTGTCTGTCTGTCTGTCTGTCTCTCTGTCTGTCTGTCTGTCTGTCTGTCTGTCTGTCTCTCTGTCTGTCTGTCTGTCTGTCTGTCTGTCTGTCTCTCTGTCTGTCTGTCTGTCTGTCTGTCTCTCTGTCTGTCTGTCTGTCTATCTAATATCTATATCACTCTTCGTCGTTGTCGCTCTCTGTAACTGATGCGACTCGTTCCCGTCTTGACCTCTGACCCGATGACGCGTCTCTGACGTGAGGTCACAAATGATTGAGGAGTGACAGTGAAAGTGGTTTCATAAGCTTCTGAGATTTTACATTTTTGGTGCATAACTCTGTCCCTCTGCACACAGGAGATATGACTACTATGTTATGATGTTAATCCTGTATTTCTATGAAACCACAGGTGCTCCAGCAGAACCTCAGCAGGCCACCACAGACCAGGAGCAGCTCCTCAGCCAGGTACGCCTTTCATCTTCCATATTTATTCATAATTCTTCTCCACCCTTCCCCCCTGTGTTAACATCTCCTCTGTGATGCTCCACAGATAGACGCCGCCTGCTCGTCCTACCTCTCTGCAGACCGGAAGTTTCGGGTGATTTTATTTGGCTTGTTTGTTGTTCTTTTTTTGTACGACTTCATCAGTTATTATGTTTTTTAACAGCCGCTCTTCTTTCTGGTATCAGGCCTCTGACGTCTTAGGAGAACTCTGTGTCTCGATGCTGGTTCAGAAGTTAAAGGTGTGCTTCATGTTTCTACCTCACACTAACAAAAATATGTTTTAGTCCACACTATATTTATTATGAAATATCACAGTGATATTGACCGTCCATCATATTAGAGTAGAGGTACGAAGTGCAACGATTCTCAGAGTGAAATCAACTAAAAGTCTCCTTTTTGTTTCATTCTCAGGAGCAGAAAGTGCCAGATAATAGTAAAAGGGTAAGTAGTACGTCTGATTATCAGGGCCGCAATTAACCATGGTTTTCCTTCGTCGATTAATCTGTGGATTAGTTCCTCGATTAACAGATTAGTTGTTTGATCTGTAAAATGTCAGAAAACGGTGAAAAATGTTGAGCAATATTTCCCCAAACAACGTCCTCAAATGTCTTGTTTTGTCCACAACTCAAAGATATTCTGTTTCCTGTCACAGACGAGGAAATAAACCAGAACATATTCACGTTTACGGAGCTGAAATAAGAGAATTTTCAATACTCAAACCGTTTAATCAAAATAGTTGCCGATTCATTTAACGGCAACTATACGATTAATCGATTCATCTTTCATCGTTAGTGGTGTGAGAAAATATCGATACACTTGAGTGTAGCGATATAATGTTTTGTGATACTTTATTGATTTTCAAAACACTTTACTGACTTTTGTTTGTAGTTTACAGGCAAAGATTTGTCGGCAGACAGATTGCACAAAAAGTAATGCCATGAAAAAAACAAGGACTGCGATGGATCCAAATGCAGATCCCTAAAAAAGTTTGTTTATGCAGATGATGGTGTCTGAGGTTTGTAACAGAATGAGACATGCACGTTACAATAACCGTCACATAAACTCTCTAATTTTAAATAAAAAAATAAGAGTAATTTATACTCTAATAAATAAATACAATAAAAATATATAAATACATAAATATATAAATACATTTTAAAAAATGAAAATGAAAATGATAAATAAAGTAAATAATAAATAAATAAATAAATAATGAATAAATAAATATTTACATAAATAAACGAACAAATAAATGTAAAAATATTATATTAATATTATATTATATTAACTTACTCTATTATTTGTCTTTACATTTCCACACTTTTTTTTTATGAAACTTGCAACCCCATAAAACATCCCAGGATGCACATCCACAACAACGTAGAAATATGAAGCCGTTTTTGCCGTTTTGTCTCTTCTCCGTCTCTGTCGTGTGAATGACACATAAATGTGGTGCGTTCATCAAAAGACTGATGATGCTGAAGCTGCAGTGAAGACATGGGGAAGCATTGGTTTGCATATCTGAGCTGCATGTTGTGTGTTGAGATGAAACCGAGATCGTCTCTGTGTCCGTTTGGATCTCTCTCTCTGTGTTTTATGTGTTTGTCAGACTCCAATGTTGCGTCCTCTCCTGCATCTCGTTTCTCAACTCCACACCAGAAAAGAGAGAGGACTCTCCATGCGCGTATGTACCACCACCCACGTCAGTTCTCTTCTCACTTTTCATTTCCTGTTTGTTTTTTTTGCTTTACAAAATAACCCACTGATTAATAAAACAAAACATTTCTTTTAGCATGCAAAAAACAACAACAACTGTGCAATCATTGGTGACATGAAATCCTAAATTGTGTGACATATCTGGCTTTAAATACAAATACAGAAAGACCAGATAAAACTGCAGCATTCACAATGGAGGTAGTGTGTTGTACTCTTGTATTGAAATGTGTGTGTTACACATGTTTCCTTCCCCCCCGTCCTCCCTTCAGCTCACATGTCAATAAAGCCGTTTCACCTCGGAGCATCTCTCCTCGCTCTCTGCGCTACATTAGTTGTTCTTTCCCAAGCTGAGAGTAATTATGGTCTGAAATGAGTGCAGCCAAACTTGTGTTTCTATCAATCCACAAAGTGGACTCGGGGGAATATTGCGAGTGAGTAACGTGGAGAGAGTTGTTTTTGCTTATGGATGATGAGTGTTTGAGTTTGTGCTGTTTGATGGCGTTTGCAGATGGAGGAGAGTTTTAGTAGCAACACGGAGGAAAAAACAATGAATGCAAGGTGTTTTTGTTTGTAGCAAGTACACAAAACCTGCCAATGGAGCAAATATTTCCTTCAGGATTAACTAAGTTCCATCTTCTCTTGAAATAACACGTTATATTTAGGCCTTATAAGATGAAATGAGATCTTGAAATACGCTGAAAACACACTTTGAGATACATTTCACTAGTATTAGGAAGTGTTGTGTCATAATAAGTAAGTAGTAATTTTAAGATGCATTGTCTGAAAACAACCTGTCTTATATAAAGAGATGTTTTGAGGTATTTTGACTTGTAATTAGACGAATAAACCTGCGTTTTTTGCAGTAAAATAAGACCTGGTGGTCAAAGTTAAAGTGACATCCTGTGTGCTTTGTGTCTGTGTGTAGCAGTTGTGTACTCTCTCTCTTGGTTGCGTTGTGTTTATTCAGTCACACTTGATCGATTGATGGCTCCAACCAGACGTTTATTCATAGGACAGAATATAGATAGCACGGAGACGGCTTGCTTCAGACTAACGTTAGTTAAGGAAAACGGCCGCACCACTAAAGTCTGCAAGCAGCCAGCAGAGGGCGCTAATGTTACACACAACACACTTGTCTCCGTGGGGAACTAATGATAACAAGTTGTAAATGATATTTAGGAGGAAATAATATAAAAATGATAAGGATTAGCAATAACTTAAATAATATAGTAATACTAGCAACCAATGGCCAGTGATGGCAAGTGGAATCATTAACTCTGTTACATGTGCAGGCTGAACTCCAGGGACCTGGAGGAATCCAGAGCAGAGGTTACTTCCTCTATCGGGTACGATCACGTTCATGTCAGGAAATAAAAAGAAAAGCAATGAATTCCCCTGAATAATGTGATGAACATTCAATCAAATTTTGTTTGCACTTTCAGCCACGAAATGGAAGACGATCCCTAGAATATGAGTAAAATAAAGGTAATGCTTGTTTTGTTCTTCATCCACAGACACAGTCTGTAAGGGACTGTATGACAACGACCAGCAGGTTAATTGTTCTTTTGGCTAAATTAAGCGAGTTTGATTTATTTTGGACGATATTATCAAAAAGACAACTTTTATGTTCATGGATCATAAAGGTGTGATGTTTCATTTAAGGTAAGAGACACTACAGGTGAATAGGGTACAAATATGAACTGATATCACCATGAAACTTCACCAGTTCATTACTAAGAGGATTATTTATTGTATTACAAGTTTTATGAAATGTGATGTTTAAATATGCAAATGAGGCATTATGTAATGGTAACTTTTGGTGGATTTAGGAGAAATCTACAGACGTAAACAGACAAAGTAGTAAAATAAATGTTTTCTTTCCTCTAGTCTGAAAGACGAGATCTCAAAATGGACCAGTGCATGAATAACAATGTGTCTGCCCGTATTATCTCGCCTTACTGTGCCTGCACATTATTTTTTTAATTATCAACTTGTAGCCGATGGCTTAAAAGGTCCCTAAATGCCATTATCTCTCATTGTAATTATAAGCAACTAGAAGCTGCCAACACTATATTTATATGTGCCTACAAAGTCACAGAAGAGTGTTTTTCCCCTCATTATTGTGTATTGATGTGAGGTAGAGTCGCCAACTCTGAAGCTGAGTGAGACGACCGCGAGACCCGAGACCCCGAGACCCGAGACCCCGAGCCGCTGCAGCACTAGCGATCCAGACTTCAGCCCTCACAGTCCTCTGCCGCTGCTGTACAGTGATGTCTGAATGTACACAAAGAATAAGATCCAAACACTATTCCTTTGTGCAGATTTTATTTTGTGTCATGTGTGTGTGTGTCATTTGCATTAAAACTGCTACAATGTGGTCGTGCGTACCTTTGACTTTGCTGTTATGAATGAGAATCTTTCACTGCATTAGCATATTTGGAGGAAACTGTGAATGCAGATAATCAATACATACAGATACATGCATATGATACAATGGAGTCAAACACACTTCAGGAATATTTCAACCACAACTAAAGCATTTATTTGATGTTTAACAAAATTACACATACTCCTAAATATAAACAGTTTAAATATTTTCAGCTTTAAATGATCATAATTAAGATAAAATTAAGATAAAAAATTCACCTTTTTGCTTTTTTATGTACTCAATGTGTCCTTCATAATAATGCAGATAGAAATCAATAACACTGAACAAGCAAAGCTGCTAAAAGAAAAAAGGCATAAACTCATGAATATATAAACGAATATCCGGCATATTTGGGGTTTTTAAAACACTTTTTACACATGAGAGATGATTATGATTTGAAAATGACAAACCTAACTGACCGATAATACCTTATTATTTAAATAAAAAATGCAAACAGTTCAACGTCCCTGTTTATTAAACTCTAACCAACCTCCCAGATTCATAATAAAACATAATGTAAACAGACTGGTGACACATGATGTGATGAGGAGTCACATGTGCTGGTCTTACATTTTCTAAATTTTTAATGTACAAATTCATTTTTTCTTCATCTTCTTGTTAAATTAATATTTGCAGGATTAAATTGTTAGTTTCTATCCTGAATATGTAGTTATGGTAATCAACAGTAGATGTCACCATCTTCACACCAATAGAAAAATAAAAGGCGGTTTCACTTCTGTTGACGTTTAAGAGAAGATTTGTGTAAACATTTAAACAGAAGAGGTGCTTAAAGCAAAGCAAACATGAGTAACCGTCAACTCTAACTGTTACATACTCCAACTGTTTTTACATATCTGCTACTTTTGTAACATATTTACTTATTGTATTGTTGTATTATAGTGTTTGCTGAAGTATTGTATTGATAATATCATAGGCCACAAGACATGAAAATGACCTCATGAGCTTTAACTCTGGTTCATTTACAACGAGGAGGAAACTATAAGGTAAATAGATAAATAAATGATTAGTTATACGGTTGTGAAGCACACACACACACACACACACACACACACACTCAAAAGAAAAAATAAAGCAAATGACACAAATTAAAACTTCAAACAGGCTTATGTCCTAGATTTCAATCCCTATAAGAACCCATTCTACACTGAACACATTGTTGGAGGGCCTTTTATTCGTTGGCCCCCTAACAGAGGCCCCAGTGCAACACCACTGCCTATATTTACAAAAATATTTTTATCCGCTCACAGTTGGATTAAATATCTTTTTTTATTATCCTTTTAAATTGTGGATCACCTCTACAGGCACGAGAAAGAGGATGAATCCTCAAATATGTGAATGTTCTCAACCGATCTGACATGGATGACAGATGTAAAACAACACAACAACACAACAACGTTACATACAAGTACAGAGAAGTTCAAGAGAGCTGCACTGGAGAACAACATTTTACTCAGCAGAAGGTTTTTTTTGGCACAATGTCCATCACAAACAACAATAAAACAAAAGTGTTTTCACACTTATGTTTGAATCAGTTTGAGAGCCAGGTTGGTGTTTTTTTCTCTGGCCAACTCAGTAAAAATAAAAACACCAATGCAAGTCACGTTGGACTTGAATCAATAATGTAAATCATATTACCTGAGAACAAAAGAAAGATTGTTGACTGAAGAATATGGTGTCCCAAAAATACATTTCCAGAGAGAAAAGAACACATACGTATATAAAAACATATGATCATTTGCAGGCCTCACATGTTTTAGGACAGTTTTTAAAATTAATTTAATATTCTCTCTGCATCTCCTCTGCTGATTTGCTGCCACGAGACAATACAGATTTTCCTTTTAAGGTGGACATGACCGGGTTTGCAGGAGCAGCACTGGATGCATGCAAATCATTTAACCTCATCAGTGAACACAGAGGTGGTCAGCTGGGTTTAGATGCTACGATGTGACTGAACACGTCACTGTGGAGAGAATACATGGATACCTACATGAGGATAACATGTATTCTAACAGATAATAAGGGCATTTTATTTGCATTATATGTGACACTTTTCCCATCATTTTTAATCTCTCCCTCGCCTTAAAAAACAGGGAAACAGCGCCACTCGCCCATTGACTCCATATGAGTGGTCACAAGTGGTATTGCATCTTTGGCTGCTTTTGGCTGTTGCCATGGTGACGAGATGGGGAGAATGCTAAAATAATGGGATGGCCAATTAATCCAGGAGACACTCTCGTTCAAAGAGCAGACAGGAGAGCCAGACTCTTAATCGGTCTGTCACTGTTCTCTTATTACATTTGTGTTCCCATTGAAAAATAAATAACAATACATTAATTTAAAAATAACAATAAGTTAATATACGTCATAGTTTAGGCTAATAAACCTATAATGTTATAAATTATCTTCTGAAGGGATTAAAATAGAAGATGGGATATTTTCAGTTTTTTTCCTGTAAAAACTGGACGATTTGAAATTCATTCATTAAAATGTAAAACATGTAAAACATGTCATAACACTATATGTTCCTATATATATATTTAGGCTTTTGTATTTTATCGTCTTTCTTTGACTTGCCACAAAAAATCCAAAAACCTTTGTTGACGATTACAAGTTGAAAGTTGATCTAAAGACATATTTAATAGGCTACATGTCTAATAAATGTCTCCTGTGTTATTCTTTCACATAATTATAGAAGTGCAAGAATGACACACATGAGAGGGTATATTCATATATTCTCTATCTTGTAAGATAAACCCCTCTGCTTTAAACAACAATATTTTTTGGGGCAAATCTGTTATTCAATAATTTAAGGATCATTTATTGTCATCATGCAACACAGGATGCTCCATGAAATTCAGTTGCAGCCAATTATTGACACAACAAACACACAACAAACAAAACTAAAACAATAAAGCATTCACGTAGTGTATGTTTTTGAATTTGCATCATAAGGAATGTAAACAACAACAACAACAACAACAACAATTATCTGGGCAGATGATATGGTTTTCACGTTGAAAAAAAATCAACATGAGGATAAAAACATTGTTCATCAACTTTGACTGTTTGAGTTGATGGACAATATTTTGCTCAATGTTGAATTTTGAATTCAGACCATAGTAGCCCTATGCAATGTTTTTGTTTGTTTTGTCTTTATGTAAATAACATGCCTAAAAAAGAGGGGGGAAGCTAAAATTGTTTTTTTTTGTCTTTCCACAAGTGATGTCAACAACAACAACAAACAGTACATAACATAGTTACCTGCGCGTGACTATCCAATCCAGGTAATCTGACAAAACCTGAATGTCGATCACCTTTTCTTCTAACCAGGCATGCCTGTGTGTGTGTGTGTGTGTGTGTGTGTGTGTGTGTGTGTGCGTGTGTGCGTGTGTGTGTGTGTGTGTGTGTGTGTTTGTTATCTGGAGCATGGAGCGGTAGGTAGGCCCTTTTTGGCTCCAATTCTAACTCCAGTCAGCCCTGCACAGTCAACCCGTCAGCGGCAGC
This sequence comes from Anarhichas minor, assembly GCF_050575085.1. NCBI lineage: Eukaryota > Metazoa > Chordata > Actinopteri > Perciformes > Anarhichadidae > Anarhichas > Anarhichas minor. The sequence continues at coordinate 940,877 of NW_027466456.1, read as the reverse complement.
GGCAGCAGCGCCACTGGGTGGAGGGATATCCCGTTCGGGGGTAAGTGTGTGTTAATTTCTACCGGTTCAACTCTTTAACATCGCTTAATGTCCGCAGCCTGCGTGTGTGTTGCTGTTGACACCACTTAAAAAAAGCAGCAAAACGGAGCAGTTGTTGTTTTTTACGTGTGCTTGTTCTGGTGACAAGACTCTGGCCAAAGGCCCGGTGACCCACATTCTTATCTAATGCTTCACGTAGCTTAGCTAACTAGCTTAGCTAACTAGCTAAGCTAACTAGCTTAGCCGCAGCTAGGTTTGACATACATACAGTATGTTGTTGAATTCTCGCTACATTTACAGTAAAACAAATAAGTAAAACTAGCAGTTACAATAAACAACAACAATGTATATCTAATTTGTCCCGGATAACGTAACAGTGTGTGTCATACATCGCAGTTAAGTGTGTCAAACTATATAAAGCTGTTGTTGTTGTTTTGTAGGGGGTGTAATAACTGACGTTAGCACGCAATGCTAGGTAGCCGTTAGCATGCTAGGCTAGGTAGCTGTTAGCATGCTAGCAATCATTGCCCCGGTTTTTGCCGGCCGGTATCACCGGCAGCAGCAGCAGCAGAGAGACAGACAGATACACGGATAGAGGTTTGTTTTTTTTAGTTCAGGTGTGATTTCACATACGTGACAACCGGACACGTCTCACCGGCACCGTCTTATCCACGACTACTGCCTCTTTTTTTAACGGTATGTCTGGTTTCTCCTTTTCTTTCCAAGGTGTGTGAATTATTAGATTTGTAGCAGCTGCGTTTCTCTCGAATCTCCGGTCGTGTTTATCGCTGTTGTGCTGCAGATATGAGATTAATCACATCAATCCGCTGGTCTACCTGTCATCCAGCAGTGACCTAGATAGAGCTGCAATGATTATTATTATTATTATTATTAAATTAAACGGTAACTATTCTGATCTCTTTTTGAGTCATTTTTTTATGATATAAAAAGTCAAAATGTTCTGATTTCTGCTTCTTAAATGTGAATATTTTCTGGTTCTTTACTCCTCCTGAGAGAGTAATCTCAATACATTTGAGTTATGGGAAATAAAAAGATATATGAGGACTTCATCTCTGGCTTTGGGACCAAACAATTTAGATAATTGATTAATTGTTTTTTCAAGAAAATAACTCAAAATGTTCAGATTTCTGCTTCTTAAATGTGAATATTTGTCTGGTTTCTCTTCTCCTCTCTGACAGTAAACTGAATTTATTTGAGTTATAGACCAAAAAATAAGACATATGAGGACTTAATCTTAAGATTACAGCATGACAGCATGGTACACATTCAGATAAAGCTTCAACTGTCCTCATAGCACACGTTATGGCGCATTGTGGCAAACTGCATAATGCAATAATATAATGAAATTAAGTTATGATGTTAAATTAAACTTTGTGACGTCTACTATAGTTGGATGTTTGTTGTATTTAATATTTTAAAGACGGTGGTAACATCAGAGTTCATCAAGATGTCTTTCAAAAATTATTTCCAAGTAATACGGTCTAGACCAGTGTCATCAGATAACTTCTTACTCTACATAAATATATTTAAATTGACTTCCTGTTTTAAATCCCGTCTGATTTTGTGAAGAAAAACTTGACAACTTTCAATGTTTCCTACAAGCTAAAAATGTGATTTTACTGTATTTTCTGATAGATATTGTGATTGTTAAATATGAATAACTCACCTTACAGGCACACAATAGAGATGTAGTAATACATTGTTACTACACAAAAGTGTTGGAGCTGATAGTGGAGCATTAAGAAATACTTTGACACATGTTTTATTGCTGGCTGCAGGTTAGGAGAGGACACTGCTTAGTCGGATTATTTCCCTTATCTACCATTCATTGTGTTTCATTGTAGCTCGTAGTGCCAAAGATTAGTTTCGCAGTATTCTTTTCTTTGTTTTGCATTAGTGAGCCTTTCGTATCTGGTTCATAGTGGCTTATTGAACTGTCTGGAGTACTTGGATTATATAAAAAGCATTTTTATGTCAACATGCTGAAGGCTTTGATTACTAAAGGGTTTGCAACATACAACAATATATGAAGGGGTCTGAATGCATCACACAGTTGATCGTAACAAAAAGAAGAAGAAAAAAAAGTTTAAAATAAATAGAAATGCTGATCATTTTGATATTGCTTCTTTTTCAAAACAAAATATTTTAAGATCGTTGTATTAACCAGGAGACAACCTCCGGTTCTGAAGAGTGAAGCCACTGCTTCATGTGTTAAAGCTGCATTCTCTCTAGTGTCCACCAGGGGGCGACTCCTCTGGTTGTATAGAAGTCTATGAGAAAATTACTCTACTTCTCTCTTGATTTATGACCTCAGTAAACATTGTAAACATGAGTTTATGGTCTCAATCTCTAGTTTCAAGTCTTCTTCAATACAGCATGATGTTCATTTAGTACATTATGGTCCATTTAGAGTCACACAGACCATAAAGCAGGGGATGCTTTAGGGCGGGGCTACACAGTGATTGACAGGTCTCTACCAGAGACGTATATGATGTCTCTATGTCACTCCTCAGTCCAAATATGGTCACTTCCTGTTCACTGGTTGCAGTTTGTTGGGGGGGGGGGGTGTAGATGTGTAGATTCAGATATGACGTTCTCCAGCTTTGCGTGCAGCTCTTATCATTCACTGATAAGAAGTGATGGATCTACCAATTATATTCATTCCTAGCTGATGCTGATAGTCAGCAGATTCATGGGGACTCCTTACTTATCGGAGAGCGGTTAATGAATGCTGAAGATTAGAAAACACCTGCAGTAGTCTGTAGAAACGTGAAGTCCTGCACCATCAGGTGTCCCCCACATCCCCAATATGTACAGTAGTCAATGGCAAAATACTTGGATTGTGCCATGAATTACACACATGATGTTTGTCAATTTATAAGACAATTTTGCAAGTTGCGATTTGTCGTACTATCATTTCTTTTAGTGTTAAACCCGATCAGTCAACTACGTCTCTCGTCTCCCTGTCTTAGCCTGCTAGTTAGCGAGCTAACTCCTCTATGTTCCACGTACAAAGGTTGTGTTATCTGATCTGATGTGTTTTTATCAGCCGGTGAGTGAAAGAACGAGTGAGACCTGTTATTGGTGTGAGAACAACCCGGTACAAAACACACACATTGTACAAAACACACACATCGTACAAAACACACACATCGTAGCTTCAGAGAGAGACGACACTTTAGGGTGTGTCGTCTTTCTAACTTCGTATTTTCACACTCTTGTATGTCAACAGTTTTACGAGAAAAAGTGACTTTCTTGACGTTCAAAATTATCTTTTAAAGTACCCTTGAAATAGTGTTTTCTAATATGTTTACTACAGTGTGTGAGCGCTGCTATCATGAGTGAAACTCTTGCGTTTTGACACGGGCCTTTTTCTCAGAAGTGACCCTGACTTTGACGTCATCTCACGTCTTTAGCGGTTGCGTCTCTGTTGTCGCACGCGTGCGGTTGTTATTGGAAGCAGGGGTTTGATAAGTTGTCTCTCTCTCAGCAGTGACGGTCTTTACTTTAGCCTTCACCTTTATTCGTCCTCTCAGTTTAACTGCATGTGGTGAAAGATGGACGCTGCTCGCTGTCCCAGTGCTTCAGGGTTTGATTTGGCTTTGTGCGGAGGATATCAGATTAACTACGTTCAGCATTGTCTTCTTAATGTTGTTTAGGACACGTGACTGTGAGTCATGACTTCCCCGATATAAAGCCTTGTTGTGACTACAGACTGACGTTTGTCCTGCAGCTCATAATCTCGTGCCGCCAATATTTGGTCTGCAGAATGCTGTTTGTTGAGATTCATCACACAAACAATGATCGATTTGTTGTGAGATTATCAGAACATATGAAGCGACGTTCTACTTCCCTGCTCTCCCTTTTAACACCTTTGCAGAATATCTCTTTTATTTTACCCAAAAGGCGTCTTGTGACACCTCCAGACTATCTGACACTGACCATGTTCATTGTAATGAAGGAATATTTCACCCATCGCCCTTTTATGTGTTTTTAATCTGTATTTGGACAACACTAGAGTTTAATGGCATTAGCTTGTCGAGATATAATAATTATCTTCGAAATTCCTCCGCGAGTGATATTGGCCAAAAGAAAGTAAAAATGAACATTTCTAAACATCTATGAACGGCTAACATGTAGTTTGTTCCCTAGTTCCTAAAAAGAGTAAATAAACATATTCAATAAATACACATTCTAGACTTTCCCAAGAGATTTATGAGATTGTTTCTCTCACAGCTGACAGGTTCGGGCCTTCTTCTTACATTTAGTTCCTGAGAAAAGTCTAAATTCGAATTCATGTCGTGTTCTTGAGCCGCAGACTCGTTCGTACCTGTGTACTTATGTTATCGTAAATCAAAAGCATGTCGGTCAATCTCAACTGGAAAACGCCCTGTCGGTCTACGTGAGCGGGCACGAGACTGCAGGGCCGTGTGCACACACAGAAACTGAAAAGAAGGGTTGAGAGAATGAAGCACAGAACGGACAAAACCAAAGTCTAAAGAGGGTGAAGCGCCGGGGGTTTAAAACGAACAATAGATCTGAAGTGGAGGAACTTCTGCAGAGATGAGCCGTCGTATTTATCGGTGTCAGAAAACATTAATATCAGAATCTTCATGAAAACTGCACAAGTGGGTTTTAAGAAGACATTTCTTCATCTAAAGGAACGTGTATGAGGCCAATTCTTCCCGTCAAAGACAAAAGCGCTTCTTATTACAATTAACTTCAAATGATGAAGGCACGGTGTTTGATTTTGACCTCCTCACTTAAGATTTCATTAAACGTATTGTCTGTCTTCTGACAAAGTGAACCAAATCAATGAGGAAGATCTTTGATAGTTAATATTCAGGATAGATGTGAAACAAAATGAAAATCACACCCTCTAAACTAGAAATAAATCTGGTTTGAATTAAAGATTGTTTAGAAGATATTTAGTCAAAGCTGATCTGAAGAGGAAACCTGTGGACGGAGGAGAAAAACAACGCTGAACGGAGACGCTGTTGACTCTTCCAGCCCACAAATAGTTCGAACTAATTCAAATCATCGACTGCACTGAACACAAATAAAATCATATAATTAAAGATATATTAAAGATAAAATATGTAATTCTGATCTGTGCATGTTCAGCACTTAATCACCAACCAAATCATCAAAATAATGTCCCATTAATTTGATCACCATGGGTAGCTTATGAACACGATGTCTTTGATCGTGACGAAAGTTATAAACTGTCCAAGTCCACACACTCTCACGTGCACACTCTCACGTGCACACTCGCACACCTTGAGCATCACTGTTTACACTGATGAGCTTCACGTTCTTGATTCAGACGTGTGAGTTTGATTCTCTTTCTGTTCAACAGGTGAACGATTCAGACATTAAGGAGTTGACGACAGACCCGTGCGTCATGAGGTGAAGCTGTTCTCTAATTAACCATCGACTCAAAGGACAAAAAGGTAAAAGACATCTTGGACACTTGAGCCCCGTGCTCCTGTAGCTATGCCTACGGTGTATGTGATAGAATCTGAATTGTAAGTCGCTTTGGATAAAAGCGTCTGCTAAATGACTGTAATGTAATCTACCCACAAGGCACCACTGCCACGGTCGGGTTGAGAGATCTCGGTGTGTGATGCTGGTAGCGGCTAATGTAGCCGCGAGCCGCTAGCCTCAGAGATGAAGAGACCACAGAGGCTCACTTCATTCTAACTCCAGCTTGTCAAACGTTCAAGACAATTTATCCGACTCACAAGCTACTTTATAGGACTTGTTTGACACACAATGACCGGACCGCTGGAGCCTCAATCCTCACCAGACATTCAGCGTGTGGCTCACGAGACGCGTTGTGTTGAGAGAGAGTTTACTGCTGCTGAGCTCTGATCTTATCTTACCTTTGGTGTAAAAAGGTCAGCAGCTCCAAAGGTGCCTTTTTAATAAGTACAGTACATATCATCAGTTGGTGTCAATATACATCCTACACATACAGCATATAGTCACCTTTACATGTGCATAGTGATCCAGTCCACATGTGTCCATTCAGAAGTTTAAATGCACTATTTGCAGAACACTTGACTGGTATTAAGACATTTTCTCTCTTGCTTTATTGCTGGTCATTGGTGCTTTTGGTATATATTTATATATATATATATAACTTGTGTACGTACTGTAACAGTCCTGCCTATTCTTTGTTGTCCTTGTCCCGAGCTGTTATTTCTATTTCTGTGGAAGTACATTAAGAGAAGTCAATTTAAAAGAATTCCTTGTATGTGCGCTTATACGAAATACATAAAGGTTATTCTGATTCTCATCCCACTTGAGCAGTGGAGAAAATAGGCACGACGTTTCAATCACAGTTATTTTCTGTACCGATTTACAACACGTTCAGACAAAACCTATGAGAGTGTTGTGGTATTTCCCACAGTGCAGCACGTCTAAACGGATCTTGTGAGGTTCTGCTTGATGAATGGTAGATTGGAAGTGCTCCCTTTATCTGAGATTAACTGCAGTCAATAAAGGCCTTGACACATTAATCTGTAGAGTATAATATAATGTGGTGCAAAGTCTTCTGGGAAACTACAAGAACACACACTCACACAGAGCCGAGTCGAGTAAAAGCATCGGTTATTTAGGTTTCTAATGGTCAAACTCGTATATTGTGGGAACAAAATGTCCGGTTGGCATAGTTAGCGTATATATTCCAGATGAGGTGTTGGCGGTCACATATTCTGATCGTGGACGGTGGTCCTACAGGACTGTAGGTCTGCAGTCATTCTCCAATGACCCACTTGGCGTCGGTTACGAGGCCCCTGGCTCAGCTCCTGGTCCTCTGGGACTGGAGGCCGGCAGCGGTCCAGGGGGCCCCTGCCAACCGCAGCTGCTCGCGGCCTCTCAAACATTCCTGTCTGTAGGGCCGTGGAGGAAAAAAAGAAACGGCAAAACAAAGACCTATTTTGTGCTGCCGGGCCTGTGGATCTGGGGTGCGCCGTGAGTGTGAACGTTGAGGAGTTTTTGGTTGGTTACAACGCTGCAGCAGTTGTAACCAACGCATGGATTTTATTGCTCAACGGCCGAATGACCAATGACGTTATTTAACGCCGTCTCACGTCACAGAGGAAGCCTCTCCGCCCGTGAACCCGAGGGGGGAATCACATCCTTTGATTGCTCAGTGGATGCATGTCAGCAGGACGTGCACGCCTTGATGCTGCCTCAGACAGGATGTGTGACCGAGTCATTCATTCATTCGTGTGTTGGTTTTTTGTTGATTTGCATGAGTCTTTAGAATGACGGCTGTTAAAATCATCCTGGATATTTCCAACCTCCTCCTCCTCACCGGAGTACCAAGTCTGTTGTGTTGCAGACGGCACTGATGTCCAATAGTACCAGCGAGTTTTAGGTCTTTACTTTATAATTGCAGGTTCTTGAAATCTACTTTTCAAAAGTCTTTTTTTTACTTTGTCACAGAACCAAAAGGCGTGTGTGAGGGAGTCACTCACTTTAAACATGTGTCTGAGGAGCCGGTGTCAATAATTTATACTGAATTAACATATATTTTCATTTGTGGTAATTTTATATGTTGTAAACATTTCTTCCATTTATTTTGCATCTACCGTACCAAGATCTTTATCCCATTTAATATGTATGTTCTGTAGCAGTTCTTCATTACACTTTAAATAGAATATTGTAAACAGCCGAGTTTCTCCATCTCAGCTAAAGCTCTATTCCCAAAGTCAAGAGGAAATGAAATTAGATTCCTTGTTTTGCATTATAGCCCAGACCCCCTGACCCACTCAAAAAAGAAAATACATAAATAGTTTTTAATCTTCACCAGTCTTTTCTTAAAAGCATGTATGTTGTATGTTGGGATCTGTGAGGGTTTCGCTCTCGGGTGTCGGGGGTGTGACGTAGAGATGATGAAGACAACACGAGAGTTGCCATGACTCCGGAGTTTACCGAACCATGTGATGCATTTGGGAGCTCTGTCTGCAACGTGCCTTGTACGAGGCGTCAGCAAGACCAGCCGGTCACCTGATTACTCGTTGAGGCTCCATCTGTTCGACTGCCAACTATGTGTTTATTTATTTTTTAGCTGAAAAGCTTGATTTGATAGCATTTTGGTTTTCTAAAGGATGCTTCTGCATCGAGGGCCGCTGCTCCTTTGCACATCAACAAGTAGTTCCTGCCTTCATTAGAGTGGTGTTCTAATGAGCAGTGATATTATCCTGTGTGGCGGAGCATAAAAGTACAGAAGCTGTTCTCCCGGATGGATATTGATTACTGCTTTACATTTTGGATTTTCATCACCGGGTACATTTTCTATTTGAGTTTGTGAGCTCAAGAGAACGCTCTGCTGTATTCTCTATTTGTTCAGTTCTGCTGTGTCGCCTAATTTAATAGTGAAAGCCTCTCTCCCCCTGGTGAGGACACTGTGCCTCATCACAATAAGGACGGGAGGGATTGCTTGTGATTTCCTCTAAATGTTGCAGGATGAAGAGAACGTGCGTCACTGCAGCGCTTTCCTGCACAGGTCGACCTGTCGCAGCGTCTCTACTCCCACAGACCAGAACGCCGTCGTCCGATTCGTCTCCTGTGATGGAGGGAGTGTGTGTCGGCTGCGGAGGAACTCAGCCAGGCGATTTGTTTTTTTCCGCAAGGCGAGGCCCGGTTGCCATGGTGTTGTTGGCACAGTCGACTGCGCCGGCATCTCGGTGCGAGGGTGTGGCGGAGGGAGGGAGGGAGGGAGGGAGGGAGGGAGGGGGGGGGACGAGCGGTGCCACAGATCCACTTCGGAGTGACTCATATCCTCGGAGCTCTGCTGCCCTACATCCCAGTATGCGTCCACACACACACACACACACATACATGCACACAGACACCCACACACACACACACACACATGTGCTAAAAATGATGACAAACAAGTGTTTTGCGAAACATGCGAAGTCTGTGACTTCGCATGTTTTCAGGATGAAAGCGATGAGGTGTGTTCATTTGAACGTCTACATGGTCGACGTTACTAGAATCTGATAATTGACTGTTGAAAATTCATCATCTTTGCACATCTGCTTCGTTTTGTTTTTAATCCTTGCCGTCTGTTCCCGCCGAGGCCCAGGGAACACCTTTCAGCATATCGTGTGACTAAATGAGGAAACGTGATATCGCACCTTTCGTGTTACTCGCTGTGTAAAATGGTCTTTAGAGGATGTGTGCTGACGTGGGAGGGTGGTGTTATTGGTCGGAGCAGGAAGGTGTTGCCTGTGGAGCTGTGATTAAGTTAGATCGGAGAAAGAGGAGGACGAGGAAAGTAGGTCATTGGGCCAGCGGGTCAGTGAAGCACAGATGACATCACGGTTATACAACCTCTGCTCTGGCGGTTATACAACGCTCAGTCTGATACGCTGGCGTCCTTTCTCCTCCTGCTCTCGTGTCGCTCTTTTCTTTTTCTGACATTCAGTGTTTTTGTCTGGGGCTGTTTTCAAGATGCTGTAGAGCAGAAATGCAACTTCTCTCTGCTTCTGTTTTTTGTGCAGACAAAGCGCTTTAACACAAGTCTCCACTCCCTTTTTACAAAGTGTAGTCGTTGGCCGCTTGTGTTGCCAAAGCGCTAATCTCAGATAAGGCGCCCCGTTCTTTGTGTTTGTGTCATGCGGTGTGCAGTGAAATAACACTGCATAGCTGCAAGTCAGTGGCTCTCGGTTAAACCTGCTCCGCCTCCTCTTACTGTCATTTATTTTCCCCTTGCATGTCTTCACATGAAGGTGTAAGTTCTCACAGTGCTGACTTCCCCTCCCTGCTTTGATGAACCTGGCAGTAAGTTCATTTATAAATTGCCATAAGTGCTGAGTAGGGTTTCCCTCTGACACTTGGTTAGTAGTTAAGGAAGTCTGTCTTTAGGTATTGTATCTATTATCTTCTCTATAGGTTTGTTATCTCTGTGCAGGCAATGAGTCAACTTTTAAAGGCAATAAAAAAACAAGAGTTTGTTTATCCACTTGCCCAGCCGTGTCAAGTGAGTCAGAAATCAACTTGCCTCGACAAATAGTTTTATCTATTAAATCTTTATTTCAGTAAAATAACTTCCTCACTAACGCAGACGCACTGAAGTCCTGTTTCCAGGATAATTGAAATGCTCGTTTGCACTTCAGCTCCGAAACTTTGTCTTTATTTATTTGATTTAACGTTTTATTCTGGCTAAGATGGCGGCCTTAAAGATGCACAACAGATTCAGTGTCGGGACAAGTTCAATGAGTGCTCAAAGAATCCTAAACTTTTAAAGGTTTTGCATTCTTTTAAATAATGATCCATATTAAAATGTCCCTGTAGCTCACATCGAGATGAACATCAGTCTCAGGTGCTACAAAATATAAAGAAAGTGAACGTAAACACATTTTTGTGATGTGTTTTTGTGGTATCTTGGAGACTTTCCTTAAACGTGAATGTGTGATAGTGTATGTTATAGTAATTAGTGTTTTTTTTTAATGCCAAATGCTACTCGCATACAATACAATAACAGACCTTAAGTACTTGAGTAAAAAAATTCCTAAAATAGCTAAATCTGCAATAAAAGATATATTTGTAATAAAGGAAACGTTGTATCACGATACATTTTCTCACCAACTCATAAATAGGCCGTCCTGCTGAGAAAACCTCCCGCTCAGGTTCTGACGGTATTAGTTCATGAAGTAAGTGGGTCAAATATTTAGGCTAGAGCCCCAGCGGGCCTTCTCACTTTAATCTGACGATCTATTGTGGGCCGACCTCCACAAAGAGAAGAGTCGAGTCAGGTGATCGGAAGAACACGTCGGCATGAATCCATCACTGACTTTAGGGTTTAAATCAAGATGGATGCTTTACTGGATCTGCCACATCAGCATTCAGGGTTTGAAACATGAGGCAATAACTTAACTTTAAAAGACTTGCATCAGTATTTGCAATGAAACCATAGACTGTGTATAAGAAGTGGACGTAGTCATCGTGACGTCACCTATTGGTTCGGTGCCATGTTGTTTTTTCCATACCCAGTGAACAGGAAGTGACCATATCTGGACTGAGGAGGAGTGACGTAGAGACACCGTATATACGTCTCTGGTAGAGACCTGTCAATCACTGTGTCGCCCCGCCCTAAAGCATCCCCTGCTTTATGGTCTGTGTGACTCTAAATGGACCATAATGTACTAAATGAACATCATGCTGTATTGAAGAAGACTTGAAACTAGAGATTGAGACCATAAACTCATGTTTACAATGTTTACTGAGGTAATAAATCAAGAGAGAAGTAGAGTCATTTTCTCATAGACTTCTATACAACCAGAGGAGTCGCCCCCTGGTGGACACTAGAGAGAATGCAGCTTTAACACATGAAGCGTTGGCTTCACTCTTTAGATCTGGAGGTTGCCGCCTGAATGAAACCCACAATATGGGACTTTAGTCATTGCTTGTGCCGACACAGTGTCTCACTCTAAATGGCAGTTGAGGTGGCTGGAAAATTCTGCATTATTGCCAAGCTGGACAGAATAATGGAGTGTATAGAATGGCAAAAATCATAATCACAATTATGCCAACCTCACTTTATACGCTGCCTTTCATAAGCTGATGAGCTGTTTTTGTATTTCAGTAACGACATCGTGTGTGTTTCTCACCTCGTACAGGCTCTGATGTCGCTGCCATGTGCCAGTCTCACACCCGGAGCAATCGAAAAACTCCGCTCTCTGAAGACCTCTCTTCGACTGTCTCCCCTCTGATTGAGGAACCTTTCGGTGACTCTCCTCCGGGACTCGCGGAGCTCCGCCTCTTCCATCGCCTCAACGTGACCCCGCCTTCATCCAGCAGCAGCTTCCTCATCCTCTCACAGGACCGGCTGTACTGTCAGTAAGGTGAGGTTTGTGTTTGTTTTACCCATCGGACTCGTCTTTGTCTACTGTTTTGAAGCTGTTTGGGAAGATGTTGTTTCATGTGTGTTTCTTTTTTCGTCAAAGGTTCGTTCACAAATGTCTACCTCACGATTAAAAGACTCGTCTCCAGCACTGCGACCCTGAATAGGAAACAAAATGACCTCGAGCATCGACCGGTGAGTCAAACGCTTTGAGTTACCGCCTTGTTTTCTTATTCATTTCCATTAATTATGTCGTCTATAACGTGTCAAAAACACCAATAATCCCCCCAAAAATGCTTTGTTCTAGATGATGATTCAAACCAATTGTTTCTCACAATTGCCATACATTGATTTTTGATCAAATTGACTAAAGTCTCTTTCCCAGTGGACAAAAAAAGATCTGTCTCTTGTCTTCATGTGACTCTGACGTAGTCACGAGTTTCTAACGGCTCCAACTCCGACTGGCAGTGATGGAAAAATGTGACGCGCGTTGAAGTGAATATGTATTAAATAACATCAACAGGGATTTGGACAGTTATTATAATTTATTTACGTACAAAGCATACAGTTAATATTCTCTCCTCAAAGCCACCAGACAGCAGTCATTTTACCTCGCTGATCATCGAAAACACACTTCATTCAAACTCAACAGGAACAAAATAAAACTCAATAAAAGCGCCTTAGTTAATCTCTCTACTGTTCCAACAATCACCGACTCTGGTTTGACCGAAACACGTAATTCACAGAGTTGGATGTGAAGAGGAACGGTCTTTACGTGTTCTACTCAAAGCCACCAGACTCCATCGACAGAAACGGTCATTTTACGTCGCTGATTGTTGTAAAACTCATTCAAACCCGAGAGGAACTAAATACATTGATTTTATTCTTTTTTTAAACGTCTTGGTTATTCTCTCCACTGTTCCAACGATCACCAAACTGGTTTGAGAGATTGAAAGAGAAACTGAATAAGTAATAAAAGATACAAAAAGAACGGCTACTCGTTTACTGGCAGTAGAAAAGGAGTCTATCGTACATTTAGCAGGTTTTCCTGTGTTTAAAAAAAACAAAAACCTGCATCGACGCTCTCAACTTTTGGTGGAAACAAATGTGTAATTCTCTCAGCAGCATTGGACGTGAGTCACGTTCAGGTTCCAGTGTTCAGGTTCTACGTGTTCAGTTATATTCTTTACTGCTTTTACGTCAAAATCAAAATGTAGGATTAGCAGAGAGACTCTCCACATAAAAGATTATAGAATATTAAGAGGATCTTAACTGTTGCTGTTTGTTCTGCAGGGATGACAGCAGTATCTTTGATGGGTTAATGGAAGGAGATGAAAAGGACAAAGCCAAACGGTACGACTCCCCCCCCCCCCACGTCATCCTCCGTGATATTACAACTTTAGTTTTTATGAGAGTTCATTTGATAATAAAGCTTCCCATGCAAAGATGGATACAGCTACCTAACTGTAGGGGTACATCAGACGTTCCTAATAAAGTTTTCATAGCCCTAAAATGATTGCAGCACTGCTAATGTAGCTGCAACCAAACCACTGTATGTTACCGTTATCTCCACCCACAGAGAGTCCCGTAACAAGTCCGAGAAGAAGCGCAGAGACCAGTTCAATGTCCTCATCAAGGAGCTGGGCACCATGCTACCGGGCAACACCCGCAAAATGGACAAGTCCACTATTTTGCAGAAGAGCATCGACTTTCTGCACAAACACAAGGGTGAGGAGCGCTCGTCGCGACCCAGAGATCTCTGTTCGTGAGTCTCGTACTTGGGCTGAACCCGTTTGTTGACGTGTTGTTTATCTTCTTCATCAGAAATCGCTACTCAGTCCGAGTCGACTGAGATCAGACAAGACTGGAAGCCTCCTTTTCTTAGTAATGAAGAGTTCACTCAGCTGATGTTGGAGGTGAGCTCAGAGCACTTTTCAGCATCGAGTGCATTACGGCTGACATTCGAATGCTGCGCAGCTTCTTTTTCTTTATTCTATTCCTTCAGTTTGAGCCCAGTATTTGGGCTCAGTTGCAGATAAAGATTATGATCCACTTATCAGTGTTCCAACCGCCGCTGCGGGATTATGAGCGCCGGTGCTAAATGTTTCCCACGGTCATCCTCTGCTCTCGCGGATTCCACCAGATAGCATGTTTCATCAGCGACCTAGAAGCGGCTCTCCGCTCTGCTTCGCTGCTATATCTTTGATGGAGCAGTACAGATTGAGGAAGCTTAACCGCTACAACAACCTCTGAATTTTCCCAAATAAGCTCCTTTTCCCAAACAAATCTCTGATCCATGTCGTTCATAACTGGACTTTAGATATTTTGCACTTTGTCTGTAGGCTGCAGCACAACAAAGTAGGAAACAAATGACAACAAACACAATTAAAAAGTCTGCTTACTTTCTGGTAGAAGCTCAGACATCCGGAGGAGAGACGGCTGAAGCGAAGGTAAAGCTGTCGGTAGTGAATATTATTATAGCTATTTATAGAATTAGATTCTCAGACTCGTGTGATACAAACATAAGTTTATTGTACAAAAGGTTTGACGACATTTAATGCTTCATTCAAAAACCTCTACAGAAGCTTTGAGCGTAAGGAGAACACGGTGCCGCTCTGCAGTCGTCTCTGCTTTCTCTGTTTGTTTACAGACTTTTGTTCAGAGTGAATTAAAAGAGTGACTTTTGTTTGTCAGGCGTTAGATGGATTTTTTCTTGCTATTATGACTGATGGGAATATAATCTACGCCTCTGAGAGTGTGACGTCCCTACTAGAGCACTTACCCGTGAGTATGATGTGAACTTTTTTAGAACATTATGGCAAAGCCCACGTGTCAACAGTGCCCCCTGTTGGACGCGGTGTACGTGCACATGCTCAGAGATTCATGAACGGATGTTCTGTGTGTTTCAGTCTGATCTCGTGGATCAGAACCTGTTGAACTTCCTGCCTACGGGGGAGCATTCAGACGTGTACAAGGCTCTGTCCTCTCACATCGTGGAGGGAGAGACGCTGACACCCGAATATCTGAAAAGTCAGCGGAACGTTTTATCTGCATCGTTTCCATTTGTTTTAATTATGCTATTGTGTCATTTTACTGTCAATTCTAACTTTCTAATGCTGTCATTTCCTTTTTATTTTCAGCAAAAAATCAGCTAGAGTTCTGTTGCCACATGCTCCGAGGGACCATCGACCCCGAAGAGCCCCCCGTGTACGAATACGTCAAGTTCATTGGAAACTTCAAGTTCCTGAATAACGGTGAGCTTCGCTCCGCTGATCGTCTGAGCCTCGAGGTTCGTGGCTGTTTAAGACTCTTTAACTCCTCTGTTGTGTCGTTTGTCACCAGTGCCTAAATGTACCCGCAACGGTTTCGACGGAGTGATCCAGCGATCGCTTCACTCTGCCTTTGAAGACGGAGTGTGTCTCGTAGCGACTGTGAGGCTCGCCAAACCACAGTTCATCAAGGTAACGATCATCTTCTCCCTCTTCTCCGGCGGTGATTCTGTTCACAGACACTTTTTATTTGTTTTAAAATAAATATGTGTCTTTCTCCCGGCTGAGTTAAGAAGCTGCTGTTGATTTTACTTTTTGCTGTAAACCCTCTGAACCCCAAACAGTTTTTGGGGCGTTTTTTGCCCCAAAAATGTCTTTTGTGCAGAATAACACAGTTACGATGCCATAAATCAAGTTAAATTCTTTAATAATTATTTTTTTTTAAATTAGAAAACAATGAAATCTTTATATCCAACATTTTTCCATGTGTTACCAATGTTGGAAAAAACAATTTATGCTCCATGTGCTGTATTTATTAAGCTATTTACATTTTTATAATCTCTCCCTAGAACCTCTCCTCTCCTCTCTCCTCTCCTCTCTCCTCTTCTTCTCTCCTCTTCTCTTCTCTCCTCTTCTCTTCTCTTCTCTCTCCTCTCTCCTCTTCTCTCCTCTTCTCTCCTCTTCTCTTCTCTCCTCTCTCCTCTCCTCTCCTCTCTCCTCTTCTCTCCTCTCCTCTTCTCTTCTCTCCTCTTCTCTTCTCTCCTCTCCTCTTCTCTCCTCTCTCCTCTCCTCTTCTCTCCTCTCCTCTCCTCTTCTCTCCTCTTCTCTCCTCTCTCCTCTCCTCTTCTCTCCTCTCTCCTCTCCTCTCCTCTTCTCTTCTCTCCTCTCTCCTCTCTCCTCTCTCCTCTCCTCTCCGCTCTGCGATCAGCAGCCTGAAGTTCAGTCGAAGTTTCACAGAATTATTGTCTCGTGACTGTTGGTCTCAAACGAGTCAATCATAGCTTCATAGTTGCGCTGAGGAGCTCAGAATTTAATGTTTTTTACAGGATCTGTTTAAAGCAAAAGGTTTATTTGTGGCGACATTTAGAATGAATTCATTGTTTTTGCTGAAATATTACAATTTTAAGCTTCACTTTTGCTTCTTTTTTCTCATGGAAGGCTTCGTCACACATGATGTGTTCAAAGACCGTCGGAAAGATGATAATCCGACGATAATAACATATTTTTACAGCTTGTGGCTGATAAACGGTGTAGTTTTGGTGAACGTTTAAAGAAAACAAGCTTCTCAATCCCGCCGGAGGGTTTTGGGGTTCAGAGGATTGAGAATCAAATGATAGCCCGTCAGCATTATGGATCAACAGAACCCTGATCATGGGCTCGGATACTTTAGCATTTAGTAAATGTGTTTTTTAGATAAATATAGATAATGTCTAAATACATTCTGCACTTTCACCTCTACCTTTTCACAGGAGATGTGCACTGTAGAGGAGCCGAATGAGGAGTTCACCTCCAGACATAGTTTAGAGTGGAAATTTCTCTTCTTGGACCACAGGTAACGTTTATATATATATATATTATTTATTTATTTATTTATTTATTTTTTTTTTCTTAAAGTATCTTCTTCCAATTTGTGATTATTATTATTATTATATATATATATTTATTTTTAGTGAAAATTGGCACCAGACACCCGGCAAAAGTGGCTCTTAGATGTGCTTCACTCACCAGACTGTGTTTTCGTAGTTTCGTAAGAAAACACACGAAAAATGTGGACTAACTTTTCACATGTTATACGGACCATTGTATGAGGATACGATGATTTATGAGATACAATCCTGACTGATTCTGCATCATTCACAGGACCGTATTTATAGCTGAACAACAGAAGGTGAAGGAGAAAGACTCATCTCAATAACATGTTCTCTGTCTGTCCAGAGCTCCACCCATTATAGGTTACCTCCCGTTTGAGGTGCTGGGTACTTCAGGGTATGACTACTACCACGTAGATGACCTGGAGACGTTGGCCAAATGCCACGAACACTGTGAGTACATCTCAAAGTTCATCCACGGTCGTCCGCTTTCTTTATTGAGCGTTCAGAAGTCAGTCGGCTCCCTCTCCTTGTGTGTCTGCAGTAATGCAATACGGCAAAGGAAAGTCCTGCTACTACCGATTCCTCACCAAAGGGCAGCAGTGGATTTGGCTTCAGACCCACTACTACATCACCTACCACCAGTGGAACTCCAGGCCAGAGTTTATAGTCTGCACACACACTGTTGTGAGGTACGTGGAAGATTTTAAAAGCAGCTTTTAGATTTTTAAATGCAATGATTATTACTCAGAATGACGGGGTTATCTTTTTATCCACAGTTACGCTGAAGTGAGAGCAGAACAGCGCCGAGAGCTCGGGATCGAAGAATCACAACCTGAGATCACAGCAGCCAAGGTGAGACTCCTGCTCTACAGCAGCTGGTTTGTTTTAAAATGATGGATCAGTAATCTGTGACGGAGACCCCGGCTGACTCTTCTCCCTCGACCTCGCAGCAGTCCCAGGATTCCGTCTCCGAGTCGCAGCTCAACACGTCGAGCCTGAAGGAGGCTCTGGAGCGCTTCAACCACAGCCGGACGCCCTCGGCTTCGTCTCGCAGCTCACGCAAATCCTCTCGCACCGCCGTGTCTGACCCGGCCTGTAAGCAGCCATCTCTACACGACTCGCACGGTCTCTTGTGTTAGGTGGTCATGAGCTGAAGTTGCATTAACAGAACTGTATTTAATTTTTTACAATTCACTGAAAAGGTGTTTGCTCTCCCGCTCACACCAATAATACCGGATTATGGAAATAAATGAAAAGAGACGTGTATGAACACTCGAGGAGTTAGATTAGATATTAGATTAGAATCACAGACTCCACCTATGAATGTTCCTTTCTCGTATGTAAATGTAAATGACAGGTAATCGTAGATTATGGCGGACTTTCTTACAACCCTGTCCGACGACGACAAAGTCTAACGCCACCACGTGTTTCTGTTTCCCTCTCAGCGTCTCAGATGACGCTCCAGGCGGACAGCAGGAGTACTCCGGGTCGCCAGTCCGTCTCCGCTGTGGAGATGACGTCCCAACGGAGGTCGTCTGTCAGCAGTCAGGTCGGTGGAGGGACGAGAGCGGAGTCTGGCGTGAAAGAGCTTTAATTAGGGAGACATTGTTTTAATTAATTAGTGATAGTTAATTGAAAGAATTTGAAGTGATTTGTTCTGAACCGTTCTTCATCCTTTTTGGTTTGTTTGGTGTTAATGTTGGTTTGTGTTAAACTCTTTCAGCAGTCGATGAGCTCCCAAAATACAGGACAGAACATGGCCCCATCCATGGTTTCACAACAGCAACAACAACAACAACAACAACAACAACAGCAGCAGCAACAAGTTCAGATCAGCAGCCAAGTAAGATATTCATCTCGTTTCTAAAAGCTTTATTGATATCTTATCCTCGGAGACAGACGGACTGATTCTGTTAGTGGAGCCTCATTATTGGATTCATTCATTACGACAAACGGCTAAAAACAAAACTCAACTCGTCTGTTTTCAGGACACATTTTGTCCAAGTTGTCGTGGCTCAAAAATCACTGACATCTGAAGGAATCCTGAGCTGGAGGATCTGCAGAATATTTCAATTTTCTAATAAATTATATTATTTATCCCCAAAAATAACTTTACTTAAACCGTTTATTTTCTGGTTTAATATTGTTTTGCACATCATGCATCATAAAGACAGATGAGTATATTTCGTACTCTAAATGTGATTACAAGAATCTAAAATAAAATGTATAATTAAATGTATTTCAGGAGGCTTTTCTCTTCTTCCTATTAAGATCATGAGCATTAATCAATGTTTTAGTTTCCTACACTGAGGCATAAGTAGAATACAGGCTGTCTGCTCCAGATATGAACCTGGACCACAGCTTCAGTTGCACCTGAATCACTGAATCTGTCTTTAGATTGAATCACTCGTACTGCCATTTAACTCCCCGGCGGTGTCCCCAATGTCCTTGTTCCCTGACAGTCGATGGTGCAGTTCTCCAGCCAGCTGGAAGTCATGCACAGCCTGAAGGAGCAGCTGGAGCAGCGGACCAGGCTGATCGAGGCCAACATTCAGCGGCAGCAGGGCGAGCTGCGGCAGATCCAGGACGAGCTGCAGAGAGTTCAGGGACAGAACCTGCAGGTGAGAGTGCTCAGGAAAAGCACGACATCACAGAAAAGCATCACTTCTTGTGATGCCAATGCAAAAGTTTCTTAAAGCTGCATTCTCTCTAGTGTCCACCAGGGGGCGACTCCTCTGGTTGTATAGAAGTCTATGAGAAAATGAATTGATGACATTTTGGACAGACGTGGATGCAAACTGCTACTTGACTGGTTGACTTGAGTTGGTCGGTCGGTAATTGTTTCACTAGAATCTGCGCTGGATGTTTCAGATGTTCTTGCCGAAAGGAGCCGGAGGACTCAGTCTGGGCTCTGTTCAGATGGCCCAGGGGAACGTGGTGCAGCAGGGAGGAACCCTCAGCATGCAGGGCCAGGTGGTCTCTGCAGGACCTCTGCAGAACAGCATCCAGCAACAACATGCCATCCAGCCCCAGCAGCAAACACTCCTACGGGATCAGAGCACAGCGCTCTCACAGGTCTGACAACCCCCCCCCCCCCTTCAGTGCTGATCATTAAACACATCTCAGTCTCTAACTCCGGTCCTGTTTGTTTTCAGTCTCAGCGGTCGTCTCTCACTCTGCAGCCTCAACAGAATCCACTGCCCGCCTCTCTCTACAACGCCATGATGATCCCTCAGCAGAGCCCGGCCAACATGGTCCAGATCGCCACCAGCCTGGCTCAGAATACCGGACCCAGCGCTGCTGCTGTGGCCACGTTCGCACAGGACCGTTCGGCTCAGATCAGGTTTGTCATCATGTTATGCCATGCTGCCCACCACTTTAAGGGCCTCTGTACACAAAGCGCCCTTTTCTGGCTGAAATGGGGCCTATGTTTCTATGACCACCGTTGTACGGTAGTCTAGCATCCATCTTTGCTTTGTATTATGTATTTGGGCGACTATCTATCCCAGGTTTCCCGCCAGTCCTCAGCTGCTCACCAAGCTGGTGACGGGACAGATGGCCTGCGGTGCCGTCATGGTCCCCACCACCATGTTCATGGGCCAAGTGGTGACGGCCTTCGCTCCTCAGCAGGGCCAGACCCAGACCATCAGCATTTCCCAGCAGCCGCCACAGCAGCAGCAGGAGCAGCAGCAGGTACAGCAGCAGTCACCGGTCACAGCCATGCAGCAAGGGCAGGCTCACCTGGCTCAGCAGCAAACACAGTTCCTACAGGTAAACCATTAGGGGGGGGGGGGATGTTTTCACATCAACAACATAGATATTAGAGATCAATTATGAGTTATTTAACTTCCTAACACGAGCTCTAAACAGATTCAAATACATCATTAAAACTACGAATGACAAGATGTTATATTAAAACATACTATGTTAGATTTCCTAATCATTTGAATTGTGTTTTAATGTGTTTCAGAAGCAGATAAAAGTCGCTCACAGTAACTTTAAATCTTGACTCGGCTCAACAGGTTGACTTCCGTCTTCTCATCGTCCCGCTAATCAAACTTTCTCTCCACTCAAGGCTCCCCGGCTTCTTCACGGAAACCAGTCCACCCAGCTGATCCTGCAGGCGGCGTTCCCTCTGCAGCAGCAGGGCGCCTTCGCTGCTGCCACCCAACAGCAGCAGCAACAGCTGCAACAGTTACAACAACAGAAGCAGCTACAGCAGCAGCAGCAGAAGCAGCAGCTGGCCCCTCACAGGAGACACAGTCTGTCTGACCGCTCGGCCAAGCAGCCACAGTAGCCGGCTGTGTGAGTGTCAAACCCAGACGTGGGGGTGTCTTTGAGAGGTGGGGGAGGAGTCAACGTGCAGCTCTGAGACGTGATTGGACGAGCGGGCTGTGGCTTCAGAAGGATCTTTGGCTGTTTGCACTTAACTCCTGCTGCAGAGAACACAGCACCGTGTCTCTCTGGCAGGAGGCAGAAAACAGGGAGCCACAAACCCTATAATGGAGTCCCTCACACCCTCCCCCGGTGTGTGTGTGTGTGTGTGTGTGTGTGTGTGTGTGTGTGTGTGTGTGTGTGTGTGTGTGTGTGTGTGTGTGTGTGTGTGTGTGTGTGTGTGTGTGTGTGTGTGTGTGTGTGTGTGTGTGTGTGTGTGTGTGTGTGTGTGTGTGTGTGTGTGTGTGTGTGTGTGTGTGTGTGTGTGTTTGTGTTTGTGTGTGCTCCTCCGGTCACCCTCACAGGATTGTTTTACGCCGAGCTCTCCGGTACTTTAATGCAGCCGAAGCTTCCATCAAAGCTTCAAGGACGTCCTGCAGAAGCGAACGCCCAGAGGCTCGTGTGTTTTGGATGTTTTCTCTTATTCTTGTTTGTTTTGTTTTTTTCATGTAAAAAAAAAAAAACAATGATGGGTCAGAAAATATTTTTTACAAATGTGGTGTAGATTGAACTTTTACTGTACAGAACATCACGTGTAATATATTATGTAAATATACCGAAAAAGAAAGAACTAATATTTTATATGATGCATGAAAAGAAGTGCGGAGTCTGTTATTTGAAGCTTTGAAAAGAAAAGCTGTTAAAATGCTGAGTGGCTGATATGTTTGTGTGTCTGAAGCAGACGACGCTGCTGGTTGTGTCACGGTTTGTTTGATCCTTCGGTCCATATTGTCACTGAATTTTAAAAAATGTTTTAAAGTATTTTTAAAAAAACTTTTAAAAATGTGCTTAAAATCTGCACACTCATTTTTAACTTCAGTCAAACTACACAGTGATTGACAGGTCTCTACCAGAGACGTATACGAGGTCTCTACCAGAGACGTATACGGCGTCTCTACCAGAGACGTATACGAGGTCTCTACGTCACTTGTCCTCAGTCCAGATATGGTCACTTCTGTTCATCGGTTGCCAAAAAAACAAGATGGCGACGGCAAAATCGCCAAACTCGAGGCTTCATAACATCAGTCCACAAACCAATGAGTGACGTCACCATGACGACGTCTACTTCTTATCTTCAGTCTGTGGTTTGAACATGTGGAAAAGATCTTTTAACCCTAATTACTTTGGCATTATGATGCTTCAGCATCTGTTTCACATGTTCAATAAGTGGAATTGTCACTTTATTTGGAGATGATGTTCTAATCCCTCATTTCAGAGTTCATTTGGCTTCCGTCGTATTTATGTAAAAGGTCTTTTTTTTTTTTTTTAGTGGTTGTAATGTTATTTCATGTTTAACTGGTTATTTTATGGTTGTGTAGTTGTTCAAACTTCATTATAGTCGGTCACGTGTGATATAAAGTCAGTGTTGCATCGTGTTGAAGAACGGTCACTTCATTTCAAATATAGATATTTTTGCTCGTCTGAAATGTTCAATATAATCATCTGATGACTAAAAGAGTTTTCACTGATTAAAACCTTATTTAAATAGTAAGGTTTAAAAACAGTTTACTCGACTGAAAATTATTGAAAAAAAACAAGGACATTTGACAGGACTAAGATTAAATAAAGAATAATAAAAAGGGATAATGTCCGAGGTGTCCATTATCAGTAACGTACTGTGACTTTAATGACTCGTTGACCCAATAATTCCTAATAATGGACGACTCAAAACACTTTATCCCTCTTATACCATCGTCTCTTGCCAAAGCAAAAAAAATAAAGTAAAGAAATGAAATGCTCTTCCTTCAGCAACAAAGAAATGATCCATAACCCTCACTAGTCATCTTCATACCTGCTGTCAAACTGCTGCTTTAAAGATGCCATCAAGTCGCAGTGAAGTCCTTTTAATCTGTTGTGGCGCTGCAACACTTCATATTTATATAAAAGGTTCTCTGCTGAACACTTACCAACCTGTGGAGACCTGTGCTCCATACAAACAGACCTCTGGAGTGTGATGTATAAACTATATATATATATACACATGTATACACCTTCAACACAGTGAGAGACTTTGCACAATGTCAGATGCAGTAAAGAGTTATTTTTCTATTACCTGAATAGACGACATCAAACCTCAGCTTCTGCTTTTAAATGTGCAAACCTGAAGGATCTAAACGAGCTGTGACACGCACACACACACACACACACTGTTGAACTTCTTTCTCACCCAACAAAGCTGGTTTTACATGTGAGGTCATGCTTATGCAAATTTTTGTTGTATTTGTTTTGAGTCTTAACCAGTCAAGTTTGTTTTCTTCATGCTGGAAGAAGTTGTAAAAGTGACGCTTTTTAAAGTCACTCAAATAAACCGAGAAAATGTTTTTTCTATCCAAAGAGACGGATCCCCGAAATAAAAAGGACTCGTTGTGTTAAATGTCGTGTAGTTCTGATGTTCGCACTAGAAACAGTTTTCAGTTTTGGTTTGGCTCGTGGAATTCACTGCTGCGCTTCACTCGACGACACTTTCAACGTTCATACGACTATTCAGTGTTCCAGAACAAGTTTTAACACGTCCTACCCATAGAAATAGACGAGTAGAACAGACATCCAAACCAACGTAGCGGGACGGTCAGAGCGGCGGCCATGTTTAAGTGTAACGTTGCCGTTGATGCTGTATTCCATCTACTTCAGAAATCTGAATGAGTAGCAGGGAATGACGTCACACCCGAGTTGACCGTAGCATCGTGTCAGATAGGAGTCGGACAGTACTGCGTGTATGATTTGGGTTAATGAGAAACGAGGCTAATAAACAGCTTATTACTATAGCTCGTTTACCGTTGATATGCGGAGCAGCCATCTTGGATTATACGGTCGGGGTTTTGTCCAACTTTCAGTCAGAAATCTGACCTCAGGCGGCTTTCCACTTTAAATTCTGACATACAAATCAGAAATGTCTTTTTCCGAGTTCAAACGCAGCGTAGCGTAAAAAAAAAAGAATAAACCGACTTACGCTAAACTGTGGAGTCACCGACGTGAGGTTTTGCGTTAACGACTAAAACCATCAATGGAGTAATAACGTTACGAAGTGTAGAGAAAATTAGTAAAATTTAACAACTTAATGCTTCACACAGACTGTCACACACAGATGGCTGGCTAGTTAGCTGTGTATGTATATATACATACACACATATGTAAGTATGTATACGACATACAGATTCATATATCCTTTATTTAACTAGGAAGTCACTTTGAGTTTTTTACAAGTGAGACCTAAAAGTATATTAAATTATTACACCAGGAAGTCCTCCAGCATGCTCTTCTGACCCACAATCCTTTGCTGTGGATTTATCCCTAACATGTTAAAAATGTTTCTATTGTGACGCTGAGGCACAAAGACGGACGCTTCACATCCTCTGCTGCCATCTGCTGGTCGGCTTTAGGTCCTACACCTTCATATTCTCAATCCCTCGCTGCGCTGCATTTAAAATATAAACTAAAAGCACTTCAGCAATTTCTTGAGCCAAACCCGCTCCATGAATGATCATTTACTCCCCTTCCGTTTGAAAATAAACCTGTAATAAAACATTCTGCTGTTACTGTTTATTTGATCCCTTCAGCGACACACAGAATCACATGAAACAATTTTATTGAGCTTCTTTTTTTAGATTTACAGGCATTTCAACCGAGCAGTATCACAAACAAAGTATTTCACAGCCTGTCAAATATTGACAATGCAGCTTCAGTCTGTTCACCTTTTTAAAAATATATTTCCATTCCTTGTTTGTAGTGACCTGTCTCTCTCTCTCCCCGTTTCTACAGTACATCAGCTTAAGAGAAAAGGAAATGAAGCTAAATAAATAGTAAATAAAAAGGTGAAACGCAGTAGCCGTGTTCAGGTGTCGCCGTTGCTACCACACAGCTGCTCATGGAGTGACTTCTACTGGCAGTTATTATCAGTTGGTTTCATCTGTTCTGTACCTGATTGATTTAGTGACTAACGGTTTGTAACAATGGCTTTAATCACCGTGTGAGGGAGGATCTGTGGAAGTGGAATTATGAAACGTGGCGTATCTCTCTGGTAGCCGTCTCTTTAAGGATGGCGACACCTGGACTCAGGTAATCTAGTGCTCTGATGTGAAACAAAGGATTAATCACTTCCTAAAGAGAGAGTTTGGGTTTTATTTAAAGTGTGTTCTATGAGTCAGTGTGTGGCGTTGAGAGGCAGCACGACGTGTTTGAGACACCAAAATATAAAGAATCTCTTTCAGTCTAAGTGAACGCTGCGTTTAGAATGTTTCCACCTCTTTAGTACGGGGAACTGAAACACTTCTATCCATCTCGGCTCTCTTTAAAGCTTTAAAGTTTCTATGAACTCATCTACTGTAGTAGAACCCTGACTGTGGAGGAGAACCTCACACACACACACACTGCAGAACATCACGACTGTCTGTTGGTTCTGTTCTCAGCGTTTTTCCTCACAATGTGAAAATCAAGATGTTTAGTGAAGTAGAACCATATTTTGGGATTTTAATGCATCGTGGTAAAAAAAAATAAAAAAATGTCCCCCAGAGTGAAAGATGGAATAAACAAATGAGCATTCAATATTTAAAAAACAAAAAAAGACAAAAGCTGTTTGAATGGACTCAAAGTGTCTCTGAGTGTGAGGACAGAACTCTTGTGTCCCTCAGACTCACAGACCACAGAGAGCCGTGTGGTCTGCTCGCTCACCTCCAGCTACATCACCAGAGAGGCTCCAGGGCTCACTGCTGTACTGATGAGCATCACTCATTACAACATTATTCATAATGATTACAAAAACAGTGTTCAACCTCCACCAGAGGGGGGGGCAGTCTAAACAACGCTCTCTACACAACTTAACCAAACGTCACACGTATGTACAGACAACACCTGAAATCTGTCGTCCAATTAAAATCCAGCGTCCGGCTTGATGAAGAGGGCGGAGAAGGCGAAGGCCAGGAAAACGATCCCTCCGATGATTGTAACTGTGGAAACAAGAACATTTCATTTATTATGGGATGGATCACAACACAAAACTACTCGTGCATATGTGTTCTTCTCTAGAGATCAAAGGGAGATTAAACAAAGAGTTTTATAAAGTAGAGATGCACAGATTGCAATTTTTCAAGAAGTTAAATAAAATGGAGATAATCAGAATTGAAGAACCTCACAAACTGTTTAAGACTTAGAAGTATCACAGAATCACGAGAAAAACTCTTTTGGACTTTTATTATATTAATAATAATATTTTATAATTCAATATTGATGAATGAAGAAAGAATGAAATCCACTGTGTTGTAAAGTAACAACAAACAGTGAGAGAATGGTACGTTTGAAGGATTTACTGTAATAATAATTAAACATAATAATAATAATATAACGGTCTCACCGGTTCTGACGGATATTTTCTGGGCGATCATTCGTCCTCCGACCACAGCCAGTCCGGTACACATGCAGTGGCCGAGAGTTCCTCCCACTGCGACTCCAAAGGGATCCTGGGAATTATTCAAAACAAAAAGAACGTGCCGTCATGTTGATGCTGAAGAAAATGATCCATGTCCTCCCTTAAATATTTAATAAGTTTATTAAGTATCAACACATTTACTGTTTGAGGTTCGACTCAAACAGTAAACACGAACACACACACACACACACACACACACACACACACACACACACACACACACACACACACACACACACACACACACACACACACACACACACACACACACACACACACACACACACACACACACACACACACACACACACACACACACACACACACACTTCTGTGTGAAAGTACTTATGACAAAAAAAATATATTATAATGTGAATAAATGGCTGGAAGAAGACAAAGGTTTGTAAAAGGCATTAAATGTAACAAACCTCCCGAGCAGCCAGGATGATGGTGGTGAGCTGCGAGCGGTCCCCCCACTCTGCCAGGAAGGTGAGGGTGAGGGCCTGGATGAAGATGGGTGAGATGATGCTGTGCCACTTCCCCTGAGGCATGGAGGTCCCAGATCCAGCCTCCACATCTGGAGTCCCATTAACCAGCTTAGACCGCTGGAGCTGCACAGACAACACACCGGGTTAAACGCTCTATTCACATATTTTTAAAAAAAGCTTCTTAAATGTGAAGACTATCTGGTTTCTTTACTCTTCTGTGACGGTAAACTAAATATCTTTGAGTTGTGAAGAAAACAAGACATTTTAAGTCGTAATCCTGAATCTTTTTTCACCGTTTTATAGAACAAACTCATCGATTACAGTGAAGATCATGGTTGATTTCAGCCCTCGTTGAAACAGTAAAACCGCTGTAGAACCAAACCACCTGGTGATAAAAACGGCTTCTAACACAATTCAAACCTTTTAAATAATTTGGATAAGAGCAGTAAAAATGAGTTAATGCATTAACGTGGACTCGATCTATTTCACATTTAAATCTTGACGCTCATGCATGAACACCATGACGAAGTAATGTGAACCATGTGTGAGTCAAGAGAAACAGGACCCACGCTGAAGGTGTTGTATAAATGATGCATGTTTAATTATTAGTGTTGACTTGTCGTCGTACGAGATGATCTCCCTGGGTTTAGAGTCGGCTCACCTCTTCATCCTTCTTCTTGATCTCTGCCTGCACCTCCTCCAGCTCCTCCTGGCCTTCGTCTGGACTCATCCTCAGCCCCTCCCTTAGCATGCGCACACCGAAGATGGCGAACAGAGCGGTGGACACGTAGTACGTGTAGATTCTTGGTATGATGGTGGTGGCATAGCCAAACAGCACTGGAGGTGAGGGGGGGGGGGGGGTAGGAGAAAATAAACTGAATTATTACCCAGCAGAAGATGGAGGAGCAGCTCCACGTTACAGCTGAAAGTGAAAACCCTAAAATGAACGCTCCTAACTAACCTGAGAGACAAGTCATGAGTCCCAGAGCCAGCATGGCCCCCGTCAGCACCGTGAGACGGTTGTAACGCATCGCCATGATGGCCGCGATGAAAAACGTCTTGTCCCCCAGCTCGGAGACGATGATGACGGAGATGGAGGCCACGAAGGCGTGGATGAAGCCCATGTTTGCTTTGCTGGAGGAGCCATCTTCAGAGACCACCGGACCGATGGGGTGTGGACTCGAGGCTTTCTGTCGGAAAGAAAAGCAACGCGGTGACAGTCAGATAAGTTACACACGAGGGTTTGCATGTCTGTCCCCAGATCTCCATGCTTTAAAGTGGTGATATCAAAAGGTTTTTAGGTTAAGATCTAATCTATCGTCTCCTTAGGTTGAGGTCTCAGGTTAAGGTGATCGAGCGGTTTCTGTTCTGGCACCTCAGCTCTGGAACAGTCTTCCAGTTAGTCTCCGATCTGCTGACACTGTTTCCGCTTTTAAATCCTGTCTTATGACAAATTTTATACTGACATTGCCTTTTCACCTGACAATTAATATTATTTATTTATATATTTTTAAATATAGCCCTGTTGTGCAACCACTTGATTTTAAGTTAATTTGTTATACTTTCACCTGTCGTACCTTCTATGCTTTGGAATGATTATTATGTACATTTATTTTATACGGTCTTTTAACTGTGTGCTTTTATTTTGCTGTTTTTATTTTGTTGATATTTTTTATTTATTTATTTAGCACAATTTAAACAACAAAATAAAAATAGCAAAAAAGCAAAAAGCCAAATTGGGCTTATTTGAAGCCTCCTATATAATATTAAAATTTTACAAAATTACAGAGAGCATAAAATTATATAAAAGATATGACTAAGCACAATATTAAATATTAGTATTGATCTGCTGTCTATGGAAAGCACTTTGTGCTCCCAGCTTGAAAAGTGCTATACAAATAAAAAAGATAATTATTATAATTGCTGTAGGAGGTAACACAATAGCAATTGAGCCTATGGCCTTCTGACAACTGTATTGCAATATTTATTATCTTTGTATATTTGCAGTTTCTGTGGTGACATTCCTGCTGTATTACAGTTTTAAAATAATAATAATTAGCCTCTGCACATAAATTCTGAAAATGTGCATGTTAATATGAAACTTCTCATTCAAACACAAGTACTTTTGTTTTTATCCCAAATTCGAAATCAACCAGGACTGCCATCTCAAGGGTTTCCACCTTTTAAGACTATAATTAAAAAATGTAAACATCCCACGCGTCCGTCAGCTCATCTTAACTTTCCTTATTTAAACTATTTAACTTTCCCCGGAACACGAGTATCTGCAGGTATCTCTATTAGCATGTAGCATGCTAGCTCAGAGCTGCTAGCTAGCAAGCACCAAAGCAAAAACACCGGCGTCGAAAATAACAACTCCCCCCCGTTTCCTAGTTTAATTGATCAATAATAAACGTATAATAAAAAACGTTTACTTCTTGTGGTGGTTGCTCTTGTGCTGGTTTGTTCTCATCCGGAACGGACGCGACTCCAACCGACAACAACAACACGGCGGAGAGCAGGAAGAAGACTCGCGTCACATTTATATCAGCCCGTCGGTCTCCTCCGCCGAGCGCGAGATGCATCATGGCGGCCGAAATAACCGACAAGGGGACGGTTTCCGGCTTTTATTTTGTCGTCCACGAATCACTTAATATCATCGGCAACAAAACTGGCTAACTTCATATTAGCCACCTAGCTTTGCAATTTGAGGAAGTCTTCGGTGATACACGTCACGAACACACCGACTCCGAGTCCGAGCGCCGAGGAAACTCAGAGGGGGGCGGGGGGTGGAGTTAGAGTCTTGCTGCCGCGTTCGGAGAGATGATTGGACCGTAAGCAATGTTGACGTACGCACAGTGCAGCTCAGTGATTGGACAGTCTGCTTGTCGGTTATGTAAACGTAGTTAAAAAAAAGAGTTAAATGCTTGAAAGACGGACAAGGGGAAAAAGAAAGGCAATCAAGCTATCATGATAGGTTGAGTGTCACTACAAGTCATAAAATAATACACTCATTCAGATTTTTGCATCATATTGTATTTTATATTTACTGTATATTATATATATTCAACATCACGCTGCTATTAATCAAACCGTGACTTTAACTTTTCATAAATTTTTGTCTCCAACTGTTCTTGATTAGGTTTTTTTTATTATTGTTTTCTTATAATATTCTTATTTTATTTTTGTTTATACTACTTATTTATTTTAGAATATTTATTTGTTCTCCATTTATTTGTACTGCTGTCTTCAACCACAGAATTTTCCATCTGTGGATGAATAAAGGTTTATCTTATCTTAAACAGACTTAAATTATGTTAACCTTTAAAAGGCAAATTTACTAACCTGTTATATTAATCACTTCATGTTTATTCAGCACTTGGTATTTCATATATGCAATACCATATATATCTTTATATATTACTTATGTCCTTGTTCACACATTTAGCCAATAAAGCTGGTTCTGATACTTCATTTCTATATTTTATTCAGTGGTTGAAAGAACCCCTCACCACTTTACAAGTCTGAACAATCTATAATGAGAATTTTAAAATAAATATTTAAATACATATATTCTGCGCACTACAATTACAGTAATATTATTAACCAGTTTTTTGGCAGGTTAATTTACAATCAATCAATTCCATCGCTATCTAGTGGATTCCTCAAACATACACTTAATGATTAAAATAAATAAGCATACAGAAAGTACTTAAACATGAAACAGATTCCACTCCCGTGATAGGTTTTTATTTTTATCGGGTAGAAGTGAAGTATTTCATTACAACAAAAATGATTTCATGTTGTAGTTCGTTATCATATGTATCAAAAAACAACTTCCTAATATTTGTACAGGATATTGTTGTTGCAGACATGAGAAAAGAAGCCCAGTTTCTCACATTGATTTATGTTTATGTTATAATATACTTATATTTATCTCGTTATTGTGACAAACCCACTTATTTTAACAAAACCTGCTCGTTATACGAGATATGCCGGTATGTTGTGCTGAAGAAAACATTTTATATGTTGCTGTAGCAAGAAAAATATTCAGTCAAAACATCAATTTCTCAAAATGCCTCATTTTATCAACATAAAAATGTTTCTTGTGTGTTATAACAAGATACGTTAGTGTGTTATAATAGAGAAAATGTGTCAGTATTATTGCATAAATGTACCTCATTATAACAAAAACTAGATTTTGCAGTCAGCGAGTGATTTGTGACGTTCGTCATTTGTTCACATCGGTTTGTAGAAGCAGCTCACTTCTCCCCCGGAGAGACTTCAGCTGGACGATTGTTTCTGCAGCACTGCGACGCCTCACGATCACACCGTCAGCTGCAGACATCGCTGTCCTGTCGGCTGGTGGTCCAGAGCATCTTATCAATCGATGCTGACAGTGAGGTGAGTTTTACTGCAACACCTTCAGATCCTCAGGCGTCTCTGACACTTCTCGTTTTCCTTGGATTTTACAGTTCCGTGCTCACAGCACAAACGGTATGAATGCTTTCCTGTGCCTCGGGTACGACTCATATTTGCTGACGTAAAGGTCGTGACAGAGCTGCGCTGCCAGCGCCTGGTTGAACAGCACATAGAGGACCACGAGCCACCAGGTGAGGGACACGCCTCCGAAAGCCAGGCTCAGCGAGACGTAGATCAGCAGCTCAGCGAAGTAATGCGGGCAGGACACCAGCTCGAACCAGCCTCCCCGTGGCACCCTGTGAGCCAGCGTCTCCACCGATCCTAAAACACAAACCAGTGGTTTACACTATTCACCAGGGCCGTCCTCGACCACAGAGAGTCTTTGTTGGAGCGATTTCATTCGTTTATTTTGTTGTTTAAGTGAAGGGATATAGGCAGTAGGTGTGTCAGTGTCAGGTGATGCACCAGATGGGGACATGTTTTTTTTTTACCAGAGTGTTATGTATGGTTCTATGTCCTGCTGTGAATGTTTGTGCTTGGGTGTGTCTGTGTGCGTGTGTGTATTCTGTGTCTTTTGACTTCTAGGTGCAGCTCCCTAACGAGTGATTGAAGGCACCTGGATGAGGATGTGGTTTACCTATATAAGCGCCTCCTTGCTCCGCCCTCGCTCTCTCTCATCTGCCTGGCACCAGACCCTGGTCTGCAGTGGGATTTGCACACTACAGTTTACTTGTGTCCTGTAAATAAACTGGCAGCTGTGGTTATTTTTAACCTAACTTGGTGTTGTGTCCCTCCTATATGTTGCGACTCCCGAGCCGGTCGTAACATAATGGGGGCTCGTCCGAAGCTCAGTTAGCCTTAGGTAATGTTTTACTCCTAGACTTAGTTAGTAGGTTCAGGCTGATGTCAGGCTTAAGGTAGAGGTTTTAGTTTTTCTCTTTTTGAGCTTGCCTGGTTAAGAAAGCCTGCGGGTGTTGGAGAGACCGGCACCACTTTATTGTTTTTGGTGCGGTAACCCTGGGGTGGCCCCTGGCGTGCCCGGGAAAGCCAACGAAGACTAGTTGAGGTTTAGCCAGATAGAACTACAGTTTCTTAGGTAGAGAGTTTTGGTTAAATGCTAGGCTGTAGTTTTGTTCTTCTTTGAACCCTGATTCGTCTGGCTGGCTTAGTACGCCAGTGCTCATGTTTTTCTATTATCTGTGTGAGCTTCGTGTGCAGGTAGTCGCATGCTTCTTGCAGGGACTACATTTTGTGGAACCTACTTTCTTCTCAGTGGAGGTAGAAAAGTCGTGTTTAGAATTTCAGTGTATCGTAGGGGAAAGAGTACTGTTAACACTATTTCTATACTGTGTGGCCTGACATAGTTAAGTAGCTGCTCTTGTATAGACAGCCTAGTGATTGGTGCATTTCAATTACTCTCTGATTTTGTGTAGGTAAGCTGTGCTGTTTGGTAGCACTGGTTCTGTGTGGTAGTGTTACTTTGTGTTGGTGGTTTGGCTTACTTAGGGGGAGCCCATTTTTGGGTGTGCTACCTTGTAGAGATTTGTTCCTCATAAAGTTGTTTTTGTGATCTCACAATGAAGTCTGATTTTCAAGAGATCAGTGAAGGTCCTACAATAGAGCAGCTGGCTCAATGTACCAAAGCCCAGCTCATGTCTGTTGCAGAGCAGTACCATCTTGAAATTGCTCAAACGTCCCTTAAGAAAGGTCAGCTTAGAGCTAAGGTAGTCACTGCACTCATTGAACGGGGAGTATTGCCCCGTGAATCTAGTCAGCCTGATGAGGAGCAGGGCTTACATGTGTCTGCAGGTTTAACTGTTGGGAAGACGGAACAAGTAATCTTGAAGTCTCAAGATGCTCAATCTGTACGTTTGCGAGAATTGGAATTGCAATTCAGAATAAAAGAGCTAGAAATGGAGGCTAAGGAAAGAGAAGAGGTGAGGAGGTTTGAGATGGAGAGGTTGAGACAAGTACATGAGGAGAAAATGAAGGAGCTGGAGTTGAGGTCAAGAGCTGAAACTGAGCAGGCTAATTCTTATACATCTAGTCCTCGTTTTGATGTAGCTAGGAACATAGCTTTAGTTCCTCATTGTGGTGAGGAGGTAGAAAAGTACTTTTCCCACTTTGAGCGTGTTGCTACCGCCTTAGCATGGCCTAAAGAATTCTGGACACTACTGTTGCAGTGTGTACTGACAGGTAGAGCTCAGGAGGTTTATTCATCTTTAACTCTGACCCAGAGCTCAGATTATGACATCGTTATGGCAGCCATATTGCGTGCCTATGAGTTGGTCCCTGAGGCCTACAGACAGAGGTTTAGAGGGTATCGTAAGGTGGAGAAGCAGACATTTGTGGAGTTTGCTAGAGAAAAGGAAATCCTTTTCACGAGGTGGTTCACATCACAAAAGGTTGTGACCAAGGAGGAACTTCAGCAGTTGATTATTCTGGAAGAATTTAGAAATTGTGTCCCTGAAGTGGTGGCCACCTATGAGCGAGCAAAGAGTGACTAAAGTGGAGGAGGCTGCTGTGCTTGCCGATGAGTATGTCTTGGCTCATAAAACAGTCTTTAGTGGCAAAACCGGCGAGACTAAGAGCTTAGCCTCTCCTCACACCTTTTGTTTAAGACCTAAGCAATGGGTCTCCTTCAGTTCCCATAGCAAACTGTCATGCTCTCAATAAAAAGTCAGAAGGTACTAAGCCTGTAGGGCTAATAGTTTCAGTACCACAGCAGTTGCCCTGTGTAGTTGGTCCTTGTCAGACCAATAAAAAACACACTGAGCATGACTCCTTTGCACCAGTCCGTATAGAGGGTTCAATAGCAATTTCTGATTCTGAGAAGCTCATCCCATCCTTACGGATACAGGAGCCTCTCAGTCCTTGTTTTTGGCAGGAGTTTTGCCTCTCTCTGAGAAGACCTCCACTGGTAGCAGTGCTTCAGTCCAAGGATGTGGGATGAGGTGGCTTAAAGCCCATTGCATGTTGTGTATTTACATTACAGTCATTTAGCAGACACTTTTATCCAAAGCAACTTACAATTCAGAGTCTATCACATTTCTACACCGTAGGCACAGTTACAGGAGCAATTTTGGGGTTAAGTGTCTTGCTCAAGGACACATCGACATGCAACTAGCAGAGCCGGAGCCGGATTGAACCGCCGACCCTCTGATTGAAAGACGGCCCTGCTATCCACTTAGCCACAGTCGCCCAGTCGTGTATTTGCAATCTGGGTTGGTTACGGGCCCTGTCGTGGTGGCGATTCGTCCCCAGCTTCCTTTAGGGGGAGTAGACCTGATTTTGGGTAATGATTTGGCTGGCGGGAAGGTGTTTCCTGCTCCCATTGTAGTGGATAGACCAACAGGCTCCGTAGTTGACAATTACCAGAGTGCTGATCTGTCATCTCGGTTGCCTAAAGTCCTTCCTGCTTGCATTGTAACTCGTGTCCAGTCAAGAAAGTATGAAGATGTGGTGAATTTATCTGAAGTGGCTCCACCTGTTGACAGTCTAGAGGCTGATCCTGATCCTTCTGTAACTTCTGAGTTGCCTCTAGATAAGCTGTCCACTAATGCTGTTGGAAATGAGTCTACTGAAGTTAAATTGACCTGTCCTGTCACTGTGCCTGCTGGGCCTGACACACAGTTGAAGGTTGGCAAGGAACAGCTGATAGCAGCCCAGAAGGCTGACCCTCCTTTGGCCAAGTGTATGGCAGCAGTGTTGCCTAAGGATGAGAGTGGTACTACTCATGCCACTTTTACTGGGAGGTTGGTATCCTCATGCGTAAGAGGGTTCTTCTGTTAAAACAGCATGGTTTTGGATGACACCCTTATGGCTGTCATCTTAAGGAAGGGAGTGTTATGTCTGGTTCTATGTCCTGCTGTGAATGTGTGTGTGTGTGTGTGTGTGTATTCTGTGTCTTTTGACTTCTAGGTGCAGCTCCCTAACGAGTGATTGAAGGCACCTGGATGAGGATGTGGTTTACCTATATAAGCGCCTCATTGCTCCGCCCTCGCTCTCTCTCATCTGCCTGGCACCAGACCCTGGTCTGCAGTGGGATTTGCACACTACAGTTTACTTGTGTCCTGTAAATAAACTGGCAGCTGTGGTTGTTTTTAACCTAACTTGGTGTTGTGTCCCTCCTATATGTTGCGACTCCCGAGCCGGTCGTAACACAGAGCAAGAGAGAGACTGCACAGGAATAAACAGTCTGTGGGAGTCCTGACGAGTGAAGTGTATTAAATAGTGTTTTAAAAGTTAAAACAAGTTTTGAGAATTCAAAGTAACATGCGGTGAGTACCTGATAAATAAATGGTCATTTTGTGGGTGAAGTATTCCTTAAAGTTTACATCATTTGTAGCAAAAGGCCCAAACCACCCAGCTACTGGTTTTAAGCAGAGACAGCTGCTTACCTGACTTTCCGGTGCGAAGCCCGGCCAGCAGCACCGTGGACTGATGCTGCATCAGAGAGGCCCAAATGAAAAGTGCACTTCCAGCCACATGAAACCAGTCCAGCTGAGAGAGGAGGCTTCCAGTCCCTAAAAAAAAAAAGCAGCACAAACATCAAAACCCACACAGCAGAACCAGCGTAAAGCGGCTGCAGAGAGGGCTGATTTCACTTTCACCTTCTCCCAGACGATCGGAGCCAAGCACCGTCAGCCCCAGTATGACGTAATAACACACGCCGAACACGTACTGCACCACGTGAAGGGCTCCGTCAGAGAAGACGCTGACGAACAGGCACTCCAGCAGCCTCCTGAGGGAGTGGAAGCACAGCAGCAGCTGCACCAGCAGAGTAGACAGCTGTGGGACTACAGACAGCATCAGTACCAGAGACAGAGCGGATCACACAGGGAAACACCAGTAAGAGCAAGAGCCTACCGTGACTGTCGGTGTTTGGTGCATCTGTCAAAATGTCTAATATTCCAGTCAGCCATGACGGGTAGGACTGATGCTGAAATATGGAGTTCAGGTACAAAGACAGAAGAAAAGCATTCCAGACCACAGAGATGAAGTAGAAGTGCCAGAACCATCTGAAAGGAGAATAAAAACAGAACTTTATTTAAGGAAAAACAAGTACACGATAGAGGAGAGCTGCTAACAACAAAACAGTATATTATTAAAATACCAGGGGGGGGGGGGGGGAATTAAAACAATGCAATGAGAGACAAATAAATGTTCTAAATATGTTGAAAATTTAACTATTATAATAATACAAAAATAATTGAAAATCTTAAAATGAACGAGCACAGACATTAGAAAAGAGCATTGCATTTGACGTCAGGGAGTTTCATTAGATATGTTTCTGTAATATGCAAATAACCTGTTTTTTTATTGTTTGTAAGAGCAAGAGAGTTAATCATTAACTTACATTTAAATAAACACTTATGCTTATGAGAAAATAATTTTCCCAATAAAATAAGAAAGTTAAGAACATAGTGTAGAGATTTGTACTCATATTGTCACAGTAACAAATTATTAGTAACATTGGTGGTATTAAATAAATGACAATTTAAATTATTTAATTTAAATTTCACACTGAAAGAATAAACTGACAGATATGATTGTTTTTAACTAAATTAGCAGAAACACATTTGAGTTTTCTATGTTTTAAACAATGAAACGAACCCTTAAAACTTTATATATTTAATATAATAATATATTCACGTTTAAACATATCACATTTATTCACGTTACTGTTACCTTTTCGGGACGTCTAACGCGCGCAGCCAGTCGTCTCGTGAGAGGTTTTGTTTGGTCTTTCCGTACCGAATCAGATCCTGAAATAAAACGTAGAGACGACACGTTTCATATTTCCTCGGCAGGTGTGTTGATATTTTGTGAACACAGAAAGCTAAAAGGAAACATGACGCCAGAAAAGACCATAAAACATCCGTGAGGCTCGCGCTGAACGAGCCCCGCGTCATTGTCCAGCTACGCCGTGTTGAGTACAATGTTGTGTGCAACGCTGAAAAGAGTCCGTCGGAAAAGAGTCATAATAGTTCCGGATGAAACTTAATTTTTTAGAGCAAGAAAAATATACAAAACAAGAAACGGTATTAATATAAAAAGATGAAGTGTAGAAGTAAATCAACAATGGTGGAAATGATGCTTCAACACAGTTAAACACAAACAATAGAGGTCATATTAGACTGTACGGAAGAATATTGGGGCCACACGAGAAGGAAAAAGAGAAATTTAAAGTCATAACTCAAATATTTTTTTTCCACGTGGGCCTAATCCGCTTCCGTAATGCTGAAAATCAAGAAAGAAAAAAATGTTTAATGTTAAAAAGAAAACAAAAGAGAGAAACAATCACGTGAACAGACGTTAAAGACATTAACAAAAAATAGACAGAGTTATAGATTTAAACCATTTTTTTGCCTTTCTATTAATTTTTACTGACGACTTTAAGTTGTTGGAAAGATTATACATGAGCACAGTGAAAGAGGGAGTGCTGCCTTTCCACCTACAATATGACTATGATATGTAATCACTCCATTAACATTATCTTAAATGTTTGCATCCAAGTTGTCCATAAAATAAATTATAGGCCTGTCATTGTAAGTAAATTATGCTAAATTGTGCATTTTTAATTAATATTACTACATCAGACCAAAAATCATTGTATGAATATTTTGAAAATAGATGATCAATGGTTTAAGCTTCTGGAGAACAAAAGGTACAAGGATCTACTTCAAATATCTTGTGTACAAAATCACAAATTCAGTGTTCATGAGAAGAGCTTTTATTTTTTCATCCAGCAGAGGGCAGCACCTGAATCCTACCACATAACAGGAGGAGCCAGCATGAGAGCATGGACCGTCCTGTCAGATGATATTCAGTTCTACAGATAAGGCTAATACTCTGAAATGTATTGTTTGTGTCCACGTGTCAATCCTCTCTAAACTTGTATCAGTTTGTCTTTGAACATACAAAGTTAAATGCAGTGGTGGAATGAGTTCTGATATTGTGACGCCTGCATGATAATATTTCACCGGGCAATCCTGTATTATATAACGACAATAATGAATCTTTGAAGTAATGATTATTTTCATTGTCAAATTAATTCATTGGTCGATAAAATGTCCCAAAAAACAACAACAAAAAATACACTCAAAAAATACCCATCAGAGTTTCTCAAAGTCCAAGTTGACAAATTCAAACTGTTTGTTTTGTCCAAAAACCAAAGATATTAAGTCTAACATCCTAAAAGACCAAT
This sequence comes from Anarhichas minor, assembly GCF_050575085.1. Taxonomy (NCBI): domain Eukaryota; kingdom Metazoa; phylum Chordata; class Actinopteri; order Perciformes; family Anarhichadidae; genus Anarhichas; species Anarhichas minor. The sequence goes on along the minus strand of NW_027466456.1, from coordinate 902,120 downwards.
AAAAGCTGAAAACATTTACATTTAAGAAGCTGGAATAAGATCAATTAATGACATAAATGATCATTTAATTATCAAATTGGCTGCGGGTTCATTTTCAAATAACCAACTAATCAATGAATCAAGTCATAATTTGAGCTGTAATTAAGATACTTTATTTAATATAATGTAAAAATACTTAAATAGTTACAAGTAAAATGTCTGAGTAGATACTTTTTATTATATAAAGTACACAAGTAATAGTACAACATTACTAAGTAACATTATATAAGTATTACTACTATCAACATAAAAGCTGCATTTAATGGATATAAGTGGACCCATGTTTAACTAGTTTATACTGTTAGGTTGTTAAAGTAAAGTATTGAACCTCGTAAGTTAATCATATGTTAAATATTTAAAGTGTATCTTGTAAAATGTAAAAAGAACAATATTTCCCTCTGAGCTGTAGCGCAGTAGGACAGAAGGTGCATGTGTGAGCGCTGGTGTTTTATGTGTTAAGTTCATCTCACTTTGATTTGATGTTGACCGACCTCTCGGCCTCGGTTCTTCGCTCATGCTCACTTTTTTTTTTGCTGAGCTTTTCCTCTCGCAGCTCTCGCTCCTGTGAGTTCCTCCTCTCCACAACGCAGCAACGTGTCAAAGGAAAAGCAGCGTGTTTGTGTGAAACACTTGGTAGAAAAGCCTTTGAGGCCTGAGATTCCAGGATGCCTTCTCTTAGAGGAGCTCAGCATCCTGTCTGAGGAAGCGTGCTCTGTTTCCTGCTCCCCTCCCTTCTCTGTCCTCAGTGTCCTCTTTCCTTAATGCTGCGCCAAGAGCAGGCCCCCCTTTAGGCCCCCGAAAGACTGCAGTTAAGCTGGTGCTCCGTGGGCAACGTAGAATATCATCAAATAAGATGCAGATTGAGACACAGTTAGAAGGAAACAGCACTTTGAATGATACACACAGACATGAAGACTTCTCCTGACCTCTTTGTTTCCTGAGTGTTCGATGTATCCAGAAGCTTGTGCGTAGTAATGCATGTTCAATACCAGGGCCCCGTCCCACCTAAATGGAACGGGGCCATAATTCATTTTTTTTTCAATCTCACCTGTGTTTACCCTGCATGTCAGAATGGCTTCTGTGAAACGGGCCTATTCTTTCTAAAGTGTTGATTTAACACTTTTACAGTGGTTTCCATATAAACACTGGGTGAGTGTTAATTTAAACGTTTGGGGGTTTCTAATTTGCAATTCCATTGAACCTCCATTGAACCGCACAAACAGTGCTGAAAACAATTCACAGCTTTTTAAAAATTATTTCTTCCAACAACTTTTAAATGGCTGTTTTCACAAACATTGTTTTTGAATTCAGTTCTATTGAGATCAACTTCTCCAGCTCTCTATAGTAAAACACAAATCCATATAATGGTCTTTATGCTTTATTTTTATCAGAGTGAAATAACAAAACACTGTATTTAAAGTGTGTCACAGATATCACTCATGTTATGACCCAAATATACAAATATGTCCCACACAACTTTGAATGTTTTCCTTCTCTTGCGTTCCCCCCAAGACTCTTCTAAAATCTTTGTTTCTCATAAGCTTTGAGTGAGCCAGAGTTCAAAACAATCACCTCATGTTGAATGTGGAAAATAATAAGAAAATAAAAATGGAAAGTGTTTCTGTTGCCGGCTTCTCCAAAGGTGCAGTTGGTGTGGAGCCGTCCAGGAATTGTTGGCTGGGAGGGGGCACTGAGTTTGTGTAGAAGTGACCAATCCAGGACACGTGGATGTAGCACTCAGCACACAACCCCATCACCTGCCTACCACACCCTTCTGAATCCATGCCAACATCAAGACACGCACCTCCGTCTCCTCGTCAGGTGAGATGCTGCTCCATTTGTTTCCTTGTGTTGGCACTGTCCCAAATCATCCGACAGTTTGAGCTCTAACATCCAAACCTTGATAGACATCTTTTGGCAGGCGATGAAACTGAATCTATTGATTTTTTTTTTGTGCCGCCTGAAGAAGACTTTGTCTCAAATGTTTTTATTGTGAAACATCATTTTCAATTAAAGCTGCAAGCAGCATTGATCGGGCCCTCGCACCTTCACGCACGTCGCGCGTACTGGCAGGACTCTGGTTGCATTTCTGTGACCATCAGACATCAGCGTGCACGAGTTATGTGAATATTGAAGCGGATTCTGTAGTTTTTGTAAGGCTTGTGCTGTATTAAATATAATGACATGAAATATTAAGGGGTAAAGATGGAACAAATAAAAAACATGAAATCAGAGGATATTTATTTATTCATGTATTAAGTCCTTGAGGGTTCAGGGTTTGAGGCTTTAGGGGGGGACATTGGGATTGGTCCTTAGAGAGAAGAAATTATTGGCAGAATAACGCTACGCCCATTTTCGTTATTGACACGCCCACTTATTCACTACAGAATAATTATGGTGTTTGTTTATTTCTGGATTCACTTTCTAGTTCCGTGCTGTAAGGTTTGGTTTGCTGTTATCAGAAGACCTCTAGATCACTTCTTTGAAGAAGAACAATGTACGGCCGAGTTACAACAACTTCCTCTTTCATGGCGAATGGTGTTTTTTTTGGTCAACAAAACATCATACAATTCAAATTGGCCGACTTCCTGTTTGTTTAGGGCATAATTCCAAGAGGATTTTTTGTACGTCCCATCACGCTAAATATACCTACCAAATTTCATACAGCTAGGTGAAACCCAATGTTGGGGCTACTCAAAAGGATGCCATATTCATGACATACTATACTATGACATTTTTAAGACATACTGTACACTGCCATTTTAATGATTTTTTTGACATACTATACTATGACATTTTTTATTACGTTTTTGACATACTATATAATGTGACTTTTTTTCAGACAGACAGACAGATGAAGAGAGACAGAGAGACAGACAGAGAGAGAGAGAGACTCCTCCCCTGCAGGCTGTCCAGCTGAAGGAGTCTCTCCATCCTCAGCAGCAGCTTCAGCTCCATTTGGACTCACAGTCCTCCGCTGCTCGTTTTCATGACTTTGTGGCGTCGCAAACTTTCTCTGGGGTGGAATCTCAAACATCAGAAGTCGATGGATTAGCACACTGAGCCTGTAGGATTATCGTTACTGCAGCGAAGACCTGACGGACGATGGCGCAGGCAGTCTCACTGTTTGGCATTATTCTGAAAATCAGTTGTGTTGCTGGTAAGAGAATCAATTAAATACTCATCAAATCTTCTGTCTGAATCAAAAACTTCAGTTAAACAACAAACTAATTATCGCAATAAAGGCAATCATTTATTACTTTTTATGTCAATCAGAATCAGAATCGTTTATTGCCGTGGTATGTTGAACATACAAGGAATGTGACATGACGGGATAGCTGTCAGTTGTAACTATTAGGACAGGCATAAATGAGCTTTACTTTTGTGGTTAATGAAGAGTTCCACAAGTCTGAAATGTGATGAGTATGAAAAAGTATTCTAGTGTAATCCACTAATTTCTGATCTGGGATATGTTGAGAAAAGGAGGGAAATGTGAGTCTATTTGACAAAGAAGAACTAACTAACTAACTACAACCCAACACACAAATCAATCAAATCAAACTTCTATAATTCCCACTTGGTCAGCCTATAAAGTTTTTTTCCCCCATACAATACAATGTGTGCTTTAGGGCCTCACAGGGAGGTGGTGGGCAGCCTGTATCCTCCGAAACAGGAACCCCACCTAGGCCACACTGTGCCGGGCTATTGAGCCTGACCCGGCCCATCTTCCCCTGCTTCCTGTTTTGACACAGCTCCGCCATTTTCTGCAGCAGTGGAAAAAATGTCCCCTCAGTAGCCAGTTACGAAACACCCTTTTTAAAAAATACATATTTTTTGTGCTTTAATTAAACCCTAGCCATATTTTTAGGCTTCTGCTCGAAAATTACATACCCACACTAAAAAGACTTTAGTTCTTTAACTACAAGGTCTATTTTAATAATATAATGCTAGAATACAGGTAACACTTGTGAGATGTGTTGAAATGTGAAGGTATTGTGTATATGTTACTGGTTAATGGTGACTGAACATGGAACATAGCTCAAATTTGAAAAGTTTCAGGTTCGCCTGAAAAAAAGCACTGAAAGCATGAATATCTTTTTTTAATGATGCAGGTGTAAGCTAAAAACTCTCCCAAATCATAGCACAACATGACAGAGGGCTGTATAAAAAGATTTGGCTTTGATAAAGTGAAGCAAACAGAGGTTTGTAGAGCTTATTGTGTCAGAGAGGGCGTGGGAGGTCAAGCAGATTTGTCATTTTGGAACCTGTTCCATTATACTGTTATATACTATATAACTATATATTTCACTTGTTTTATCTATAATATTATTCAATCTATCCAAATACAAGCAGTTTGGCATAATTTGAGACCAGGAGTCCTCTCTAAAGCCGGTCTGTGTCTCTGAGCCATGGAGCAGCCTGGCTGCCTTGTGTGTGTGAGTGGTGCTTTGTCACCCCTGTGATTGCCCAATCCCAGAGTGTGACGCCTCTTTAGACGCGCCAGAGTCCCATATATGGAGTGGTGCCAACGTGGTTTTGATTGACAGCCTCGTTATGGTAAAACAAACAGAAGCACGCCGTGCGTCATGCTGCGTAAAATCCCTTCCCCCACGGTTTCACAGGCTCCTGTGACTGCTATGTCAGTTAGCCATGATAGCGCTTAGCTTGTGTTTTCTGGAGCTTTATGTGTACATGGCCGCTGCGTCATCCCGAAAAATACTGATATTGTGTTATGTCTTATTGGTTCATGTATGATTGTGTTTGCAGTGTGTACAATGGCTGCTATGATGATTTTGCCCAGACTTTTGTCGTTAATTCGGTATATAATGTCTGTGGAGGATTAATCATATTTGTTTATGAAAAGTACGTTCTACGACACGGTAGCAGGCTAAACGGTCTCGCTCGAACTCCAAATCGGGCTCGGTTGTGTGGTGCTTGCTGGCTTGTAGCTCTGTAAGGGTTTGATGGAGCGAAATAATGAATACATGTATCGATTCTCTGTGAAATGCTAATGCGGATAGCTACGCTCGTTAGCCGTTTTGGTGCGGTAGCAGCTCCTTTGTCTAGCTTTGTTTGTGTGCACGGCTCGCAGAGTCATGCCGAAAAATCGTGAAATTGTGGTAAATATTCTAGATATCTTCCAGATATGATACTAGTTCATGTATAACTGTGTTTGCAGTGTTTGCAATGGCTGGTATGATGATGTTGCTCGGACTTTTCCCGTTAATTCGATATTTAATATGTCTGGAGCATTTTTGACATTTCTTAATAAAAAGTCCATTCGGAACCACGGTACCACTCTAAACGGTCTCGCTCGAAGCCCAAATGGTCTCCGCTCGGGCTTAAAAGGTTTTAAGTTCCAACCTTGGGCTTTTGAACCTGATTTAATTTCCATTTAGTACATCTTTAAAGGACCATACTGTGCGCGTTATTGGTAACAATAGTGACCTCTGACCCCTCTGTGAAGCTGTTGTTTGTTAGCGCTGCACAGACTTGTGTCATCACTGTGTTTGTCGACTCCAGCCATCGAACTGCGGTTTATGCCCGATCCACCGACGCTGAACATCTATGGCATTCACAGGATGAACAAATCGGACAACCTGGAACTGACATGCAGGTACACGTATATAAATATACTTTAACCAGTTCAATCCATACATACAGTACAGGACTGACTCAATATCTCTCGTGTGGCAGAGGCCGCCAGTACCTGAGGTGGACGACCCCTCCTACGAGCACTCGCTTCTCCACCAGTGACTGCAGTGGATCGGGACTCTTCTGCACGACACTGCAGATCTCCAACGCGACCGTCAACGAAACCGGACAGTACCAGTGCTCCTACAGGGACCTGAAGGTGGAGGACGGCAAGACGTCAGCAGCAGCTTATGTGTTTGTCAACGGTACAACCCACTCTCAACAAACTGACATCTTTGCTTTATTATATTATATTATATTTTGTATTATAAAGTAGGTCTAAGTGTTGTATAAATACTGTGAACATATCAAACAGTATTAAGAAACAGTGCCTTTAAGTCAAATTGTTTTAAAGGTTCGGATTGCAATACTGCAAATAGTATCACTGTCACCATTTATACCCCAAAATACTGTAAATCCTGCAGTCACAGTCTCACAAAGGACACACTGCTAACTAATACACCGTTTTTAACTTAACTTACACATATTATCTGTGTTATTTCAGATTACAAGGTGCCATTTGTGCCGCCTGAGAAAGAATACGAGGTGGTGTTCATCCGTGAGGGGGAGCGGGTGGTGATACCGTGCCGAGGCTCGGTGGAGGATCTCAACGTCACGCTCCACACTGTGAGGAAGAGTTGTTTCTGTTCCCTTCATCTTCTCTCTCGCTGCTGCACAGGATGGAAGCAACTTCTGTAGGACGACCAGCATTACAGAACAACTAATACCTCATTTTACAGGGTTGCAGATTAATAATTTTTATAGTTTTTTATATTATCTTATTTACATATCCGGGTTATCGGTGCTTGTGTGGAAAAATTCCTGGTGTTTTTTGTATTTTTCTTTTCTGTGTTCGAAATCAGTAAATGTTTGTGTCTGTCAGAAGTATCCAAATAAGGAGCTCCATCCCGATGGGAAGGACTCCCTGTGGGACGCCAGGACGGGCTTCACGGTCCCCAGTCACCTGATCAGCTACGCCGGCGTCGTGTCCTGCCAGACCCGCATCGGAAATGAGACGTTCAAGTCCCCCCTCTACATTGTGGCTGTAGTCGGTAAGACGGATGGAAAGATTCACACAGCAAAGTATCAGCTGTAGAAGTAATATGTGTTTTATTAGACTGAATGGATATCTAAACCTAGTGGACAGGCTGTGTCTAAGGTCCTGTCTACAGATATGTATTTAAAAAAAGCTATTTCTACGGTTTGGCCTCTCGTCCACACGCAAACAGAGTTTTATGTCACTAAAAGGTACTTTGTATTTGTGTGGAAACGATGACATCTTTACATAACGGATGGTTTCACTTCAACAACGACCAGCGAAGATCAGTCAAACGGACCTAAAGTCAACACCGTCGTTCCTTCACTCCTACAATACTGTTTTTCCCGCGTTAATCTAGTCTTTTGCGTGAGGAAACTCGTTCCCCGCCTTCTCACAGTCTTCCTCTGCAGGATGCTGCTCCTGAAAGGCCACCGAGATGTCTGAATATTTCGTAGAACAAGACTCCCAATCACCTTTTTTTTAAGCTTTTATTTCCTTATATCGTAAAGTGACGCTACGCAGAAAATCCACCTCGTTGATTGACCACATACGAGTCGATTTCAGTTTTCGACATAGCACCAAATATAAAGTATGTATAAATAAAGAAATAATTAGCTATTGCTTTGCTATTGTTTACAATTTGTTAACACCGCCAAAGGAAAATGAGCAGAATCTCCTCTGGTATCTGAGGTATCAGTGATGTAGCCTTTATCGCCACCTTGGAGTCTGGGTTTTTTTGCGTTCCAATGTTCTAGTTCTAGTGGAGATATTTTGTAAAACGTAGGTGGTGTGGACAGAATTTTCAAACCGTAGAGGAACATATGATTGTAAAGTAAGTGAAAGACTTGGTGGAATACTGAGCGAGCGAGGAAAAGTACGAGCAGAGAGAGAGAGAGTCAGTAGTCGCAGGAGAACAATAGGCCGTCGACTGACTGCCATGTCGTCCCTCCCTTTTCTTTTCCGCAGGATACAAGATCTACGAACTCACCCTGACCCCCGCTCAGCTCAGGCTGTGTGCGGGGGAGCGGCTGGAGCTCGGCTGCACGGCCAAAACCGAGCTCAACGTGGGCATCGAATTCAACTGGACCCACTCCGGTCAGGCCCTGGTCAGTGCCCGAGGCCTACCTGCTCTTCCTCTGTGTCGGCCAATGCCGACATGTATATTTTACATGTGACAGCCTGTCTTTAATACACGCTGAGGACGGACAGAGACACCAGATGTGTTGTATCTCACTTCCTCACGTATTCCTTACTTCCTGTTTTCAGGAATCCTTTAGTTTATCTCAAAGGGCAAAGGTGACCAGATGTGTTTTTGATGTCGTGCCGGTTCATATAAGAAAAACTAGAAAAGAGCATATTCAGTAGAGTGCAGATCTCCCCCAGGTGTGTTTTACTCTCGTACTCTCGTATAGTGCCTAACTTCATTGGATCATAACATATCGGGTATTCTGCAGATAAAAAAAAAAAAAAAAAAAAAAAACGTTCTATGGATGTCACTTTTTGAGCCAGATGCCAAAATGTGGTTTGCAACCAGGCGACAACCTCTGGTTCTGAAATGTGAAGCCAATGCTTCATGTGTTAAAGCTGCATTCTCTCTAGTGTCCACCAGGGGGCGACTCCTCTGGTTGTATAGAAGTCTATGATAAAATGACTCTACTTCTCTCTTGATTTATTACCTCAGTAAACATTGTAAACATGAGTTTATGGTCTCAATCTCTAGTTTCAAGTCTTCTTCAATACAGCATGATGTTCATTTAGTACATTATGGTCCATTTAGAGTCACACAGACCATAAAGCAGGGTATACTTTAGGGCGTTCATACAGCTCTACGTCACTCCTTCACAGTCCAAATAAGGTCAATTCCTATTGCGAAAATGTCAAAATGGCAACGGCCAAAATGATGAACTTGAGGCTTCAAAACCGCAGTCCACAAACCAGTGAGTGACGTCACGACTACTACGTCCACTTCTTAAATACCGTCTACTCCTGCAACAGATTAGTTAACTGAAGGCTTTGCTACTTTAGGTTTGTTTTAGCTAAAAAAAAGTCTTCCTTTCATTCATTCTGATGTGTTTTAATTGTCTGAACAGCACTTCTGAATCGTTCTCTCTCTCATGTCAGACCTCGGTGAACAATTCGAGGCCGACCCACACGACGCCCAACAAGAAGAAGCTGTGGAACTCGCTGGAGCTTTCCAGCAAACTCAGAGTGGAGAACGTGACGGTCGACCACACCGGAGAATACACCTGCACCGCATCCAGCGGGAAGATGGAGAAAAGTGCCTCAGCATTTCTTGAAGTGTATGGTAGGTGTCCTGAATACAGAGACCTCCCACTCAGGTGGAACGGTTTTATTTTTCAATATTTCTCTCCTATTCTTTTCCAAAAAGTGTTTTTTATTTTTTTCTGCTGGATGTGTCTTATGGAACCCCAAAACATTTGAATGTGTTTTGTTTTATTCTTCAATTTATCTTTCACCATCTTATTTTGTTTTTCAACTCCTTTTTTACACTTTCTTTTTGGTTTTGGCATTAATCATTTATCTACCACGGCGTATGAGGGCCATCGTAGGTAAAAAAAATAATACTTACGGAGCCGGAAGAGGGGGAAATATTCAGAGAAAAAACAATGAATTTGAGATCATTTACTTTGATATTTTAAAAGATTAAAGTAGTAAATATACAAGAAAAACCTCAGAAATTTAAGAGAAAAAACTTGAATAACCTCTGAGAATATAAAGTGATAATTTAGAAAATTGTCTGAGATTAAAGGAACCACGTCTCTTCTCTCAAAATATTTTATTTCATTCATTTTTTTCTTCATACAATGGCTCTAATAATACACAGATATTTATTTATTCCCTTTTTTCTTTAACCACAAAACTTTTCCCATCTTCTCAATGCTCATAAGATTGATGGGATAATTACTATGGTTCTTTCTAAAGATTTGAATATTGAAATATTAAACATTGGTGTTGCTAACGACATGTTGTGACTCTTTTTTTATGTTTCCAGAAAAGCCTTTCATTGATATAAAAGAGCCGTCGACGAAGGTTTGGGAGGTAAATGTCGGGGATCAAACATCCATCCCCGTCAAGTACTCAGCCTACCCTAACCCCAACTCTAGATGGTACGTTCACAGGGGAACAATACGTCGTGGCATGAAGTACTAGCAGCACTTTGTCATACAGTTAGTTAAAAAACGTAACTTTCCATTGTGATCTTTGTCACATTGATGTAGATTCAGATACTTCATGTCACGCTTTGTACGCTGCTCTGTCTGCCCAGGTTAAAGAACGGCCTTCCACTGAAGGAGGATTACAGAATAAAACAGAGAAGCGAAGCCCTCGTCATCCGCGGAGTCACAGAAATGGATGCTGGGAATTACACAATGGTCCTGACCAATAAGATCACCAAAGAGGAACAGAGGCGCTCTTTCCAGCTGCTGGTCAACGGCATGTTTTCTCTGTTTGTTTGTTTTTTTACAGTATTTTTTACGCCGTTGTTGGCGGGACAGTGGTGCTAACTGTCCGTATCTTCTTCTACAGTGCCTCCTCACATCATTGAGAAGGAGGTGGCGGTGGACACTGATGTGTACCCGTACGGCAGCAGCCCCACCCTGAGGTGCACCGCTCGTGGATTCCCCACACCTGCACACATCCAGTGGCAGTGGATGTCTAAAGACGACTGTCCAAAGGCCTTCCAGTGAGTCCTTTTCGAGCGTGCCTGCAGCGCTCACGTGCTTCTCAGCTCAGCTCATTGTCAACAGGTCGTTGATTTAGAAGAGGAATAGCTGCTTTCGTGATGTTGACAATAACACGAGAAGAGACAAAGAGAGTGCCCCTCTGACCCGATGCAGATCAGCGGATGTGATTCATGTTCTTCACAATGTCCCCTTTTTTTAACAAGGACGTCAGTTATTCTCAGACTTGAGAATGTGTTTACTGATTTTATACAATCTGATATTTGGGGCTGTTCCTGGATCAGTTTCTGGTCCATGCAATAAACAGACGGGAGGCGTCAGCGGTCACCCGACAGCCTCCTCAGGTATGCCGTGATCTGCCGCGTGTTGACAGAAAGGAGGAGTGTGCGAGTGGCCGGCTCTGTCCAGAGAAGACCATCAGCAGGTTTCCTTATCTCCTGTCTACACATCGGAGCACTTCCTCAGTCCTGCGCTACGTTTCCTGTTGTTCCCGTCGTGCTCCCTGTAAAAAAAAAAGACAAAAGAAAGCTCTTCTTCCTGCTGAAGCCGCGTCTCTTCTTGCAGACTTTTCTTTCCCTCGTTATCATGTTCTGAATTATAAAATAAACTGAACTTCCTTGTTCTTCTTAATTTTGATCGACAGTTTGTCTCTGCCTCGACTAAAAATAAGTTGCATAACTCAGCAATAACAGGAAAGAAAAAGAAAGAAACATACAAAAAACAAGTACATAGTGAAAGACTTTCTCCATTTGTAAATGTTAAAATGCGTTTGGTGCATCAGAGTGAAAGAGAAACAACTCTGCACCGACACTGACGTGGGTGATTAGTGCAGCTTCTGTGAGGACATTGTTTAAAGACGTGTCACCTGGTTTCTGTTTGTTTTTGTCCAAAAGGTCACGGCTGATAAAGTCTGAAGTGCAGCTAGCGGCGTGCACAGGTTGGAGGCATATCAGCAACAGCACCGGTCACCACCCAGTCGAACGGATCATAACTGACGCTGGGCATAACCAAAAGGTAAATAATTCCCCTTGATTACACCCCCGTCTCCCTGCTGTCCGCTATGGAGGACTGAAGCTGACATTATAATAAATAAATTAACAAATAAATACATTTCTCAATAAATAAATAAATAACAGCCTCAATTGTTAAATTTGGAATAAATAAATATTCCCAGAAATAAAAACAAGAATTATTATTTTTGTATTAATTTATTTTTATTTAAATATTTATAATGTTTACATTTATTTCTGCTTTTTATTCATTTGCTTTTTTGTTCAAATAAATAAACATATCTTATTCTGACATATTTTTTAATTAACCTGCACATCTATTTGATGATTAAGTTTATTTATTTTTTATTTATTACAACGGCAGCTTCAGTCCTCCACAGACAATCCTCGGGTCAACAGTGTTGCAGTTGCACTTTATTTAATGATCAATCATAAACAAATTAAATGCATTTTCCCAGAAAATCGCGAGCTCTTTGAAGGTTCAGAAAGCCGAGGCCCACGCCCTCTACAGATGCACGGCTGCCAACAAAGTCGGGGAGGATTCACGCATCATCTTTTTCCACGTCACACGTGAGCACTGTTCTCTTTCTTTTGGTCTCATGTGGCTTCTTTCCTGTAACTGTGACCACGCTTCAGTATTCACCACGCTGCCGTCGTTCACGCCCGCGTGTCCATCTGTGCTCTGCAGGCCTGGAGGTGAGCGTGTCTCCCCCCGGCGGGCCCTTAGAGGAGGACCACGTGGTTCTGCGATGTAAGGCCGACAAGCTGCTCTACGGAAACATGACCTGGTTCGGTGTCACCAACATATCGGAGTCGGAGCAGATCACGTCGGTGCAGCCGTGTCGCCCGTGGTGGAATGTGACTGTAGTTAAGAACAATTTTGAGGTACTTGTACTTTACAGTAGTTTGGAGTTATAACCAAAACCCAACCGAAGGTCGGCCATTTTTAATTGAATGTGACGAGGCGGCAAAAAAGGGCCGTGTTTAGTCCGAAGTTGTTGCAACTTAAGAGTCCTTAGTCAAATCTGCTCCAAATTTCACAGCCATGATAATACATTTAAATGACAATTAAGACTCATAGCCCCGCCCCCAACACCCCAGCCCCACCCCTTTCATAGCCACGCCGCCCGTACCACGAGTACCTCCGACACAAGGGAAGGTGTGAGGGTCCGTTCATTGCTGCTAGCAGCTTTAATTATAGATTAAACTACACAACAAGTCATTAAGATGAACTCCACCTTTACCGGCTGCAACATTACAATGATGAACACCTCATGCATCGGTAATATATTACTCTGCATAATGATCACTTTAACTTCTGGTAATTTAAGTATATCTTAATACTTTTGCACTTTAACTTAGTAAGGTTTTGAATCCAGGACTTCTAATTGTAACAGAATACTTTACATGATTATATTGCCCTTTTTACTTGAGTAAAATATTAAAATATTTCCCGTCGCTCTCTTGAACTGCAGCGGAGTCCCCCGTCTCGTGTAACGCTGTCCAGCCTGCAGGGCACCAACGTGACCCTGGAGCTGTCGCTGCCCAACGTGTCCCCTCGGGATGAGGGTCTGTACGCCTGTCAGGTGGAAAACATTAAGACTCGGGAGAAAACCTGCCTGCTGCGCCGTCTTTCTCTCAAAGGTGAGAAAAATGTACAATTCCCTTTTTTATATTTGAGAACACTGAGACATTCAGGACCTACAAGTTGATCATCCACAATGGAAAACCATCATTTCAAGCAGGAGGCAACCTCCGGTTCTGCAAAGTAAAGCCAAAGCTTCATGTGTTAAAGCTGCATTCTCTCTAGTGTCCACCAGGGGGCGACACCTCTGGTTGTATAGAAGTCTATGAGAAAATGACTCTACTTCTCTCTTGATTTATTACCTCAGTAAACATTGTAAACATGAGTTTATGGTCTCAATCTCTAGTTTCAAGTCTTCTTCAATACAGCATGATGTTCATTTAGTACATTATGGTCCATTTAGAGTCAAACAGACCATAAAGCAGGGGATGCTTTAGGGCGGGGCTACACGGTGATTGACAGGTCTCTACCAGAGACGTATACGGCGTCTCTACGTCACTCCTCCTCAGTCCAGATATGCTCACTTCCTGTTCACTGGTTGGGAAAAAGCCAAGATGACGATGAAGTATTAAGAGTGGGGCATCTGATTGAGGGAAAATCTTTGTGCGCGATTATTTCATTGTACATCCCAATTTAAACCTTTTCTTTCAGATGTTTTTAGAGAGAATATCTTCAAAATAGTCAACAAAAAATGACATTTAGAGTTTTTTTAAATGAATTTACTTTGATTCTGATTTTAGGTCTTGAGGCTGCAAGGATCCATCATAATTTAACCGACCAAAAGGTTAACGTGAGCGCAACGATCAGTCTCCTGTGCGATGCTGGCGGGACGCCAAACCCGACGGTGGCGTGGACCAAAAACAACCACACTGTGGTGGAGGGCTCAGGTGAGGCGGTCGCATGGCTTATCTAATGAACGCTCACTCACTTCACGCGTTGCCACAGTTCATTCAATTAAACAGCACGGATTGCTTTCAGGCGTGATCCTGAGTCAGCACAACCACATTCTGACCATTCAGCGAGTGAAGAAGGACGACAGCGGTCTGTACACCTGCACTGCCTGTAACAGCCGCGGCTGTGACACCTCACAGGCCTATTTGACTACCGAAGGTCAGTCCCTCCCCCGAATCATACCTGAAGTATTACAGTACAATGATGAAGTACTTCCTGTTTACTGATAACACATATCGGCCCCTGGGCACAGACATGTCAAAGGCCCCCGACCCCTTCTACATGGGAGCAAGAGCCCCAAAAGTAGTTGTTGTTTTGTGTCTGTTTGTGGTTGTTTTTCGTGTCTTTATGCTCTTTTTGATTCTCTTTATACTTATTTCATGCTCGTTTAATACTTTTTTGGGGTCTTCGTTCTGTCTCGAAATATTTTGTTGGTCTTTTTGCATCTCTTTGTAGTCGTTCTGTGTATCTTTGTAGTTGTTTTGTGTCTCTTTGTAGTCGTTTTGTGATCCCTTTGTGTGTGTTTGGAACAGTTTTGAGTCTTTTTGTAGTAGTTCCGTCTCAATGTTTTCTTTTTGGGGTGATTTTCTGTCTCTTTGTAGTTGTTTTGCACCCCATTGAAGTTGTCAGTGTAGTTTATAGTCATTTTTTGTCAATTTGTATATGTTTTGCTTCTCTTTGTAGACATTTACTAGATTTAGAGAACATTTAACTTCCAACAAGAAATGTTAACGCTCACTTCAAACAGAGGGTCCAGGTGCCCCGGACCCCTCTGAGCACCTGGACCTGTGCCCAGTAGGCCAGTTCAGTAATCCATCCATATATTGCTCATAGTTCATGTAAGATACTCCAGCCTTAACCTCTTGTAAATACCCACAATACTCACAAAGACCGTGTATTTATATCTGACCTCAAGGCTTCAACAATTCATATCAAACATCTGACATTTTTTGATATCAAAGATTTAGAGTAAGAATAACTTTGCTTCCGCATGACAGGAAGTTGGCCCAGTTAGCACACATCCTCCTCGGTGTTTCTAAATCCAAAACAATGAGGAGAGAGCAGGACAAAGGGAGAGGCCAGCCCAGCTCCAGCCTCTGCTCTACTGTCTACAGCGACACAGCGACACACAAACAAATGACTAGAACCAGGGCCTACGTGACCCGGACCCCGCCAGCAGAACGTAGACCCAGTTAGAGTTGCTCTCGGCTGCAGGCGTCATCCCTGCAAACAAGGGAGTGCAGAGGACGGGCGGATAACGAGAACATCTTGCGTGCATGTGAGGGAGTTTTACAGAGCAACAAGCAAGAGCGAGCAGTTTAAAAAAAGAGAGATTTTCTGAAGGTTTTTGGGATGAGGACGGTGGCTGAATGTCATATATGACATATCGTATCAATTACACTGTGCCTGAGTCACATGACCGGCCATGTTTATTACACGTTTCTTTAAAATTAAAGCTATCTTCGAAATGGAACTATTTGCTTTTTTAAAACGTATGTTTAAAATAGATTTCACAAGGGAACAATTAATCTGTGATGCGAAAAAGGTTTGAATATAAACTGTTCAGACTACCCTCCTAACAACAAGAAGAAACAATACCATTCGCTCCCCTTTTCTGACCCAGTCTTTCCCCCTAATCATCTTCGTCTCTACGCTGAACTGCAGCGGAGAGACGTCGGTTCATTGCAGCATGTTACTCACGACGGCTCCAAAAGGGCTTTTCCAAGTTGTCTTTGGCAGTAATTGTTCTTGCTGACTCCTGAACATTTGTTATGACGAGATAAAATATCAGTTTGCTTACAGTCCAGATTCCAACAGTCTCCTTCCTCCAGCCCAAACACAGACACACACACACACACACACGTGAACATGCCAAAGACAAGACTGTCTGAACTTTATGCAGCTCCACCGAGGCACGCCACTGAAATTATAATCGACATTCCACCGTGACTGTCCCACGTTTTTGTTCACTGAGGGATTTGTTGTTTGTGAGCACGCCTGCATCTCAAATTGTTGGGTCCATTCTAGGTGCAGAGGAAAAGACCAATGTGGAGCTGATTGTTCCCATCGGGTCAGTGGTCATCGCCATGTTTTTCTGGTTACTGATCGTCTTTGTCATCCGTGGAAGAAAGAGAGTAAGAACTTCCTCATCCTCCCTTTGCCACACTACATACATCCTTCCTTGGGAAAACCCAAGGAAGGATGATTCTGAATGAAAATTAAAAAAAAGAAGTACAGCTAAAATGCACACACACAAGCACACACAGTGTGTGGGTGTGAGACTGATTCGAAGTGACTGGTTTGGCTCTCAGTGGCAGCTCTCCTTTGTTTCCAGGAACAACAGGGTCCACTTTCTGCTCCGATAAGTCACGTAGACCAGCAGCACTGATTGGGATCCTTTTGTAACGGGAGGGGCAATGGAGTCACTGGAAACATGCTGTACAATTTAGTTTTTGATCATTAATTCAGATGTTTTTTCTCGCACGGTTTCAGCCAACTCGGGGGGATCTGAAGACGGGCTACCTGTCCATGATCCTGGACGCAGAGGACATGCCCATGGACGAGCAGTGCGAGAGGCTCACGTACGATGCTAACAAATGGGAGTTCCCTCGGGACAGGCTGAAGCTAGGTGAGACTACTGAAGGCTGCAAGGTGGCATAGCGAGTAAAGGAGTCAAGCAAGCATCTGTATCGCCTTGAACAGGACACTAAGCTCCTGCAAGTCCCCGCTTAGAGAGTTAGACGAGTTTTAAAAAGATCACATTGATTGAAATTTGCTTCACGTTTGGTGTGAACACAGGATGTGTCCGTCAGGAAAGTCAGAGCATCACCAAAAATATAAAAAGTCTTCCTGAGGTGATGAATGTCTGAACCAAACGTTATAGCAATCCATCCAATAGTTGTTGAGACATTTCAGTCTGGACTAAAGTGGTGGACCAACGCTAGCAAAACTACAAATCATCCACTTTTATATGGTTGATCGTTTTAGATGAATTCCAGTTTAAAACAAATTCTAATCAACACATCATATGACGGGTGATGTCAAAGAAGGGTTACTGCATCTGGCGCTGTTATTTGTGTCTTCATGATGAATGTCCTGCATTTAAAGGTGACCCGCTGGGACGAGGAGCATTTGGTCAGGTGGTCGAAGCGGCCGCCTTCGGCATCGAGAAAGCCACCACGCACACCACTGTTGCAGTCAAGATGCTTAAAGGCGAGTGTTTCCTCCTCCTTTGTCTCTCCACACGAACACAAAGACAATAAATAAAAAAAATTATAAATTAAATCTGTCCGTGTTACAGAGGGAGCCACGTCGAGTGAGTACCGCGCCTTGATGTCCGAGCTGAAAATTCTCATTCATATTGGACATCATCTCAACGTCGTCAACCTGCTGGGAGCCTGTACGAAGCCTGGAGGTGAGCGAGCACATAGCTGTCCTTATCTTCGTCCTCTAGTCTTCATGACCAGGCTGCATTCTCTCTAATGTCCACCAGGGGGCGACTCCTCTGGTTGTATAGAAGTTGATGAGAAAATGACTCTACTTCTCTCTTGATTTATTACCTCAGTAAACATTGTAAACATGAGTTTATGGTCTCAATCTCTAGTTTCAAGTCTTCTTCAATACAGCATGATGTAAAGAGCCGTCTTACTTTGACCTTTAACCTCTTCCCCTCACTCCGCAGGGCCACTGATGGTGATTGTTGAGTATTGTAAAAACGGAAACCTCTCCAGCTACCTGAAGAGCAAGCGTGGCGAGTACAGCCCCTACAAGGTAAATGTAACCCTCTCTGATTGACTCTGCCTCCAGCAGCTCATTGTCAATCTCCATTTTCTCCGCCCATCTGCGTCCCATCGTTAGAAACTACGCTGGTATGAGATGAGCTGCTCCTCACCTGGAAAGTAGACGAGCTCATGCGGCAGCAGCAAGGTGGGCGGAGAAAAAAACTGACAGTTAAAAGCAGCCTTCAGAGAATACACAGGAAGTCACAGAAATAGTTACATCCTAGTAGATCCAATATGTAGGCTAGTTGTAGTTTACAGACCTCGTTTGAATCGTTTCTAATTTGATATATGTATATGTGTGAAAATGTATCTGCAAAACTAAGAGCCAATCAGGTGACAGCCAGGCGTTTCCCATCATGCATTGGGTCATGCAGTCGGTTGAGAGCAACTGCGGCGCCTGGCTCAAAAAAACGCAGCGCCTCGATCTCGTAAGGTCATCGTTGCCCCCCGGACATCCACGACCCCCCGCGGTTGCGGCAAGAATAAATCAATCTTAACATGCAGTGAGATCCGTACAAAGAAAACCTGCAGCTTGAATAAAATATCATTCTGACTCTTTCTTTCTCTGTGTTTTCCCTCGTGGTCAACAGAGGAGGCGGGTGGACAGCCAGAAGTGGGCGTATGCAGACGAGGATGTGGCCGAAGGGGATCTGGGCTTGGGGAAGATCGCCCAGCTGGACATCTGCATGGGAACGGCCGTCTGCTCCAGAGCTGGAGACCGGGCTTCAGGCAGCAACGTGGACACGCAGGAAGGTGGGGAAGACAATGCAGAATGACTAACTCCCACATTAGTTGTTGTGGACACCTGTAATGTTGTTCAGGGCTCACAGTTATGATTTAAAATGCATCATGTGACCACAGAGAGCTCAGACGAGGACCATCTGACCATGGAGGACCTGATCTGCTACAGCTTCCAGGTGGCTAAAGGCATGGAGTTTCTGTCGTCCCGCAAGGTGAAACTAAATATTATCTAGACGTCTGTGTGTACGCATGCAGACATCCAAAATTGGAGATGATAATCTCTCTTTGCGTGTGAATATGAATCCCTTTTGTTTCTGTTTGCTCTGCAGTGCATCCACAGAGATCTAGCAGCCAGAAACATCCTGCTGTCAGAGAACAACGTGGTGAAGATCTGCGACTTTGGCCTCGCTAGAGACGTCTACAAAGACCCCGACTATGTCCGCAAGGGAGATGTGAGTCCCCCACACTAACGCGTGAGGTTTCTGGTCATTTTAGTCCCGGGACTACTTTTCAACGAACTAAAAAGGTTCCTTTGGCCCATTGTTGTCTGTGTTTCCATCATGGTTTAAAGACCTGCGAAGATCAGGCAAATTAGTCCGCTGGGAGGATGGCTGCTGATGGTCACAGGGTAAACCCTCTGCAGGCTGCAGTTCATTGTGCCCACACTTTTCATCTTTAAAAATAAAAACAAAAACAATGAAACAATCTGAACAAAAACATTTATTTTCTCTCATTCACGGCACTGCCACGCTGTCTCTCTCTCTCCTAACGCTCACCCTCTCAGCTCGGAATCTCCTTCTTTTTCTCTCTCTCTGCCTTTTTTAAAATGAGTCATAAAGGGGACAGCAAAGCCTAACTTTACTCTGTGTTATCAAAGAGAAATGCTCTCCCCTCGTTTCCTAAATCAAACAAGAGTTCTTGCTATATTTATTAATGAAGCGGTACACGGGTTGAAGCAGCGGCGCTGTGTGTGTTTGACCAAACAGCGACGGACATCACTTAAAAAACACACCCTGAAAGTTCCTGTACTTGCAGAAAGTACTATTCCTTACCGGGGGGCATTTTTGGGGGGTAAAACCAGGCGGCAACCTCCGGGTCTGAAAAGTGAAGCTAATGCTGAAGTGTCTTGAAACCTGCATTCTCTCTAGTGTCCACCAGGGGGCGACTCCTCTGGTTGTATAGAAGTCTATGAGAAAATGACTCTACTTCTCTCTTGATTTATTACCTCAGTAAACATTGAAAAACTTTATTTAGACTCTGGTCACTGCGGTCGAAACACAAAGTTCCTCAAAAAGCTCCTAGTTTCTGGAGAAGTTCCTGCAGTCAAAAGGGGGCTCATCAAACAGTCAAAATATGTGAAGTAATGAAGCTTACATCCTCTTCTTGCTACAGGCTCGACTCCCTCTGAAGTGGATGGCTCCAGAGACCATCTTCGATCGGGTGTACACCACACAAAGTGACGTTTGGTCCTTTGGAGTTCTTCTCTGGGAGATCTTTTCTCTGGGTGAGCCTCATAATCACCATTACACACAACACAATAATGATCACTGCACACCTGCAGTATTACCTCCATCTTATCTCCTACAGGGGCTTCTCCCTATCCGGGTGTTTGCATCGACGAGTTATTCTGCAGGAGGCTTAAGGAGGGCACCAGGATGAGACCTCCGGAATACGCCACCACCGAGATGTGAGCGGAAGGTCGACACGATGCAGGTCACACGCAGAAAAAACTTAACTCGCTCCAACGTCTTAACCGTGATCCCATTTACTTACAGATACCAGACCATGTTGGACTGCTGGCTGGATCGTCCCACAGACAGGCCAACATTCGCAGAGCTGGTGGGACATCTGGGCAACCTGCTGCAGGCCAGCGCCCAACGGGTCTGTACACCGTGTCCATAAAACATTTATATTCTAGATACAGCAAGAATAAAAAGGATTCAGATGTACCGGTTTCTGTACAGCCTCAATAGTCCATCATGCAATTTATGATTAAAAGGCACCGTCCATGTCTTTTACTGTGCTGTAGTTATGGCTGTCAGTGTTCCCAGTATACCGGAACTCATTCTGGGAAATTTAATTGAAAGTTAGCTGAAGTCGGACAAGAAAAGAAAATACAGGCTGACGCAAGCTAGTTGCGACAGGAGAAAGCTGATTACAGCATCAGGACAAGTAATTACTGGAAAACATTTAATTGATCATTTTTAAATGCGAGTTCATATTTCTACTCATTTGTGTGGATTAATTTGATCCAGCGTGTATTTGAGGTGAAATTATTAGAGTTCTCTTGGTCATCCAGGATGGGAAGGACTACATCCCTCTGACAGTCGGCAGCGCGGCAGAAGGATCTCCAGTGACCCCCGACCCCAGGAACCCCTACAGCAGGCCGCAGAGTGGGGAAATCCTGGAGGCTCAGCTCCACTACGACAACCCGCCGTCCTTAGGGTCAGCATGATGATCTCACTCTCCACTCTTAACTCTCCAGATCCACTGAATGAGTCTAATCAAGCTGCTTAACCATGACAACGTTACATTACCAGAAGCAGTTGAAAAGAAATTACACCAAAGATTATTTTGTTTGTGTAGAAAAATGATGTGGAGGTGAACAAGAAAACTAATGTCAGTATGCAAAACATTTTTACTTTTTTGGGACTTGAAACTCTAAATTTAGGACTCAGAACTTGAGTGCAAAGACCAATTTCATTGGTCAAACAAATATCTCTGCAGGTGGAAATCTGTTGAAATCGTCGTTGCGTGAATATTTTGTACCCTACACTTACGGCTTTGAGAATATACTCAGCTGTGAATGTTATCCAATCACCTACTTCCTCTGTGCAGACTGTCCCAACAGAGCGAGCGGTGCGGTCGTCCCCTCAGTGTGAAGACGTTTGAAGACGTCCCTGTGGCTCGCAGCAGTGTCATGGTGAGCGTCTGCACGTCCAACACACATCACAGCTTTGATCTACTTACTCCTGAGCAAATGAGCCTTATTTGATTTATTCTATTTATTTATTTCTGCAACAATCCAAAATCTAATCTCATTGGTGAAATATTGCTCAAAATCAGTTAAAAAGGCCTCGAAATAAATCTTATTTTAAAAACACTTACCAAGCTAATTTTTCTGTTATTGCAAGAAAACACACTTTATTTTATTCATCCTTGGCGTGGACTTACCCTACTTTACAAAATAAAGGGTGAACTCTCTGTTTGCACCAACCGCCTGTGTTCATTTCCACGGTTGCCGTTTCTACAGGAGGGTCACACAGACAGTGGTTTGTGCTTCTCACCGGAGGAGGTGAAGGGTTTGAATCCACAGCTGCCAACGACACCCAACTTCAGGTGAGGGCTCACATCATAACCATACAGAGTGTTACTGTGTTTTAGCTGCAAACCAAGTTTAAATGTAACCTCCCCCTTCCTGCCCCCCCCCTCCAGTCAGCTGCTGCGCTTTAAGAGCAAAGAGTCTCTGGCCTCGGAGTCGTCCAATCAGACGAGCGGATACCAGTCGGGGTACCACTCCGACGACACAGACGCCCCGATCTACGCCAACGAGGAGGCCATCATGAAGCACAACATGCTGAAGAAGCCTCCTCTGCCCAAGACGCCGGACAAGTTCAACGCGGAGATCCGCTACAGCACGCCGCCTGTCTGACCCCCCCCTCAACAACTTAACCCCCGAGTCTTTTCACTGTACGAGTCACAGGTGTTACTCAATAAGTCAGCTGGGGAAAGAAAACTGGAAGGTTGTATGATGAGTTTGTAAGCGCAGCTCTCTTTGGACATGCTTTCATGTTTACTCAGCGAGTAAAAAAGGTTGAGACACGAGGACACGCCCACTTCCAGAAGCGCAATCCACCCACTTCCTCTCATGCAGGAAATGACATCTGGAACTTTTAGATAATTGAATCTGCAAATGTTTGGTTTTTGGCACATTAAATGTCCAGTAAGGAGGCAGTTCTCACACGTCGATCCCAACAATGTCACATTTGTACAGTTCTTCTCTGCATATATATATATATAACTTACAGTATTTTATTGAAAATGTATTACTAAACCTGCAATAAATGTAACTAGTTTTATAAAATAAAACATACTCACAGATTAAGACGGCTCTTGTTTACTCTGTTATCGTGAAGCCTCCCGTATTCCTCACTAATCAATGAGTCCAGACACATCTCATTTCCTTTCTCTGCGTCTAACGCAAAGAAAACACTACTTTCTCAGCCTTGGTCGTGTGTGTGTGCGTGTGTGCGTGTGCGTGTGCGTGCTGTAGGAACAATGCCTTTCCAACCTTGGGTATTTCCTCAGCTGTATTCAGCTCACAATGCCCATAACAGTCCGGCCAAGACCAGCGAGGGCCAGTATGACAACAAACAAAGTAAAGAATACGTTTATAAAGCAGGTTTGAGAGCTGAGAAGAAAGAAATACACGAAGGATTCTGGATCTGTAATCACGTATGACACTCGACAGGTGCCGTGTACCCGCACACTTGTTTGTGAATGTCTTGTTGTCTGAAACAGTAAATCTTTATGCAGCGGTATCTTGTATGCGGGAATGCGGATGACTTTTGTTTGAGGATTAATTGTTGGTGCCAGGATGTGTTATTGAGACAGAGCCTCTGATGCTTGGCCTGAAACTTAAAGGAATACCTCACTAACAAAATAACCATTTATAAATCAATTAGTCACCTTGAAATCTTGTCTTGTCACGTCTCCTCGCCTCTCTATAGTCACTACTTCCCAATCACACTAATCTTCGCTAACTTACTATTAAAAACACTTCCTCATAAACAGTCTCAAGCTTTTGCAGGCTTGTCCGTGCGAGTCCGAAGTTGTTTTAAATAGTTAGGTTCTATCGAAGATGCATGTGTTTGTGAAGCAGTGATCGATGATTGGATTCTACTGCACTGAGCAGTGTGACAGTCCGTAACCGGATGTTTTGATATAGTTTTCCTGTTTTCTTCAAGAATTCAAGGTGACACGGGGGGGAGTAACTGATACACGAAGGATCATTTTGTGGGTGAAGTATTCCTTTAAAAGTGCAGGTCGGTGTCAGCATGACTACACAACATATTTTGTCTGCAATCAAGGGCAACAAACACTAATTATAGGACACCAGAGGAAACGAGTGAGGAGTTGTTTCCTCACTTCCACACAAAACACTGGGGGGTACATTTAGAAAGTCCTCCCCAGTACCGGCGGAAGAGGCCAGAAGGACGGCTTAATATCTATGTAGGTGTATTCAAGACAGGGACAGAGGATTTTCAATAAAAACAATGTTTCTAATGCATTATTTTACTGAAGCTTGCAGCTTGAGCAAAAGCATTAATATATTAACATATTATATAATATAACTGCGGATGAGAAGCAAAAATATTCACAGAAATGGTCTTTGAGGTTTTAAAATCACTGAAAATGAAGATCATCACTTTTCAAAAGGTTGTCCGTATTGTTTCAGGATAAGTGAGCAACAGCGCCCTCTGTTGTACTAAAGGTGTAATTACATTCAGTAGGTCAGACAACGTGATCAGCAGATATCTGCCATATGTGAAGCTGCAAAGTAATTATAAAAAAGATGAATAACACGAATTCCTCAGACTTTTGTAAAACATCTGAAACAAATTGAAGGACACATGGCAGGAACATTCATTTCCTCCGGGCTGGAGGGACAAGCTGCAGTCAGAGCTGCCAGCAAATACCTTGGCATTAACAAACATACACACCCAACCGACCGACCAGGCTGCCAGCTCACCAAACAGCGCCGACAAGGCAGATGAATAGTCATACGGACAGACGGACGGTGAAGATGCACCTGGTTGCCAGAGCACGATTGTTGAACAGCTGCTGTCGTGAAGCTACTGACGTCTCAGGGCAAGTGTGAACAATCTGAAATGTCCAAATTGGTAAAAGCAAACATGCGCTATTCCTAAACAGGTAGTTATTGATTCCAGGTCCCAGTCCAGGAAAGGGACGAGGTGAGAATGTGGATTAGATAATAAAATAAATAAAATAAAGTATGAATGAAGTAGATCCACAAATGCAGTCTGAGATAGTTGGCTGAAGTAAAATAAAAGTAGTGGATAGATGGCTGTTACATCCGGTGTCTCCGAGTTCTTGGCCAAACCAACTAAAACATTTGACAGCTCAATTGTATAAAATAATATTGGAACCAAATCCACATTTATATAACTAATAGTTGCATTGTTTTTCTAAGTGGTAACAGGTGTTTTCACAGGTGCATTCTGGGTGCAGGTGATTGATAATTGGGTGTGGAATTTAACTGTCAGTGTTTAAAAAAAGGCGTATTTAAAAAGGCGTATTACAGGCTCTTGGTTTAGGAGACTTTGTCAATAGATTGATGAGTTACTGGTTTCAATAATTGTGCCACAAGTAGCAGGTTTTGTGTTTGGGCAACTGCCTCTTCTGTTCAACATCTACATGCTTCCACTTGCTCAGATTATGGAAAACAACAAAGTGTGTTATCATGATTATGCAGACGACACACACATCTACGTATATAACTATATCACCAGGGGACTATAATCCCATACAGGGGCTGGGTAAATGCATTGAACAAATCAACAACTGGACGAACGATTGAAAGTCACTGATGTTAAAAACCACAAACCAAGCCAGAAATCTAGGTGTAGTTATGGATTCAGACCTCAACCTGAACAGCCATATCAAGACTATTACAAAATCAGCCTCCTATCACCTGAAGAATATATCAAGGACTAGAGGACTTCTGTCTCAACAGGATGTGGAAAAACTTGTCCATGCATTCATCTTCACTACTGTATTTTATTTCTTACACTGCTTTTTAATGTTTCAATGAATGTTCTTAATTGTTTTTAAACCTCCTTTTCTTTTGCCTTGTGTTTTGATGCTTTTAATGGTTTTATGTGAAGCACTTTGAATTGCCTTGTTGAAATGTGCTATACAAATAAACTTGCCTTGCCTTAAATTACATCGTTTTTTGGAGCAGGAGGGCGGTGTCAGTGAGTTCATCTGATATAGCTGTAGGGGGGAAAAGGTTGGGTACCACCAAGTACATAAAAAAAAAGAACACTAAGTTCTCACAAAGTAAAGCTCCACCCGAAATATCAACACAGAGTTGACTTCCGTAGTATTTGAGGCTATAACTTCCACCACTAAGGGGTAGTAACGCTTTAACATCGGCTCCCCAAAAGCCCTGCTGCTAAAGTCGGAGATCAAACAGAGGCAGAGCAGCAGGTCGGATCTGTTGGCCCTCGATGGAAAACCTTAAATTTACCCCCAAAGACCCTGATGGTGACATTTGTCATGTGAGGGGAAAGGAGACGAGGCAGCAGAGCCGTGTTGGATCATGTGTACCTGATGCTCATTACACTAATCTGTGTTATCACACACACACAGACACACACCAGTATGGAGTTGATAGATTGGGTTGTTAAACTGTCTGATTTAAATCAGTTTGTCACTCAAGAGATAATAAATTGTGGAACCTCTAACCAGGTTCTTTGATTAGAACTGTCAGTTAAAAAATAAGACCCTCAAAAAAAAAAAGAAAGAAAAATAACTGCAACCAATCAACTCAGGGGCTTAGATGCATTTACACTCACACACACACACACTCACACACACACACACACACACACACACACACACACATGCGTATTGATTTGATAGATATGCTTGTTTCACCGACAGGCTTATCGCATATTCTTGTCATATCCCCGTCCCTCCCCCGAGCTTTTAAAGGCTGCTTATACAAGCCTGTCACTCACTTGCTGGCAATGCAAGATTGACTTCTGTGATAAACAACAACAATTTCGCAGAAATTTAACTCCCGTGGCATTTCAGTGTTCAGAGGCAAAGGAAGGGAAGTGAATCAGAGTGAATACGGATCCACGTTGTTCTCTTTTACAAAAAAAGCAGTCAAATAGAAGCCGAGACGATGCAAATGCAATTAAAACACGATCATTTAAAAGCATCGACTGAACCATAAATGAGCAACGATAATATGATATGACGTGCAGGGCAGGATAAATTGGATGAGTTACTGCAGTCCCCCCCACCCCCCCCCCCAAGGGCCTGGGGCCCATGTCTGTGGGTCGTCGTGTCTGGAAGGGGAGCCGAGATGTGACAGCAGCAGCATGTGACTTTGGAGCCTCCGGGCTCAGACTGTAAGCACTGTTACTATCAAGCTGTCAGTCTGACCTGTCACGGACCTGTAGGTGCTGCTGGTAGCAGGGACTTTATTCCTCTAACACACACACACACACACTAACTAACACACACACGTTAACGCTAACACACACAGACACACTAACTAACACACACACGTTAACACTAACACACACTAACAAACACATACAATTATACACTAACACACTAATGCAAACACACACACACACAGTAACACACTAACTAATACACACACACATGCACTAATTAACACACACACTAATGCTGTGTCCACACAAAACAGACGCGATGAGACTGGAGTGACGCAAATTTGCGATGGCGCGGCGCGTTTGAATTCGGGCGAAGTCGCGTGAATTTGCGCAAATTCGGCAAAATCCACGCAAATTCGCGGCAAACGGCAAAACATCCCAAATGCGTGAGTTGAAATGTTTCAACTTCGGCGAAAAAATGACGTGACGCTGCGGCGCAATAGCCTTTCAGCGTTGACATCCTCCCCCTGTCATCAGTGACGTCCTGCCATTGTTGAATCAGGAAATAAATACTGTAGCCGTCTGTGTTCACCCAGAGCTCTACGATACCTCATATCAATAGAGACCGGACCAAATTATGTGTATAAGTGTGTGTGTGTAAACCATATGGTACAAACAATGAATAGATGCTGCTGTATTTACGTCTAGATGACGTTATTCTGAGTGTTGAAGGAGCTGCTACAATGTTAGCATAGCCTAGCACCGATCGATCCGAGCTCCATTGAGAAAACAAGTATTTTAAAAGTAATTTGCTTGTCTAACTAAACATGAATTCAGACTTTTTACAAATCGGCATCATTACGTAGTTATTTCGGAGTCCCTTTTTGTCGGTTTATTGCCGTTAAATCACTGCCAAATCAGTTTATTTTGTGTTCATACAGCTGTAGTAAACAGCGACGTGTGGCTCGCTAGACACAGTGAATACAGCTCGAACCAGACAAGACAGCGTTTAGTTTCCCGTGATAGCTGGGACTTCCACAACACGTACTAAGCAGAAATATAGGTTATTTTTTCGCACACACACAAACACACACACACACACACACACACACACTAACTAACTAACTAACACACACACACACACACACATTATTCCACATGGTTGAACTTAACATTTTAAATATATGCAATCACGACCTATATGTGGAGTGGTACATGCCCGTTAAGTAGTGGTAACAACCATCACAGTGTGAAATAACGTTAGCACCGCTAACGGCTAACCAACGGAGGTTCACTTCAGTTACATTATGATGCCTTCAGGCTCTGCTCAGTGAACATGAGTACTGGCTGAAGGTACATTATAACATTATCATGATGTGTTCACATGTCATCTGTAAAATGTAGTTTTGGTGATAAACTAGAACAAATCCAGTAGTTTGAAGGAGATGTTTTCACATGAATATGAAATAGACATCAGAGATGAATTATGAGCTGTTTACACTAACTCTAATAATGATCCGTTGCTCCACCACATCCACCCATCAATCAGTGTCTTGTACGTCTTGTGGGTGACAGACTCTGTCAACATCTGCAGTCCATCACAGCGTTAGAGGAGCAGCAGAGCTCATCGTCACAGAGGAGGGGAATTAACGCTGAGCAACGGGCTCTTTCCAACATTCCTCTCTAGAAAAATTCCGACGACAGATTTAAGTGCAAGTGTACACACACACAGATAATTTTCGAACATCTGTCAAGATCGGGTTAAATCAAAGTCATAATCTAGCCCTGAACTGAGAGATCCAAACCCACTAACCATTATAAATGCAAATCATTTGAAATATTGCTTTGTGGTCAACAGTGACATGCTGTAAACACAGACTGCATACACATGTAAACACCTGTAAACTCTGAACAATGCACAAATTGATATCAGCGACGGTTTACAGAAACAGAAGCTGATATTACTTTGCTGTATCCTTTTATTGCAGTTCAGTTTTATTTTGTTATTGTGAAACACACAATAGATGGAGGACTATATCAAGATGCTCTCTATTGTTTTTGAAAAAGGAAAAGAGGAAATGGTTCCACGGTTACTGGAATGGATCGAGACAGTAAACAGTGATTCAAATCATAAATATTAACATGCTGGAATTTGTATCCGATGAACTGTAGACTTAATGTGTAATAAATGACACTACGGAGTCTTTCAGAGATAGATGGAAAACGTTTATCATAAATATAACACGGTAACATTAAAGTGTTGTTTTTAAAGCGTTTTTCTTTTTTTTTTAGGAATGAAAAACATGAATGTGAAGAAATGGTTTTATTATATTATATTATCATAATAAACAACCACAAAAGATTATTGTAATGTAAGTTTATTTAATAAACTCAGATTTCCCATGGTGCTTTTTATCCACATCAGTTTGTTTGCTGGACTCGGCGTGGTGCAAGACGACGGGAATAAAATGGCGCCACTCCAACCAAACATTGTTAGTGTAATGCAGCTATCTGCAGCTGGTATCAGGGGGCATGAACCCAACGATTCCGACGCAACTGCAGTGTACTTTCACAACAATTGATTGCACAATCATCCGCTATGTATTGAATGAAGCAGGATGTGCTGCCTCACTGTTATTGTGTCTCGTAGGTCCAACGAGGGGCTGAAACCTGCAGGGCCCCGATAAGAAAACCGGCCGGTCCGTCCATTCACAAATTTCTCATGAGGTCACTTAGCTGTTGGATATTAAAAGCCAACGGGGGGGCTGAGGTAGTGCCGGTGGGGGGGCATAGAAAGTAATAACCTCCAGGATGTTTTTCTCCCAGAGTCGTGATAACACTGCTGGTTCCTGTCCAACTACGGTCACTACTTATCAAGGAAAAGAGAGGTATCTGTGTCACCGGCACTATTGTGTGTGTGTGCGTGTGTGCGTGCACGTGTCTTTGGTGAATAATTCATTCATTCAAGTGTTGTTGTGCCGGTCAAGCACAGCTGTAGAGGAAGGAGACCCTCTCCGGTTATCAGCATTCTCAGCAGACACTCGCGTCACTCCCCAGCTACACTGCACATGTGTGATTTCTCCGTCCTCACATGGACAACATGACACACACACACACACACACACACACACACAAACTACTAGCAGTGACGGTGAATTAAAACACTCCTTCGAGGTGGTGTTGTTGTTGTTGTTGTTTCTTTCCTCTAAACAAGCGGAAACTGAAATCAAGAGATAAAACCAAATGAACCACATTACGGACGTAAAATAGTTGCGTGCCAATCCCTTTATATGTTTATTCATTAAAACTCTTTAACGGTTAAAAGGTTTATGTGTTTCTACAAACACTTGAAGTTTGAAAGCATTTAAATTTAATGGCAACCATTTGTGGATTGCAACATGCCTTTAGTGTTGCACAGAGGGATCTGTCATCAGGGCCGAACTGGTGAAATGTAAGAAGTGAGTCACGTGAGACGGTGATTTACAGTGATTTTAACAGCTGAGGGGCTTCGTTAGACACGATGCAGAGCACGAAACAAACACCCAGCAACAAAAAATGCAATAACTTATTGATAAATACTAATTCTCCCGCCAACCATTGTAGTCTTCAGCAACATTTAGCAGAACAGTTGCCAAGCAACACAGGTGTGTGTAGCTTTTTATTTCTGCCAACAGCATTTAAGCTTCAAAAACCATAAAAGTGATGTTTATTTATGAAGTTTATCTTGCACAACAGAACATGTAAGTATCTATCAAGGGCTTTTTGCCACAGAGTTTATTTTCTGTAATAATCCAGAATCCAATGTTGGCCTTCAACAGTATGAATCCCTGCAGAACTCTTTGACAACATAACAAGAGAAAAGTGAGCATGACAGGCTCCAAATAACAATATGAAAGCCAGCTTAAGTTACATCTTAACTAGCGACAGATCATTGGTGTAGTTAGACCGCATTGAATGGAGATGAAAGACAACAACAGGTATTTCTCCTTGGCTGTTTCTGTCACTAGTAAGAACAACCGAACGCTAAATAAAACATTTTTAGGCAACCAGAATGTTACAATTACCTTCATGAAGTGAAAACACAGTGAAATAGTTAAAGTTGTAATCGAAAAACACGGACAACTCCCAGACCAGACAAACGCCGTGGTAGAGACCTGTCAATCAGCGTGTAGCCCCGCCCTAAAGCATCCCCTGCTTTATGGTCTGTTTGACTCTAAATGGACCATAATGTACTAAATGAACATCATGCTGTATTGAAGAAGACTTGAAACTAGAGATTGAGACCATAAACTCATGTTTACAATGTTTACTGAGGTAATAAATCAAGAGAGAAGTAGAGTCATTTTCTCATAGACTTCTATACAACCAGAGGAGTCGCCCCCTGGTGGACACCAGAGAGAATGCAGCTTTAACACATGAAGCTTTGGCTTCACTTTTCAGAACCTGAGGTTGCCGCCTGCTGCCAATCACGTATCCATTCTGTAAATCCAAATCCACAACAAAATCTGACATTTTGTTATAATTAGTTTGGC
Organism: Anarhichas minor; assembly: GCF_050575085.1. NCBI lineage: Eukaryota > Metazoa > Chordata > Actinopteri > Perciformes > Anarhichadidae > Anarhichas > Anarhichas minor. The sequence goes on along the minus strand of NW_027466456.1, from coordinate 870,890 downwards.
GCAGTAATACTTTTGTGTTTGTAGAACGGGTTTGAACGTATCAATCATAATCAAGAACCACAACTTACTCGTTTAAAAACGGGTAATTGGTAATAAACAATCAAAAGTTATGTCATATAAATAGACAAAGGCTACGGGCCCATAAGTGACCTTTCAGATATGTCAAGTCAAGTTCATCTTGCAGGAGCAAATGTCATTTATGAGGCAATTCAAAAAGATATTCTGATCAATTCTACTGGAGGAAGTGAATGAAGAGGAACTCAAAGTGTTTGAGGAAGAGGAATCTTGATAATCGGTGTGATATTTACCACCTTACAGAATTCACTTCTCTGCTGCACTTCTACTTGAAGTCAAGTTGAAATGGGGTTAACAGCCCATTACTGGAGTAATAGCCACCTAGTTGTTCAGCTTTCATTCCTTCCAGTTGTTAAAAAGGAAATAAAACCGTCAAATTAGCCGGCACACCAGGATCACAGTTAGATATTTAAATAAACACATAGTGAGAGGGTGAGAGCTGCTTTAGAGGTGGGGGGCCTAATTACTGGAGACTTTATTAAGGATCCTGGGACATTTTGATTTGTTGTAGTAAAAGTCACAACTTTAACAATGTCTGTGCTCTATATCAGTATCCTGAGGCGGTTGTGGTTCAGGAAGTGTGAGATCTTGTAATGTGCATGCTTTGTAGGCCCACCTATAATACAGCATGCCTCAGTGTCTTTAAACCTGCATTCTCTCTAGTGTCCACCAGGGGGCGACTCCTCTGGTTGTGTAGAAGTCTATGAGAAAATGACTCTACTTCTCTCTTGATTTATTACCTCAGTAAACATTGTAAACATGAGTTTATGGTCTCAATCTATAGTTTCAAGTCTTCTTCAATACAGCATGATGTTCATTTAGTACATTATGGTCCATTTAGAGTCAAACAGACCATAAAGCAGGGGATGCTTTTTACCGTGCGTCAGGTTTTCGCTTGTCTCCGCACATCCAACATTTTCTAACTACCCGGACGCGGATGAGCAGATAAAACTGAGAACTTTGAGAATGTTGCTTCGTGGTAAAGGACAAACCCACACGGGGAAAAGAAGATCCAAACATTTCCTCATCACAATTTCACATCCGCTCATGTCCGTACGACCGTCCTGAAGTATAACGGAGGCTTAAGATAGAACCACCTACATTAGGCTGTCAGTGTAGAAATACTCTGACATTTTAGGAAATACACACGTGGGTGAGATTGTTCTAATTCAACCTAAATGTGCAAAGACGATGGTTTCCCGACTGGCCGAGGGAGCGTGAATCTGGTGAATTATTATCTGTGATCTGTGACGTAGGACTAAGAGAGAGAGAGAGAGAGAGAGAGAGAGGGAATGTGTGTGCATGGATGTTTATTTAGCTGTAAACAGCTCAGGTTGAAAGGGAAGGAAGACTGATATCCTTACTCTCAAAATAATGAACGCAGAAGCAGGATGTTTGTTGCGTACTGTTCAAGGTGAGGAGATTACAGACGTGTGTACAGAATGGTGAGCCGGAGGGCTGCAAGAAACTTCTATCCTCTCGAGACATTCAGCCTCAATTTCAGTCTTGAAATGTTGTATTGAGGAGAAATCATCAAATAAAATGTTTTTTCAGAACCTTTTCTGAAATTGTACCCATTAAAAAACAGGTTGATTTGTCTTCATCAAAGATAGAGAATGAATGTTCTCGTAACGAGCAGATTTAGATTGAAAACAACAGAAGTTGTTGTTTCTCTGTTAACAATAATCATTAAATCTCTGATTGAATGCAAAGATAAAGAGTCATTTTCAGAAAACTAAATGTATTTAATGAAAATGACTCTTAAATCTTGAATTTTAAATGAAACTGTATTTGTTATTTTGTGTTTTTCAAAGTCTAATGTCACAAAATGTAGACGAGGTTAAGTAAAGAGTGGAACTTCTGAGACTTTAAGCAGCTTGACCTCCAAACATCCTGCTGGATTTCAGACAGCTATAACCTCAAATCCCTAAAATAACAGTTGCCGTCCTCGGGGCATTCTAATAACACCACGAATGAACAAAAAACAACAACACTCACAGATGTTCAGCCTTTGAGATGTACAGCCTCAAAACCATGTGCAGGTGACGGAATCTCCAGGAAATAGAAATTCCTCATTTCCTCAGTCTGAGCCGGGACCGTCGTTCTATAACCTGCAGACATCGACTGACACCAAATCCCATTTTAATGATTGGAATGCCAATCCTTAAAAATCAAAGAGCACATCGGAGGTTTAATGTCCTGAGGTGAACATGTGTATTGGATATAGAATACTTGAGGATCATTTTTTGAATAATAATATAAATCTTGAAATCATTAGTGTTACAGACTAAATACCTTCTTTTCTTTACTTCTTCTGTGCCAATATATAAAGAAAGGAATCTCTGTCAGGTGTTAAGAAGAACACCAGCAGCTGTGTTATACTCTAATGTAACTTCTAGTCTTATTCTTGTTCATCTTGGCTCCTGAATGAATGTTTGTAGTTGTATTTAGTGTCCTTCTATAATGTGTTTCTTTTCTATTTTGTCTTGGCTTTGAATTGCCTTGCTGCTGAAATGTGATAAATAAATAAGCTTGCTTGCAGAATCATTGTTGTTTCTCTCTTTGACTGTAAAGCAAGGACTCTGTGTGTGTGCTCTTCGTATATCTCGGGAAACGGCGAGTCACAAATAATGATTTGATCTCATTTGAATTTTGCCACGATTTACAAACATGACAAGTTTGTCAATTTAAGAGATAATCTTGCAAGTCAAGAAAATCACAGTTTGTCGTAAAACTGTTGAAGCATAAGACTGAAAATACGCTCATTTGAAAGACGACGCACCCAAAAGCCTTGTCGGTGACGTCTCTCTCCGATGTGTTTGGTACCGGGATGTTCTCACTCCAACAACGGGTCTCACTCGCTCTTCCTCTGTCCGGCTGATGGAAAGAGTCGCTGGATAAAAGACATCGGTTGAGACAACGTTACATTTGTGAGTGGAACACAGCTACGTTAGCTAGCTGGCTAGCTGGTGATGGTGATGTACATTTTGAGTAAGACAAGAGATGTAGTTCACTAAATGATACAACTACAAACTGCAACTTTCTTTGACTTGCAAAATTTACTTTTAAATGGATAAACATCATATGTGTCATTATTTTCTTTCGTCGTTGACTACTGTACATATTTATTCTGAGATAATGATGTAGGACACCGAAAGTAGCCTCTCTATTCAAATTGGACACTAAATTTGATTAAACAAGCGAAAGCGCTCTGTGCAGCAGCGGGGGGCGGAGCCTCAGGGACTGAGTCGAGCATGTCGTTACTCAATGACTGAAGCTCACTTTATCTTCTGGGTGTTGGATAAACTAACGTTACAACTAAACTCTTCTTCACTTCCCTGGAGTCAACGATCGATGAGGGGTTTTTCGAAAATTTTGCAAGCAGCAACATTGCACATGAAGAAGAAGCAGTCGGGGCTCCCCGAACATGAAGTGCCCGAGTGCATCTTATAAAAGACACGATCACCTGCACACCAGCCTCAAAGGCTGAGTTTCTCTTACCAGTTTCTCTCACCAGACATAAGTGCTAACCTCACTGTTTGCTTTTTGCATTGTTGGTGGTGAAGCACAGAAAGGTTAACTGAAGAACTTAAGACAACAACAAAAGTATTAGTTTCTGTCAACAGCCACTTATCAAACAGCAGGACAAGACAAACAAGTCCAATGGCCTCAGGCCTCCTTTCAAACCTCGTCCCTCAAGAGAGGAAAGATACCGTCAATGCCTCCCAACCAAAGCAAACAATGTCTGGTATTCGACGTCTCACTCCAGACAGGTAATTACAGTTGTAAAAAACTATACAAGTGGAAGGTCTCAACATGCTGTTTACTCTGTTTACATGGTACAAACCAGCTGTTAGGGAGTGAAATATACAAGAGTGAGGCAACAATTTGTCTGTGGCACATTACAGAGAAAAACATGAACAGAAAAATAGTATTTTGAAATGTAGAACGAACAATAATAATAATAATAATAAATCCTCTACATGGTTTAACCTGGATTAAACCGTTTTATGAAAAATAAAATTGGGCAAATACACAAATAACACACGTTGAAAATAAAAGTGTGCTAAAATAAAATGCTTTGGGTTGTAAAAAAGAAGGTCCCTCACAGGCTTAGAGTTCGGTTGTAATGAGGTGACACTTTGCCAGCGGCACGGCTGGAGGGAAGGGAAAGCTGGTCCACTAATTTGGTCCGGACTGAAATGTCTAAAAAGAGAAGTACAGGATGAACATTTGTACTGACATTCACGGCCTCCTGACATGTATTCTAGCAATAACAGGTTGATATTTTTGATTTATTGTGAAATGTTCCAACAGCTATGTGCGATGATGATTTGGTACAGATGTCCATGGCACCCAGAGGATCTGGTGACCCCTGACCTTTCCTCTGGTGCCACCATGAGGTTCACATTTGTGGTTTTGATTGAAATGTCTCAACAACTATTGGACGGATTGCCATGAAATTTGTTACAGACTTGTCATATTCCTCTCAGGATGAATTGTATTTAACTTTGGTGATCCCTGGACTTCTAACCGAGCACCATCATCGGGTCAAAATGTGTCCAATACTTTGGTTTATGACCAAATATTGTACCTTGAAAATCAACGGCATTCCCATCAGCCGATGACGACGTCTTCCACGCCAAAGTCCCTGCTGCACAAAGATCACTTGTTTATTCAAAGTTTATTGAAATTGAACATCTTGTCCCGAATATTTTCCTGTCCGTCACTTGACTGACTGGGGGCCTCGGAGCTGGTCTGTGACCACTACGGGTGCCGGTGCAGAAGGAGCGCCTGCTGCAGGATCTCCTCTCGGTGAAGCAAGTGCTTGAAGAATGGAGAGAATCCACGTTCAGAGAGTCTGGTAAGTCCAATCTCTGGTGTGGCAGCAGAGTGCAGGTTCAGCCTTTAAACCAAGATTAAAACGGCCAAGTCGACTGTGTGTCGACATGAGAAGTGGCCACATGGTCGATGTTGTGTTTCCCTTGTCTCTACATACCCTTAGAAATGCATAATCTATAATAAAAACCACAAACACATACAGTACAGCGAGCGCTGCCGCTGCTGTCCCAGGCCTCAGTCCAAAACTCAAAATGTATTAAATAAAGAAAATTCTAAACTTGTTTCAATTGAACAAAACATCCGCCTTCAATCCTCATTTTTTGGCATTCACCAAACTGTTTCCCCTCCACTTTCTGTCGCACATCCATAAAGCACCAATCAGGACAGACTATCGATGCTTCATTTGCAAACCTCAATAGAAACTTTGAATGTGGAAAAAAAAAGACATTAAACGAGGGGTGCAGCTCCGGCCCGGGCGCTGAAAACAATGTTTTTTGAGGCGTTTCCAGCGACGCGTCTCGGTGAGATCGGGGCCTAACGCAGACACTGGCAGTGTCCAAGTTGCACCAACTTCCACATTGCGTGTCCTTGTGTCCCCAACAATCCACCCTCAAAGTGTGAAGTAGATCAGATGAACGGTTTGGGGGGTCTGCCAAAGACATACAGACTGACAGTTCTTGCTTCATAGTTAGAGAAAAGACGAAAATTAAATTTCACTAGAAACAACATTGACTTCATAAAATCCTGTCGTATGTTTATCACGGAGGAGGGAGCTGCTCATGCGTATCATTTAACTGAAGGCCATAACACCCGGGCCTCTGCTCCCAGGTTCCCTCTCTCCTTTACACCATATGTGAAGGGACTATGAGTAACAGCCTGGTTGAGCACAATCCAATGAACTCATCACCTGAGCCAACGGAACATATGGCAATCTACTCTATGTACATATACTTATGTTTATGGATTTCTTTCAGAAAATCCCTAAATACCACCCAAACCCCAGCATAAAGGGAGAAGATGACAAATATAAAGTCAAACAGCCCACTTTCATGCAACAAGTCCAAATAAGAACTTGAGTGTCATTAAGGCAACAAAAAAAATAAAAAAATAGCTTTAAAATCTCTAAAGAGAAGAAAAGAATCGAGTTTCAGAGTTATTTGCAGTTCATTGCTTTTTTAAACTGCACAGTACAAATCCAGTCCTCCAAGTATGTAGATCAGGGACATCCAAGGTTATGTAATTATGGGATCGTTTATCATAATTGTGGGGTTGAAAGACAGGATATGCCAGATAGTTTGGAAGATATTCCCTCTTGTATGTTAAAAGGTTATCCAACTTTCCGAAGTGTATACAATGTATCGTTGGTGATAAAGCACAGAATACTGTGATAACCTGAGTTTAATTGCAGAATGATGAGACACCCACGTCAAGATAAGACACAACAGTGGAGCGAACAATCGTTGAAAAGGAGTGAATGGCATGTTTGAGTTAACTCTGGCTAGACGTCATGATCTATGTGCCAGTTCCAAAGCAACTGGAGATTTAAATGAACTCAATACCTTGCTTTTGTCAGCCTCTCAGCCCTACCAGTTAAATATTTGATGAGCCGACAGGTGATATCCTGTTACCTGACAGAATGTTCCGGGACACACAGAACGTTTTCCCAGGAGGACCCGGACGACCTGATAGACGGCAGAAAAGTTACGAGGCGATAAGGGAGTTGAAGAAATACTGAAACCAGAGAGGGGGATTCATTATGTGTCGGAACTATGACCTGAAGAGGAGTCTGGAGAAATAATATTGCTAAATCTACATAAAAAACTAAATGAATCAAATGGGATGACAGGAGGTCTCACTCTGTGACACACCTTGGACATGAGAACTGTCAGAAATAAGCATCACGATATATTTAGGGTTGAATTAAAGCTGCTAGAAGTTATTCTTTAACCTGTTTCACCAATGATTGGCTCACACCCTGATAGATACGGGCCTACTACAGATAGGCAGCGAGGTTTCCATGGTGCCTTGCTGTGCGCCAACTCAAACAATGTGGCATCAAGCCTGAGGTGACGGGTTACATTAATGATTAGCTCCACTGCACAAGGCTGTAGAGACCTCACACTGACACAGCTCTCACACATTCTTCCAAACACACTGCATTCCTAATGAGACTGCTTTAAGACAGATGTACAGGCCTATAACTTCTTCATCTGTTAAACCAATATCCCATGTCCCAATATTTCATATCTTGTAAAAACATCTTGTCAATAATATTTTACGTATTCAAATCTTATGCATATTCATTTTATGTTCTCTGTAATATTGTAAAGATGTAATATTATATAGGTGGAGGCTTCAAATAAGCCCAGTTGGCTTTTTGCCTCTTCCTGCGCTGTGATATTATTTATCTCTGTTATGTTTGTTTATTTTTATTTTATTGTTTAAATTGTGCAAAATCAATAAACTAAACTAAACTAAATGTCACAAACGCTACCTGTACATTTGATTTGCATTAGAAAGCTGCTTCTCTAACAGAACAATGATGATGCTTCATTTCTCAAAGTAGCTACCTGGTTTATATATTTACCAAAATCCCCATAACATTTACCATGAATGCAATAAATCACCAGCATTCTGTAAAGACTTTATGGTGTACTGAACACTCTCCATTAACTCTAAACTCACGTTTACACTTTTTAATCATTAACACAAAGAAAATAACTATATAGTAGCTTCAGGCAAATAAAAACTATAAAACTACAGTATACCTTGCTAACCAGCTACCATTTAAAAGAATACATTTGCTAGCATCACAAGCTAGCTAAAAGATAACATTTTACTGATTATGTACCAAGTTTACCGAGCAGACGACGTTGACATGAAGCCATGACGTTAGTTAGCGTACAGAGTAGTTCTGGCGATGTCTTCATCTTCTTCACCGTTAACCCAAAACCAGAAGGAAGCCCGTGTGAACGCGTAGAGCGCCATCTACCGGTTAAACTGTACACTAGCATGTCAACTATTTCAGTTGATAGGACGGTTTGACATGACATTTGTGGATAAATTAAAATAAGGAATAAATAGTAGGGTGTGGGTATATTCAATATCTATTTTTACCTAAGATTTGTACACATTTTAAAGTCCTGAACAACTAACTCCACTGAAATATGTCGGTGGTCAAAGGAGGAAGTAACAAGACGCTTTTACAGCCGATGTCATCAAACGTCGGCTGTAAACGTTGGCAAATGAAGTGTCGCTGTGATCCAGTTGTCCAGTTATCGAGCTTTAAACACCGAATTAAAAACTGTTGTCAGCATCTAAATGTCTGGTTGTTGCATGTTTGGTTGTCAGTTAAAGTAATTAATCCTGCTTGTGTGTACTTTTGAGATTATGAAGAGATTTTTGGACAAATTTAGTTAGCTTAGCATATTGAAAACAGTGAAAACTGGACCACAGTCTATGCTTGGGACCAACAACTTCCTTCGTTGTCCATTGTTTGTTTTTTTTGTACAGAATAAAGAACCCAGATATTATTTAGTGAGCTTCAGAGATGCTGCAAGAAAGATTTTGTGAGCTTTTGATAGTGCCTAAGCTAACCGTTTCCACCGGTATCCAGTCTTTGTGCTAAGCTAAGCTAACTGGCTGCTGGCTGTAGCTTCACTGGACAGACATGCTGGTCGAATTTATCCTCTCATCTAAAGCTCTACCAGAGAGCAAATAAGCGTTTTTTCCTGAAATGTAAAACTATTCCTCTAAATATTAAGCTGGAGCTCACTTTAGCTTAGCATAAATATTGACAATAGTCAATATTTATGGATGGGAACAGTTGAACTCAAGGTGACAACATGGCTCCAGGAAAGTCACATGACCCCCCCCCCCCCCATAAAAACACAATTTGTCAAGGTCAAGATCTGTTTATAGATTGCTCTAAAAACAAATCAAAATTCTCTACAACAATCATAATTAAGCAAAAACATTATGACAAGACACAAGTATTGAAAACATCATGTCAAGAATCATTGCAGGGAAAGGCAAGCAAGTAAAATTGGGTGTTAAAGGAGTAAACAGACTCTGACGTTTTTATATTTTTTAGGGAGAATCTCTGTGAAGCTCCTGAGAAAGCCCTTTCTACTAAAAGGTTTTTCGACAGGTTTGTGGGACAACACAACCGTTGATCCGTAGATCCTCGGGGCCTAGCTGAACTGTACAGGGGATAGAGGTTTCTGAAATGTAACTCAGGGCGAGACCATGCAGGGCTTTAAACACAAACAGAAGAATGTTGTAAGGAATTCGATACCGAACAGGGGGGGCGGTGCAAAGATGCTAGCACAGGAGGAATGTGATCCCTTCTTTTTATGTTTGCATAGGAGTCTGGCTGCAGCATTCTGTAGCAGTTGTAAGCAGTGAAAAGAGGCCCTGGGTGATAACAAAATATAGGGAGTTGCAATAATCGAGGATGGATGAGTTTTTTCTAAAGGCGACAAGAAGGGGCTGATCTTGGACATGATTCTGAGCTGGAAGAAACAAGATTTGAGACTAACCTGAGTATTATTGAATATTATTCTAAGGATTATTTCATATTGGGTTTGATGTGATTGGATAAGTGGTTGAGGGACAGCGGTGGTGGAGGAGTTTGTGGGGCGGGACTATACGATCTCTGTTTTGTTTTTCTTTCATTGTAAAAAATGATTAGCCGTAACGATTCATTATTAACAAGGGAAGGTAGCTGTGTTTCATCTGTGTAGCAGTAAAATGGGATGTTGTGGTTCTCGATAATTTTGCCTAACAGAGGCTTATAGATGGAAAATAGAAGGGGACCCAAGGTTGAGCCTTGAGGGATGCCACATGAGAGGTACACAGGGGTAGAGGATTTCGCTCAGAAATGGCAGTTTCAGTCTGAAGTTATATGGTGTTTATGGATCAAGATCCTTTTTTTTTTAACCGTACTTTCGAGCCATAGACTGCATATCAGAAGCTGATGTGATCACCTTGACATCACCCATTGGTTTGTGGACTGGCGCTTTGAAGCGTCGAGTTCGGCTTTTTGGCTGTCGCCATCTTGTTTTTTTTGCAACCAGAAGTGACACAAGTGGGTGGAGCTAAGAACAACTGAATGCTGAATAAGACATTCTTAGGTGACCAAAATGTTACAATTTACTTTCATGAAGTGAAAACACAGTGAAATAGTTAAAGTTTTAATACCAAAACACGGACAAAACCCAGACCAGACAAACGCTGCGGTAGCAACCTGTCAATCACTGTGTAGCCCCGCCCTAAAGCATCCCCTGCTTTATGGTCTGTTTGACTCTAAATGGACCATAATGTACTAAATGAACATCATGCTGTATTGAAGAATACTTGAAACTAGAGATTGAGACCATAAACTCATGTTTACAATGTTTACTGAGGTAATAAATCAAGAGAGAAGTAGAGTCACTTTCTCATAGACTTCTATACAACCAGAGGAGTCGCCCCCTGGTGGACACTAGAGAGAATGCAGCTTAAACACATGAAGCTTTGGCTTCACTTTTCAGAACCTGAAGTTGTCGTCTGATTTTAGCGAGGGCTTTTGCTCTTCAAGTTTCCTTCGGACAAATTATAACATGTTAATTACTGAACATTAGATCTTTTTTTTACCTTCTGTGTTTGGGTTGCTACAAGTCTTTATGCGAAGCTTCATTAACACCCCTTTCATATTAAAAAGAACAGATGACTAACGAAACTATTCCTTTTCTACAGTCAACCAATGTTCACCAAACAACAAAATGTCTTGTGATCTCTTTACAGGTCATGAGAAAAATCCTATAAAATGTTACCAATCATACAAAGTACGATGAATAGTTGTTTGTCCATCGAGTGTTTTTATATTTAATACAGCAGAGTAGCCGGCAGCCATCTGCTGGAGTTCTGCGCCGGGAACAGAAGGTTCCCTCTTAACACATGAGGAAGTGCAGTGTACCTTAGATAAAGTGTTGCCCCTCGTCACCCCCACCCTGCCCACACACATACACACACACACACACTCATCCTCACCCAACCATGGCCGCCTGCTCCCTCTGCGGTCGGTGTATCTTCTGGCTGGCAGGCCGCAGCAGCAGCAGCCCTCCTCGGCTCAGTCAGGGCGCAGGTTTCCTGAGCAACTTCAGCAAAAAATGGGAAGTGGTGGTGACCCGAAAAGTAACCCCCATATGTGGCGCACTCATGTCGCCTTCCTTTTTTTTCCCGACCTCCAGCGCATCGGTTAACTGCAAAAAAAAAAAAGAAAGGTGCACAATAAAATCTATTTATTAAAATAAAAGAGATTTTATATAATTTCGGTTCGAAGTCTGTGACAATGGCTGTATTCAGCTCAGCAGAGACGTGGCAGGGTGGGAATGTGTTTTCGGGTGTACATCGAGACTCGATGCCGTCTTTGTTGCATCGCCCTCTCCAGCGTCACATGGTAAGGTACGAAAGCATCACATGACGCTGAAGAAAGACTGTCTGATGTGGTCGACGAGGGTCATTTAATAGAGGCCCTGGAGGTTTTTATTGTTAAATCTTTCTTTTCTTTTTATACAAATACATTTCACAGAAGCTGAAGGCAATTTTTTGTTTCTGAGTATGTACTTTGTAATTTCTGGAAAAAAAAAGGTTCCCTGTTCACAGGAAAACGGTTTATTTGCACCATCGTCTCTGTTTCCTTCTTACTTTGCGCTTCAAAACAAAACAGAAGGTGTTTCATATTAAAACTGCCAGATTTTACCACAAACAGCATCGGAAGGAGTGTGACATGCTTATCAAATTTAGAACCACAGCGAGGAACCGCAGCGGGTTGAGCAATCCCAGAGGGCCCGTTGCACAAAATATACTGCGGGGTTACATGCATATGTTCTTACTTTCTTTAATTACTTTTTCTATATTTTTACAAAACACGAGTCAACTCTTTTGGTGCCAGATCATGTCCTAAAGCTAAATCTTGCTGAGGGATCGGGAAAAGAGGCTGTTGCCAAGAGATAACTGATGGTTCTTCTCTCTAAACGCAGTGTAATTATTATAATGGTATGCTTGCTTCAACAAGAACATTTTCATTCTCAAGACAACATGAATTTTCCGCATAGTGCACGCCTATCAGCCCTCAAGGAGACATCACTACTTTCGATGTCTGACGTCCTGTCTTTTTTTCCAGTTCAGGATGAAATTCAGGATGTTTGGTGCAACAGAAACATGTTGTTGAAGCGCATTTAGGAAAGAAATCCTATCTTATCTTAGCATAGGAATGTTGCTATTGCAGAACCATCCTAATTTAGCTATGAAAGCCAGGTACACCTGTCAATTTCCGCTTGTTACATGGTTACACTCTTTTAAAAAATAATGTTCTGTTTTCACAGGAAACAACAGATAGATTTAGGAAACAAAAACTACTTAGTTGTCGTTTGGGTTAAAATAACGACAGAAGTGGCGTTAATGAAGTACGTAAGTAACATGACTAATAGATCAACATTGAACGAACAGCGGTCTGCTGGCTGAAAGATCGTTGGTTGTTGGACCCATCCACCTCCGACCACCTTCTTATTTGTAGGTAGAGCTACGAATGCTGGATGAGACCAGCCAGTTCAATTCAGTCCTGATCCTCTTTATGACCTCCATCAGTAAACGAGACCATCAGAGAGAAGATGGTCTGTTTCTATAGAGTTATTCTTAATGCTCGTCATCAGAGCCACCGGGTCGGATTCTGGTGAAACCAGATGAAATCATGCAGGTTCACCAGAAACTCCTTCAGCTCAGACTCCAGCAGAGACCGGTCCACCATGGACAGACCCAGATCCTCCAGCAGAGACCGGTCCACCGTGGACAGACCCAGATCCTCCAGCAGAGACTGGTCCACCGTGGACAGACCCAGATCCTCCAGCAGAGACCGGTCCACCGTGGACAGACCCAGATCCCTGCAGAGACCGGTCCACCGTGGACAGACCCAGATCCTCCAACAGAGACCGGTCCACCGTGGACAGACCCAGATCCTCCAGCAGAGACCGGTCCACCGTGGACAGACCCAGATCCTCCAGCAGAGACCGGTCCACCGTGGACAGACCCAGATCCCTGCAGAGACCGGTCCACCGTGGACAGACCCAGATCCTCCAGCAGAGACTGGTCCACCGTGGACAGACCCAGATCCTCCAGCAGAGACCGGTCCACCGTGGACAGACCCAGATCCCTGCAGAGACCGGTCCACCGTGGACAGACCCAGATCCCTGCAGAGACCAGTCCACCGTGGACAGACCCAGATCCTCCAACAGAGACCGGTCCACCGTGGACAGACCCAGATCCTCTAGCAGAGACCGGTCCACCATGGACAGACCCAGATCCTCCAGCAGAGACCGGTCCACCGTGGACAGACCCAGATCCCTGCAGAGACCAGTCCACCGTGGACAGACCCAGATCCTCCAGCAGAGACCGGTCCACCGTGGACAGACCCAGATCCGGCTTCACCTGCAGTCGGAGCTCCGGAGGCAGCAGCGTCTCCTCCTCCTCCTCCTCCTCCTCCTCTCTTCTCCTCTCTGGGAGTCAACACAGACACCACGCTGCTGGAGACCCAGAACGTCCTGCTGGAGACCCAGAGGGTCCACCAATACGGTGGACCCTCTGGAGGAAAGGGAGGCAAGGGAGAACCAGAACCAGGACTGTCAGACCCTGCTCCAGTAAAATGAGAGCTTTTCTAAAGGGAGTCTGGTGCTCGGAAACACTTCCAATTTTGTCCAAAATTAAAGTTCCTTGCAGTAACCTTTAGTTTAGTCAGGACAAGCAGTTGGAATATTTTTCTGCAATGACGACGGCAGTATTTGGTATGAATTAAAGAGGTCTAACTATGTCAATCAGGGTTTAAAAGCATCTTATTTCACTTAATTCACATACAACTATTACATGAGATTAAAAGGAGCAACTAACAGAGTAACTGGGAATGACTTTTCTTTGGGAATACAGTAGATTGTTTATTTCCTTCATGTTTCTAGCCAATCCTGAAGGCCAAAGATGATGAACAGACTTGACTAATACATATGTAATTAGTGTGTAACATTTTACATTGAATTAAGTGTTGAGACTACTGGTCAAATTACTACGAAGATACACCTCAGCCTCTCTTTAACACTTCCTTAATTCTGACAAACAAACATTTACTTCAATGGTGGGACTTCCTGCTTGTCTCTTATCAGTTAGATCCTGAAACAATGGATTCTGCCCACGCAAAAAAAAGAAGTGTGCACCGGGTTTGTCCCGAGTGCTGCCGTTCTCCTGACGTCCAGATGTCCCTCTCTGGGCTGGAGCCAAAAGGATTTAGAGGAGAGCAGGAAGAATGGCTCAAATAAAAAGAAATCTGATAGTGTGTCATCCATTACTGTACTTTACATTAGCATTTGAACCTCCAAAGTAGAGATGATCGAAATTACTTGTGACAACAGCCTGAGGGGACACACTACGAGCACACACACACACACACACGGCTGCCACTGCACTGGAAAAATATAATTGCATATAACATATTTAGTGATGGGTATTAAAAAAAGACCAGTCCCCTTAAAGTGATACCACTGCATTTATTTTGTGTATTCATACTTTTTTCGACGTGTTGGTGGCCTCTTAGCGCGCTGAGCCACAGGCTGCGTTAAATTGATTAACGCTTGTCGTGATTGGCAGCTAGCAAAACTATACAAATTATTATTTTTTTCTCTAGATTTGGTTACGAAAAAGGATTGAATGCAGTTTAACTCCAGATGTTTCCGTAATACTTGGTTGGTGGGTTGTTAGGTCGACACCAAGGCATCAACCTCCGGTTCTGACGAGCGAAGCAAAGTAAAAGCTGCATTCTCTCTAGTGTCCACCAGGGGGCGACTCCTCTGGTTGTATAGAAGTCTATGAGAAAATGACTCTACTTCTCTCTTGATTTATTACCTCAGTAAACATTGTAAACATGAGTTTATGGTCTCAATCTCTAGTTTCAAGTCTTCTTCAATACAGCATGATGTTCATTTAGTACATTATGGTCCATTTAGAGTCAAACAGACCATAAAGCAGGGGATGCTTTAGGGGCGGGGCTACACAGTGATTGACAGGTCTCTACCACTGCGTTGTCCTGTCTGGGAGTTGTCGTGTTTTTCTCTTACAACTTTAACCCTTTCACGTGTGTTTTCACTTCATGAAAGGTAATTGTAACATTCTGGTTGCCTAAAAATGTTTTATTTAGCGTTCGGTCTTACTAGTGACAGAAACAGCCAAGGAGAAATACCTGTTATTGTCTTTCATCTCCATTCAATGCGGTCTACACCAATGATCTGTCGCTAGTTAAGATGTAACTTAAGCTGGCTTTCATATTGTTATTTGTAGCCTGTCATGCTCACTTTTCTCTCGTTATGTTGTCAAAGAGTTCTGCAGGGATTCATACTGTTGAAAGCCAACAGGAAGTTAGCATCGCACTGGTTCCCGTTGACTTGAAAATTGGTCAACTGTTTTCCAGGTTTTCCAGGACGCGTGGGAACCGTTTCCATGCATGACTATGCAGAATTTAAGAGACATGCGACGACAGCAGCTGCACAGAATGACAGTGTGTTGAGCATTGGGAATTCAATATACACAATTTTATTTACATTGACAACAACATCAAAATTACACAGTAACACTAAAGCCTCAGGTTTAATAAATATGTAGCAAAATGCAGGAAAAGCTCTTAGGGAAGCAAAGAATTTAAAAATAATCTCATTGGTATTTTTTTGTTGTTGCTGATCACATGTGATCATTGGTGTGTTTGGATGAGGCGGTGGGCCCGAGTGAACTGCCGTAAGTGTTTGAAATGATGAATCAGCCAAAATCTATCCAAAGATAATCTCCGTTTAAGTTACCATCGTGACAGAGACACAAGCAGCTTCTTTTTCTTCTTCTTTTTTTCCAGTTGAACCAACAGTTTGAAATCTGTGCACACATTAAGAAAATACGGCATAATAAAACTCTGCATCAATGTACCACATCTTCATTGAGATAAACATCTTCAAAAGCGCCGACATTACTTCTTAACAATAAAACGCACATTTATATTTACAAAAAGACGGAGCAGTAAGACTGTGGTTTTCTTTTGTAGCCTAAACGACTTGATGAATCTTTAGCAGTGGCACCTCTTGACAGTATTTCTTTTAATTCTGCAGTCACACAGGCATGCGCACACACATACACACATGTTCATACACTCAAACAGGACACTTTCCTGGTGCTCTTCACAACCACGGCCACCAGTTGTGGGGGGGGGGGGGGGGGGGTCATAATGGTCTGGGACTGGTGCAGACTACCAGCTGAGAGGTGCTGAAAAGTCCCACATCTGGTGGAGGAAACAGCTGGAAGGGCTGCTGGGAAACCAGCTACTGGTTCGAGAACAATGAGACGACCGACACGCTGAAGCTGAGCGTTGACGGCCGAGAGCCTTGAAGACGACACATAGACACAAGTTCAGTGGCCTTTAGCTTTAAATGATGACGCTCTACGTTTTGGACGGCGGGTCAGTTTCCACCAGGCGGGAACCTCCGGTTTTAAAGACATAAAGCTGATGTCTTAAAGCTGCATTCTCTCTAATGCCCACCAGGGGGCGACTCCTCTGGTTGTATAGAAGTCTATGAGAAAATTACTCTACTTCTCTCTTGATTTATTACCTCAGTAAACATTGTAAACATGAGTTTATGGTCTCAATCTCTAGTTTCAAGTCTTCTTCAATACAGCATGATGTTCATTTAGTACATTATGGTCCATTTAGAGTCAAACAGACCATAAAGCAGGGGATGCTTTAGGGCGGGGCTACACAGTGATTGACAGGTCTCTACCAGAGTCGTATACGGCGTCTCTACGTCACTCCTCCTCAGTCCAAATATGGTCACTTCCTGTTCACTGGTTGCAAAAACAAGATGGTGACGACTTAAATCGCCGAACTCAAAGCTTCAAAACGGCGGCCCACAAACCAACGGGTGACGTCACGATGACTACGTCCAGAGTCTATGGTTTCCACTTGTTACATGCACAGTGTCTTTTTGGAAAAAAAAACTTCCGTCTTCACAGGAAGTTCATGCAACAAAACCACTAAGTTAGGTTCAGGAAAAGAGCGTGGTCATCTCACTTTCTATCGACTAGCGAGCGACAAACGAGTCAAGGGACCGACGACACTAATGACAAACGATTGACGTGACAAAAGGTCAACGATTACTTTAATTTCATACGAGACACGAACAGCGGTCGACACGGACGAAAGTCCTGCGTTTGTTTGACCCTTTGTGGACAATCTCACTCTATATTTTACTGGAGTTAGCTGCCAGCCCAGTGCGTTGGTATAAGTCACCGAGGGCCACCGTTTGGTCGGTATCTGACGAATTGGGAATGAGACCGGATTGTTGAAGAAGACCCACTGTCTTGTCGACTCAAAGAATATTGCAGTCCACTTATTAGGCATTGCCCTCGACTTTATCTGTACAACAGAGAGCTACAACCAAAAAACAGCCCATCAGCCAAAACAGAAAGGGTCCCGTTTCCCGGTCCTTCATTAAAGGGGAAGAAGGTGAAAAAGCAGAAATGGCAGTACCTGTCTCATGCTTGTAAACAAAGACCACACACTTGGATGTGGCGGGAGAGCAAACCACATAAACCATGAACAGTTATTTACACTTTCACAAAGAGAACTCTCCAGCAGTCCAGCTGTCAAAAAGTGAAACTACACACCTGCATGCTTACGTAACAGAGCTAAAGACTCAGAGCCACAGGCTTCTCAGAGTGTCTCGTTTATCGTGACCTCCCATCATCAACATCTTCACCTACAGATATGTGCACATATCAACAGTCAACAAGCACATCAAATGAAAAGCTAACGTACCGTGTCTGTTCCGTATCTCTGAAGACAAATGTGTGTTAATAATCGTGGGCTGATCCATGTAACCTGTTAACAGATCCAGTAGTTTCTCTCTAGATAGCAATATCGTACATTAAAAAAAAAGAGCAGAAATGCTTTTTCCTAATCGACTTGAAGCACTTATGGAGTCTAAGCATGACCGACCATGCTGCCTAATAGCTTATACACCAGTGTCTCCGTATCTATACTCAAATTGGCCCCCGAAAAAAAGTATCTCCTTCATATCAACGTAGATCTGAACAGTTGGAAATAATACTGACAGTAAAAGAGAAAGAAGAACTGCATTATGTGGTGAGTGTGTGTTTGACAAGATGTGAAGTTCAAGTGCCTCAAATGCTTTTCCTCCAACGATTGCGACAGCCAACCAAAAAAAAAACAAAGAAGAGAAAATAAAATGCTACATAAATATCAGGAATAACAACAAAGAATAACAAAAACACAAAATGTAAAAACAAAAAAAAACAAGTTTTTCCAATGGATGGAAAGAAATAGAAGAACCTTTATGAAATGTGTTGGAAAAATGCAACTGAAACAAAAAACAAAACTGTTTTAGACGTGTTGATGTCCCTCCACCGTTTCCCAGGTGCCTCAACAGTTCTCTGCTATGAGCATGGGAGCATTAGTCCAACTATCCTCCCTATAATCTGCAGGCAACAGTAGTGATGACAGCGATCACAGCCATCCGTCTTTTGTTGTTTCTGGTAATAGATGGCAATTACCGTTCGTCTAGCAACGCAACAAAGGCTGGAACCGGGGCTGGTGGGCGGGTGTCGTGGTTGGTTTTGTGGCGGAACATTACAGGCACTTTATGAGGCAGCCAGACCGGTCGGGCAGGTCCTCACACCCGTTGGGCTCTGAGGGTTGTCCCCTCCAGGAAGACCTCGTGCTGGACCAGTAAGGGCTGGGTCGGAGTCGGAGCGCTGTTGTTACCGGCTGAGTTGAGGCGGTGAAGCGCAGCGATCTGAGAACCGGGCTCCTCCCTGGCTGTGGGCGTCGCAGGAAGCCTGGAGCTAAAGTTCAGATAAATCTGAAGAGAGAGAACATACTTTTAAATTCTTTCAGTACCCATCTGAGTAAAAGTCTTATTTGTCATAAAATGATGCAGATTAAGGGAATAATTGGAAGGCAGGTTTAAAAATAAATAAATTCTTATCTTGCTAGCTTTTATGCTAAGCTAAACTAGCAGTCTCCTGGCTGTGGCTTCAAATCTAAAGCACAAACGTGAGAGTGTCATCTTTTCTCATCCAACTCTCAGTAAGATAACAAATACGTTTAACTGCCAAAAGTTGGAGTTGAGATGTTTACAAGCCAATTCTAAACCGATATGAAGCTAAAATCGGTTCCCAGATTGCATTCCCCCTCATTTGCTCTCCACACAGACTTGTTTGTCTGACTTCAACCAAAGCCTGCACGGACGTGACTGGTAAGAACTTTAGACTACAAATGGAAACCAGCACTCTTCCGATGGCAAAATCTTGTCCTGTTGCCAACAAACTGAATGCAGATGTTTTTCAGAGATTAACCTGACATAGACATGGAGAACTGTCAGAGCTGATGAAGTGCACATTTAAGCATGATCAGATCTAGCTGGAAGCTCAAACACATCTGCTGCTCAGGCTGTGAGAGTCCCCCCCCCCCCCTGATCTTTAGCCGAATTATGTGTGAACGCTACCACGAGAAGTGATGCGTCTTACAGTCATACACCCAATTTAATTCAATGTTATCAATCCACAATTTTTTGGTCCAGTAAAAACAGGAAACGGACACATGCACAGACAAACATGTACGAGCAAAGAGAGCTGTTTACGACTATGAAAACAAAAGTTACTTTTAAAATAACAATAAAAATAAATGAATAAGGACATAAGGTCCACATGTCAGATCTTTCAAGACATTAGGGGTATTTCATATTTATTATGTGCCGAGCTCCAGATAGAGCACGGGATTGTCCCGGCGGACGGCTTCTGGAATTGATGATGCTCTGTTTTGGTTGGTAGAGCATCTGGGGAGGCAAAGGCACCGCCAAAAAGGGAAATATAATTATATATAAATATATATTTTCTATTTATATATATAAATATATATACATTAATATATAAAAAAATACATAAATATATTTAAATATATACATATATAAATAGGCCTGGTGTACATCATAGAGAACAAAGCTTGGATTTATGTCCAATATGTATTAAACATTTCAGAAATGGCGTCAAAGGTATCACATGAAGCACGTCACCTGACCACCTTTAGGACCCTGGAGACGCCTCTGCTTCACTCACCCATAATCCAGTTGAACCGCCTGGGAAGTCTTCTCCGTTCTGCACCAATTATAGTGAACAACAAACAACCCGAGAAGTGGCGCTCAACCTACGTGCTTCGTGGAATCGGTCAGCTGTTGTTCGATCCTCTCCACCACCTTCGTGAAGGGGGGTCTGTTGAAGGGGTCAGCGTCCCAGCAGGACCTCATAATCTGATACCTGTACAGCAGCAGAGAAACACACAAACGCTTTTATTGGTCTGTTCACTTGACTCACATCCCCTTTATTTTGTGTGTGTGTGTGTGTAGTGGTGTAACGGACCACTGTCGATCCCTGATCTCGGATCCCCCCTTGGCGAACCACAGATTAATGACACAGTTTAACATTAACCATCACATTATAGTGAACAACAAACAATAGTGTGAAATAAAGTTTTACTGACGATCGTTCTCCAATATTCAGTAGAACATGTGTTTCTAGTCTCTGATCTCTGATCATGTTTCATTGTAAACAACCAATCAGTGTTTAAAGCAACAGGAGGAGCGCTAGTAACGTTAGCAGCACCGCTAACGGCTAACCAACAGGAGGAGAGCTAGTAACGTTAGCAGCACCGCTAACGGCTAACCAACAGGAGGAGAGCTAGTAACGTTAGCAGCGCTAACGGCTAACCAACAGGAGGAGAGCTAGTAACGTTAGCACCGCTAACGGCTAACCAAAGGAGGTTCACTTCAGTTACATTATGATGCCTTCAGGCTCTGCTCAGTGAACATGAGTACTGGCTGAAGGTACATTATAACGTTATCATGATGTGTTCACATGTAATGAGAAAGTTGAATAAATCCAGTAGTTTGAAGATGTTTCCACATGAATATGAAATAGATATTAGAGATGAATTATGAGCTGTTCACACTAACTCTAATAATACATCATCATCTCTCCTCTGATCTTTTTACACTTCCAAAACGATAACTCACATTTCGCCGGGTGCAAACTCCGGAGCATCCATTCGGTATCCTTCTTTTATCAGCTTGTAGAACTTGGCGTCCACAGGCATGCCAGGATAAGGACTGTTTCCTGCGTTTTAGAGATTCGGTTACATTGTGCAGCGCTGAAAAGAAACAACACACAGACAAAACACACAAACGGCTGGACGGACTTACCGAGAGAGAAGATTTCCCAAAGCAAGATGCCGTAGGACCACACGTCACTCTCGAACGTATACACACACTCAAAGATGCTTTCTGGAGACATCCATTTCACTGGCAGACGAGCCTGCAAGAAGCAGTAATAATAATCACTGAGTGAGATGGAAAGCAGAAATCAATCAAAGCCTTTCACACAGCGATGTTTGCTTTCTTTTCTTTCGAGGTCAAACACGTTTGTGACTGAGGGCTGGTAAATGAACAGACAGTAATACATGTCAGGTATGCACACACACACACACACACACACACACTGTGTTCGCCTGAGGATCTAAAACAAACCACTCAGAGCTCAGTTCATACCTGACAGCTTGTGGGAAAAAAAAAAGCAGACACACACGTCTCTAGCTTTTCCATTCACGTCCATCCAAAGATGCACTTTATGGTTCCCTCTGTAGATCAGCCGCAGCTACAGATATTTATTTTTTGGTTTACAGGGTATGATTTTAATTATTCTGTTATTTTCTACCCAAGATTTTCCTCGTTGCCAGTGTTTTGGTACATTATTTAAAAAGACAGAAAAAAATCTTAGGTAAAAATGGTTTACATGTTGTACTACCACTAAAGTGTTGATTGTAAAAAGAAATGTTATCGCACGCTAGAAATACTGCTTGCTTGCTTGCTTCCAGATTTCTTTTCCCCTACTGGCGAAGGCATGACCCATCACTCTGCCTCTTATTACTCGTAGCATTCGTTGGTTTTGTTCGTTAGGTTTGTGCACGAGGAGTGAGACTAGCTAGGTTGAGGGTAATAATGTCAGGGTAAGTCACCCACAGGACGAGTCACACTATTCTGCATAATAATCAGCCTAATAACAATGTATTTCCTTTCATTGTACCAAGACTTTGTATTTTTGGAGAAATGTACCGTGGAAACAACGGTATGTTTTGGGCTTTTGATCCAATGATGCATATTTGGGTTTTAGAATAATGGGCCACTAGAACGATGGGATGTTTTTGGGGCAACAGGTTTTTGATCCAGTGGGACGTACCGTGGTTTCGTAATAATGGGCCGTCGGAACAATGACGTGGCACCGATATCGCCAAAGTGGCTGGACGGATCCTTCTCCCTTCATTGTTTTATAATTGGAACTGCGACAATAGCCCTTACTAATCTCTTTCATTGTTAGTTTATATCAAGAACAAAGGACCCTGGGAACATATGGATGACCCCCCCCCCCCCTCCCTTACTATTCACGTTAGCAAGCTGACGTTAGCTTTGTCGGTTGTATACACAACAGTTCCACCTGGCACATATGAGGTGTAAATATTGAGTGACAACTTCTCTCTATTTATAAACTAGTTTGTGAGGTGCAACCTGTTTTACTTTAGTGTTGCGTAAGTCTTCACTTTGTAATCACTTGTTAGAACTCATTTAGATTTTAACCTGCAAATAGCTCAAGGTAACGTCAGAAGAATGTTTCCTAGAAGTAGTAAATGAAAGACAAATACTAGTTTGGTCTGATGTTTATGTGTAAAACATCATCAAGACTAACTTTACTTCCTTGTAGCTAATAGATGTCACAATGAAACTTCCCTAGTTGAGTACTTGCATTAAGACAATTATGTTTTGTATTACAAGTTTTTGGAAAAATTATGTTAAAAAAATGCAAATGAGGCATTATCTTATCAAATATGTGCTGATTTTCATACATTTCCACAACATAAACGTGAACATTTGATGAAGCCAGGTTTAAAATTCTTGTTTGATTTTGTTGACATATTAGAGTCAAAGGTTTTTACATTTTGGATATATCGTGGTGTCACGACATAAATCAGAAAATACAGAAAACAGTCATAATCAAATCGTTTTTCTCCATGTTTTATTAATAAATGTAGTATAAATGAGTGTGTGAGTGATGTGTGAACAAACCCCTCTGTGTGAACCTTCAGCACACAGAGAGGAATGAAAGAGTGAAGTTTGGTGAATGTAAGAGCTGCTGAAGTGGAGATTTATCATCAGAGTCTGAGAACAAACTCATTCAGAGGAAACGTCCTTTAAAGAGACGTTTAGTTACATTACAGACATTTAGAGACTCTACAGGTGAATAGGGTCAAAACATGAACTCAGAGATATCACCATGAAACTTCACTACTTCATTACTCACATTAAGACGAGTATTTATTGTATTACAATTTTTCTGAAATGTTATGTTTTAATAAGCAAATGAGGCATTATGTAATGGTAACTTTTTGTGAATTTAGGAGAAATCTACAGACGTAAACAGACTCCGTAGTGAAATAAATGTTTTCTCTACTCTAGTCTGAAAGAAGAACACGGTATGAAAGTAGTTTGGGAAGCCCGAAATCTCAAAATTGATTAGTGCATGAATAATTGTGTTTTGCCTGTAGTGTCTCATCTTAACAACCGTACAGCTCCTGATAACTTTCTAGTGATTTGGAAAAGCCCAGAAGGAAGAAGTTTGACAAGTAAAGACTGACTAACCGAGGTCAAACCAATTAACTACATCATTACTTTACAAATCTATTTTGACAGTTTGAAACCAGGAAACTAAAGCACAGGGTTTGACTGAAGACAAGAAAAGGCATGTTGAAGGGGGTTCTTTGTTGTACAGCTCATCTACAACTCCCAAGGACCACATCTTTAGTGCAGACTTACGTTGCCTTTGACGACATAGTTGGAGTCCGTGTTGATGTCTCGGGCCAGGCCAAAATCACAGATCTTTGCTACTCGTCCTTGAGTCAGGAGGATATTTCTGGCAGCCAGATCTCTGTGGATACACTGAAAGAAAACAAATGCACCACTACCTTTAATACCCAATGATACATGTCATATACATGACCAATCAATAATATAATAATATTAGGCATGGATGAGGTGCTTCTTCTAATGCGGTTTGGTGCTGAATTTCCACACTTGGATCTGTAACACACAACCACTGACACCGATACAGGAGCTTACTGGGCACGGTATCTTGACTCCAGGGCTAATAAATCTTTCAACAGTAAGCTCCAACATGCGTTTTAGATCCGTTTACTAGCTGTGGAAAGATGATCCGTGCTCTGTCAGAGTTTTATCCAAAAATCAAATCAAATATGAAGGCTTGTACAGACAGCGGTGCATGACGCATCAATGACACAAAGAAACAACTAAATATTCTACTACAAATATTTAGCATCAAAACTATTCATACAGGCAGAGGACCAACCACCAGGATCCTTTTGATCCAGAGCAGCGTCTAACAGTCTGTTTGAGGTAAACTGTTGTATAGCCTAAACTACTGTCAGATATTTTATTGAGTTTCCTTTTAGGGAAATGCTCTGAGTGAATTTTAGTTCCCTCAACAGTTAGTATATGTCTAGGGCTTTTATTGTGAAAGGTAAGTACAGAAGGATTGGATCTGGTCTGGGCTGCCTTTGTCAAGGTTTAGAGGAGTAATAAAGTTTTCCATCTTCAGACTACGGAGCCTCCACAACGTGATTGGTTGATGCCTTTATTTGCTGTTCCAAAGCTCAGAAAGATCAACGTGATCTCACAGAAATACGTGAAATTACCACATCATCTTAACAGCTTATTACGTGGTGGTAATACATAATGTGTAAGATTATGTGCCACCAACACAGAAACAATTCAATGTTAGGTTTAGACAACAAAACAAACGTTAGCTTCAGGCAACAAAACAAACGTTAAGTATGCAACAAAGCGAATGTTAAGTATGCAACAAAACAAACGTTAAGTATGCAACAAAACGAATGTTAAGTATGCAACAAAACAAATGTTAAGTACGCAACAAAATGAACGTTAAGTATGCAACAAAACAAACGTTAAGTATGCAACAAAACAAATGTTAAGTACGCAACAAAATGAATGTTAAGTATGCAACAAAACAAACGTTAAGTATGCAACAAAACAAATGTTAAGTATGCAACAAAACAAATGTTAAGTATGCAACAAAATGAACGTTAAGTATGCAACAAAACAAATGTTAAGTATGTAACAAAACAAATGTTAAGTATGCAACAAAACAAATGTTAAGTATGTAACAAAACAAATGTTAAGTATGTAACAAAACAAATGTTAAGTATGCAACAAAACAAATGTTAAGTATGCAACAAAACAAACGTTAAGTTTAGGCAACAAAGTCCCTTAGTTGGGTTTAGTAAAGACATCATGGTCGGGCTTAAAATAAGAATGTAAACTACGTGGATGTGTTTAATTTGCATTTCCACGACAACAAAGGATCATTATGTAAAGACACATTATGTTCCACCACCATGTAACGCGCTGCTAAAGCTCTTTTTCACTGTGTTACATTTCCTTCCCGTGTGTAAGTATTCAGGACAAAAACAGCGGTTTGAAAGAAATATATTGAAGTACAAATAAATCAAACCCTAAAAAAACCCTGCTGTGTCGTGGCCATTATGGTTGTTGCTCACATTTTTGGCGGCCAAGAACTCCATGCCTTTGGCCACTTGGTGTGAGAAGCTGAGGAGGTCTTCTGTGTCCAGAGACAGACCATCCTCGTCGAACATCTCGCTCTCTGCATCTTCCTCATTGGAGACAACTGAGAGGACAAACAGGACGAAGATTACCCTGCGAGTCCACTGCTTTTCTTTTCTGAGTATTTTAAGATATTTGATGAATGGCTGGCTCTCTTGCCTTTGCGTAGTGAGCGTCTCTTCTCAGAGGATGAGCCGAACGGCAGCTTGCCAGCAGCAGAAGGCCTCATGGTCATGTAGCCGTTCAAGCTGTCACTGTGAAGAGGAAAAGGAGCAGTCTGGTCTCAGCCGAGCACAGCCACACATCGGCACGCTAGTGTCCAAATACCCTCCTCCTACGCACGTTCTGGAGAGTATATACTAGTACTCTCCTTTCTCTTACACTCACAGTATACCAGTGTTTTACATACAGAAAAGAACCTGACCCAGCTGCGTCACTCTGCGGCATGACGTTGCGGTAGTAGCAGTCTTCCTCCAGCTTATAGCAGATGAAGGATTCCCTCTTTCTGCGTAGAAAGTTCAGGAGGTCTCCGAAGCAGCAGTACTCTGTGATCACCAGTGTAGGGCCTGCAGACGAAGACACCACAGCGACACCAAGAATCACAACCAAAATCAGTCTCCTTAAATCTCTGATGAAATGATAATACAGGACAGAACATGGCTGCCGCACCTCCAACAGTGCAGGCTCCCAGCAGGTTGACGATGTTCATGTGGTTTCCCAAGTAACTGAGGACTTTTAGCTCCGACATCAGGGCCTCTTTCTCTGTGGCATGAGCGCTTGCTGTGAGGGGGAAAAAGATTGGAACAGAATCTGAATGGTAAGGATTGGTAGTCAGCTCAAGTTGGACTATGAGTACATATCGCAATCTG
The DNA here is from genome assembly GCF_050575085.1 of Anarhichas minor. Classification (NCBI taxonomy): domain Eukaryota; kingdom Metazoa; phylum Chordata; class Actinopteri; order Perciformes; family Anarhichadidae; genus Anarhichas; species Anarhichas minor. The sequence continues at coordinate 844,270 of NW_027466456.1, read as the reverse complement.
GTATTTGTGCTTGTTGCTGGAGGCTGATTTGAATAAAGAGATGCCTGTAAAATATGGTTATTTGGCATAAAAAAAAAGATATTTGCATAACGGAAGAAATAACCTCTATGTCGTGGAAGTCCCACATATGCCGGGAAACTAAACAAAGTCTTGTCTGGGTTCATAACATCATTGAAGATCGAATAATTTCATCGAGCTGTGTTCACCGTATCTAGCAAGCCACACGTCGGCTGGTTTACTACAGCTGTATGAACCCAAAATGTAAAAAATGTAAAAAAACGTTTGTATGTAATCTAGTCACTCGAAATATTTGCGTAGCGTTTGGTGTGAATGCAGCATAATAGTGACGAGTAGCTGCCTTTTTCTCTTTTTTGTCGAAGGAAGCCAGCCACCTTCCAGGTTGACAGATCCCTGATGTCATTGATTCATAAATCTGTTTATTGAGTCAGTCTTCATTTGATGGTACACGTCTCTCACCCCCAGACAGAACTCCTTAACAGGGGAGACGACAATCAGCAGCAAAGATATTGGCGTGTATCTGAACTATGTATTACATACATGACGGTACCCTCCCCCTGCTCTTTGACTTTGACTTTGATGCTTTCAGGTTCCCACCTCAGACAAACATTTGCCAAAACAAACAGCGACAAAACCCTTCTGGGACTAATAAAGATCTCCCACAGTGTGTTGCCAGCACTCACTTTTAAGCATCTTCACCGCCACCGTCACGACTGAATCTGCTTCGGAGAGTCCGTACGCGGTGGCCTCCACCACTTTCCCAAACGCACCAGATCCCAGCGTCTTCCCTGAAGACGAGAAGACAGACACACACAAAACACTGTTATTCCTCCATCCCGTTTCCCTCCAGCATGCTGGCCCCATGCCAGTGTTCCCAGGACAACACCGGTTTGAGCCCCCAGGCTGTGTACGTAGGCACCAGGACACGCAGGATCCTGTTTGAGGAGGTTTCTTTAAAACAACACCCAGAATATGTCAACAATATCATGTTTGCAGTGAGGAAGTGGGGCTTCATCACGAAGGAGCTGTGAAACTGGTTAGTGACTACGCGTGGCTAAAACGCCATGTCCACATACACAGTTTGTCAATCCGCATGAAGTCGCCCGAGGCGGGCGGCGGTGATGTCATGCCGTCTGCACTGTTAGGCTTTATTACCGAGGCTATTACTGACACAAACCCTCGGTTAGCTCCACATCACTCTGCTCTGACGTTGATTTACAACGCTAGACGTAAAAAACATCATCAGAAGTGACAGATTAATAGAATCATGGAGGCCTAGATGCAGCACAAACACGCCTCAGATCATTAAGGATAAAAGGGAGTTGCGGTGGCGCTCACCAAAACGCAAGTTGTTTCGCGGGAACTCCCACTGGTGATCGTACGGCAGCTGGGTGGGGTCAATGTAGACATAGTTGTTTCCATGGATGCCCTCGATAACTTTCCACTGGATCTGGTACTTGGGTTTCTGGCACCAATGCAGACAAAAGACAGACACATCAATTACTGTGACAAATTATTGTTGCTGATGGGTTTTCAACACGCTTTGAACTTTTGCTCGACTTCACTCAAATTGTCACTGGAAGAGAGCGTGCCAGGCGGGGAGGAGTGCAGCTGTCTTACCTGCATGTACTTGTAGAACAGCATGATGAGGACGAGACAGAGGACGCCTGCTGCTGACACGGAGCCAATTAGCAGAGGGGTGAAGAGATCGTGGGGGACGGTTCTCTCTGCAGAGAGACAGAAATGATCACGTTAGACTGCAGGAGCAGTAAGTGCTGGGCCATATGGAGAGCAGGGATCACGATTATATAAATATAAATATCATTTTTAATAAGCCTATAGCTAATGACCAAAAATATTTATTATCAACTATATCCTTGACATTTGTTATAGTCATCTTTAGTGGTTATTTGAATAAAAATACACAATTTAAATGATTTAAAAGATATACGATGTATAATAAGTTGCTTCGAGCTAGTGTGAGGAAGTGAAACCGCTCATAGTTCATCTGTAATATCTATTTTTACAAGATTACATTTGAACACATCATGATAACAATAAAATGTACTTCATCCGTCATTTATACAGAATGGAGCTTGAAGGAACCATAATGGAACTCAATGGAACCTCCGTATGTTATAACGTCACTCCTCCTGCCGATTGCAACATCTGTTGTTATCATTGTCAGACTTACTCGAAAGCATAAATGCGGATCTTCAGATCACATATTTGATTTTCTATATCGAAAATGATTGTGATTGACAGTTTTGACCCATTTTTGGCGGATACATGAGGCTGGAATGTCAGTTCCCTCTGACACGTTTACAGCTCTTCTTCTCGAGGCTTCAGGTGAATGACTTCAACGCACAAAGACAAACCGTCGCGCCCACACACGTGTTACGTGACTCACGCGAGGGAAGATATTACCGCACAAACAACAAACGTGTCTCACGAGACTCGTTTTCACCGACCAACAATGCAGGAATATCGTAGCTTCTTCAATTCTGACAGTTTGAAACCGGGACTTAAATATCAAATATCACAACATTTTTGAGTGAATACCTCACTATCGTTTTGATATCGTATGGTTGACTATTGGTGCTTTGGTAAAAATATTTGCACAATGCACAATACTTGAACCTGCTTAGTCATTATATCCACATTACATCGATTTACTCTTAGTTCGGTTCGATGAATTTGTTTATTTCCCCACTGACTTGAACTTTTTGTAGAAGGCCTGTTTATTTTGGGGAAATGTTTGCTTGTGACGCTTCAGTCGGTCAAAGCAGTTAAGCTTAACCCTTCAACTCCAGTACACCATTAAAAAAACAACCGCTTGGACCAGCTGAGCCATCACGGATCATCAAACAGTGAGGTTAACACACTAAATAAACATTGACCATGTCGATTATGGCGTCTGTGGGCGGCTAAAAAACACTTTAGTCTTATTACGCCATCCAAAATCTAAGACGATATCAAATCACGATAATTAAATAATAATATAATATTGCCCAGTCTTGGTGGAATTGGACTCAATTGGAGTCAATCTTTCACTGGTTTGCCATGTTTACACTCTAAATGACATTGCAGAGGGGCATTACAGTAAGCCAGAGAGGGCTAAGTCACAGTGAAGCTCACTTTGGTCAAATCACAGCCAACTAATCACTAATTACACGTGTAAACATACTGTCTCTGCTTTTTTTTCTTCCTGCGTTTACAAGTTCTGCATTTTATTTGATTGATTTTTTTATATCCGTTTCCATCATACGGTATTTTACCGTATGATGGAAACGGATCATTGTTTTGCTCCTCTGTACAGTGGGGTGTAATAAGCTCTTTAGAGATAAGAAGCTTTCTCTTCACTTCAAATCTGAGAATGCAGCGTCTGCAGGAACTAATCCCCTGTAAACCTGTCAGTGGTTTCTAAAGCCCGGTGTGACACCTCCCGAGCCTCCCACAGCCCCCAGAACGGATCCCAGCGCCGCCAGGACTCCCACTGCGCTCCACACTCTCGCCGCCTCCGCCTGGTCTGCTGTTGCTCAGTGAAGTGCACAAAATCCTGGGCGCACACTCCAAAAGACAAAAAGACTTGTGCTGCCTGGCCACGAACGCTCTCCTCCCTCATAATGCTCGCCCACATACCCGCTGAACCCACCCTAATCCCCCACCCATGCCCTCCATAAACCCGGGTCTCCAGGCTCTACTGTCCTTTCAGTTCCTGCGCTCACGCCACATTGAGGACGTCACACGGCAGATGGGGAAGCCGTTAGAACAGAGCGGATTTGGAGTCATAAAGTAAACAATGGACTAATTCCCATCTGTAATGGACAACATCTTATCGTGGCCAATCACGGGCGAGGTATCTCTCCTTTCCTAATGTTTACTTAACAGATTAAAGAAGACCAACCTGTACTTGGACCACACCGACAGGTTAATCCTCCCCCAAATCATGCTGGTAGTAAATATTTTGACTTGAGGACTAAGTAGCGGTTTACAGAACTGCTAAGATAACTTTGTTTTTTCAGTGCACAAAGCAGGCTTTTTTTTTTAACAAAATACTCCAGTAAATGAAACAAGATTTTCATGTGTGTGTGTCTTCTCTTGTGCTGTTGAACTCTGGTTTAATTCCAATCTGAAGGTGAGGACGAGCAGAGGAATTACATCAAATCAGCAACAAAACACGAGACTGACAGGCGCCCCCCTTCAATACCACGTGGCCCCTATTTAACCGTGTTTGTGTGGTCCGCATCCCACTTTCTGCGTATATACTCACCGCTGATAGAAAACAGCGTGTAGGCCTGCTCTCCCTCCACCGTCGCCACACACTCCAGAGTGCTGTACCGTCCCAGGCTCACGTTCACGCGACTCTCCACCTCCGTCTTGCCGAACAGGGGGCTGAACAGCGTGACGGTGATGACGTTGTGCTCCTCCTGGGTGGCGTTCACCTGTTGGGAGCACCTGAAGAAGCAGAAGATTACAGGTTGTTGACAAAAGGGATCACAGAGTTATTCATCAGCTGTCTCACTAAGACGTCTCTCCTTTTATGTCTCTGCGTGAGACACATTCCTGATTTCATGAGTCTTGAAAACATCTCCCGTCCTGTCTGTTCCTTTTGCGTTTCCTGCCTCCTTGATTATCCACCTCACCCCCTGATTTTGTCGTCAGTCAACCCTGTTTTATAGACTCCCTTGTTTTTCCTGTTCCTCCACCAGACTGTCTTCGTTCATCCCATAGACTGCATATAAATGGGCATATTCACGCTGGTTTGCGGACTGCTGTATTGAAGCATTCGATTCGGCATTTTTGCAATCGCCATTTGTTTTTTTGCAACCAGAAGTGACGCGAGAGGGTGAAGCTAAATACAACTGAATGCTGAATAACACATTTACATACAATTAACTTTCATGAAGTAAAAACACACTATGAAAGGGTTCAAGTTTTAAGACTAAAACAAGGACAATTACCAGACCGGACAACGCCGTGTTAAAGAACTGTCAATCACTGTGTAGCCCCGCCCTAAAGCATACCCTGCTTTATGGTCTGTTTGACTCTAAATGGACCATAATGTACTAAATGAACATCATGCTGTATTGAAGAAGACTTGAAACTAGAGATTGAGACGATAAACTCATGTTTACAATGTTTACTGAGGTAATAAATCAAGAGAGAAGTAGAGTCATTTTCTCATAGACTTCTATACAACCAGAGGAGTCGCCCCCTGGTGGACACTAGAGAGAATGCAGCTTTAAGACATGAGGCTTTGGCTTCACTTTTTTAGAACTGTTGGAAAGGTTGCCGCCTTGTTCTACGTTGTGGGCTCATCACTATCAAGAAATTCTTCAGTGCAAGTTCTCTTTGGTTTTGGATTTTGCCTACTTCCTGTCTGGATTTATTCGTTGATTTCTCTTTGGTCTGACCCTCTGTGTGTACGACCGCCTGGAACCTCAGTGAAGACCCAGCCTTTTTTTAATTGACCTTAAAAAGACGTGCATCTGCACCTGAGTCTCTGTGGTTCTGCATATTGTGTGACTATAACGATTCTGGGTTGAACAGACTGCACGGTATCAACGTGTCCACCAGAAGTATTAATAATTGAAGGGAAGTTGCTCCTGTGCTCATGAAATATGAGTGAGAATAAAAGTTTCCCAGAGCTCCATTAAAAGCAGCTGTTCTCTCTGGTCACCGGCTCATCGTCTTTCTGTATATTGGCGTGCGTGTCTGTAATTCGATTACACTTAAAGAATTACTGGATAGAGTTTGGATAATCACTTATGATCCACTGCCTGTGCTGCTTGGGATTGGTTGTTGCTATGGCAACCGGGTGCCCCTTCCTTCGGACACGCTTAATGTTTGACACGCGAGAGAGAGATGAGTCCCCGCGTCCAGTTTGTATCCAGGCAAACACCCGCTGGGCCCCCTCCGCCAATCACAAGTCAAGTCTATTCCAATCCCGTGTCACATGGGGGCGGTCATCTTATCGCCGTCAACCAATCACAAGACAGCGCCGGGGAAACAACCTCCTCAATCCCACATTCCACCATCATCATCATTCCTGACTCTGTGCAGCCTTTAGGACCCTCGAGGTGCACTTCAGAGGAGCTTTGCAAGCGTGTGAATCTTAAATTAATGGGTGGTGCCGATCATCAAGGGAGCATCACTGACAAATACGCCTTGTATCTACACACGGACATGCAGGCCTCGTTGCCATTGCAAAAACCATGACAGTTGTTTGCAAACATACAATAGATATCTGATAATGGAGCTCTGCAGGGATGACTTATTGTTGTAGATGAACCAGAAAGTTAGCATCACTGGTTCCCACGACAAAAAGCCAACGGGCTTCTTCCACTTTTACGATTTTTTAAAGCGTGAATACAATCGGCAGAAGTAAAAAGCTAACGTTAGTCTACACAGGAACTCCACCACGGTCACGTGACTTCACGTTATTCTATAAAGGAACTCCACCACGGTCACGTGACTTCACGTTAGTCTATAAAGGAACTCCACCACCATGACTTCACGTCTCCACCACTAAACTAAAGGAGGACTAGTGTTCTAGTGAGGACGTTAAGTCGTCTCATTTACTTTTTTAAGAAACGTAAAAGCTTCTAAATTAACCCGTGGGATAACGGTATTGGTGCCATCCATCTTTAGGGGGCGCCACAAATGGGGGAATTTTTAACTAATACTATTTCAATAAAATTGTTCCAAATTATTACAAAGAAAAGCCCACAACATAAATATGAAGCCTGCTAATCGTCCCTTGTTCTCGGTTGCCTGCAGCATCGCTTCTCGCTCTTAGTCTGACTTACCTGAGCAGGTGAACGAGCAACACTGATCTTGAAAAGTGATACGATTAAAATAATTTCCCTCGAATATATTATATCACGTTAAAAAGACCAAAAGCCCTCTGGGGCCCAGGGGAGAAGAGAAGAAGAAGTGATGAAGGTGCAACGGATCACCAAACATCAGATCGTATCACGGTTCTGAGTCACAGATCAGAGCAGCAGTGCTGCCTTGAGCACCAAATTGGTCAGATTGATTTTGGTTCAGCAGCTTTTCTTTTGTTTGTTGTCAATTTAATGACCAGTCTGACTAATCCAATCAGTCCAATCCTTGTAATTCCTTTAGGCTGTAGTTCTTAAATTCAGTGCACTTATTACACAATCCAAGGATATTCTGTCTTTGCTTTTTATTTTATATTTTAATTAACTGGTAAATGATGATGAAGAATCAAGGGAAACCTTTACCAATAAATATGCACAAATGTGGATAAAGTTTGGATGAAATATTGATATGTATTTCTCTCTCTTAAGGCTTCTTAAGCCCCTTAAAACTACTCAACTAAGTATTTATCTGTAATATTAAGTATTCATTACTAAATAAACAACAATTTACGTTAAAGTCTGACAAGTTTAGATATTTTTAATAAAAGTTTCTTAAAAACTCATCAGGACTGAGAGGGTGTGGTTTTTATTGGCCAGACTAAATCTGATTGGTGCAAGGACATAAGACATTACATTTCCCAATTTTAGCCCCGCCCACTGCAAAACCAGTGAGAACGGCACAAACGAAAACAGAAACGCACGAATCTAGCATGTGAAACAATATAAACAGTTTTAACTTTGGATAGAAAAAATTGTCTCAAAAAATGTCCTTTAAAAATCTCACCTGGCGTACGGCTGCTCGCAGTAGTACCAGGTGATCTGCGGGGCGGGGAACCCCTCGGCCACACAGCGTACCTGTCCGTCCACCGGACCCTCATGAGACACGATCTCAGGTTTACCTACAAAACAAAAACACACGTCAGGACATGTCACGGACATTAAACCTCAGTGAGGCGTGACTGATACACAGCGACGTGAGGTGGAGATCAGGACCTCATTTCACACACAGAAAAAATCAAATCAATGAAACCTATTCCCACATGTCAACGCCAGAAGATTAATGCAATGTGCAGTGATGGAGTTCATTATGTGGCTTAAGGGAACAGAAAACCTTTAACACACACACAAAAAAATAAAAACCGATGAACCAACTTACTGATCACAAAGATGGTGAACGTGTAGTTTACTGAAGCGTCACCGTTGGAGGCTTGAAAGGTGTAAACTCCACCCTCTAACACCTTCAGTCGCACCAGCCTCAGCTCGCTGCTGTACCTGAACACAAAGCAATTACATCGATTCAGCATTAATGCGTTAAACATCGTATACACTTTGTATTTTACTTTTTATATTCAAGTTGACTTTTGAAACTCTGGAACAAGAATTTCCTTCAGGATTAATAAAGTTCTATCTCATCTTAATGCATTTATCAATGTTTAAGAACCAGCAGTAAAAATGTCAACGCTGCTCGAGGAAGAACCTGAAAGGATCTGATATTTTCATTTTAGATGACGACCAGTCTGTCGTTTGCCTTTTGCTTGTTTAGGCACAAATTGCAGTTTCCAATTATTCTGGCGGAGAAATGTCTAAGTATTGATTTATTGATTACTGTGCTCCCTCGCGTACCCTTAATCTGCTTGAGGGGGGGGGCCTTTTCTTCACATATCACAAGCGATGATTGTACCAAAACACCATGAAGCGTGAGCCAAAATGCATTAAGCTGAACATGCAGCCTTGGATAACATTATGTAATATCTCTATCTGCAGCGCGGAGGTAATACTGCACATATTTCACGCTTTCTTTTCCTGTGAAAAGCCATTTATATTCTGACAGTTCCCGTTTCGCCAGAAGCCCCCGGAGCAGTTTTTTAGAGTTCCAGCTATATTTCTCAGGAAGCCGTTAGCAGCAGCACCTCCACTGACCTGCAGCCGAATTCAAAGATGTCAAATTCCACCGAGCGGGGTTAATGAACATTTTCATCTTGGTGGTAAAACTAAAGGCACTTGAAGGCAAGTGTGCGTTTGTGCGCTTGTGTGTTTGTCCCACCTGTACTCGTGGCTGTGTGTGGTGATGACGTGGTCCGTTGTGTTCCTCAACTCGTGGCCCATGAAGCTCCAGGAGAACGAGTGCGGCTTCGGATAAGCCTCCATGTCAACGTTCAGGGACAAGCTCTCGCCCGAGCGGACGTGGATGGTTTCGTTGATTGTGGGTTTTAAGTTGATGAATCCTTTCTCTGAAAAATAAGAGAAATGAGATATTTTTACAGGGATTTGCAGAAGTGAAATTGAGTCTATTTTTATTGGAGTAGAAACTGATTTAAAAGTGGTCGCAAAGGAACCCAGCAGCTGCATATAAACAGCTCCCAGTCCAGACACGTGGGGCAGAAACAACAATAATGAATCACAGCACAAATGTACATGTAAGGCAAAAGTTTGCCTTTTGGGAAATACGTTTATTTGCTAAGTAAGATGAGAAGTTCAGTGTCACTGTCATATCTGGCAGTTGGTTAGCTTAGCTTAGCATCAAAACTGGAACTAGGGGGAAACAGTTAGCCTGGCTGTGTCCAAAGGTAACTAAAACCACCTACCAGGACTTTTAAAGCTAAGTAACATGTATATCGTGTTTGTTTGATCCATACACAGACTCAGGCATAACAACATTTATTTTATTTTTTTAAATGTGGCATTACGTGAAGACAGCAGGACGATTCCAGTGGTACAAAAGTGAAATGTTGTTTTTGTAGGTGTTTAACCTACAAATGGTAGATTTAACCATTTATTGGGGGGTTATGACTTTGCTGTCCTGCATGAACTATTATTATTATTTACCCATGATTCAGTCGGCACCATCGAGTACCCGGTGCTGCTGTTAATGTAGCTGCTATTGTGTAAATGTGTCTTTATGTGTCCTGTGTGGATGTGATGTGTTGTGTGCTGTTTGTAACATGTTGATTAGTGAGCATTAGAGGTGCTGGTAGAGTGGGTTTTTGCAGAGAGCCAATCTAGCCGTTTCCACCTGTTTCCATTCGTTATGCTAAGCTGAGCAAAGCTAATCAACTGCTTCACGTTTACCTAACAGACATGAGACCACGGAGGCATAAAGAGACCGGTATACACAGCGGTGGAGGCGAGGCCCAGTTCATTCCAAAGAAAGTTGCTCAGTGGCGCTCGAAGCTAAAAAAAAGTTTGACAGCTGTGTATACAATTACCCAAATCTTCCACATCCACAGGCCGTAGAGAAAGAACACCAGCGTTCCCTTTAACCCGGCTTCGCATTCGCTCGGTCACGGCTCAGTTCATTATGCAGAGGAAAATAACTCTGCTTTGGTTAATAGCTTATTCTACAACTTTTAGGACCCAATGATTTAAATATATTAAAGTGTTCGTACTGGGAAGTTTATTGACCTGAAGATAATGTGTGTATATATATTCTCTGATTTACAGACGTCTCATCACTTGATGGACCTGGAAGTAATAATTCCCGGTTTGGACACAATGTGAAATGAAAGCCCGGCGCTCTACCTTGAGGCTTATATGACACTGATATCAAACTTCTCATCTAACTCTCAGCAAGAAAGCAAAATAAGTGTATTTCCTAATATTTTCAAAATTGGGGATACTTCAAATTTAATCTCAAGAAATTCAACAATTCAACGACTGATTGACAGGTAGCACTTTGTGCTTCAGATCTCTCTTCATTCGACGGTTACATTTCCAAATTCATTTCTTTACGACATCAAAAGTTTAGCTTTAAACGGAGAAGAAGCAAACGTCTTCGTGTACTCACCATAAACATCGAGCCACGCCGACTGCGAGCTGACCCCTCTTTCGTTCTGGGCTTCACACCGGTACCTCCCAACGTCTTGAGGTCCGACCGCTGTGATGTGCAGCGTGGCGCCGCGCGCGTGACTGAAGTTCTCCGTCAGGATGCGTGAAGCTCCGTCAACCTTTACTGGTTGCTGTGGATACCAGACGGCACCCTGTCAACGCCCAGAGATCTCTAGAGATTAACCCTGTCTGCTGGTCTATGCTTGCCAAGCACACAAACACTGACACCGGCTGCATGCAAGTACACACACACACACACACACACAAGGACGTTCACGCCCATACGCACACGGTACACACACAGCCAAGATCCTGAAGCTTAGCCAGCGAGAACTTTGACCCCTTTCACTCTCGTTCATAAGAAGAAACAACCACTGATACCAGGTAACAGAAAACTATTCCATTTACAATAATACATAAAACCAATATTCAACTTGTGATGTTATTTTTTGTGGATTAGAACGCCGCTTTTGAATGATTGTCGCTCAGGTTTGGGACGTTTAAAGACAGTTGAGATTGTTTAATTGGGACCAGTTTCCTGGTTATACCGCTGGTATTTGTGTGGTTGACTCTTCCCTTTTAAAGTTACTCCAAGGAACTTTGATTTAGTGTTGGTTCTGGTGGTCTCTGTGGACAGAAGTGGAAGTGTTCCTGAGCACCAGAGTCTTTCTAGAAAACCTCTAATTTTACTGTGGCAGGGTCTGACAGTCTGCCCCTCTCAGTCCTGGTTCTGGTTCTCCCGTGCCTCCCTTCCCTCGAGCGGGTCCAGCAATACATCCTGGGTCTCCAGCAGCGTGGTGTCGGTGTTGGCTCCCAGAGAGGAGAAGCTCTGCTCCTGGAGGAGGAGGAGGAGGAGACGCTGCTGCTGCCGGGAGCTGAGCTCTCCTCCTCCCTCCGGAGCTCCGAATGCAGGTCCAAGGCTGCAGGTGAAGCCGGATCTGGGTCTGTCCACGGTGGACCGGTCTCTGCAGGGATCTGGGTCTGTCCACGGTGGACCGGTCTCTGCAGGAGGATCTGGGTCTGTCCACGGTGGACCGGTCTCTGCTGGAGGATCTGGGTCTGTCCACGGTGGACCGGTCTCTGCTGGAGGATCTGGGTCTGTCCACGGTGGACCGGTCTCTGCTGGAGGATCTGGGTCTGTCCACAGTGGACCGGTCTCTGCTGGAGTCTGAGCTGAAGGAGTTTCTGATGAACCTGCATGAGCTCATCTGGTTTCACCAGAATCCGACCCGGTGGCTCCGATGACGAGCATTAAGAATAACTCTATAGAAACAGACCATCTTCTCTCTGATGGTCTCTTCACTGATGGAGGTCTGATAGAGGATCAGGACTAAACAGACTGGTTCAGGACCAGTTAAAAGCTCCTCACAGTAACTTTAAGTAAAGAATCAGATCAAAGCTCTTTTAAATCTAACAAGACTACAGTCAACACTCAGTGTTCAGTATTTTAGTTGAATCTTCCACCAACAGCACAGCACACGGCAAAGGAAGGGAAGAAGGGTCTCACCGAGCCAGGAGGGGGGATCCACTTAAGCTGGATTTCTGCGTTGACGTTGGTGGTGTTGCAGGTGAGGGAGAGACTCTCATTCCGCGTGAGAATCACTCTTTTGGTTGCCTGCATCTCAATCACAGGAGGAGCAACAGGGACTAAAAAAAACAAAACAAGCAAATGTGACTGAATGTTCAACGCTGTCTCCGACAAAATGACATTCCCATACAACTAGACTACATCCTCAAGTACACTTCGAAGGAAACGTATTTTCCACAGATTACAGTCTGAGTATGAAACACGTGGTTAATAATGTAAACTGAAACAGAAACAAAAGATGCTACAAAACTACTTGTTTACACTTACTACAAAACATCAAGGTTTGCATTAAAATGACTACGAAATTGAAAACAAAACAAAACAAAAAAAAACTACTTGGTTCACATGAGACAAAAACAGCAGTCGCCTGAGTGAAAGCCCATTGTTTTGTTCCCCAAAACTTGTTTATGAAAAGTCAAAACTAAACGTAAACCAGGACAAAACACGTCTCCCTCCAAAAATGTAATTTCTAGCAGACAGGGCTGGCTTTTGAAGCCACTACAACACACTTGAGTGCATCGACACCTCTTTACCTGGCCTCACTGTCAGGTAGTAGTCATGCGATCTGACGCTCTCCTGCCCGAGTCTTCCTGTGCACACATAGCATCCTTCGAAGGCCTTTTGTGTGTTCTGGATGACGATGCCTTGCTCCGGGCTGGCAGAGAACTGGAGACCAGAGGCCGGAGCTCTGCTGGAACATGTTTCCAGGCGCAGGTTGTCCAGACTTGGATCGGTTGCCAGGCAAGGGATGGAAGCATTGTCTCCCACTCGAGTGAGAATGTTGAACACCATTGATTTTCTGAAGGGATTGTCGGGATCTGCCAAGAAACGGAGGCGTCAGAGCTGTAAAAAGGTCTGCACACTGAGCTGATGAGGCTTTAGTTGGTGATCATGTGCCATGGTGTAACAACGCAACACTAACATACACTCTTTTCCCACCACTATTTTGTTATTTTGAGTTATTGCCATATGAATTCACAGAAAATGATGAATGTGTTTAATCGAGTTGAAAAAGCGAAATCAACTCTGAAAAACCGCCGCCGTCGTTAGCTTCATTTCTCAGTGCGGTGGCCTTTGATGGACATCTGGAGCTAAACGACTTTACCAACCGTAGTTACCGTGATCTTAACAGACAGCAGCAGTTGGTGCGGTGCTTGAGATTTCAGGTAAGTTGTTTTTATTCATATTAAAGTGTACTATTAGCAATTAGGTAGCGTAGAGTTCATCGCTCTGTCTGATCAGGCCTTAACTCCTTAATCACAATGTTAGCATAGCACTATATTGCCTATTATGGTTTTGAACAGGTCATGATTCGCTATGGACTCAATTTCAACTCTGACCTGACTGGACCTGGTCTTGGACTTGATTAGCCCCACCTCAGCGACACCCACACACTGCATTTTGGTGAGTAACAGTGAATGTAAGTAAGTAAGTAAACGGCTTTACCACACAGAACAGAACCCTCTTTTATCGGACCATTATCTAATAACTTTTGAATTCCTACTAACGGAGTGTACGCCATTAAGCAAAGGTTACTACACTAGATGTCTATCTGATGGTGCCGTAGCTATGTACATATTGTAAAGCCCTCTGAGGCAAATTTGTAATTTGTGATTTTGGGCAATACAAAAATAAATTGAATTGAATTGAACATTTCCCACGGCTGCAACTGTAAAGCAGTCGCAAGAAAATGCAATGCATCTGTCACCGCGCTGAGCAGTGACCGCAACCATTCATCCAAATGCATCCACACAAATAAAGCAAGGGCCAGCTTTGACAGCAGATCACAACAACGTGGGTTTGTTTAAATACCATTAGCAGAAACAGACACACCAGCTGCTCTTCTGTCTTCAGCCAGAACCGAAATCTTAAGGATTACGTCTACAAATCTACCTTTTTTTTCTTCTTCAAATTCGTAGAACTAACAGACACAAGGAGATCTGATCTGCCAAAAAGGATGACTCAGCTGCAGCTTCTATCGACCTTACAGAAGCCAAGTTGCCAGAGCTTGAATTGTTCGATGACAGTTAATCAAATCCAAACATCTTGTGACAATGCTACATGTGTGCCTCTCATCATAAAAGTAGTTGCTGCGTGTTGCCTGGACGGTGTGAACTGTGGAGTGAATGATAAGCACATGATGTTCGCCTGCAGCGATGGCAGCGGGCCAAGGAGATGTGGAGTCACATAGAGGTGGAAACGCAGTAACACTCCACCATGCACTCGATAAATAGTTAGAGTATTTACTCTACCTGTCCGGGGCAAAGCTACAAACACCTTTCTCTGCGAGAACACCCACACATCCTGCTCCCTGTACTCTGGATTTCAGTTCTCTCTCACACACAAACACCACGTAAACTCAAACACACGCGATCTACTGGATACACTTGAACACTTGACGGTTACACGCAGCTACCTTTCACATAGACGTAGATGGAGGTTCGCTCCTTGGTGCTCTCCTCCAAGCAGATGTAGCGGCCCATGTGAACAGGCTGGGCCCTGGGGATGCGCAGCGTGGACATCCCAGCCACCTTTTTCTCTCCCCGCACCTTCGGCCGGTCCTCCCGCTGCCACTGCATCTCCTTCTCACCCTGGCAACGCAGCTCGAAGGGTGCGTTGAGCGGGACGACAAGGTGGGGGTCGACGGGGGTGATGGTGGGCTTGGTGTTGCCTATAAAGTGACGGAGAGGGAAATCAACTGCATGTCAAACATAACAAAGTCACGATGAGACAGTTTGTGTTATATATACATATGTTAGAACAGTAGTCCCATTTTCACCACAGTGGAGTCATTTTCTCATAGACGTCTATACAACCAGAGGAGTCGCCCCCTGATGGACACTAGAGAGAATGCAGCTTTAAGACACTTCAGCATCGGCTACACTCGGCAGAACCGGAGGTTGCCGCCTGGATAAAACTAACAAGACTCGAAAGTCATTTACTTAAATGAAGATTAAACACGACAATTGAAGCTGAACTGCACACTTACACGTTTGTTTAAGATATGAACTAAATGATATGACTGTTCTTTGATGAAACAAATCATAGCTGGTGTTAATTAATATTGACATTTCTTCACAAAAAACAAAAAAAAAATCTGCATTTCATGGTTGAAAATGGCTAGAAAAGCAGTCTACTGTTTTAAATCAACCTTCATTTTTCCAGCGCAAAAAAAGTTTGGGACTAATCGAAATAAAATAAAGTTAACAACCTCTCATCAGAGAGGTTGTTAACCCCTCCCCCCCCCCCCCCCCCCCCTCTTACTTTTTCAGTAACCTCTATGAAGCATTACAATCACAGCACAGCTCATATAGCGGCTGGCTAGTTAGCTAGCTAACGTTAGCTTGCTAAACACGCCATGTTTTTATACTGAAGTTACACTGCTTACAAAAAATGAGCAGGAACAGTTCTTGTCTCATTTGTGGTCTGATAGACGGTATAACCATCGAATTCAGCGCCATGTCGCCATTTTCCAAGGTACTGTAGCTAGCGGTCATCAGCTACGGGCTGTCATATTTGTCCAGGCAATCGTCACACACATTTTTTTTCTAGATATGCCCGAACAAGTGGATAAAGTTAGTTTAACTTTGGTCTTTGTTGTAATTTGATAGCTGCTAAAAAATAAATGTATTTGTTAAGAAAAAATTGACTTCGTACAAGTGTGACAAAAAACAACAACATTAAAGTTGAACCCTGTCTTTATGTTGACTCAAGAAGACAGATACGTATAATTATTAGAAATCCTCAAAGTTGAGCAATGCTACAAGAGTAAAATCATGTTCTCACCACTTGTAAGTCTATGTGTCAACATCTGCAAAGATTCATGTGCATTGAAACAGTCCCTGATCCAAAAGCAAACAACAGGATCATCCCCTCCTTCAAACTAAAAACACAAACAAACAGGATTTGTTCTGGCTCTCATTCCCATCATTGATTGGGAGGTTGTTTTTTGATACACAGCTGGTTACACCTATATACTGTAAATATAAAAGTTGTTGTTAAAGCAGCGGTTCCCAACCGATAATGGCTTGCGACAAAAAATCAAAAACAAAGCGAAGTCCACTAGTGACCCCTCAGCAAGGGGTTATAGCCTCAGTGTGGATGCTGTGAGCAGGTCAAAGACATGACACAAACAGTGGGAAACATGCAGTATTTCATGAGTAGATGGTGAAAAATACAGCTTGAATTATCAAGTGACCCGTCAGATTCATTTTGGGACTTCTGAGTGTCCTCACCACCGTGTTAAAGGTTTGTAACAAAAATATGATTTAGATCGTTTGAGAAACCGTCTTTTTTATTGATCATCCGCAACTCCACCGATGTGACTTCAGCTGCACTTAAGATTGTTCTGACTATCGTCCAGGGCTCAGTGTGACAGCAGGAGTCAAACCTCTTGACATCGGGGAGGCGAATGAGTAATATTTATGTTTAGGTATTTTTTTTTATTGAAGCCACCTGTGATAAAACACTGCAGGACTGCGGCTGCAGCTTCCTCTGGTGAGACGGCAGCAGAGCGTTAAAACACGTGCTGCGTTGTGGACCGGGCCAGAAAGGCCATAAGGGCCAGAAGGGCCAGCGTGCTAAGACCACATGGCCCGAGACTTCCGATGGAAGTCGAAGGCCTGGGCCCTCAGTATGCCCAGTGCAAACTTAGCATCATGGGTGCTTATGGCGTGAGATAACCACTAGAGCCCCTTAGACCCCTCGGCACTTATGGTGTGAGGGCCCACAGACCCCTTGATGTTTAAAACATAAGCAAGCCTATCACTAGGACCCTCCAGACCCCTCACGCTTCCAGTGCGAGGGCCAATAGACCCTTTGAAGTTTCAAATGTTAGCTGACCAATAGGGCCCCCAGACCCCTTGTGGTTTAAAACATAAGTTAGCTGACCACCAGGGCCCCCAGTACCCTTGTAGTTTAAAATCGAAGTCAGCTGACCATGGTGACCCCTTGCTGTTTAGAATGTAAGCTGATCACAAGAGCCACCCCGGGGCCCTATGAAACCTAGTTTGAGGGTCCATGGGACCCTCTGCACTTAAAGCATGAGCTGTACGTCATTAACCCGCAACGACCAGACCCGATAATAAATAATGGTGTACTTTAATTAACCTCCAGGTTTCTTTATGGTTCTGTAAAGACACTTTTAAAGTCTAAATATATATCGTGACAGTTATTTATATCGATCAATGTCGACAAAAACATATATCATGATAACATCCAAAAGACATGCGTTCATCCCTCCTTTGATAAAGAGACATCTCAAGCATGAACACAAACAGGGCGTGGTGATGATGGTGATGATGATGATGATGATGATGATGATTGAAGGACAGAAACGCTTAAATTCATAGAATCAGAGGACAGCAAACAGCAATGTGTCATTGCGCAGAAACGGTTCCGTTTAGAGGCTGTCAGTTCTGATGTTCTGTTTGCAGAGCGGCTAACAGTGTGATCTAACGTCAGGGGTTGTTGTGAAAAAAACAGCCTCTACAAGTTCTTTATCTGAGGCATCATTTATATGTGTATATTGATTAAGCGCGAGCAAACACGGTGAATTAGGTCTGTAAACAGGCTGGAGGCAAAACTTAATGGCATCACATGACAGGCCAGCCCTGTGCGCACACACTGCGTAAAGATGTGGCCGTCATTTAAATCCCCCGATGATGGCGTGAACATCGACGTGCGCGTCGGATACTCTCAAGATGTCGATCAGATGGAAACAAGGAGCAGAAGAAACAAAAGAAGCGTCCACCTGATGCAGGAGGCTCGCCGGATAAACCGAGCGCGCATGGAGCGCAAAGTTAAACAGAAACACTTGTTTTTCGGCACAGATGGCTCCATGCATGCCAGCTTCTCCATAAAAAAATGTTTGCAAGCCAAGTTTGGCAACTTTCCTGACAAGATAAAACAGTTGACTTCGAATGGACTCGCACACAAACAGAATAAACACGTCTTAAAAAATGAAGCTCCAAATAATAAAAACAGACAGATACGTTTGCGCATATAAAAGTCAATTAGTCGAAGTCGAAGCCAAAATCTCCCCTAAAATGGTCGGGTTAACAAGTGAGAAATGACATAAGCATGCAACCCAGTTGTGGATATGCCAGCTAGTTTGCATGCTTCCTCAGAATCAGGAGTTGCCACTATATTTCCATAAAGACGGTTTATCTGAGGGGAAAACCGCATGAACCTGCCGCGTTTCCTCGAGCACAACACGGTGAAAAAGTCTATTTACATAGCGCTCTATGTTTATTACTCAGCATCCTATACTTATTTATTATTATCATTATTATTATTAATGGCGCCCTGCTCACTGAATAAAACATGAATTATTAAAAGATAGGCATCCAGCTCATGCACCAAAGTGTCCGCTTTCCTCATCGGGTTTCAGCGACTTCGCTTCAGATCTCGTTGCACCGGAACAAAGAAAAAGTGGTGAAAATGCATCACGAATAACGATGCAACAACTCCCTGTGATGTGGATTATCTGGGCTAAAGGGAGCTGAACACCCGCAGACATTTAGAGATACGGTCGATCATACGGCCCCCCCCCAAAATAAAACATTAATAAAAATAAAACAGTAACAAGTTGCCAAGCGCACAAATGCCTCGTGCCTCACCTGGATGGAAGGTTAACTGCAAAAACACAGACAGCAGTATCCAGTGGTATTCCATAGTTATTATTCCATGGGTCTAGCCGTGAAGGTGAGCCTCTCCGGGGTTAAGGTGTCTCTACTCTACTCGCCCGCGTCGGAGTTGTGGAGAAGTTGAACTGTGCGATGTGTAGAGAGGCGCACTTTACAAGCCTTTAAAGGCGCAGACGCTCAGTGGAGCTCGCCAACAAAAGCAGCAAGCAGCCGTTGCATATATCCGCAAACATTGCTGTGGAGCGCGCCAGAGTCGTGGGGACGAGACGGGGAACGACCAGGTCGGTGTGTGTGACTCTGACTGACTGTGGCGTCAACATGTTTATATGGGGAGCCGAGTGGTGGAGCCTATTACTCACGAGGGGAGGGAGGCGTTGTGGGACCTGTCGTCTGCTTTACCGACAAAGAAAAGACGCAGCGCAGAGACGCAGAAAAGACAAGAGTCCAGCATCCACTTTTTCTTTTTCATCTGTTATTTGATAAAACATTGAAGTCTTTCCAAACTATTCTCTTAAAAAAAACACACTCTGAACACACGCACATCTCTAAGGACACGATTATAATTACTTATCCAGTATTTTATTATCATTTTTTTCACAACACACATTTGAAATCATTAAAAAACTAAATTGAGACAAAGAACATCACATAATGACCCTTTGTATTTTCCCTCATGAGACCACGCATGACGGGTTTTTTCTAGTAGCACGCACTCACACACTCCCAGAGTTGGCCTCGTTTTCCATTGGCTCAAACACGCAAGCCAGGTCTGGTCTCTGCATAATGTTGAATAAGCAATTCTATTTTGTTATTGAAAACATCCGTTTTTAATACTAACAACAGCAAGTTTACCCTTAATTATTTCCTTTGATTGCTCATAACAGACCTCATTATCTGTTGTGATCACAGATGTGAACGACACAATTCAGGAGAAACCATTAGGTTTGTTTTCCATTCATCCTGTGACATGATAGACCGTTTAATTTTTAATTTACACTCTTATTATTTAACATTTTTACATCTTCAGAGTTGTGCATCTTAAGTGGTTTAACCAGTTCTTGCATCACATTTTGCACAAATGAAGGACATTTCAGGTAACTTCTATTCTACTATGGAATCACTAAATAAATATATAAAGGTCAAAAAAAGACAAAAAGTTAAGGGGGGGGGGGGGCTTGTGAGAGACCGATTAAAAGAAGAATGAACTAAATCGGAGTAGCAGAGGTGGAGACATCTTGACTTATTCCTTAGATAGAGCTTCAAATTCCCTGGATCCTACATCTCCCATAATGCACCTCAATAGCATATTTCATGTTAGACCCTCACTGCCTGTGAAAATACTCCATACCCTGAATTTATTACCAGTTTATAATCAAGCAGCAACCTCCCGTTTTGAGAAATTAAGCCATCGAAATGCCTAAAACTGCAGTTCCTCAAATGGCCACTTGAGGCTCTAAAAGCGAGTCAATCCCCATAGACATCTATGTTAAAATGAACAACCTTACACCCGAAATAAACATGTTTACAGCCTCGCATAAAAAAACGGTTTTGGTCTCTTTAGCTAATATTCCTGTTTATGACAACTAAATGTGCAGAGTTTATATATGACACTCCCGTTTTAATTATATTAATTCTTAAAGTTAGGTAGAATTAAGGGTGTGGCCTCTTTGAGTGACAGCTCCACTTACATGGTGGTTGTTTCAGTGCATTTCTAAATTTTTAACAGGCCTGTAAATTAACTGTTGGCTATCAATGCCAAACTGGTAGCAGAGTTGGAAAACAAATGTATTCACAAGGTACAATATCTTCGAAGTAAAGTTAAAAAGTAAGAAAAATTGAATTACTGTAGTTTTATATGATTTTTGTTTCCATATGTTGTCATATATGGGGACATAAGGCTCGCAGAATCAGTATTCTCTTTTAAATCACTTCTTAAAACACATTGATTTTACTAAATTTACTTTATTTTATTTATTTCTTAGTTTATTTTTTATGGTATCGACCGTCTCACTGAGCTTTCTGTTATTGTTATTATTGCTTTGCTTTTGCTGCTTTGTCTGTCAAAGCACTTTGTAAACTCTGTTTTCAAAGGTGCTATATAAATAAAGATATTATTATTATTATATATGTAAAATTGATGGAGTGCCCCTTTAAAAGCCATGTCACCTGTAAATTTGCTCTGATTTAAAAGAAGTTTGGTCGGCTACACACATCCAATTCATTCTCTACAACTTGTACGACGCACCACTAGTTTCTGCCTCTACACAACATTTGCATAATTTTGCCTTTTCTGTTGGTCAACACAGGCTGGGAGACATCCAGTGTTTACTGTCTGACTAACATGGCCACAACATGCAAACGGCTTTGGATGTGGCCGAAAACCAAACCCAAACGCTGTGTGTGAGTAATGCCATACTTGTTTTTTTTGGTCAACAAATGACAACAAACCATACTGCGGTGGCCACGAATACCGCTACTACAAACCCATTTAAACAAACCTCATGAAATTTGAGAGTCATGTTTAGGAAACAGGTCATTACTCAAAATCAAAAAATGTGGCGAGAATACAAGGTTCATAACAAATGATGCAGGCGGCAGAAGCATGTAGCTTCATGTGGCACAAAAATGTTCTAGACTAGACTCTTCTTGTCTTCTTGTAGCTAAACCACTATCTGCTCAGTAAATACAGCATAGAGAGAGGCAAAGTCCTGCCCCTTCCAGTGTCACTTTATTTTGGAAAAAAACGTAAAATAGTCAACCGTAAGGGATACATATTTTTGTTGATCCTGTTTAAATTGCGCCATGAATTAAAACATAATGATGTTTGTCAATTTAAAAGATCATTTGGCAGATCAACAAAGTCTCAATTTGTCGTAGTATCATTCACTACACCTCTCGTTTCGCACAATGCACGTCACCAACACGGCCGTGAGCTTGGCTTGCTAGCTAGCTAGCTAGCCAACTTAGCTATGGTTCACGCACAAATGTAACGTGATCTTGCTTGATGTATTTTTAATAGAAAGAACGAGTGAGACCTGTTATTGGTGTGAGAACATCCTGGTACGAAAACACTCGTAGCTTCAGCGAGAGACGTCAATTTAAGACACTTCTGGGTTCGTCGTTTTTCTTATTACATATGTTCACAGTCTTCACGTGCAACATTATCTTTTAACTGGACAAACACATTACATTACATTACATTATAGTCATTTAGCAGACGCTTTTATCCAAAGCGACTTACAATAAGTGTATTCAACATCGGTATTCAAGAGAACTAGTCACCAGAAGTCATAAGTGCATCTCCTTTTTTAAACAAGCATCTAAGAGCATAAACCAGAGCAAACAAACTAATACGAATACAATAAGTGCAACAGACTAGTACGAGTACAATAAGTGCTGAGTGGAAGGCTCAGGGTAGTACTTCTTGAAGAGGTGAGTCTTCAGCCTGATGAAAGATTGGCAGCGACTCTGCTGTCCTGACGTCAGTGGGGAGTTCATTCCACCACTGTGGGGCCAGGACAGAGAACAGCCGTGAACGACCAAACACCATGTGTGTCAATTCTGGCACAATTCAAACCTGATCAAATAATTATTTGTCTTCAGCCATTGACTCTCGTACATATTTTGGGGGGAATAAGGTCCCGTGGTGGTCCACCAGAAGGGGCGGGACTTTGCCTCTCTATTCTCTTATAGTTTGCGTATGTTTAGTCACGAGTGCTTTAGGTACCTGACCCACATGGTGCTGCAGGCCGACTCATCGGACAGGGCTCCCTTAAGGAGAGTTTGAAATAAGTTCCTGTATTCATTAGCTGTTTTGGACCCTTAAGCAAAAAAAAAATGCTTGTTGTAAAAATGTCTCACCACCATTAAAGATATGAACCATAAACTCAAGCCTAAATAGGTTCTTACTGTCATTTAATATCTTTCACGATCACTTCTCATAACGTGAGCACCACAGACGACCCTTAAAGGCTCTAATGGCCTGAAACCAAACCTCTAATTTAACTTCCTCGAAGCATTAACTCCTGTAAAAGACCCATCAATTATCACACATTGATTTTTCCATTCACACAAATGTCTTTTAGGTAACGGAAAATGTTTTGTTCTTTCTGATTAACATGTGAAAACGGGTTGTTGTCAGATTCAGAAACACGGTTATTGAATGGGAAAAATTAAATGTAGTTGCCTTTGAGGATATGAATAATGCACAAAATCAAAGCTGTATTTATACGTCCTCTTTAGCCAGAGCATCTCTACCTATAAATAAATGGTTGTAATGTGAGAATGTTTCGTCTACGCTGTGATCAGATAAGCGGAAGCATCAGTCTCTCCTCTCGGCCTCCATAACAAAGTTTTTAAAGTGTCTCTCTCCAAATCATGTCCTCTGTTAGGTGGAGAACATTAGGGGAAGACGCTGAGCGACATAAGTAGCAGCATGATACTTGTCTTCGTGCTAATTCATTGTTTACGTCAGTACCCGCCAACCGAGTCCAGTGAGCAACCGACTCCAAGTGAACGGTTACATTAGTCAACTTTGCCTTAACTGCTTCTGTGATAGATACACAGCAAGGTGCACGCAACTATCTATTTATTTGTTACCTACATTTTTATTAATTATTCATAAACGTTTATGAAAAAGAAATGAAACATTTGTGAAGACATTTGAATCATATGAATTTTGATTTCAGTTCAAATTCTGAAGTTAAACTGCATCTTTGATAGAAAAACGACGAGGTCGCTGTCACACACAAAAAGAGCCCGTTTCAGGCTTAAATACAGCAAAAAGTGTGAGATCTTCTGTGATTTTTAAATTTGCAATTATTGGACTATCATGAAGGTCATCTGATTTATTGATGTCATGACAAATACATTTCATAATCATGTTCAGACAGCTTCCATAGTGTCTATAACGGTGCCCATTTAATGAAATAATGACCAATAATAATAATAATAGGGATTTGATGCCAGAGGTGACTGCACCTAGCATGTAAAGTTTAGTGACTGCATCTTGTACGGCCGACAAAATCTATCCACAGACAGACAGACAGACATATAAACACCTGGCTCTGTGGTAGTGCATGCTTCAGTTCACATTTTTCCATAATAACTCACACACAAACTCACAAGGTGAAAACAATACCAACCACATGCTGTAGCTGCAGGTACAAATGAAACATTTTTAAACATTTACCCTTTGCGCTTTTTACTTTATAGTGTGTGTAAATGAAGACGAAGTGTCAAAGTGATCTATTTTCTCATAGACTTCTATACAACCAGAGGAGTCGCCCCCTGCTGGACACTAGAGAGAATGAAAGTATTGCGTTATCTTGGCTTGCTTGCGAGGTAACTTAACTATATTCCATGCCCCGATGTAACGTTAACTTACCAAATGTGTTTTACCCAGCGACTCTTCTTATCAACAGTTTTCTGTGGTCATTTGACTCGTACAAAAAAAAAACGTCAACTGCTGTTAATTTTTATGGTGACAACCGCCTCAGTTGGGCCATGAAGAGTTGTCGCAGCTCGCGGGGAAGAGAGCTGACGCAGCTCCGGAGACTGGCTAGTTAGCTAGGTAACGTTAGCATGTCCTTCTCCTAAGTGGCGAGTCTGTGACTTGCCATAAGTCAATTTAGTTTTTATGAAAGTTTACTACGCTACAACGGTCGCAATGGCAACGGTACATATAACAATGGCCGCCGTTCTGACCCTCCAGCTATGATGATGAATGTCCCTTCTATTCTTATTTAATTTCTACTGCTGTATTGCAGTTTTTTCTCCATTGAATACACACAGAAAATGGAAACATGCAATCAATTCTAACAACAGACACAGCCCAAGAGTCCAGACTGCTGAACTCTCAGCACAATTCAACTGTTTTTCACCCAATTAGAAATCAACCAAGACTGAAATCTTCAGGATTGACACTTTAACTTGTGTAAAGCATTAACTCTTGTAAATGCTTTCAAAGAAAATTCACAGAAATTTCACAGAAAATTTCACAGAAAATTCACAGAAATATGTTTTCGGACAGCAGAAAATGTTTTTTGCCAGCCAACATGTGAAGAAACGCGTGACAACAGCTTGTTTTTGTTGAAAGCATTTTGTGTTGTCCGAATGCACGATAATTCAAAGGGAATGGCCAGCACTGTAAGAAGCCAACTTTTCTCACCTTTGGCTCTGTCATCACTTAATCTACCATGTGGTCTGTAATTTAGATGTGATTTAGTGCAGTGTACAACTCAATAAAGGTGTCGACAGCAGGTGAATTTACCTTCCTTTCCATTGCATTCATTCTGGTGGCAGTGGGACTGCTGAATCGCATGTAGCTCGGGGCAGAAATAAAACAGGCACATCCTGGGAAAAGCAATTAAATTACACAAATTGCATGTGACGTCAACGAATAAACAAAAAAAACTTGGAGGACATAGAAACCGGAGCGAACACGAAAACCATATTGGCTATCAAGACGTAATGGAATCTTAGCTGTAGTTGAAAGAACCAGATTTGAGCCAGAGAACCACACTTTGAAACATGTGATCTATTTGCGAATCTCCTCCATGAGCAGAACTCTAATTATTATAATAGTTATAGAACCAAAGAAGCCCTGGAACATCAGTAAGTCCATATGTTTATGAAAGAAAGCTCATGTAACTTCTGCTGAACAGGCACAGTGCATACCTGCCAACATTGGGACCGTACAGATGTGTGGGGTTCTAGTGACCTCCCCCAGAACAATGATGGTTTCAGAGACTTTGTTTCCTTCATTCTCGTGACTTTTAAAGAAGATCTTAAATACTTAAATACTTATGAAGAAGATTCAACAAATCCGTGTTTGTGGAAACGTACGATGATTCACGGCAGTGTTATTACCAACAGCTGTTTTCAATTACAGATCTGACCACCATACACGTGTAGTGAGCTCCTCACTGGACCCCTCGTGGTTCCCAAGACCACAGGGTCAGAATGACTACTGCTGTTAAAGAAAGAGGCTAGAATATAAAAAAAGAGCTTTTATCGCTTGAAATACTCCACAGTGTGAATTGTCAACTTTGCACTTCCTTCAATTTTATACATATCACATGAACTTGTTGCAATCTCGACTCACAATAATGCTTTGTTTGTTATGAGCAATAAACCTATCAACGTGATGCTAACAGGCTGCAATGAACCTCTGAGAGTCACAAGAGAGGAAGTAGCAGGTCTGGCACAGCGATATTCTAATATTGTCTGTGCTCCGCTCGTACAGTGGGGAGGCTCCAGCTGTCAGTTATCACCCGACACACATTAAAAACAGTTTCCCAGACAGGGAAGGCTGCTTGTCGCTTGACTTCGGACACATTTACAACGTAGATATGACTGGAAATTGCAGCGTTTGAGAGAAGAGACGTTTTAATGTTTTACCCAAGAAAGTTTGCTTAGATATGAAACTAGACAACTCTGTCATTCCCTCCATAACCTTTTGTTTTCGTTTCAAATAGGATTGGGAACAGGCAGGTGAGAAGAACCAGTGGGAATAAGCTTCAGCAACGCTCCTGTAGCATTCACAGGCCTCGTTTGCTTAAGCCAATATTGACATAGCCAATGAAAGCAAGGTGTAACAACCCAGTTAAGGAAATACTGTTGGAACCTAAGCTTTGTTTCTGCAACCCTGTTTCCATACAGCTATACTGTATTCTCAACTGCGTGTCGAGGGTAACTTAATTTCAAGTGGCTCTCGCAGTTTTAAAGTATTTTAAACACGTGGTAATGTTGTAAAGCAAAACAAAATTCAAAAAAAGCAAAATAATTAGTTGGTTAGGTTTATGCAACAAAACTACTTGGTGGGAGTGATTGATTAAAAAAACATCGTGGTTTGGCTAAAAGTTAAACAAGTTAACATCAACCTTTGGTTTCACAAGAGACATACGCAGCAGTGTCCTGGGTGAAAGTCCTGTTTGTCCTGTTGTAAAGTGAAATAAAACAATATCAAAATACAACAAAACTACTTGGTTAGGTTACTTGGTTTGGTTTAATTGGCTTGACTACATGTTTTACATTATTTAAGCTCCAGACCTAAATTAGAATAAGTGAACTTTGACTTTTTGTTTCACACATGACTAATGTTGCACGGTGTATCGATACTAAAAAGGTACCGCGGTACCCGTAGTTAAAAACGATACGATTTTGCATATTTTTAGTATCGATACTTCATTAAAATAGCGCGCGATCAGAGCGCACTCGCTGTTCCGCTCCCTGTCACGCTGCCTGCACGCATTGACTGCAAGGAGGCGGGGCTGCCCAGCGCTCACACAGCAACAGGCAGCATCACTCACAGCGAGTGACATGGCATCAAGTGCAGGAGCTTTTGCCGACCGTCCTCGGCTTGTTGGAAAAAAAGCCTAACATGAGTAGCCTTAGCCTAGTTTGACGACAAGCCTATTTGATCATGAGGTCACAATGCACACAAAAGTGTACTAAATGAAACACAATTGATGCAAAATGGCTACATGCTGGTGGAGCCATGAGGGTGGATCTTGAGCTAATTCTTAATCAATGCTATCATGGCACCATGTAGTTTTCATTAATATCTTGCTGTAGGCTAATACTAATATTAATGTCATTTGTTAAGTGTTCAAAAAGCTGGGCAGGAACAAGCTGGTAAAAAAGGGAACCGTACAGATGTTTTATTTATTACTATTATAGATAAATATACCAGTATCGTATCGTATTTGTGGTATTGTATCGAATTCTGGTATCGTAAGTATCGGGTATCATGATATTTATGGCAGGTATCGTATCGAAGTCATAATTTTGGTATCGTGACAACCCTACACAGAACACGAACAGCTGTTTCCTGGGTGAAAGTCCAGTTTCTCTTGTGTTTGGCCTGTGTCTCAGTTGTAAAAAGTTTTAAACGGTTTGACTTAAAATGACTAAGAAATGTAAACAAAACAAAAACTCAACAAATGTACTTGGTGAGGTTTAGTAAAACGTTATTTATTGTTACGTTATTTAAGCTATGTAGGTAAAATATAATAACTAAACATGAACTTTGGATTTCACAAAGGGACATGAACAGCGGTCTCCTGGGTGAAAGTCCTGTGTTTGTTTCAGACTTGTGGTTAACAAAGCAAAGTAAAAAAGGCAACAAATGTACTTTGATGAGTTTAGGTAACAAAACTACTTGGTTAGGTTAAGTAATAAAAACATAATGGTTTGGCTTAAAATGACTTCAAGACATTATTCAAGCCATGTGCGTAAACTAAAATAAGTTAACATTTGGTTTCAAACAGGACATGGACAGCAGTCTCCCAGGTGATAGTCTTGTGTTTGTCCTGTGTCACAGTTTTAAATGTGATTATTGCATACATTTTAAACAAAACGAAAGAACCCCAACACATCGACAAAACCAAGTTATAATTTTGTGAAAAACATTGTGGTTTGGCTTAAAATGAACCGTTTGTTACATTATTTAAGCTGTGGGCAGACATTTAAAATGAATGAACATTGACTTTTGTTTTCACTAGGGACACGTGCAGCGGTCTCCTGGGTGAAAGTCCTGTGTTAATCCTGTGTCACAATGTTAGACCATTTTAAACATGTGGTGAACATTGTAAATTGGAACAAAACATGCTACAATACTTGCTTCGGTTTTTTAAAAACATCACGGTTTGACTTTAAACGACTACATTTGTTTTGTAACTTAAGCTATTTATCTGGCATAAAATATGTACTAACATTTAATTAGTCAAAATACACTCGTTCTGTTCCACACATGGAGTTCAACTGTGTGTTCTGTATTTTGAACGTTGAACCATATGATGGATTTTGTTCAAACCAAACTTTTTTAACTACTTGAGCCATGAGTGCTTAATTCACTGCGACTTGACATGTTCAAAAAAGAAAAAAACTAAAACAATTCAAGGAAACATCAGCATTTACCAGAAAACGCTGCAAGGCATGAAAACGGATACATAACGCATTTATGTATCCGTTAGTTTTTTCTGTATTTCCATCACATTTCTGTATTTGTTTGTGTTTTCAAATGTTGGTGGTGTTTTATTTATTTGTTTGTGTTTTCTGCATTTTAAACACTTTTCTCCATTTGTGTTTTTCTCTGTGGTTGTGTTTTTGCAGTGCTCTTCTCTATTTTGGTTGTGTTTTCTGTATTCCCAGCACTTTTCTGTGGTTGTGAGAGAGTGTTTTCTGCGATTGTGAGTGTGTTTTCTGCGATTGTGAGTGTGTTTTCTGTGATTGTGAGTGTGTTTTCTGCGATTGTGAGTGTGTTTTCTGTGGTTGTGAGAATGTGTTTTCTGTGATTGTGAGAGTGTGTTTTCTGTGGTTGTGAGAGTGTGTTTTCTGTGATTGTGAGAGTGTGTTTTCTGTGGTTGTGAGTGTGTTTTCTGTGATTGTGAGAGTGTGTTTTCTGTGGTTGTGAGAGTGTGTTTTCTGTGGTTGTGAGTGTGTTTTCTGTGATTGTGAGAGTGTGTTTTCTGTGATTGTGAGAGTGTGTTTTCTGTGATTGTGAGTGTGTTTTCTGCGATTGTGAGTGTGTTTTCTGTGATTGTGAGAGTGTGTTTTCTGTGATTGTGAGTGTGTTTTCTGCGATTGTGAGTGTGTTTTCTGTGATTGTGAGAGTGTTTTCTGTGATTGTGAGTGTGTTTTCTGCGATTGTGAGTGTGTTTTCTGTGATTGTGAGAGTGTGTTTTCTGTGGTTGTGAGAGTGTGTTTTCTGTGGTTGTGAGAGTGTGTTTTCTGTGATTGTGAGAGTGTGTTTTCTGTGATTGTGAGAGTGTGTTTTCTGTGGTTGTGAGAGTGTGTTTTCTGTGATTGTGAGAGTGTGTTTTCTGCGGTTGTGTGTCCTGTATTTGTGCTTCACTGGGGGAGCGGTATCCTGAGGGGAGACGGTGGCAAACAAATATAACAATAACTGTTCTTGTTCAACTCGGGCAACAACTTGTTTTTTCCCTTCAACTAGTGATAGAAATATTAGATTTCACAATAAAATGCATTTCTGCATGAAATAACCAAGTTAGTGTCACTCTCTACCCATCACCAGGAGGTGAGAGTAATTCACTTTTACTTGGCGCTCTTTTCTGGTTATAAAATGTTGCCGATGGAGGCGGAATGAGTTCAGGTGTTGCCCGTGTTGAATCAGTAAAGCAGCAGCTGTACTGACTCTGCTCGACCGCTCCAGGACTACGACCACCTCCACTTACATCAGGTCAAAAAGGCCTGAAGCAGAGTTTGAACGTGTGTGCTCCGACACATGGAGGGCATGTTGTGGCCATTCTTTTAAAACAGTTTTGGGAGACGAATGCACGTTGGTGAATTTAGCGAGTTTATTTCTGTCAGTCTGGCATAAGAAAGGAGTAAATGTTCCCCACTGAAGCCTGAGGCTCCTACAGTTTGCCAACACAGCCCACTGTCACTGGTCACATGAATGGTCGGGAGTCATCCCCAGGCCAAGGCCAGAAGTCACAAAGCACATGACTACTATTGGCTCACTAGCACATCTACACAGAAAAAGGCCCAAACATCAAAGCGCACACACACAAACTCCCAGAACACCTCAAGATAAAAGTTTTTTTTTGCAAAAACAAGCCTTCACCAGTAAAAAGAAAGCAGCCACATGCACTGTGCTTTGAGTAAACATCGTTGTATTCAGCTCAAACCTTCCAGAGAGCACAGAGGAGCAGCGGTCCAATAGCCATAGCATGAAGAGATGTGTGTGTGTGGGGGGGGGGTTAAGTGGATGTTAAAAAGAAAACAATCATCACTCTGTGCAGAATCAAGATGCCTGAGAGGAGGAGTGGGGAGGTTGTGGATGCTGTGGGTGTATCGGTGTATATGTGTGCGCTCGGCGACAGTTCATCGCTTCAACACATTTTGGCTCGGAGGCAAAGAATCCGCCAGAAAATGTATTGGGGATTATAATTTGGAGCAAATTTGTGGGAATTGCTTTTTTTTCAGTTTAGTACCAACTGAGCGTGGTCATCATGGAGCGTGAGGCAGACATTAATGTTTAAATATGTGGTGGAGTGGAACTGAATAGCTGGGTGTCCGGTGTCCTCAACAATCACCACCATAGTTTAAGACCAAGTGGTGCTCGTCAAACCTGAACCGTCAAAGACTTTTCTTTTCAAATGAAGCACCCTGTCATGGATCATCAACACTATGTTGAGATCTAAACTCACGTATTCAGTGTCTGTAGTGGGAGGAGCTATACACGCGTTGCTATGGCTCCTAAACGGATGTTTATGGAACAATTTAGAAAATACATGCTTGCAAAATCCGGAAAAAACGTGGCAAAAAATTCTGCGTGATAAATGTAAAAACATACTTTTAACACAACAGACAAAGTCATATTTTGGCGCCGCTGGTTGCTGACCTTTATCCCTGGATATACATGAACCAATGGAAGACAGAGACCGTGTTCGTGCTTTGACATGCGACATAACCTCTTAAACACCAGCTTTACTTGAATAAAACGTAAACATGATAACACCAATCATGTAAGAAAACATTTACATTATTATGTCGTGAGAAAGACACCAAATACAAGAAAACAAGGAGCAAATTCAGTTTTTATTTTTAGATTTTATTGAACTGTCAGACTCTGGATGAGAGATTTAATAGAAGGACCCTTTTGAAATATTGTCCATGTACTTCTCCAACTCTGACAGCTAGAGTAAATAAACTATTTTATTTTTTAAAAGGAGCAAGATGTGACCAAACAAAAGTTGGCTTAGAAACTAATAAATATAAAAGTAAGTCGTAAAAGCGCTGGATTCCCGTACTGCCTCAGCCTCCAGCGCTCTCATATGATCCTGAAAGCAAACTGTCCTCATGAGTTAAGTTTCCTGGCTTGCAGCAAGTTTCCCAACAGCAAGGTCTGCCTATGTGATTGCAGCTATAAATTCGAGACAAGAGATCAGTGGGTTTTAGGTACCTGTTTATTTCCCCTAATTATTGTGTGAGATGGTGCTTTAATCTGGATATGATGCAAAAAAAAAAAAAAATCTAGGAAGTGTAGAGGAGAAAAAAAATTGAAATGGGACACCGTGTCCTCGAGGACACACGGGCGGCAAGGAGACAAATCTATTTTACAGCAGATCAGTCTAAACCCCTCGACCATAACTCCTGGAGCGACGCTCCCAGAGGAGCGCCGGGATGGAGACCACACGGAGCGGCAACGCGGCGTCGAGTTTCACGAAGGAGGCTGATGTTCCGTATCAAACAAACCAAAGAGATCGCTAATTCAATTGTCTCACACTCACTCGTGCAGCCAAATATATCAAAATCAGATTGCCTCTCACTCTTGCAAAGTAAAACATGATGCAATCAAATCCCCCCCCCCCCCCCCCCCTATCCACATATCTCTCCAATGAATTATGATCTGGCACGGTCTTTCCATGCTGTTAAAAGAGATCTTTATTTGTCATTCCAAATCAAATCTCGGTATCTTGGTTCTGAAAGTGTTTAGCAGATGTGCCGCTTGTGCTTTGTTTGCATTGCATTTGCTGTAGTCAGCCTTCCATTTGGCAACTCAAAGAAATGAATTGTTCCTGTGGGAAGCCAGGGTCAACCAGAATCCAATCATATGATTTGTTCCATATTTCTGTGTGCTAACTTGCCCGACATAGTTGTTTTCTGGTTTTGTTTTCGTCACTCCAGGTTTGTTTTGAGTGCAAATCCCGTTCGACACATTTCTGATAGAGCCCAACAACCCCTGAAGGGCGCTAATTGTCCTCAGCGTGTCTCGATTAAAGTCTTAGAAATTAAGTCAAACGGTGTGAAGTGTATCAGCAGCACACCAAATCACGTTATCAATAAACAAGTGTTGACTCAGTCGTTACTGTGTGGCTTTGTCTCCCTCCCCTCTGCAAGATCCTTATCGTTACACATTAGCACATTTGTTAGATTAGGTTGTTAGGTTAATTTGCTTTGCTTTAACTTTAACAAGCATGTGTGTGTGTGTGTGGGTTTGATTTCAGCTAACCGATCACAGAAGACCAACTTATCCGCCTGAATCTAACGTCATTTTAAGTCGACAGGTGACGCGTTGCCACCACAACGTACTTTGTGCCAACGGAGCGGAGAATAAAGAAAGAGCTTAAAGACAGAGCCTATGTTGGGCCAGGCCATGTACGTAAAAATGAATTTGTTAATCAAGGTGGCCACATCAAATTCAAAAGTATTCTTCAGCTGCTCAAACGACCAAAGAGAGGCCAACAATTCAGAGATGTCGGGGGTAATTCTCCAGGAGTTTTTGTGTTTAAATGTTTTAATCACTTGTAAGGGTTGGAAAATTCACAATGTTTTTAAAAAGTTCTGCTTGTTTGACCCATGCGCCTCCCCTCCATCTTAAATACTTTGTCCATTGCAATGAGTGTCCAATAATGACGTTTGCGTTCAAATTGGAAGCCCCGTACGGCATCATTTTCAGGACGCCGTCTGCCACTCCCCAAGCAGTTGGTATTTAACGCCCTTGGGAATGAGACCCGGCTGGAATGTCATTCATTGTTTTTAAGGTACAGTATGTGGGAATGAACCAAAAGTACTGGACAAGTTGAGATTTAGACCTGATGATGGGGCTCAAATTTCAGAGTATCAGAGGATCACTAAAGCTGGGCGTGGTGTCTTTGTTCGGCGTCTCGTCAAGCTCTGACTGTCACGTATTTAAGCTTAATTTGACGCCTGGTTCGTGCACCTCTGAATTTTTGTAACATGGCGCGCTGCAAACACGATCACGTGACTCACAAATAGTTCACTTATAAAAACACTTTACATTTCTAGGGATTTTACAAAGGACACTTCGGTTTTAGATGCTTTAGAAACAGGAGGTTTTAAAAATCTACATTTGAGTAAATATACAATGTTAGCCATTTCACAACGCTAACCACATGTTACAATGCTTAGCTGCAACCGTTTCACAACGCTAACCACATATTATAATGTTAGCTGCAACCTTTTCACAACGCTAACCACATGTTACAATGTTAGCTGCAACCGTTTCACAATGCTAACCACATGTTACAATGTTAGCTGCAACCGTTTCACAACGCTAACCACATGTTCCAATGTTAGCCGTGACCGACTCACAACGCTAACCACATGTTACAATATTAGCTGCGACCGTTTCACAACGCTAACCACATGTTCCAATGTTAGCCGTGACCGTCTCACAACGCTAACCACATGTTACAATGTTAGCTGCAACCGTTTCACAACGATAACCACATGTTCCAATGTTAGCCGTGACCGTCTCACAACGCTAACCACATGTTACAATGTTAGCTGCAACCGTTTCACAACGCTAACCACATGTTCCAATGTTAGCCGTGACCAACTCACAACGCTAACCACATGTTACAATGTTAGCCGCGACCGTCTCACAACGCTAACCACATGTTACAATGTTAGCCGTGACCGTCTCACAACGCTAACCACATGTTACAATGTTAGCCGCGACCGTCTCACAACGCTAACCACATGTTACAATGTTAGCCGCGACCGTCTCACAACGCTAACCACATGTTACAATGTTAGCCGTGACCAACTCACAACGCTAACCACATGTTACAATGTTAGCCGTGACCGTCTCACAACGCTAACCACATGTTACAATGTTAGCCGTGACCGACTCACAACGCTAACCACATGTTACAATGTTAGCCGCGACCGTCTCACAACGCTAACCACATGTTACAATGTTAGCCGTGACCGACTCACAACGCTAACCACATGTTACAATGTTAGCCGCGACCGTCTCACAACGCTAACCACATGTTACAATGTTAGCCGTGACCGTCTCACAACGCTAACCACATGTTACAATGTTAGCCGCGACCGACTCACAACGCTAACCACATGTTACAATGTTAGCCGAGACCGTCTCACAACGCTAACCACATGTTACAATGTTAGCCGTGACCGTCTCACAACGCTAACCACATGTTACAATGTTAGCCGTGACCGTCTCACAACGCTAACCACGCGCAAACCAAGTTGGACACTCCTATCAACCTTTTATGCTAGTTAGCAGATGTCAGCAGGCTAACACTTACTATTACCACAATCTCAGATTATAAAATAGTAAATACTGTGCCTGCAGCATGTTAGCATGATAACGTTATCTCAAAGCACAGGCTCACCACGCTGCTAACATGGCTGTAGACTCTTAATCTTTCTTATCAAGGAGTTTATGGTATGTTTTGGTACAGAGCCTGAATGAGCTCCTGTTGCTTTTCTTTGAGCCGAAGCTGACCGTTAGATGTGTGAATGTGTGTACTTTCTCATCAGATACGTTACCCTGGAAATACATTTTCATAAATGGAACCATTCTGCCAAACCTACAGTTATTTTATTGTTGTACAATCACTACAACACTTTGCATGCACGTCTCATGTTACGCAAAGGTCCACTGGCCCATTTGTTATCATCATAACGGACCTTTCATCCATTTCCATGAAACTTCTCTGGAGAACAAAGCCTCCTTATGGGGCCGTTCTGGGCTCAGTGGTTTCATTTCAATGGCAAATAATGCTTTAAAGAATATTTCCACGCAATGAGGGCTTTTTGTGAAAAATGATTTGTTCCGCTTGCAAGCCTCTGTTGCAACTTGTCCCCAGGTCTTGAGGTTAATTTAAGAAAACCTGCACGCTAACCTTGTTAACCTTCAACTATCGGTTCATAGCAGGGTGATATGTTTACGAGCAGCCTCGAGCACATCTCCACCAACTATCACAACTTGTCCATCCAGTCCCACCTCCTTTGTACGCTCCCCTGGGCTCACGAGCTACAGCTGCGGTTTGGAGGAGGTATTGACCCCACTTTGTCGTAGTGCCGGTCTGCCTCAAGGGTTCAACACATTGTGCAAACAGAAGATCAAAAATAAACGGGAAAACCAGTCGAACACGACTGATTAGGGAAAATTTGTTTTTCAAGTTGTGTAACTGTACAAAGATGTGGGTAAAGTTATATAATTAAACGTTAGGAGGGATGAAACGCATTCAACAATTGTCCTCTCAACGTGGTGCAATGTCTTCCAGTAAATGTCACCGTTAAACAGCATGTCAGCAGACATCATTTAGTAGATTAAAGCCCCAGAGAGGAAGGCTCCATCTCCTACGCCTGAATGCACCGAGCTTTCTCTAGACTCTGCCTCCCTCTGGTGGGAGGAAACGGCGACGACAAGTCATCTCTCGCTGCTGTCTTTGGGATGTTGAGCTGGTTATATTTATGTTGAGCTGGTTTATGTTATATTCATATAACATAAAACGTCAGCGACATTTATCTAAATGTAATATTAGTGATTGTTTATGCACATATTTTTATGCACATATTTTTTTTGAATGCATGGGAAGTGACTATTTACTCAAGTATTCTACTGTAAGTTTGAGGTACTTTACTTTACATTTTAGAGGTATTTTTTTACTCTACTGTTTTTATCTGCTGTGTGGACTTTTTAGATTAATATTTTACACACAAAAAACACAGTATAAGCATATAAAATACACCGCATTGTTTGATTAAAGTGAAAGCACTACAGGCATAAAACATTGTTTTTCATGCACTGATCAGTTTTAAGATTTTGGTCTGTTTTTATTTCTTGTTTATTTCACTACTTTGTCTGTTTACGTCTGTAGATTTCTCCTAAAGTCACCAAAAGTTACCATTACATAATGCCTCATTTGCATATTTAATAACATTTCAGTAAACTTGTAATACAATAAATACTCGTCTTAATGTGAGTGATGAAGTGGTGAAGTTTCATGGTGATATCTATGAGTTCATGTGTTCACCTGTAGAGTCTCTAAATGTCTGTAATGGAACTAAACGTCTCTTTAAAGGACGTTTCCTCTAAATGAGTTTGTTCTCAGACTCTGATGATAAATCTCCACTTCAGCAGCTCTTACATTCACCAAACTTCACTCTTTCATTCCTCTCTGTGTGCTGAAGGTTCACACAGAGGGGTTTGTTCACACATCACTCACACACTCATTTATGCTACTTGTTATTAATAAAAACATGGTGTAAATAGATTTTTTAATAGCTGTTTTGATACAAAGAGATAGAAAATATTCCCTCCCTAACAGCCTTTGACTCTTATTTGTTAACAACATGAAACAAGAGTCTTGAGTGTGGCTTTATTGTAGTTTATATTTATGTATTGGAAATGTATGAAAATTAGCACATATTTAATTAGGAAATGCCTATTTTTTATATTTAAACATAAAAATCATCCAACAAAGCAAAGGTTGAAGAAAAGTCTAAGAAATGAATGTCGCTTTGTTTTTTTCTTCTTTCTTGCCTCAATTAATTATCACACGACCCCCAGGACAGGAATGCACGACTGTTACAGTATTTAACATTGTTTTACTTTTTATCTACGGTCAATGATCTATGCATTTTCCCTCACACCGCTGGTCATGTGTGTGCGTGTGTGTGTGTGTGTGACATGCCCAAAGGCACTTCTTCTACCAGTCTTGTATTATTCATGTTGATGTTTTTATGACCAACATGTTATATTCATGAATATATAAAGAGTCTTATTGTTCTCGTCCAGGAATGCTGCTTCTAATATCCTCCGGGACAGAAATGTACTTTTATGATTCTATATTTGGAACCCCCCATTACACACACCATGTTATAATAAGGGGTCCTGGTTTCTCCATGAAATTGAATCATCTTTTAAAATGACAAACATGTGTACCGTACATATTTTTGTTTTTCAAAATAAAGTACCACGGTGGTCCACCGGAAAGGGGCGAGACTTGGCCTCTCTGAGAGGGACAGCTCATGAATCTGTTTCTATTACTAATGTTTCTGTTTGGTTGTGTAATCATTTAAAACCACAGAGAGCGAGCGGTCTTGTTCTTTTTTTACATTATAAATCATTTATTGAAATATAAATCATCTGAATGTACATGATGTAACATATTGAAACATAGTATTAACTCATCATATTGGGGGTGATTAGCTATTATTACAGATACTGTACCGTCAACAACACGTCACACACATTCACATCCACACGGGCTGACTGCACATCTCAACACCTTTCTGTTGAACATACAAAACAAAATGGAAGAAAAGGAGGAAAGTGCAACAGATTATATCACAGTCAAAAGGAATGGCAGTGGCACAGCTGGTACAGTAGCTGGAGGATTACACAGAGTCTACACATACACTGATGTATAACATCGACATGATTCTCTAGTCCATCTAGCGTCCGAGTTTAACTAGAACCTGCTCATAGAGAACTGCAGGAGTGAGTCCTAAAACCAGGAAGTAATCATTCTACACTTCCTGTTCCCTCATCTGGAAGTCAGTGTGTTTTTGTTGATGTCTGAAATAAGGTCTGTGGTTTTGTTCTACGATGTGAAATAGGTCAGTAAATACTACGGAGGTGAATTTACTAGCAGAAATGTGAAGAGTGAAGCCGATTCTTCATGTGTTAAAGCTGCATTCTCTCTAGTGTCCAGCAGGGGGCGACTCCTCTGGTTGTATAGAAGTCTATGAGAAAATGACTCTACTTCTCTCTTGATTTATTACCTCAGTAAACATTGTAAACATGAGTTTATGGTCTCAATCTCTAGTTTCAAGTCTTCTTCAATACAGCATGATGTTCATTTAGTAAGTTATGGTCCATTTAGAGTCAAATAGACCATAAAGCAGGGTATGCTTTAGGGCGGGGCTACTGTGATTGACAGGTCTCTACCAGAGACGTATACGGAGTCTCTACATCACTCCTCCTCAGTCCACATATGGTCACTTCCTGTTTATTGGTTGCAAAAAACCAAGATAGTGACGGCCAAAAATGCTGAACTCAAGGCTTCAAAACAGCAGACCACAAACCGACGGGTGACGTTACAGCAACTACGTCCACCTCTTGTATACAGTCTGTGGGTTATAGCCTAGCGTTAGCTTCTTACTGCTGCTGATTGGGTTCACGCTTCAAAGGATCTGAAAAGTGATGTTCGTTTGTGAGGATTATCTTGATGAACAAAGTTTGTAAGTATTAAAAATGTTTGTTTGCCACAGAGATTATTTTCTGTAATAATCCAAAATCCAACAGATGAATCTCATTGGCTTCTTGTTGAGGGAACCAGTGAGATGCTGACTTCCTGTTGGACTTCAAAAACACGTCACTGCTGCAGCTCTTTGAAGACGCCGGGACAGACGATACGGTACAAGACAGGAGGACACAACCTGCTGCTGCAGCTCTTTGATGTAATGAACCGTTCTTTGTTTACTAACATGATGAACTCGGTTTCTCTTTGATCTCCTGTAATTCCTCATTTTGTTGTAGCTAAATTGA